>NC_059331.1:12022030-12661453 GCF_018350155.1 Leopardus geoffroyi
AGGATTATGGGACATTTGGAGTTTCTTCTCTGTTTCCCTCGGTGTTTGACTCCACATACAAAAGCAGTCACAACATTTTGATGGGGGAAAGGTCAGCGATAAAGCGACTTTAGAATAAAATCCCATTTTATTTTTAACATTCCAGATAATAAGAGACTGGAAATAGAGAAATCAAAACAATAACAGACATTATTTCCGGTTGGGAGTGATTACTGTCTTCTCTGGGCTTCTCAGTACTTTTCTAATTACATATTCTGCAAATAATGTTTGCATAGCTTTTGCAATCAAATACAAATAAACAGATGCACAACATTGTGAATGCATTTAATGCCAATGAGTTGCACAACTTGAAGTGGTTACAATGTGGGCTGAGATGATGACCTGAGCTGAAGTCGGATGCTTCCCTGAGCCACCCAGGCGCCCCTTGTTTTGTTTTTTAAAGGTGTGTAGGTCGCAGCTAAGGCAGACGAGAGACTGTTCTTTCCAAATCAAGTTCTGGACCTTTTATACCCCCCCAAAAGAAGAATCTCAAACACATTATGCTCCTTGAAAGGACCCTAGCTCATGGGGCGCTTGGGTGGCTGAGTCGGTTGGGTGTCCAACTTCAGCTCAGGTCATGAGTTCATAGTTCAGGTCATGGGTTCAAGTCCTGCGCTGGGCTCTCTGTTGACAACCTGGAGCCTACTTCAGATTTTGAGTCTCCCTCTCTTTCTTCCCCTCACTCGCTAGGACCCTGTATCTCAAAAATAAATGTCAAAAAAATTTTTTAATTAAAAAAAGAAAGAACTCTAGCTCAAAAGAATGTATACAGTAGAATTCCATGTATATAAAGCTTTTACAAAATATAAATCTAATCTATAGTGAGAGAAAACCGACTTGGAGTTGCCTGGGGAGAACGATGGGGGGAGGGGGATTAACTGGGAAGGAGAAGAAAGGACTTTGTAGGAATGGAGTGTTCTAGATCTTGATTGTGGAGGTGATTACATAGGCGTGTAAATGTGATGATATTCATCAAAGAGCACAATTAAAATGAGTGCATTTTACTGATTATAAGTGATACCTCAATAGAATACATTTTATTTGTTTTTATTTATTTATTTATTTATTTATTTATTTATTTATTTATTTATTTTTAAAGTCGGCTCCACGCCTAAAGTGGGGCTTGAAATCACCATCC
Source organism: Leopardus geoffroyi (assembly GCF_018350155.1). NCBI lineage: Eukaryota > Metazoa > Chordata > Mammalia > Carnivora > Felidae > Leopardus > Leopardus geoffroyi. The sequence goes on from NC_059331.1 coordinate 12,023,208, forward strand.
TAGGATTAAGAGTTGCATACTAGGGGCGCCTGGGTGGCTCAGTCAGTGAAGCATCTGACTCTTGATTTTGGCTCAGGTCACCATCTGGGGGTTGGTGGGATCAAACCTCGCTATCAGCACAGAGCCTGCTTGGGATTCTCTTTCTCTCTCTCTCTTCTGTGTCCCTTCCCCAATCATCTTCACACGTGCACTCTCTCTCAAAATAAATAAATAAACTTAAAAAAAAAAAAAAGTCGCATGCTCCACCGACTGAGCCAGGAGCCCCAAAAGACTACATTTAATGTTTTCTTTTTTCAAATGCCATTGACATGTATTTCACAGAATGCTACCATCGCCCAAAAACTGAAAAACTAGTAAGTACTGATTAGGTTTCCAAAACCAGGTTATCTATTAAACTTTCAAAATACAGCAATAAAAGGGAACAGAACCCCAAGTGCACGCAAAACAATCAAGAGACCACTGTATTTTAGGAAACGGGGTTCCATCAAACCGGCTTCGCAGATCAAGGAGGCCCCAGGCCGGAAAAACCGGAATTGGGCTTGAAAGCCGGAAGTGTGGCAGAAGACCGGATGCAAAGGATGAGGTCGCTCCAGACCCTCCCGGCCCCACCCACAACTGAAAAGTGTGGCCCAGCTCTAGACGCCGAGAGCGCACGCGCACCTCCTAGCTCAGCCAATCAAGACGAAGTGAGGCGGGCGTTCGGGAGGAAATAGCGTTCTCAAACAGGAAATGTGGCAGTTTACCTACGGAATCGAGACGGTGTCATGGCGGCCTACGAGCAGGTTCAAAAGGGGCCCCTGAAACTGAAAGGCGTCGCAGAGCTCGGCGTCACCAAGCGGTGAGTGTCCAAGAGTACCGCGAAAGGTTGTCTTCTGTCCCCTTAACCGTCTTCTAGAGTTCCAGAGCTCTTGCCCCGCGATCCGCCCTTACCTCCTCTCCCCCGCGCTTCTCCCCTCCCAGGAAAAAGAAAAAGAAGGACAAAGACAAAGCGAAACTCCTGGAAGCGATGGGAACGAGCAAAAAGAACGAGGAGGAGAAGCGGCGTGGCCTGGACAAGCGAACCCCGGCCCAGGCAGCCTTCGAGAAGATGCAAGAGAAGCGGGTAAGGCGGATGGGGAAGCTGGGGATGCCCCGCGCAACGGGTCTGGGTCTCCCGAGGTGGATGCAGAGACAGGGCCTGACGACTCGAAATTGGGGTCAGCCCGGGACGCTCGAAGGGGTGGCGAGCGGTCAGAGAGGCGTTAATTCTGGGAAGAAGATGCTACGTGGAGGAGGAAGAGTCCGCGCTGGGGGAGCTCCGGGGACGGGAAGCACCTCTGGCCAGAGTGGATGGCAGAGGAGAAAGCTAGAGCTGGCGTTGAAAGGAGGCCAGAGCTGGGGACCGAATTTGGATTCCAGCGCAGCTTTTCATTTGTCTAGTGACACTGGGCTAATAACTCATTTTCTCTCTGCCTCAGTTCACTTATCTGGAGGGGTCAGGATAGTGCTGTCGCCTAAAAGGTGTGGGAACTTTAAACGAAGTCGTGCAGGTAAAGCATTTGGCACTTGGTTTGTCCCAAGTCAGTATTCAGCTGACGTTAGCTGTTGATATTAAATGGTCATGCCTCCTGCTCTAAATTTCCAGGAAGTCTGTTACTTTGATGACTTTGTTTGTCAGGTTATTTTTTTTTTTTTAATTCTTTTATATATTTTTAAAAAGTTTATTTATTTTGAGGGGCGCCTGGTGGCTCAGTCGGTTAAGCGTCCGACTTCAGCTCAGGTCATGATCTTGCAGTTTGTGAGTTCCAGCCCCACCTCGGGCTCTGTGTTGACAGCTCCGAGCCTGGAGCCTGCTTCCGGTTCTGTGTCTCCCCTTCTCTCTCTCTGCCCCTCTCCTGCTCGTGCTCTGTCTCGCTCTGTTTCTCAGTAATAAATGAACATTAAAAAAAAAAAACACCTTATTTATTTTGAGAGAGAGAGAAGGGGGAGAGCAGAGAAAGGGCAAGAGAGCGAAAATTCCAAGCAGGCTCTGCACTGTCAGCACAGAGCCCGATGCGAGGCCCAAACTCAAGAATTGTGAGATTGTGACTTGAGCTGAAACCAAGAGCCAGAAGCTCAACCCACTGAGCCACCCAGGCACTGCAGTAAATCACTTAGCTTAATAGTAAACACAGTAAATTTGGACAGTAGGGGGTAGGAGATGTTAGCAGAGGATAAATAAGCTCAGCCTGGTATCTAGGGGAAGGGAATAATCAGTCTAGGTTGGTGGTTCTCAATGGGGTGCCATTTTGTATCCCACCTCCACCCTTAAGACATTTGGCAATGTTCGAAGACATTTTCGTTTGATAAAACTTGGTGTGTTGGCAGGGGTGGGGGTAGCGCCACTGGCATCTAGTGGGATGAGGCCAGTGATGCTGGTCAGTGTCCTACAGTGACCAAGATAGAACCCCCTGCAACAAAAAAAGTGATCTGGCTCCAAATATCAAGTGTCCATGCTGAGAAACCCTAACCCTGGTCTGGGGTGTTTGGTCCAGTAACATCAGGAAGAGTGAACTCATTACTCTCAGGCCTAATTGAGTCATAAAAAAAAAAAAAAGTGGTGAGACACACTGGCTTTGGCAAGACCAACCTGGGTTCCATTGTGTCTCTACCGCTTCTTGGTGGTGGTGTAGCTCTGGGCAGGTCGGTTAACCTCCCACACCTCATTTTCTTCATCTGTAAAGTGGGGCTGAAGTCCTTACCTAACGGGTTTGTGGTGAGGGTTTAACAAGCGAATGCACTTAATTTCCTTCCCTGAGGTTATAGTCACAGGTTAGGCTGGGGTGTTACTCCTCTTGGGAGAGGGGTAGCCATCAGGCTATATATATATATATATACGCACGCCCCAGAGTTGGACAGTAATACTGAAAGCCATAGAAGTTACCACGTTTGGGATGGATTTTGGAGCGAGAACAGCAGGATTAATTGATGGATTGGGTGTGGGCTAGGAAAGAACGAGGGATGACCACGATTTTTGGTAGGAGTTGCTGGGTAAGTGAAAGTGCTATTTACCACAGTAAGGACAGAAGGCTCTAAAGCAACTTTCTTTCTTCCCCTTTTTTTTTTTTTTTAAATTTTTTTTAATGTTTATTTCTGAGAGAGACAGAGACAGAATGCAAGTGGGTTAGGGCAGAGAGAGAGGGAGACACAGAATCCGAAGCAGGCTCCAGGCTCTGAGCTGTCAGCATAGAGCCTGACGCGGGGCTTGGATTCACAAGCGGTGAGATCATGACCTGAGCCGAAGTCGGACGCTCAACCGACAGAGCCACCCAGGCGCCTCTAAAGCAGCATTCTAAAGCGGGGCAACAAGACCTTGGTTTTAGAGAGGTTATGTTTGAGGGCCTGTTAGAAATTCAAATGGAGAATTCTCACGGACAGTGTGATACCTGAATCTGCAGTTTGGAGGAGAGGTCTGGGCCTCCCCTGAACGTTCTGGAATTGCTGTGAGGAGATCCTCTGACTGGATGAGATCCTCCGAGGAGAGACAGTGACAGAGAAGAGGTCTAGAATCTGAAGTTGTAAAGGATCCCTCAGGAGAAGGAGGAAAACCGGGAGAGGGTGTCCTTAGGAGCTGAGTGGAGAAAGTGTCTTAAGGAGAAAGTGATCAACAGTGTCACTTGCTGCCAAGAGGTCTTGTAGGGTGACTACCGAGAGCCCGAAGTCGGTGGCATTTGGAATGTGGAGGAAGAGAGGCTGATGAGAGGGGATCCAAGGGAGGGTAGGGAAAGGCAAAGGTGGAGACGATGCAGAAATAACTCTTGGAAGATCTAGCAAGAGGACCAGAGAAACAAGCACATAGCTGGAAGGTGGTGGAAGGTCAAGGGGGCATTTTTGGTGCTGGTGTTAAAAACCGGAAGTGCTGCCGTGGCTCTGGTTTGAACCAGGGGAGAGAAGGGAGAAGGTGTGGGCGGAGGCAGGTGGAGGGGGGAAACGCAGAATCCCTTGTGGGCGAGTGTCCCATGGAGCACAGCGGGCATGAAGGCTGGACAGCTCTTAGAAGGAGGGCCCCCGGGGCCGAGTCCCAGCCTGGAGGGGTAGGGCTTGGCATCTTCAGCCCCATCACCCATTGTGCATGCTGCTCCCCCTTTCCTCTGGGAAGTGGGGGTGGTGACAGCCCACAAGGCACCCTGTGAACTTGGTGCATGGAGTGGGGAGAGGGAAGGCGGAGCCCCGCCGAGCACCTGGCGCTGATGTCAGTTGCCCACGTCAGCGCGGCCTCTCGTGAGGAGGCACAGCCCTCACGTGGGCTCACACGGTAAGAAGAGGCAGGGAAGGAAAGGGAGGGGCAGCTAGGTGGTGGGTGACTCGGCTCGGCTGGGGCTGGAGGCCCAGCGGGACCGGAACAGCCAAGATAGCTAGCCTCACCATCATGTGTCTGGCGCCTCCTTGCTCCTCCCTCCACGCGTGTCGTCTCATCTTCCGGGTCCTTTCTTTCCAGTAAGGTCATCAGACTTCCTGCGTGGTGGTTGACTTCCAAGAACGCAAAGCAAAGGTGGCCGGCTCTTACAGCTTTGGCCTAGCACTGGGACTGCGTTCTGTTAAGTAAACTGAGTCACAGGGCCAGCCCAGAGTCATGGTGACGGAGAACTGCACTAGGGCACCACGACCAGGCAGCACGGTTCACAGGGGAACTACCAGAGTCGGCCACAGTCACCCGGTCAGTGCGTGTAGAGCCAGGTGCGGCCCCGGGTGTGTCTGGCCGTGCATCGCATGCTCTAGTCTCTTCCTAGGTAGCATCGGGGATTGGGAAGGGAGGTGGGGCACGATACGTATTCTGCAATCCTGATTGTCAAGGTGCTCTGGATCTTGTAGCCCCCCTGGCACTCTGTCACCAGCATCTGTTCCCTTGAGCTCCTATTACGTGTTGGGCTCTTTATCTTCCCCATTTTTCTTTTTTTTAAGTTTATTTTTTTTTATTTTTGAGAGAGAGGGTGTGCACGCGCAAGCAGGGGAGGGGCAGAGAGAGAGAGGGAGAGAGAATCTCAAGCTGGCTCCAAGTGACAGCTCGGAACCCCACCTGAGGCTCCCTCTCATGAGCTGTGAGATCGTGACCTGAGCCAGAATCGAGAGTTGGACGCTCAGCCGACTGAGCCCCCCAGGTGCCCCTACGCTTCTCATTTTTCATCCTTCTTCAAACCCCATCCGAGACTTTCTTTTCCTGCCAAATGGGAATGCCTGCAAGTGACTGCCCTTGCCCAGGGTTGCAGGAAGCACACCTACAGCTCCCAGCAGAGTCGACTCGAGTCAGTGCCAGTACATTGCTTGACACTGACTGAAGGGCAGCTGACCTGGGTTCCTGGTGGGATATGCTGTGGCCGGGCATCCCTGTTGGACCAGCCTGAGGAGAGGTGAGGGAGGGGCAAGATGTACGCCCGAGACCTCCAGCCATTCCAGAGCCAAGCTGGCGGGGGCTTCTGTCTTCCGCCCCACGCAGGCTTGGGCTGTGTCAAGTGTATGAACTCAAACCTCCGTGTCTCTCCTCTCTCCAGCAAATGGAAAGGATCCTGAAGAAAGCATCCAAAACCCACAAGCAGAGAGTGGAGGTAAGTCACGTGCCCAGGGGGAAAGACCCCAGGCTCTGTGGGGTCCCGGCTGGGCCCAGAGGTTAGGAGCCTGGCAGAGGGAGCCATTGGAGTGTTGGGCCGGGGTGGGGGGGGGGGGGTTGCCTAACAGAAGCGACGCCTCCCCGGGTCATGTAAGGATGAGGCCAGGGTTCAGGGCCGGGTGGCTTTGAGGGGAGGGGGCTCAGCAAGGAGAGGCAGGATGTGGAAAAGCAGGAGTGGGCAGTGTCTCGCAACCCTGGTGCCCTGCCCGAGACTCTGCTGATGTGGGTTTTCTCCTCGGCTTTCCCAGGATTTCAACAGACACCTGGACACCCTCACGGAGCACTATGACATTCCCAAAGTCAGCTGGACCAAGTAGCCTCCCCACCCAGGGTATGGAGTGGCACCAAGGGGAAATGGAAGGCGAAATCGGGGCTCTGTTTGGTGCCTTCGGTGTTTTCTAAGAACATTCTTTTACACACACCCTTGTGTCTTCTGCTGAGACAAGTGCTTTCCAAAGCAGTGTGTCCTCTTTCTGGAACTCAATTAAAGTAAGACTGTCCTTTGACTCTATTTTGGTTTCTCGGTAGAAGATCAAATTTTTTTAGTTCGGACTAGAGATTTTTAAAAGTTTATCCAGAGATTGAGGTTATTTCCGTGTGTCACAGAAAAGGGTCTTTGCCCCCAAACTGCCTCTAACTCTGACAGTCAGCCAGCCATCTTTTCTTGGATGAAACGGACTCCAGGGGATCAGGAGGTAATGCTAACACAGCCGGCAGCTTACAGACCCCGTGGGGCCCTACGTGAGCTGTCCTTCTGAGCTTCCTCCTGCTTGGGGCTTGTACTGTTTCTTCCAGAGCCTAGGGAAGCCACTTGTACTTTCTTGGCCTTCAGATGCCTCCTCAGCCCCCTGGTGTGTAAGACCACACAGCCTGGAAATAGAGCCACTGCCAAAGGCAAGGATGAAATGTACGCTTTGTCCCTGTCTGAGCTCCTGGCGGACTTACAGCCTCTGCCCCTAGTGCCCCCATTCCAGACGAGTTTAGAGGGTGTGGCCCTGGCAGACATCACTAATCAAACACAGCATTCTTTGTAATGGAACCCGGACACTGCCTGCCTCACTGCCCTCAACCCTAGGCTCTAAGCAGCCCCTGTGTTTATTCAGAGTGGCACATAACTTGTAGCCTGCTTGGCATTTCTGGCCTAAGGACATCTCAGGGGTGGCAGGACTTGGGCAGAGCCCTGGCACAGACAGTACAATACAGTCAAAGGGGAGGACCCACGTCCTGGTGCTGGAGAGCCGTGATCTCTTTTGAGGACCTACGTGTTCCTACCTGATGAGGATCAAACTGCATATACTATTGGGAGGAAGTCTCTGTTGACATAGGAGGTGAAAGAATAACAAAATCGTGTTGGGTTTGGGGCTGTCATATGGTGAAGAGAATAAAGCAAAAAATAGTTATTAAATAGAAGTCTGAGTGTCTTAATTATAAGCGGTTTGACTCTCACTAGAAATGCTGCTTTTGGGATTTATTGCACATAAAGAATGTGCATGCTGCAAAATGACCATTCACCCTCGCTTTGGAAAAAAGTAGATGACCTGTTTTTTTCACCTGTGGTATATAGCCCCCCACCCCCCCGAGAGGTAATAGACTCGTTAGCAGTGGCTCTTTTGGGTAGGTTCCCCCATTGCCTCGCAGAAAGGCACTTTGAGGCCTTTTCCATCCCTGAGCCAGCAGTTGGGGTTTGTGAGCATGATGTGCTGTGAAAAGCACGTGTCAGGATGGTGGAATATAGATATTCCACCTCCCTGCCTACCCAGTCTAAAGCTGAATGACCTCGAATGGCAGGATTTCTCTTCTGTGGATTGACTGCTCGTTTGGACGGTTCTGTGCCATGTGGTGTGGTTCACTTGTGTAGCTACGTTGACTTGCCTGGGGCCAGAAAGTCCAAGGTGGCATCTCATCCTCCAGAACCTTTCTCTGTGTTGTTTATTCCTTTGGCCAACACAAGTCACATTGCCAAACCCAATCTGGGAGAGAACTCTGGGCATGGACACCAGGAGATGTGGTTTATTGGGGCCATCACTGCTAGTCTAGCAGTTTCTCAAGCTCTTCTGGATGTTAGACTCTCCCGGAGCATTAAGAACCACTGATGCTGGCTGGGGTGGTTCAGTCACTGAGAATTTTCAGAGCTCCTCAGACGATCCTAATGGGCAGGAAAGTCTGAGAAACCTTGACCTACCACAATGGGTATGATCTTTTTTGAGATGGTGCAGAGGTCAAATCTGGCTTACACATTAAATGTAAATACCAAGGATGAAATTCAGATATGACCTGAATTCCCCCACGTATGGAAAAAGGAGGTTACGCGTAACTTAGGTGTAGGGTGTGTTTACCGTGATGGTACTCTTTGTACCTGAGGGTTTGTTTTTTCAGAAGGCTTTTGTCCAGTCTGTTCCTCCCTGTCCCCCACAATACTGATTTTAAACATCTAAACAAAATGCCCTAGAGCAAGCCTGAAAGGAAATGCTCCATGATAAGACGGGTCACCTCTCCTGGGTGATTTTTCTTTTTGTCTTTCTTTTTGGGTGCAGTATGAGGCTAGGGTGTTTTACGAGACAATTGTCAAAAACCCTGTCCTGGCCATTTTGTGCAAGAATGCTTCCAGCCCAGGATTTACGTAGTAGTCATTAAATATTCCAGTTTTCTCCTCTGGATTTTCTTGCACTTTATCCTAAGCAGAGGATATGTTGGCAAAAGCCATCTTTCAAAACTCCAAAGGAGATAGGAGGGAAGATTAAAAATCAGGCAGGCAGCCTGAGTAAATGGTTCTGATACTGCAGGGTTGGGATTCCCAGAGCAAGTGATGGATGGTTCCGTAGGACAAAATGCAGGCATTTTGCCACAGCCTGAGTGTTCATAAAAGTGATGAGATACTCGATTGATTAATCAGGGGTCACAGTTTGCATCACCCACTGCGGTCACTAACTACAGAAATGAAATAGGTGCTTTTCGCCTAGGTTCGGTGGGGCGTGGTTTTCAGATCATTCCAGGCAATAAACAAGCTCTGATGAGTGTTGACACTGACAGGTGACAGGTCGTGACCCTTGGTAAGACTTGATTGCCATTCAGAGTTTGACCTCTTTTCAAGGTAACAACCGCCTTACCCTCCCCCTATAAAGCATATTACAGTTGGTAACTGTATTTGTTTCCTAGACTCCCCCACCAGGCTAGGAGTTTCATGGGGCTGGGCCCCAGGTGGGGTTCCACCGACGGTATGTCACCTAACTTGGCCCACGAAGGCGGGGCGGGGTTTCCAGCTGCCCTGGCTTGTCTCCCAGCCTGGCAGCCAGAGAGGGCTTCGTTTCAATCAGCCCCGCCTGGCGCCGCCCAGGCCCGCCCCTCTGGGCCTTACTTCCGGGATGCTTGAGGCCGGAGCGGGAAATAAGGGCACATCGGACGTACCGCGCCTGCGCCTACCCGCCTCGCGCCTGCGCCTTCCTGGCAGCCCCTCCCCGGCCGGACATAACGGTTCGCGCGCGGCTTCCCGGGCCGGAAGTGGAGGCGAACTGTCGCGGGGCACGCCCGGCCTTGCTCAACGCCCGGCAGTCCCCGCCGTCGCCGCCGCCCTCGGCAGTTGCCGAGGCTTCCCGCAGCCGTCATGTCCGCCAGCGCCGTCTACGTGCTGGACCTAAAGGGCAAGGTACAGATGGCTCCGCACCCTCCCCGTTGCCAGGCAACCGGCGGGGCCTCGCCCCTGGGTGGGGGGGGTGAGACCCATCCTGTTGCTTGGTAACCGGCCAATGGGACCCACCCTAGTCTTAGGCAGGGAGGCCTGTAGACCTCACCTGAGGCCCCCACCCTGTTGCTAGGGTACCAGGCGGGGGCTTCGATCCACGAGCCCCGCCCTGTTGCTAGGTAACGCAGCTGCACTGACCCCCCCCCCCCCCCCACCATGGGCCGGGTTCTCAAGCCTCCGTGGGGGCATCCGGGAACCCGAGGCGGCGGGGAGGGCGGCCCGCATCAGGCTTCGAAGCCAGGACTGGCTCTCAGGTGCCGTGCGACCCTTGGCCCAAGGTGGTGAGGCGTGTCGGGGACAGTGTGCCCTCGGGCCAGCCCTGCCCCCTGTTTATCCTTCGACTTTTCTTTGCCAGTCCCTGTAAAAATTTCTTAACGTTCAGTGTGACACCGAGTTACCAGGGTTGAGTGAAGTGGGTGATGGGAGGGCCATTTCACAGAGGGAGAAACTGAGGCACACAGGTGTGCAACTTGCCCCAGGTCACACCAGTTACAGAGTGGCAGGTCTAGGAGTCGGCTGGTATTTGGGGAGCACCTGCCAAGTGCCATACAGGGTGTTTAGGCTCGGGCTGCTTTTGGTGAGCAAAATCGGAGTTGTCCTTGTCCTTCTGGAGCTCACAGTCTGGTGGGAGAAAGGGACACTGATCTCACAAAGTACAAATCAATGTTGGGTGCAGTGATGAAGCAGTGAGGATGTAATAGGACACTGTGCCGGGCTGGGGGTCAGGGAGGGCTTCCGGGAAGGAGGGACAAATCTGGCTGAGACCTGAAGGAAGAGGTGGGCAATTTAATTAGGACCCAGGTGCCATTCCCAGGGGAATCTGGGAAAACCTCTTAGAGGAGGGATCTCCAAGCCTTTCACAGTGGGCTGCTGCTTTTTCCCCCCGTCCGTCTGGTCTGGAAGGCAAGTGAGTATTGGCCTCTTGTATCTGGGAGTTACAAGAACAGTACAATGTTAACCAAGCCCCGCGTGGATCACCGAGAGAGAGAGAGAGGGGTGGGTGTCAGGCCTTGGTGGGGCAGGCAGGAGTTAGCTCAGAAGCCGTGGGGAGTGAAGAGGTGAAGTGGCTATCCCTTCCTGCTCCCCTCCCAGAGTCCCAGGCTCTAGAACTTTCCAGGAGTCCCTTGAGTGGGTTGCCTGCCCTGGATGCCACCCAAAGTCAACAGCTAGTGAGGCCCGGTGCTGGGCTCCCTTCCTCAGGCCTCAGGCAAGGGATCAGTCACAGGGCACACCAGGGGCTGGGTGGGTGCAGCGTTCCCAGAGCCCTTGTGGCATGTGTTCTTGCTCCCGTTCTGGCCACTGGGTCCCCAGAGTTCCCAGAGGCTGCCTTATCTCAGATCACTAATTCAGCAAACATTTCCCGAGCACCTAGCATGCCACCAAGCCCAGTGCTGCCTATCTTACCATGACTGTGGAGTTGGGGCTGAGTTCAAAACCCACCTCTGCTGCTCAGCTGTGTAACCCCAGGCAAAGTAACTTCTCTCTGTGCCTTGTTTCCATCATTGCTCACCCGAGGCTTTTATGGTGTTGTTGTGCGAGCTCTCTGAGCAGACGCTTAAGACAGGCTCAGCACCCCCCTTGGCCCACAGTCCTGCTTAACCCCATCGAGGGCCTTGAGGTGGGGAGACACATGGAAGCTGATGGATCCAGGTGGTCAGATCTAGGTAGCTGCAAGGGCATGGACAAGGCCCTAGGTAATAGGGTTGCCAACCTCGATTTTGGCTGCAGAAGTAGTTACAGAAGGCCACCTGGAGGAGGGAGGTGCCATAGGACCAGGTGACAGTCAGCTGGACAAGGAGTCACCGCAGTAGGCCTGAAGAGTCGGGGGCAGCCTGCTGGGGCTGGCGGGCCAGCAGCCCTGGGGAATGCTGGGGGCTGGAGGATGGCACCGGTGTGGCCGTGGGTGGTCGAGGATGTCCAGATGGGCGTGAGGAGCAGAGGGGACTGCTCTGATCCCAGGAAGGAGGAGCCACTGGAGGAGATTGAAGCCTCGGAGGAGCGTGATCAGACCTGCCTTTTGGGAAGCTCCCAGGGCAGCCGCGGGCTTGCCTCCCGCTCTCAGCAGCCATCGTGCCATTTGTTACTCCATGCCCTTGGACCTCAGGTCTTGAAAGGACCTTTTGTGCGGACCGTTTTTAGCAAAAAGTAAGGTAAGGCACATTAGGAAACTCACGACAACACGTCTGTCTGCCAGCCGCCCGGAACCTCTGAGCGCAAGGAAACCAGCATGGCCACATTTGGCTGCTAGAAGGCCGTCCGTGGACGCTTCTTGGCCCTTATCTTTCTTGTTTCTCTGCAGTTTCTGACATCACAACCACACTCCTTAGCGGGCGTCCATTGGCCTCTGAGTTGCCGCTCTCTCTCGTTTTGCCCATTTCTGTCGAGTCTCCTGGCCCCTCCCCTTGGATGTCGGCCCCTCCTGCTCGGGCCTGGGCGGCCCCCTGACACTGCCCCTCTCTTCGGGTCTGCTTTGATTCTCGCCAATGTGCCAGTTACTCGATGTGTGCCGCATCCCAGAGGACTGCTCTAGAGATGCATTGTTCTCTGGGACACCTCGGAGGTCCTACAGCTGCCACAAACCTGGCCTTTGCCCTGAACTCTCTCCCCAGACCTGCTCTCTCTCACCTGCTCTCTCTCCACCGCAGACCTGCTCCCTCCCCCCTCATTGAGCGACACCGCCATCCATGCGACTGTCCTCATTGGAGACCCGGGCATTATCCTGGCCTCCGTCCTCTCCTCACCTTCGTGTTCACTCCACGGACATTTCCTGAGCACCCACTGGGGTCAGGCTCTGTTGTGGGCTCTGGGACACAGCCGTGAATGAGATGGAAGTGGTCACTGTTCTCAGGGAGTGTTAGACTCTGGTGGAAGAGACAGACCATAAAGGAGGATAGGGGTTATAGTGCAGCAGTGTAGTGGGCAGTGAAGGAAAAGTGTACAGGTTATGACCTTTCAGGCAGGGCAAGCAGGGAAGACTTCTTGGAGGAGGTGCCATCTTTGGTGAGGCTTGAGGAATTAGAAGAGGCCCAGGGATCCTGGACAGAGAGAACTGCAAGCACAAAGGCCTCGAGGCAGGAGTAGATGTGGACGGCTCAGAGAGCAGCTGGGGGACCAGGATGGCCGGAATGGAGTGAGCTGGGGTGGGGGCAGAGGGGTGAGATGGACAGAGCAGCCGTGGGGATAGAGGTTTGTCACCTCAGCATTGCCTGTCTCCCTTCAACCTGTCCTCTGCTCTCTCACCTGGGGCCTGCAGCCCAGGCTCCAAGACCGTCCTCACGCCCCCCCGACCAGTGCTCCAAGGTCTCCCCCTGGACTGCACCCCTGTTCTGTCCCGCGGCTTCAGCCACCGCCGTCCCTCTGCCTGTGTAGCACCTGTCCCTTCAGGCCTCAGTGTGAAGGTCACACCCTCGGGAGGCTTTCAGCTTCTCCTAAGTCGGCGTCCCAGTTCAGAGACCCTGTTTGTTTTGGTCACCTCTGGTCCCCGGGCCCAGCATGGTGTGCGGCAGAGGGGCCCGCGGTGTGTGCTGGGTGGGTGAGTGGACCTCTCCAGAGCCCTGGACATGAAGGCAAGCAAAGCAGATGCTTCCTCTTTCCTTGGAGCACTAGGGGTCTTGAGGCTCCCTGCCAGCAGCAGTCCCCAAAGTCATATACCTGAGAAGGAAGGTGGGGCCTTGGGAAGCCCAGGAAAGCAGTGTTAGGGAGCAGAAGGGGCTGTGCGGGGGGTGAGAACTGGTTAGGATCTGGACTCAGCTTTGCTGGCTGTGACCTCAGGCGGCTGGTGCCAGAGTTCTAGGCATCACTGGGCATCTCTATAAAAATAGTGGCCCCACCTCGTGGCCGGTCAGTATAGATTCTGGGCAAGGAGCACAGGAGAGGGGACTTGGGAGTCCCTCAGTCCGGGCCTGGCTCTCCCACTGGGTGCCTAAGAGGCCCTAAGCGGCCTTGTGAACCTCAGCAGGAAGAGGGCACGGACCACGAAAGAGAAGCCAGGAAAGAGGTTCTCGTTTTGATTCTCTCCTTCTCTCCTGGCTTGAAACAATGACGACCATGGATTTTACAAGAGCCCAGGTTGTGACGCAGGCGGCTCCCAGCTTGGTCAGCTCAGCAAGGCCGATCTCCGCACGCACGTAGCGGGGCCCTGCAGCTGCTGCCCACATGAGCTCACGAGAGCGGCGGCAGCTGTAGGCGGCGTCTCCAGATGGAGCCTTGCTCAGCCTGGCGGAGCTTCAGGCTGCCTCCTTGTTCCTTCAGGGAGGCGTGATGGACGTGTACCCAGCTGCGTTTATTCCAGCGCACAGCGTGGTGGTTCGGTCATTGTATATACCCAGGAAGCCAGAAGCACATGCCCTGTCGCCCCCTAAAGCTTCCTCAGGCCCCTTGTGTCCAGCCCGTTCCCAGAAAGCCACCGATTTTCTGTCACCGTTGGTGAGGGTTTTATGTAAGTGGGTTTTATGTGGGACAGGATATGGGACTTGCTGTCTGTTGTCTGGTGGCTCACCTGGCCCAGGGGTCTGGATAGACCCTCGTGCTGTGGCTCGAGTCAGTGGTCTTTCCTTCTTGTGGCTGAGTTGCGTTCCAGGATGGACACAGTTCTTGTTTCTGGTCGCCTGTTGAAGGACATTGGTTCTCACTCTAGTCTGGATCACTCGATCGATCTGTTTATCTATTTAAAAAGTTTATTTAATTATTTGGAGAGAGAGCGTGCGTGTGCATGAGCTGGGAAGGGGCAGAGAGAGAGGGAGACGGAGAAGATCCCAAGCAGGCTCAGCGTTGTCAGCACAGAGCCCAACGAGGGGCTCGAACTCACTAACCATGAGATTATGACTTGAGCCAAAATCAAGAGCTGGACACTCAACTGACTGAGCCACCCAGGCGCCCCCAGTCTCTGGGTCTATTTAAAATAAAGCCGCAGCGAACGTTTGTGTGCGAGTCTTGGCCACAAGTGGCTTTTAGTGGATGTGAACACTCAGCAGTGTCCCCTGATTGGGTACCCTGACACAGGCAGAAGAGCAGAGTGCATTAGCATAGGAAAGGCTCTGAGAAGGTCTGCAGTGAGAACCTACAGGATGTTGTTTTCACCTGGCCTCTCCCAGTTGACTGAGTTCTGGACTGCGACCTCGTATTGCTTTCCCCCGCGAGGAACCCAGTTGGCCCCTGTGGAGTTCACTCTGGGAAATGCGCTCCTTGAGGGATTCCCTGGGGGATAGAGGTCAGCGCGGCCTGGAGTCTCTGATGGCCAGAGGTGTGAGTGGGGTCCTTGCGGCAAGGGAGGTTGGCTTGTCTCACGCCCCACCGCACGCATCTGGCTGTGGGCCTCCAGATGGAAGCAGCCTCACCCCCCATCCCCGCCTAGGTGCTCATCTGCCGGAACTACCGTGGCGACGTGGACATGTCCGAGGTGGAGCACTTCATGCCCATCCTGATGGAGAAGGAGGAGGAAGGGATGCTGTCGCCCATCCTGGCCCACGGGGGGGTCCGCTTCATGTGGATCAAGCACAACAATCTGTATCGTATCCCTTTGCGGGGGAGCTCCCGGGGGCCTCCTGCGTGGGTGTGTGCGTGTGCGCGTGTGTGGGCCCGCAGGCAACCGAGAGTGGCCGGCACCTGGCCCGGGGCTGGCTCGGGCACACCCTCCCGGAGCTCCCTGCGGCCGGAAGAGATGAGCAGAGAACACGGTGGCAAGTGTGACGGGAGCTGGGCGAGGAGAGGGTGTGGCAGGGGACCTCATCTAGTCTGGGGACCCAGGAAGGCTTCCCCGAGGAGGTGACATCCAGAGGAGCCCTGCAGGAAGGCCAGGTGTCCACCATCCAGAGCAGTGGGCAGACGCCAGGAGCGATAGACCTGGGCAGGGGCTCTGCAGAAGGAACAAGCTCATTCTGGAAGCTGCAGGAGGGGTGGTGAGAACACCGGGAAGGGATATGTGGTGGGAGCAGCCCAAGTGGTCAGCAACGCTGCGGGGTCTCGAGGGACGTCACCGTAGATGTGATGGGAAGCCTTCCGGGGGTTTTAGGGGGCGGGGGGGGGGTGACACAAAATCAGTTTGCATTTTCTGAAGGTTTCTGGCTGCTGAGCAGAGGCCAGGCTGCAGGGAAGCCGGAGTGGATGTGGGGAGGGGGAGGGGGCCAGAGAGCCCCGGTCGGACTGACCTGCTACCATCCTGTCTGGGTCCCTGGGGTCCAGCTCCTGCCCCACCTCTGTTTCTCCCTCACCTCTCTGGAGGGCCCGGGGGGCTGCTCGCAGAGTACTCAGAGAGAGTACCGCAGGTGGCTTGGAACCCGGAAGCTGGACGACGGTGAAGGCGCCCGGGTCTGGGGGGGGGGGGGGGGGGGGCGGGGGTGTGAGCCCAGTGGGAGCCGTCAGACCAGTTTCCGGTTGGGCCCTGGCTCCACGTGTGGGCAGCGGGGAGGAGACAGCGGTGGCTCACCCCTCCGGGTGCTGCTGCCCGGTGCCCCCAGCACCCCCGGCCTCCCCGGCCTGTCGCTAGTTCTGCTGTCCGGTGACGGTCTCCGGCCGGCCCAGCCTTGCGGTGCCCACTGGTCCTCCTTAGCACCTGAAGGCATGCGACCTGGGCTGGAGGCCCAGCACCTGATACCTGGGTCCCGGCTCCTGGCAGGAAGTGAGGTGGATGTGGCCCCTGCTGTCCCTGTCACCTGCGGCTCCCAGCTCAGCCCTGGGGCCGGGCGGCCCAGGCCTGTCATGAACGGCCACGGCCAGGGCGCAGCCCGCGTGCCTGCGGGGGAGGAACCGGCCTCCCCCCGTGATGATGTCGGAGGGGCATCTGTGCCACGTGCTTCGCACACATTGCCTCAGCGACTCTGCTGCCGGGCGCCCATCAAGCAAGTGAGAAAATGGGGCTCCGTTAAAAAGGTTTGCTTTAGGGGCCAAGGCTTGCAGGAAGGGCCAGACCCAGCGTTGGCCCTGGCTGCCTCCTCTGGAGCCTGCTGGTCACACAAGCCGTTGGCTTCTGGGGAAGGACCAATCATCGCAGTCCTGCCTTCTGCTCCCGCAATGAGCTGCACGCTGCCTCCCCACCCTGGGCTAGAGCTCTCAGCGCAGATATCACCTCCTCGGGGCAGCCCCCACCCCGCCCCAGCAGCTGGGGCGGGCTCTCGGTGCCCCCTGCTGCCTCTCTGTCATCGAGCAGTTCCTGGGGTTTGGGACCATGTCTGGCGACTGCCTGTCCCGGGCCTGGCTCCGACCCAGTAGCCCACCGAAGGCCTGGTGAATGGCCGGGGGTGGGGGTGGGGGTCCTTCCGAGACGCGGGGTGAGTCGGGGTCTGTGAGGCAGCAGTCTGGGCCTCTGAACTCTCCTTAACCGTGGCCGCCATGCAGTGGTTGCTACCTCCAAGAAGAACGCATGTGTGTCGCTGGTGTTCTCCTTCCTTTATAAGGTGGTGCAGGTGAGTTGACCCGGGGAGGGGTGTCAGTCGCCCTGGCTTTGCTGTGTGCTCGAGGGCTGGAGCACTCCTGGGGAGTTCCGGGGCTGGAAGCCCAGGGAATGGGAAGGGGAGCTCCAGCTGCCCTGTGTGTGGGACTTCATGGCCTTGGTGTCCCTCTGCCCTGACGAGGGGAGGAAAGTGAGCAGGAGGTGGAGCTCAGGGCAGGTCGGTGCACCCGGACCTCAGGAAGGACAGGTACGCCCCACCGCTGGCTGTGGGAGGGTGGAGGGTGGCCCGCTGAGAGGCCGAGTTTAGGGAGGTAGGCTAGCCGGGAGGAGGGCAGAGCAGCCAGTTCTGCGCAGAGGTGGGGAGGCGCGAGAGCAGCACAGGCAGAGGCCCTGCGGCCACAGTGTGTGTGGTCCGGTCGGGAGCATCGGGCTGGCCAGTGTGCCTGGGGCCCGCGGGGGGCTGCGATCAGCAAGGTGTGGGTGGGGCTGGGCTGCAGGGTTGGGGGCAAACAGGACTTAGTGAGGAGTTTTGATTTCGTTCCTGACGAGAGATGGCGGGCGACTTTAAGCGGGGGACTGATGAGACCTGATTGGAGTTGAGATCGGCTCCGTGGCTGCTAAGTGGAGGAAAACTTGAAGGCAGCAAGGAGGCCAGCGAGGAGGTTGCCGCAGGCTTCCAGAGCAGAAATGGAGGGACCGGGCTGGGGCAGGGGCCGTGGGGTTGAGGGAAGTGGAGAATCGGACCCGGGAGGCCTGCGGTGAGCCCTCAGGTGGTACCGCGTGCGGCTAGCTCAGGAGTCACTGGTGCTGAACACGGGGGGACTGGTCTGGGACGTGGAGACATGGGGGCAGGAGAGTATGTGTCCCCCTGGGAAGCCCTGAGTGCAGGCTGACGGGTAGGCTTTCGTGCCAGGGCAGTGGCCCTGTTGCAGGAGTAAAGAGGGGCACCGGCAGGTCCGAGAGGGTGGGAAGAACGTTCTCCTTCCTGCCGTGTCTGGCATTTCCTGTGACTTTCCTTCGGTGCGGGTGCTAACGAAACTTTTCTCCCTTCCCTTGTTCGGTCGACTTAATTTTCTGTTGAACTGGGGGACATGTGTCCGTGGCCCAGGGGGCTCGGAAGAGTCCGGAAGAGCCACTGGTTATGTCTCCAGCGGCTCTTGCCCCTCACCTGAGTCACTTGTAGCTCAGAGGCAAAGGGTGACCGTTCACAGCAGGGATTGAAGAGAAGCTCAGATGGGGCCCTAGCCAGACTGGGGGTGACTGTCAGGGAGGAGAGGAGAGAGGGACCCTCGGGAGTGGAGATGCAGGGCTTCTGACCAGGCCCCCGGAGGACGCCCGCACTGCCTGCAGCTCGCGACTTGCCTCACGGGCAGCCGTCGCTGTCCTGCCGCGGCCCCTGAGTCTGAGGTCGTGTCTGTGGCATGTCGCCAAGCCTGGAACGTGGGTAGATGCAGCTTGTGGGCAAGAGGGCTGTTGGTTCTGGGCCCTGCGGCATGAAGGACAAGTGGGTTTGTGCGGGAGGTCCCCCTCCTGCGTCTCAGCCACCCGCCGCCCCCGCCCAGGTGTTTTCAGAGTACTTCAAGGAGCTGGAGGAGGAGAGCATCCGCGACAACTTTGTCATCATCTACGAGCTGCTGGATGAGCTCATGGACTTCGGCTACCCCCAGACTACCGACAGCAAGATCCTGCAGGAGTGAGTGGGTGCGGTGGGGACCCAGGCTTGGGGCTGGGGGAAACGAGCGTGCCTTCACGCCCTGTGCCGCCACCCTGTCTCCTGGCCTTTGTGGTTTCTGTTGGGTGGTTTTGGATTCTTGGCCGCTCCGCGTCCCTGCACAACGTGAGCATTGTTCAGGGCGGTGCACTGGATGCCTGGTTATCAGGGAGTCACCGCCTTTGTTTCCGCTCATGTAACCGAGGCTGAGAGAGAAACGCGTCCTTCTTCGCCATCCTGCCCTTCACACCGGGGCACACGGACCAAGCACTTTCTGTGAACCCGGCCCCGCGGGAGCGGCTCCCCTTTTCTCCGTTCTCTGTCAGAGGCCCCGCTCCCCATTTACACGGGGCAAGGGTTACTCAGAGAACTGGCCCGCGTCGCATCTCGTGCGTTGTTCCCCGGGGGGGGTCGGGGTCGCCAGCTCCCCTCCAGGGACTCAGTCCCCTCTGCATGTGGCCGTGGCAGCTGGCGCACACTCCCTGTGGTCCCGCCCGTGCCGGCTCCTTGCCCCTCCCCCACCCCGGCCTAAGTGAGCGCTCTGTGCTCATGGTCACTTGAGTTTTTTGGGGCTTTTTGGAAATCCTGACATTCTTGTATGAAACGGCCCAGGTGAAACTGGAGCCTGCCACCGGGAGGGGCTGTTTTCGGAATGTCCGTGCCTGAGCTCCTCAACTCTGGGCCTGGTCCCACAGGTACATCACCCAGGAAGGCCACAAGCTGGAGACGGGGGCCCCGAGGCCCCCAGCCACCGTCACCAACGCAGTGTCCTGGCGGTCTGAGGGCATCAAGTACCGGAAGAACGAGGTGTTCTTGGACGTCATCGAGTCCGTCAACCTCTTGGTAGGGCTTCCTCTCCTTTCTTTTCCTCTGGTGGAAAAATGTTGTCTTCTCCACGATTGACGTGAGGACGAGCAGACTTTGAACAGCAGCGGAGCCCTGGGAAGCCGTTACTTTCTGGGTGACGGCAGATCCGCAGCAGTCAGGCCGCGCTGCAGCTGGCGCTCGTTCAGGCTTCCTTAGCTTCTGTTCTTGTTGGGGGTCCACGCAGGGGCCTTGTGGGCGTTGCTGTGGAAAGCAGGGGGGAGGTTGAAAAGCGCAGGGATCCGTATTCAGAAAGACCGCCTCACTCACGATCCACTGTCCTTTTGGGCCTCACGCTGTAAATTCACAAACGCACGCGGTCCTCCCGTCGCACCGAGAGCGGTCGCGGCTCTCCTGCCGCTGGTTTTCTTAGGTTTCTTTACTGTTTGTGCGTGTTTGCTTTTTCCTTTGGTTTTATTTTTTAAGTTCTCACTAAGTCAAATTGACCTTTTTTCCTATTAGTTTTAGCCCACATAGAGATTCTTGTTCCCCTTTGCCGTAATCAGGATACGTGTCACCTCTAACACCTCCCTCCTGCCGCCTCTCCACCCCCTGGCAGCCACTGCTCCGGTCGCGTCGCGCGTCGCTAGCCAGTAGGCCCCATGCTCCACGCCGCCTCTTTGCCAGCCCGTGTGGCCTGGGCCCGGGGGTCCTGCTCCTGACTGGCGTTGGAGCACCACATCCCAGTGCCCGTGTCGTTCACCTTCATCTCCTCCCACAGGCGTTTTTCGTCTCACCTGTCACAAGAAGGGCGGGTACAGGTATTAGAGAGAGAGCGCGAGCGAGCGCAGTCACGTACCTTGTATTACAGTTTGTGGTTATAACTGTCCCATTTGATCTTTGTTGCTCTTCTCTTACTGTGTGTAACTTACGTATTAACCTGTATTACAGGTATATACATTTAGGAGAAAACATAGCATGTGATGAGGGTTCCCAGGCAACCACTGGGGGTCTTGGACCGTCTCTCCTGCAGATAAGGGGGACTCCTCTAGTGTCTTGTTGAGGTTGTCATATGCGTGGAATCCCAGAGTATGTGACCTTTTCAGTCTGGCTTCTTCCACTAAGCATAATGTCTTTGAGACTTGTCCAAGTTGCTGTGTTTATCAAGAGCTTGTTTCTTCTTCTTCTTTTCTTTAACGTTTATTTATCATTGAGAGACAGAGAGACACAGAGCATGAGCAGGGGAGGGGCAGAGAGAGGGGGAGACACAGAATCCAAAGCAGGCCCCAGGCTCCAAGCTGTGAGCACAGAGCCCGACGCGGGGCTTGAACTCACAAACCACGGGATCATGACCTGAGCAGATGTCGGACGCTTAACCAACTGAGCCACCCAGGCGCGCCCCGCCTGTTTCTTCTTATATCCATTTGTATTTATTTTATTTTCGGAACCACACCGTGTTTATCCATTCACCTCTTGAAAGACTTTTGGGTTGTTTCCAGTGTTGGGCTATTGTGAGTGGAGTTGCTATAAACATTTCGTGTGCAGGTTTATGT
Organism: Leopardus geoffroyi; assembly: GCF_018350155.1. Taxonomy (NCBI): domain Eukaryota; kingdom Metazoa; phylum Chordata; class Mammalia; order Carnivora; family Felidae; genus Leopardus; species Leopardus geoffroyi. The sequence goes on from NC_059331.1 coordinate 12,044,025, forward strand.
GTAAACGGAAGTTTTTCTTTCTCGAGGGCAAATACCCAGAGTGGGATCGCTGAGTCACATGGTAAGCGTACGTTTAACTTTATAAGAAACCGCCAGACCGTCTTCCAGACTGGCTGCTCCATTTTTGCCTTTTCACCAGCGGTGGATGAGAGTTCTGGTGGTTCCATATCCTCGAGCACTGTTTTGATTTTCTGCATCTTAATAGATGTATTGTGCTAGCTCATTGTAGGTATAATTTGCAATTTCCCGATGGCTGATGACGTTAAATGCGTCTCTGTGTGCTGCTTTGTCATCTGTATTTCATCTTTGGACAAGTGTCTTTTCATGTCTTGTGAGCATTTTTAAATTGGGTTGTTTGTTTTCTGATCGTTGCATTTTGAAAGTTCTTTATGTATCCTGGATAGAAGTCTCTTGTCAGATACGTGATTTGCAGGTATTTTCTCCCAGGCCGTCACTTGTCTTTTCATTCTTTCGGTACAGTGTCTTTCACAGGACAAAAGTTTTTAATTTTGAGAAAATCTAATTACCAATCTTCTTGTGCGTGTGCTTTTGGTGCCGCGCTGCCGAACCCAGGGTCATGTAGGTTTTCTCCTAAATTGTCTTCTAAAAGTTTTCTGGTTTTACATTAAGGTCCATGACCAACTTTGAGTTAAGTTTTATATAAGCTATGAGGTTTGTGTCCATTGTGTGGATGTAGAACAGTGTTCTGCAGTTGTTCCAACATCATTTTTTGAAAAACTACCCCTTTCTCCGTTAAACTGCCGTTGTGTTTTTGTCAAAAATCAGTTGGCCGTATTTGTGTGAGTCTGCATTCATCTGTATTATCTATTCATTCACCAACACGGCACTGTCTTTGACAACTGTAACTTTATTAAGTCTGAAAATCAGGTAATGAGATCCTTCCAGCGTTCTTTTTTCAAAATTGTTTTAGCTATTTAGTTCCTTTGCATAAAATATTAGCATCAGGAGGCATCTGGGTGGCTCAGTCAGTTGAGTGTCCGACTTTCAATTTTAGCTCAGGTCATGATCTCATGGTTGTGGGATTGAGCCCCACATGGGGCTCTGCACTGACGGCTCGGAGCCTGCTTGGGATTCTCTCTCTCCCTCTCTCTCTGCCTCTCTCCTGCTTGTACGCATGCACGCTCTCTCTCTCTCTCTCAAAATAAATACATATATTTTTAAAAAGTTTAAAATGTTAGCATCAGCTTGTCTGTGTCTACAAAAAAAATCCTGCTGGATTTTGATTGGGATTTTATTAAATAACTATTAAATAATCAGTGTGGGGAGTGCCTGAGTGGCTCAGTTGGTTAAGCATCCGACTTCAGCTCAGGTCATGATCTCGCAGTCCGTGAGTTCAACCCCTGATTCAGGCCCTGTGTTGACAGCTCGGAGCCTGAGCCTGCTTCGATTCTGTATCTCTCTCTCTCTCTCTCTGCCCCTCCCTGCTCACACTGTCTCTCTCCTCTCTTTCACAAATAAACATTAAAAAATTTTTTTTAATAAATAATCAGTGTGGAAAAGAATTGGTATCATTAGTATAGTAAGTCTCACAACCCACAAATGCTGTATGTCTCTCTAGTTAGGTCATCTTTTTTTTTTTTTTTTTTAACATTTATTTATTTTTGAGAGACAGAGACAGAGCTTGAGTGGGGAAGGGGCAGAGAGAGAGAGAGGCACAGAATCTGAAACAGGCTCTAGGCTCTGAGCTGTCAGCACAGAGCCCGACGTGGGGCTCAAACTCATGAACTGTGAGATCATGACCTGAGCCGAAGTTGGACACTTAACCGACTGAGCCACCCAGGCACCCCTAGTTAGGTCATCTTTGATTTCATTCACAAACATTTGGTAATTTTTACCATGTATATGTTATGTTAGAGTTATACTTAAGTATTTCATATTTTTGAAAGTATCATAAATTGTATATTTTAGATTTACTTGGTAGAAGTCACTTGTGAAACTATCTGAGCCTAGAGATTTCTGTTCCAGAATATTTTTAACTACAAATTTCAATCCTGTAATAGTTATAGGATTCTTCGGGTCTTCTGTTTCATCTTGGGTGAGTTTTGGCAGTTTGTTGTTTTTAAGAAGCTGATCTACTTCGTCAGAGTCATTGAGTTTATGTGTATAGTGTTCTCTGTAGTATTCCCTTACTGTCTTTTTAATGTCTGCAGGGTCGGTGCTGATGTCCCCTCTTTCATTCCTGATATCAGTCACTTATGTCATATTTTTTTTTCTTTGTCAGTCTTGTGAGAGTTTCATCTATTTTATTGGTGATGAATTGGCTTTTACCAAGAATTGGCTTTTGATTTCATTGATTTTCCATTTTCAATTTCATTGATTTCTGTTCTTGGCTCTAGTATTTCTTTCTCTGTGATTTGAGTTTGTTTTGCTCTTCTTTTTCTAGTTTCTTAAGTTGGAAGCGAAGATGCTGATTTGGAATCTTTCTTTTCTAATATAAAGATTTAATGTCGTACATGTCTCAGCAGTGCTTTAGCTACGACCCATAATTGGTGTGTTAGATTTTCATCTTCAAAATATTTTCAAATTCCTCTTGAGACTTCAGTTTTGACTCATGGGTTATTTATTTATTTATTTATTTATTTTAATGTTTATTTTTGAGAGAGAGAGAGAGAGAGAGAGAGCATGAGTACGGGAGGGGCAGAGAGGGAGACACAGAATCTGAAGCAGACTTCAGGCTCTGAGCTGTCAGCACAGAGCCCGACACGAGACTCGAACCCACCAACTGCGAGATCATGACCTGAGCTGAAGTCGGACTCCTAACTGACTGAGCCACCCAGGCACCCTGACTCGTGGATTATTTAATGAAAGTGTGTTAATTTTTAAATGTTCACCTATTTTTCTGTTACTTTATTGTCATTGTTTTTTTGTTTTTAATTTAATTACATTATTGTTTAAGAATATACTTTCTATGCGGTGCCTAGGTGACTTAGTCAGTTAAGCATCTTGGTTTCGGCTCAGGTCATGATCTCATGGTTCGTGAGTTCCAGCCTTACATCGGTCTCCATGCTGACCATGTGAAGCCTGCTTGGGATTCTCTCTCTCAAAATAAATAAACTTTAAAATATATAAATATATTTTTTATAATGCCCATTCTTTAAAATGTAAGGTTTGTTTTAGTGACCCAGAATGTGATCTCTCTTGCCAAACGTTCCAGATACACTTGAAAAAAATATATATTTTGCTTTTGTTGGGTGGCCTGTTCTGTAATTGCCAATTAAATCCTGTTGGTTGGTGACATTTATTTCTTCTAGCTTTTCTTACTCATTTTCTGTCTACCAGCTCTACCTATTATTGATAGCGTTAAAAGCCCCAGCTGTTAATTGCAGATTATGTCTTAGCATATTTTGAAGCTATGCTGTTAGGCACAGGCACATTTAGGATTCGTATGTTTCCTTGGTGAAATGACCCTTTCTTTTATCATTATATAAGGTCCCTCTTTATCCCTGGTAATTTTTTTGCTCTGAAGTCTATTTTGCTATTAATATTGTCACTCCAGAGATTATTCCATCAGTGTTTACACACTATGTGTTTTTCTATCCTTTTACTTCTTTTTTTTTAATCCTTTTATTTTATTTTTTTGAAGATTTTATTTTTAAGTAATCTCTACATCCAACATGGGGCTTGAACTCATAACTCCAAGATCAAGAGTCACACACTCCACTGACTGAGCCAGCTAGGTGCCCCTATCCTTTTATTTTATTTTTTTAAAGTTATTTAAATTCTAGTTAATATACACGGTAATGTCAGTTTCAAGTATACAGTGTAGTGATTCAGTACTTCCATACATCATCCAGTGCTCAAACTGGGTCATTTTTTAATATCCATTCTGGCAGTCTTTGTCTTTTAATTGTTATGTTTAGAGCATTTATACTTACTGTAACTGTTAATTTGTTAGATTAAAATGTCTGCCATTTTATTGTTTTCTTTTTGTTGCCTCTGTTTTTCATTCCTTTGTGTTTTTTTTTTTTTTCCTATCCTTCCATGGTCTGTTTGAATGTTTTTAATATTCCATTTCATTTCTTTATGGTGGTTGTTACCATATCTCTTTATATAGTTGTATCTAGTGGTTGCTATAAAATGCATACTTACCTGCTTAGAATCAATATTTCACCACTTCACTTGGAATCCAGAAAGTTTCCTACCCCTCAATGCTAGAGCTGTTTTATACATTAATCTAGATGCATTGGAAACCACCTCCGACAGTGGTAAGATTTGTTGCTCTCAGTTCTCAAACATGCTTTAAAGCAGTCAAGACAATAACCCATTTAACTCAGACATTTGGCACTTCTGTGGCTCTCCCTCAATTTCCTGACTTTTCCCAGGTTTCCTTCCGGTATCATTTCCCTTCTGCCTAAAAAGCTACTCTTAGCTGTTCTTTCAGAACAGGTCTACTTTGCTTTTCCTCCATCTGAGAATGTCTTTATTTCTGCTTCATTCTGAAGGATATTTCAACTGGATACAGGTTCTGGGTTGACAGTTGTCCTTTGGCTCCTTGAAAATGTTGTGACATTCCCTCCAGGTTCCATGCTTCCTGGTGAGAAATCTACGGTCACTCGAATCCATATTTCCCTGTAGGTAACACATTGCTTTTCTCTGGATGCTTTCCAGATTTTTTCTTTGTCTTTAGTTTTCAGCAGATAGATTTGCTGTGTCTGGGTATGGATATCTTTAGGTTTCTACTGTTTGGGATTTGTTCATCTTCTTGTATCTGTTTGGTTATGTCTCCTACCAAAATTGGGATGTTTGCAGCCATTATGTTCTCAAATATGTTTGCCCAGTGACATGAATATCAGACCTTTAGTCAGTGTCCCAAGGGCCCCTGAGGTGCTGTTTCTTTTATCCCATCTTTTTTTTTTCTCTTTGTTGTTTAGATTGGATGCTTCCTTCTGATCTGTCTTCAGGTTCACTGACCCTTTCCTGTTTTATCTCCATCCTTTTGTTGAGCCCATCCAGCAAGTTTTGTATTTCAGTTACTGCATCTTTTAGTTCTAAAATTTCCATTTGATTCTTCTTCCTATAGTTTGCTTCTTTACTGAGACTTTCTATTTTAACATTTGTTGCAAGGGTGTTTGTAATTTTTACATAACTGTTTAAAGTCTTTTGTCAGATAATTCCAACATTTGCATCAGCATTGGCATCTGTTGATTGTATTTTCCGTGTGAGTTAAATTTTCTTGGCTCTTTGTATGCTGAGTATTTTTAGATTGTATCTTGGACCTTTTTGAATGTTACATTATAAGATTCTAGGTCTTATTTAGATTATACAGAAAATGTCCGTATTTGTGTTCGAGCTGACAGTTGGCCTGGTTAGGTTCAGGCCACAAGTTGCAGCCCCCAATTTGTGGGCCGTAAGTATCAGTTCAGTTTTCAAAGCCTTCCTGCCATTTGCTATTTGAGTTTGTCCGGAGTATGCACTGCCTGGTGGTCTGTCTGGGACTGGGTGGTTTGTTTCTCAGAGTCTTTGGCATGCTAATTAGGATCCTAGCTACTCATGCCCAGTTCTAGAGTGCTCTGGAGACACAAATAACTTCATGGGTTTGCTTTCCTGGACTCCTCACTCTCTGCTCTCTTTCTGGTATTTGTCAGCTGTTTAGGACTTCCCTTTTGGGTTCTGTGACCAACTGGGGGCTCCAGATCCCCACTCTGGCCTGCCTGCCTGCCTGCAGTGGGCCTGAATCCTGGGTTTGCCCCACCCTCTGGGAACAACGGCTAGGTTGCCTGGGGCCTGGAGGTGAGAGAACAGACAAGGGGGGAATCGGGGGATTTCCACATGCCCTCTAAGCAGCAGGAGTTCCCCTTCTGGCCCTGAAGCCAGAGCTACAGGCTTCCGCCAGCTCAGTCAGCGTCCCCGGGGCTCACTTCCACTTCCAGGTTTCCTCTGCACTTTCCCACGGGGCCGGGGTGCCGCGCTTTCAGTGGCTCCTCCCAGACCCACCCACTGTGCCTTTCGGTCTTTGATGATTGCCCATGAACCCTGCCCGTGTGTCGTCCTTGTAGCCAGTGGCAGGGAAGGGCATACAAGCGGACCCCATGTTACCCGCAGCCTGCTTGTGTTCACTTTGGAGATCATCGTGACTGATCAGACCAGTCCCATCACGCGGCTCACTAGGGTGTGCCCTTTCCAGCTGCCGCAGGCAGTGCAGAAATGAGCCAGCTTGTCCGTCCTCAGATGTGTGTTTGGGGCAGCATCCTTACCTGGGCGGGGTTCCTGGAGCGGAGGGTCCCCCGGTGTGGGATTGTTGACGGTGCTTCCCCAAAAGATTCTCCCAGTGGACTGCGCATAAACATATTTGCCTTTTTACTTTTTAAGTCTTGGAGCAAGACAGTGGCCTCAGTAACCACATGCCCCTCCTGCCTTTGTCTGAATTGTTTATTGAGCCCAGAACATGGTCCGTCTGGCACTAGAGTGTGCTGGCCTATGAAAGCGGATCCGGGGGAACAGCCTATAAATAGGTTATATGAAAACACTGGCAGTTCGATGGGTGTCCTGACCACAGTGCACCCAGCATGCGGCTGTGCCTGAAGGACCCTGTTCTTCCGTACACGGGGCAGCACGAGGCAGGTGCAGGTGTCCCAGATGGGCTGGAACACCATCTTCCTGAGTCCGATTGCAGAGTCGGCTGCTGAGTCCACACCGGCGTCCAGTTTCCGGTGACCTGGGTGTAACGGTATACTTGAGCAGCTCAGCAGACATCCCTTCTGCACCCACCCATCCTGGTTGCTGCCTGCAGGGCTGAGATGAGCCTTGGGCCTGCACAGTTCTTCTTCCCTTCCTGAGCCCGCCTTCCCAGCACTGGTGACCTCACCTGTTCAGTCCCAGAGGGCTGTGTAGTCCCTACTCCCCACGCGGGGGGACGGCCCTCCACATCTAGGGGCAGTCACAGTTGGGAGCATGGGGGTTGCCCAGAGCTCATCCCACCAGCGAGGGCCTACGTTTGCATGTACCTGCTGAGGACCTTCTGCCCCCAGGCACTGTCTTCGTGCTGGACCCAGCAGTGAGTGGCCTGACGCACCCCCTCACCAGAGTGGGGACAGAGGTGGACAGGCAGAGCTGACGAGAGGCGGAGGAGGAAGAGGTGGCCGCTGTGTGCAGTGGGGACAGTGAGAGGCCAGTGTGACCAGAGTACAGTGAGCAGTGAGGTGACAGAACCAGACGTTGCAGGGCCTTCTGTCCTGTTTTGTGCCTTTCCCGGGTTGTCGTTTCCTTGGTGCCTCGGTTTTCCACCTCCTTCAGAGGCGAAGGGCTCTCATGTTTGCCTCTGGTGCTTTCCAGATGCTTGAGTTAAAGGCTGGACAGATTTTCCTCCTTCTCTGTAGAAATAGGCAACTCGGGCCTTCCAGCACGTGGGTGTGGCTGGCACCTCCGAGGAGCGGCCCTCGTGGCCCCAGGGCCTGTGCATCTGCAGCCCTTGTTCTTGCCTGTGGGTGTGGACGTGGTGATGTGGGGTGGTGGTCATAGCTGTGGCCCCAGCGCCTCCGCCAGCCATGGTGCGGCCTCTGTTCTGTATCTAAAATGGGCCTGAGAAGAGGTGTTCCAGCAGCCTGGCTCCCTCAGGACAGCCTCAGGGTTTGCCTGCTGGCCTGTTGTGACTTTCTAATCACTATCTCAGATGCTTCCTGGTGTGCTCCTGAGCTACAGGGTTGCCCGAAGCATAACTCCGCCATGCAGACTGTTGGAGTGCACGGGGAAGGGCTCAGCCGCTACTCCTCTGACTTTATCTGGTGCTGTGGATCCGTGGTCGTCGGACCTCGGGGCGGCCCTGGGGAGCAGCGAGGTGTCAGGGCCCGGGAAGCTCCATCTTTAGGAAGTAGCGGATATGGGGCAGGTGGCCTCCTGAGGCCCCGCTTGGAGAAACAGAGATCTCTAGAAAAGCTGGAGGAAGGCCAGCCTAGTGGTTGAGCAGGCACTGGTAGGGTCCTCGCTCAGCTGTGGCCTGAGGCCTAAAGGGCAGAGCCCACGGGTCGGCCTCTGGGACCCTGGCACAGAGGCTGGAGGGAGGCCGGGATGGGGAGAAGGGCATCGAGAATTGGGTGGCGGGAGGGTATGAAGCTGGCGAGTGGGGGCCTCCCTTCACGCCCGCCCCACCGCCCCCCAGGTCAGTGCCAATGGCAACGTGCTGCGCAGCGAGATTGTGGGCTCCATCAAGATGCGGGTCTTCCTCTCAGGCATGCCCGAGCTGCGCCTGGGCCTCAACGACAAGGTTCTCTTCGACAACACGGGCCGTGAGTACCCCCCGCCACCCCCACTGCGTCCCTGTGGCCAGAGCGGGCCTGCGCTGAGCTCACAGCTGAGCTGAGGGAATACCCAGCTGCGTGGGCCAACACGTGTACCTCAAGTACTTGCTTTAGAAACATGTTCAGGTTGTTTACAAGACAACCGTGAAAACTAGTAAATCCGTAACTGGACGTAGAAAACATAGAAGAGCAGAGATCCCAAAGTCAAGTCCCCTCGTCACCGTATGGGCCAGAGTGCACGGGCGAGCAACTCAGACGTCACGTGTGGGAAGGGTCACGCAGGTCCACGACCCTGCCCTACACCATCTTGAAGGGAGCTGCGGGCTCAAGGTCAGGCCTTGCCTTGTTCTCTCCTGTCCTGTGCCAGCTCCTGCCCCCACCTGGAGTGCTGGGTCTGGGCTGTTTGAAGGCTACACACAGTGGCTCTGGCTCTTGCCACGCGGCCTGCATGTAGTACCCCCTGTGGTGGGGCGGGGGCCAGAGTGATCTCAGGGACCCAGCGTGCCGAGTCTCTGTGTTGACAAATGGGACACCTGGCTCCTGGCCCACCACAGGCCCCCCGGCCATGGGAGCGGTGGCAGGGGTGGCCACACCGTCACAGCAGCAGTGAGGCCCCCTCGGGTGTCAGCCCGTCAGGGCAGCTCCTGTCCCTGGCTGGGCCCCACCTTCACAGCTCCTCTGCAGGATGGAAAACCAAGACAGGAACCCAGAACACAAGGGATGACCATGCGGCCCGGGGCACACCGGGAGCCCTGAGCCGTCGTCCCGCGTCTCCAGCCGGGTCTGTTATACATTCAGCAGACTCGCCCTGGGCAGGAGCGCCAGCTAAGCCACGGACTGGCTGCTGGGGGCCAGAGTGAACCAGGCCAGCCAGCCCTGCCCTCAGCCCGAGCCTGCGGTCAGGATGTGACGGGGCTTCCGAGGGGCTGCGGAGGGACGGGGGAGGTCGTCCAGGAACCCGGGCCCCTTGGCATTCGTGACCCAGATGCTCTCGCGGATTTGAGGGGCAGCTCTGCTCTGCCAGGGGTGAGCCCCCGGGATTGACAGTGTTGCCGAGGGAGTGACCCGGAGGGGCTAGGGTCTGTCCCGCCCTCACCCCGCCTCCCCGCAGGTGGCAAGAGCAAGTCCGTGGAGCTGGAGGATGTGAAGTTCCACCAGTGTGTGCGACTCTCACGCTTCGAGAACGACCGCACCATCTCCTTCATCCCCCCAGATGGCGAGTTCGAGCTCATGTCCTACCGTCTCAACACCCACGTGCGTGTGCCCGCCCTCCCCCAGGGCAGGCTTTCCTCCAGGGCGGCCGCGGGAGGCTCCGGACGGGCTCCCGCCCCCTCCCTGCTGGGTGGGAACGGTCCCTGTCCCCGAGCTGACACCCAGGGCACGAACAGCTCCCCAGGGGCTGCCCGGCTCTGCGGAACCAGTGTTTGACAGCTCAGGGCTCTGAACCGTTTGAGGGACCGGAGCCCTTTGGCCCTACTGCCCCCACTGCAGGCAGCCCCGGTGACACGTTCTGCATTTTCAGAGGCCCCTCTGTCTGCGTGTCCATCTGGCCTGGCTGGGACTCGTCCGGCAGCCCCGGGCGGTGGCTTGCTGGGCTCACGCCTGGCAGGTGGTCCCTTGCCTCGGGCCTCAGTGTCCCCTCTGGGGGAAAGGTGTGAATGCCGCGTTCGCTTTCCCCAACAGGTCAAGCCCTTGATATGGATCGAGTCCGTGATCGAAAAGCATTCCCACAGCCGCATCGAGTACATGATCAAGGTGCGTGCACACCCGGCACACAACGCCAACCTGGGGACGAGGGCAGTGAGAGGGGGTGCTGTGGATAGCCTCGCCGGCTCAGGGCTGGCTATCCAGGCCTAACCAGGCCTAACCAGGGCAGGGACACCGTGGGGCTCTATGACCCCTGTCCAGGGAGATCGGGCCTGTGGCTGAGGTCCGTGCTGCCTCACTGACCCAGAGGGGAGAATGGGGAGCCCTGAAGGCCAAGGGGACTGGAGGCTATAGGGAGGGTCTCAGGTGGCAGGAGGGTACGAGCTGAGCCTGGAGAACCGGGGTCAGCTTGATGGGGGGCCCCCGGGCCGGGCCAGGCCAGAGGGGTGGGGCCCTTGCCGGGGCAGGCCGGGTCGGGCCGGGCCTTCTCAAACCTGTGCCTTCTGCAACCTTGGCTGCATCGGCCTCGTCTCCAGGCCAAGAGCCAGTTCAAGCGGCGGTCAACGGCCAACAACGTGGAGATCCACATCCCCGTGCCCAACGACGCCGACTCCCCCAAGTTCAAGACGACAGTGGGGAGTGTGAAGTGGGTCCCCGAGAACAGTGAGATCGTGTGGTCCATCAAGTCCTTCCCGGTGAGCGCCCTTCTCAGTGGGGTGCCCCTCGACTTCCTCCCACGCCCCCGCCTGCCCCCTGTGCCCATCCCAGCACGCAGCAGCCTCAAAGCGGGGCGCGGGGCCAGGATCCCCGCGGACGGAGAGCCGAGGGGCGGGCCAAGCGAGGAGGGAAAGCCGGAGCCGGCACGGGCAGCTTGTCCGAACGGCCCCGTCTCCAGCGTCAGGGCAGCACCCCTGCCTCTCTCCCTCCCTCCTGCCCTCCCTCTGGCACTCCGGGTCAGAACTCCGCTTCCCTTGAGGGGAACAGACTGCCTCGAGGCCTGAGCAGCGTGGGTTTCGGGACTCCAGCACGAGCTCCGGGAACGTAGAGCACTTCGTGCGGGCGTAGATGCCTGGCTTGTGGTCCGGGTTTTGAGCACTTGAGTCTGGGTTTGCAGCAGTGGCAGCCGGAGAGCCCGGAAGGGGGGTGTGCACCCCCATGCTGTGCTGATTACGGCCCGTTGCCGTTTTCTCATCATGAACGAGACGAGACTCCTTTCCCTAAGTCTGGGGGCCGTTTGCATTTCTTTCTCTGGAAATTACGGCAGCTGTCCCCTTCATTTCTCTGTCAGGTTTGGTCATTTTCTTCATTTCTGAAAGCTTTTTTTATATGGGCAAGATTAAGCAAAGCTTTTTCTTTGATACGAGTTGCAAGAGGTTTTCCCTAGTTTGATGTTATCTTTTGGCTTTGTTTCTTGTGGTTTTTGCTGTGTGACCTGTTTTCTTTTTTGAAAAAATTTTTATTTAGTTTGTGAGAGACGGGGGCACAGAGAGGGAGAAAGAATCCCAAGCAGGCTGTGCAGTCAGCACGGAGCCCACGGGGGGGCTCAGTCCCACGAACCGTGAGATCATGACCTGAGCCAAAACCAAGAAAATGAAGCCGCTGTGTGACTTTTTCAAAATTGCTTCTTTGCTTTATGACTGTTGTTTAACGTAGTCAGATTTCTCAGTCCTTTCTTTTTATGGTGTCTGAAGTCATACTTTGAAAGGCCTCACCTTTCCCAGATATAAAGGAATTCGCCCATATTTGCTTCTAGAACCTGTATGGTGGCATTTTTTTTAACCTTGGCTTTTAGGTCCTTTCAGAGCTAGGTCTGGTAAATGGGGTGGGGTACAGGTCCAGTTCTGTCTTTTTCCAAATGGCTATCCAGTTTTCTAACATCATTTACTAAAAAGTCTTACCTTCCCCCAGTGGTTTTGAAATGCCATGTTTATCACATATCAAATTTTCATATGGCATAAGATCTCTTTCTGAATGTCCTGTTGTCTATCTGTCCATCTAGCGAGGCCACATTTTAACTCAGGGCTTTAGTCTATGTTTTAACATCTGATGAAGCCAGGCCCACCTCCCCCCCCAACCCCCCATATCCATTTCTTGTCTGTTTCCTGGTGATTCTTGCTTGTTTGGTTTTCCTTGATGAATTTTGGAATCTGTTTGTTTGTACTAAATACCAAAGTCAGTTAGAACACCTCTATGAGGCTTTGTCCTTTATGAAGACTTTGTCCTTTGTCCTTTTATGAGACTGACCTTTGTGTCACTCTCACCTTTGTGCTTTTGGGGATGTTTGAATGTTTACCTTATAGACTTCACATAGCCTTTCCCTAGGTGTAAAAAAGTGCATTTATTGACATACAACATGCAGAAAAGTACACAAATGGAATGTGAATGAGTCAGTGAACTTCCTCGGGGGGAAACATCCATGTGTCTGGAACTAGATAAAAGCCACAGAACATCCCCTGCCCTCAGGAGCCTCCAGGGCTCACGACCGGTTGGCACATTTCTCATAAAGATGCTTTAAAAAAAATTTTGTTTTATGTTTGTTTATTTTTAAGAGAGACAGTGCAAGAGGGGGAGGGGCAGAGAGAGAGGGAGACACAGAACCCAAAGCAGGCTCCGGGCTCTGAGCTGTCAGCATAGAGCCCGACGCAGGGCTTGAACTCACAAGCCATGAGATCATGACCTGAGCTGAAGTCACATGCTTCACCGACTGAGCCACCCAGGCGCCCCTCTTGTGAGGATGATTTTTAAGTCAGTGTGTCGGTGAGTGGGGTCTTCTCTTCCATTGTGTCTTCCAGCAGGTGGCTGATGTTTGTATGGTAGTTTTACGCCCTAGTTCCCTCCTGTATTTTTGGTTTATGGTAGTCTTTCTTTCAATTCCTGTGCATCTTCAGATACTCCTTCGTATCATTTACAACCAGATACGGTTTTCCCTTCTCTGCTGTTGTTGGGCATTTGATGGCTCCGGCATCTCCTTGCTTGGGCTGCTGTCTCCAGGGCCCGTAAGTGGAGGTGGAGAGCGACCTCTGGTCTTGGCCCCAGCTGGAGGCGCTGGGCGCTGTCCCCCCAAGTCTGACACCACGTGGGGCCGGGGACTCAATCCAGCCCTTACTTTCCTGTGTTTTCGGCACAAACGGGTAACAAATTCATCCAGGTGCCCCTTTGGTGTCTCAGTTCAGATCTGTTAACGGGTGGATCTCGAAACATGGCTGCATTCTGGTAAGCTCCACCCGATCGAGGCATATTTCCTTTTTAAAGCACCGTTGAACTGCGTTAACACTGGGCATAACCTTTGCACGCTGATGTTCATAACCGAGGCTGACTTTTTTGGGGGCGCTCTCGGTTCTGCCTGTTTTGTAATTACCCTGTGCCCCATTTCCATGCCGCAGGGCAGTTTCAGGAGCCTGGATGTCGTCTGGTCTTGAGGTTGATAGAATTTGGCTGTGTGACCTTCCAGATCTCGACTGCTTTCTCTCTTCTGTGGAAATTGGGCCATTCAGAGTTTCCATTTCTGTGACAGGCTGTTTGGGTAAATTGTTTCCCTTCAAAAAGTCAGCCAACCTAAGCAGGTTTTTAAGTTGTCTGCCAAGTTGGAGAAAGTGGTCTTTCTTTTTTTTTTTTTTTTTCCCATTATGATGGTTACTCCTACCTTGTTATTTTTTATTTTGTCTATTTGGGCCTTCTGTCTTCCTTGATAAAGCTACCTAGTGGCTTCTTTCTCTCTTTTTTTTCCCCCCAGATTTGCTTTTTAATCTTGTTGTAATGTTTTTCCAGTCTTTTATAAGTCTTCGGTTTAAATTTCTTCATCCTTTCCTTGTTCTAAGTTTTCTTTCTTTTTTTAAAAAAATTCTTAAGGTTTATTAACTTCTAGAGAGAGAGAGAGACAGAGACAGAGCATGAGCAGGGAGGGGCAGAGAGAGAGAGGGAGGCACAGAATCCGAAGCAGGCTCCAGGCTCCGAGCTGTCAGCACAGGGCCCGACGCGGGGCTCGAACCCACCAACCGCGAGATCTTGACCGGAGCCGAAGTTGGAGGCTTAAGCAACTGAGCCACCCAGGCTCCATTCTTGTTCTGAGTTTTCAAGTTGGATAGTTTCATTTGATGATTTTGTTCTAAAATTTATATCGCCACAAGTATTTAAGCCATAAATATTCCTACGAGCCCTGCCTTAGCTACATAACCCTTAGATTCTGACATGTCCTATTTGATGTGATCATCTAGAAATCCTGTAACCAAACAGAGTGGGTTGTTCTTTTTAAATTTCCTCGGGGAAGGGCCTTCTGTTTTCTTTTCTCCTCACTACAGATTTGGAGCACTGAGGCCAGACAGGGCTATTCTTGTCGTTTCTGTTTCTGGGATTCTTGAAGTGTTTGTTGTATGCGAATGGAAGGTCAGAGTTTGCAGATCCCCTGCGTGCACTTGGGAGGAAGGCAGGGCTTCTGCTGGCGGGGAGAGAGCCCACGAGGTCTGCGTGACGCCGAGGTAGCGTCTGCCCGTCAGCTCGGCCTTCCTCCGGCTCCCTCTGCGCCTCGTGTGGCGCCCGCTTCACAAGCTGCTGCCGCGTGAGTTGGTGCCGTGGATACTCGCAGCTGCGGCGTCTTCCCTGTGGACCGCGGGACCGCGGCCTCCGGGACCATGGCCTGTCCTCCTTGCCCCTGTGACTGCTGCCCTGCGTTCTCCCCTGCCGTTTGTCTGCCTCTGGCTGGTGCGCCTTCGCCGGGTCTTCCTGCGGGTGTGGCCTTTCTCTGCTTTTGCGGCACAGAGTTGTGTTTTGGCCTGTGAGCCGGCCTGTAGGTCTCTCTCGCTCTCGGGGGACTTGTACCCGCTGACATCGGCGTGACGGACACGGGGCGGGCTAGCCGACGCGCCGCTGCCCCTCGGCCTGTCCTCGTGCTTTCGTTTCCCCTTTTGTCTTTATAAGGCTCAGATTTGGGGTCCGGTTACTGTTTCATACACAGGCTGATGATGAAGCGGCTTTAGTTCCTCGGCTACCTGCTTTGTCTGCAGCTGGGACCGCATTATTCTCCCCTCATTGTCCCAGAGTCTTTACTCAGCACATGTCGCTGGCTCAGGCAGAGTCCCTGCTGTGGCGCTGGCCCTGGCGGTGGTGAACACACTGGCCGCTGGCTCCGCCCCAAGGAGGGGAGCATGAGGGGAGCATGAGCGCAGGCCGGGGAGCCGGGGCTCCGCTCTGCTCTGCTCTGCCGGAGAAGCTCCAGGACCGCCCCTGCCTGCTCCGGCCAGAAGCAGCCCTGCTCAGCAGCCGCTCCTGCCAGAGCTGTGGGGGTCACCTGGTGTCCTGGGCGCGATGAGGGCCGCGCTCTCTTTGCTCCCTACTCCTCTAGGCGCGACACCCCGGGCGCTTGGATGGCCGGGCTGAGATGCCTCACTCACGTCCGGGCCTGGGCTTCCGGTCATTCAGGGGCCACCTCTGGGAGCAGGACCCGAGTCCAACCCATCAGTCAGCCCCCAGCCTCCATCTTTCACTTTTGTCATCTCCCTCTGTTCACCATGCCTCACCTTGACCTTCCCCCTCTGCTTCCACTTGCCGGCCAGACATGGGGCAGGTGGGGCTGTTCCCTCGGGCTCTGGCCTCAGCAGGTGGTCCACACCTCGTGCCTCCTTTCCCTGCCTGAGGCCTGTCAGTCTAGGCATCCTTGAAGCAACTAGTCTTCATTCCCTGAGAGTCTGTGCCACTCTCTTGATCCTAACAATTCGGCGATTTTCTGCAGCATGCCTGCGATCGGGCCGGCTCAGCTGGCAGGACGGTCCGAGAGGCCTGGGCTAAGTGTAAGTGTGTCTGAGGAGCCGAGACTCTGGGAGACCGCGGCCACGCAGGAAGGGGCTCCGTGGCCGGGCCAGCAACGTGGCCCCCTGCAGGAGCAGCTGTTGGCTGAGCTGGGCCAGGGCCTTGGCCTGACTGTCTCTCCCTCGTCTGCTCCCCCAGGGTGGCAAGGAGTACCTGATGCGGGCCCACTTTGGCCTTCCGAGCGTGGAGGCGGAGGACAAGGAGGGCAAGCCCCCGATCAGCGTCAAGTTTGAGATCCCCTACTTCACTACCTCTGGCATCCAGGTACACGCGGCCAGGGCCGCAGGGCCCCAGAGCACACGTGGACGGGCCCAGGCCTCCATCCCAGCTCGGGTTGCTGCAGCCAGCGTGGACAACGGTGCTGGTCTGCCTTCCCAGGGCGCCGACGTGCTGCCCTGGCTCTGCCGCCCTCCTCGGGCAGCCTGGTCCCACCCCTGTCCACACAGACCTCACCCTGCACTTCAGCCCTGAGATTAGAGAGTCGTTCCGCCCCCAGAACTAGAGTTTGAGCCTCCGGTGTCCGCGCACCTGCCACCACAGGGCCTGTTTTCCAAATCCGCGAGGGGAGGTGAACTCTGGGCCTCCTCTCCAGGAGTCTGCTGGAGGGCCGTGTCTGAGAGGGCACAGCCTGGCTCTTTCCCGCACCTTCTGGCAGTGACCGCTCCCTCCCGCGGTGTCCACACGCTCCAGACAGATGCCCCTTCCCCCACCCCCCACACACCTCTGCCTGTGCTTGCCTGCTCCTCCTCACAGCCTCCCCTCCCCTCCCTGGCCCCGAGGGAGTGACGGGGTGGGGGCGAGGGGCAGCACACACGTACTCAGGCCCTGCTGCCCGTGCCCTAGGTGCGCTACCTGAAGATCATTGAGAAGAGCGGCTACCAGGCTCTGCCGTGGGTCCGGTACATCACTCAGAACGGAGGTGCGTGCAGCCCGCCATGGGCGGTGCAGACAGGCTCCCTGGTGGCCGCCCCCCTGTGCCCCAGGTGGTGCACACAGAGCAGCCCCAGGGTTGTGGTGGGGGAGGGGGGCGCCCCCCCCCCCCCCAGGTGCGGAGCAGAAAACCAACGCTTCCTTCCCTGCTTCTAGATTACCAGCTCCGGACCCAGTGACGGGCCCCACGGCCGGCGCTGGCGCTCCAGGTGGAAGCACCCGGAGGAAGCACCTGCCGAGCCTGCGGGATGGAGGAGGGGCGCCCCCCTGGCTGCCGGCCACCCTCCCGGCTCCTCCCGGCTCCTCCCGGGCCCCACCTCCTCCAGGCACACCTGCTCTGCCGTTGCCGCTCTCGTCCCTGAGGTCCCTTCTCCCAGAAGAGGCTCATCTTCGAGAAGTCTTGTCTCTCTGCCCCCTGAGTCAGTTTGAGGGGAAGGAAATGAAATCTTTCCCTCCAGAGATCAAATGCAGCCTTCTGTGCTGTTTAGCTCCCAGGCGCCAGAAAGATTGGGAAATGCCCGCCGGACTGCTGGCCGCACGTGGCATGTGGCCGGGCCGGCAGGGCCGCTGTTTTATTGCCGTTCTGCTGAACGTCGTAGGTTTATAAGTGTCCCCAGAGTTTGTCTTGTTCGTCCATCGTTGTTTACGTGAACCTTACTGTGCGCACCCCCCGCCCCTTGTCCTGAAGCAGCGCGGGCGGGCTCGCCCCCCTCCTCAGCAGCGCCAGCACCGGGTGGCCCTCCCACATCCGGCCGGAACCTGGCCCTCGGGTCTGTGGCTGCAGCTTCTGAGTGCTCCTCGGGGGCTCCCGGCCTAGACCCCCGGCTTCAGCGGAGGTGCCTTCCCAGGGCGAGCCGTGCCATGCAAGGCCATCACCCAGCCACATCAGTGTTTGTCCCCCGGGGGACCGCCGGCCCCATAGGGCGGGGGGCACGGGCCATCCCCGTCTGTGCTGGGTCACCCACCGCACCACCACCCTGTCTGTGTCCGTGTCACGATTACATTAAATTCCATTACTTAAACACACCGCCTGCCTTCCCTCAGGTGAAGCGTGTTGCGGACTCCTGGGTGGCCAGGGGCAGGTGCTGGACTCACATCGAGGTCCTCTCTGAGCTCACTAGAAATGCACGTTCACAGACCCCCCCCCCCCCCGCAAACCCCCACCCCCCCACCGACCTGCCGAGGCAGAGTCTCTGGGATCGAGGCCCAGGAGACCTCTCAACAGTTTCCACCTGTGGTTCATATGTGCACTGGAGTTTGAAAACCGATGCCTGGTCCTCAGAGGGGATTGTGGTGGGCGCATGGGCAGGAAGTGCCCTGTCTTCCCACGGCAGGCACCTGCATCTCCCCCTGCTGCCCCACTGGGCCTTGCCCGTCTCACCCCCTGTTGCCTGCAAGGGTTGTGCACCCCTATCCCTCCCCCAGATCGCCCAGCTCCCCCTTCGAGGGCTGGTGGGCATCAGCCCCATGGAATCCTGCCCTTCCAGCCGCGCTGAGTAAAGGATGCTGCCTGGGGCTCAGGCCAGAGCCCTTAGAAGTGCCCTTGATGCCTTGCCCCTCGCTGCCCACACCCACATCCGCAGCAAGCCCTGATGGCCTCCTTCCAGAAGACCCTGGGTCCAAAGCATTTTCCATCACTGCCCTCGCTGGAGGCCAAGCCGCAGCCTCTCGAGCCCCTGGGGGTCACAGGTCATCCGCAGGGTAGAGTGGGGCCTCTGTTCCCAGCAATGCTTGGGACAAGGTTATGTGCAAGCCCTCCCACTGTGAGCGTGTGCCCGTGTAATACTAGGTATAGTATATGTAGGAGAAAGATGGAAAGTGCTGGGCTAAGCATGCATCTTGAGTCAGGAAAAGAAAGCCTAAGAACACAGGAAGAAGGAAATAATAGGGGAATAGAAAGTAAACATTCGATAAAAAGCAGAACCACAAGTTGGTTATTTTAATAGATGAATGGAATTCAGAAGCTGCTGGGAAATTTGATCAAGATGAAAAGAAGGCCCAAATCGCTATCCCTCGAAAGACATCAAACGTGGAGAGAGAGCTTTTCAAACATGGAGAGATTAGAGCAGGAGAGGTGCCTCCTGAGGCAGGCAGGCCGCCTTCTGCTGCCCAGGCCATGCGCCTGCAGAGGCTTCGACCTCCTGGAGGAGGGGCTGTCCTGACTAAGCCACGCGAAAACCCCACGGTGGGGAGGATGCTGTGAGCAGCTTGGTGCCAGCACACTTGAAAATGTCAGCCAACTTGGATAAGTTCCTAGAGGGTAAAAAACTGACTCAAAAAGAGGGGGAAAGTCTGAATAGTCCTATAAGCTAGCAAGGAAACAGAACTAGTCAGAACGCCAGACCCAGATGGCGTTCTTGGAAAAGTCCTACCAAACACTGAAGGGGAGAGAAAAGGGAATTTAACAAACTCAGAAGAAAAATAAACATTTCTTGACTCGTTTTATGAGACCAGCATTTCCTCAAAACAATATGAAACAGGAAAATTCTAGACTAGCCTCACTGGTGACCATAGATGTCAAAATCCTAAATAAAATTGAGGGAGGGGGGCGTCTGGGTGGCTCAGTCAGTTAAGCATCCAACTTTTCATACCAGCTCCGGTCATGATCCCAGGGTTGCGGATCAAGCTCTATAACCCACGCTGAGCACAGAGCCTGCTAGAGATTCTCCCTCTCCTTTTGCCCCCTCCCCCACTTGCCCATGCACACACGTACACCCACACGCAAGCACGCACGTTCTCTTGAAAAATCGGAGGGGAAGTGGTGACGTATAAAAAGGATGTAACCTTGTGTCTAAGGTTGAATCTTAGGTATGCAAAATTTAATGCTGGAAAACGCATTGCTCCGATCCACTGCCTTAAAAAGAGTAAGGGAGTTGGGGCGCCTGGGTGGCACATCTTTTGATGTCAGCTCGGGTCTTGATCCCAGAGTTGATGAGTTCGAGCCTTGCATTGGAGCACCCAGCGTGGAGCCTAGTTAAAAAAAAGTTTTTTTTTTTAAGTCGGGGAGGAAAACATATGATCACTTCAACAGGTATGGGCAAAGGGTTTAATAAAATTAAGCATTCGTTCATGATCAGAAAGAATAACCCTTAAGCCAACTACAAACTATTGACAATAGTACCCAAAATGAAGTGCCTGGGATCAAATCAAACAAAAAACACACAAGGCCCCTAGGGGAACCTTATGGAGGTGTTTAGGGAAAGCCTAATGGAAAGAGAGGTGCTCCATGGGCATTGAATGGACGTCTCAGTACCAAGGATGCCAATATTCCTTCTGGTAGGCAGAAAATGCCCTCCCCCCCCCCCAAGATGTGCACAATCCAACCCCCAGAACTTCTGCATCTGTTAACTTGCATGACAAGGGGGATTCAGATTGCAGATGGGATTAAGGTTGCTGATCAGCTGACCATAATGGGGAGGTTACCCTGAACGACCTGGTGGGTCCAATGTAATCCCAACGGTCCTTAACAGTGGAAGAAGGGGACAGAAGAGGAAGAAGCAGAAAGTGGTGGTGTGTGAGGGACCCGGTGTGTAGACGAAGGGTCATCAGCCAGGGATGCGGGCTGGACGCGGCCTCCAGAAGCTGGGAGAGGGTGAGACGAATTCTCGCCAGAGTCCCCAGCTGGAGCACAGCCCTGCCGACACCTTGGCTTTATTTAGCCTGGTGAGACCATTTCAGGCTCTGGACCCTAGGACTTGTTCATAAATCTGTGTTGTTTTATGTTTGTGATCATTTGTTACAGCAGCACTAGGAAACCAGTAGACTCTTGAAAACTATTTATAGGTTAAATGCATTCACAATCAAAATCCCAGTCAGGTGCGTGTGGAACTTGACAAGCGGGTTGTAAAATTTCCATGGAAGGTCAAAGAGCCAAGAATAATAAGGAATCTTGAAGGAGAATAAAATAGGATGGCCTGTTTGGGCATCAAGACCTACTTCATTAAGAGTAATTAAGACGCAAAATAGGGTCGGTTAAGGTCATGATCATGGGATCGAGCCTCTCGTTGGGCTCTGAGCTGACAGTGTGGGGCCTCTCCATCCCTCCCCCCTGCTCATGCTCTCTCTTTCTCAAAATAAACCTTAAAAAAAAAGAGACACAAAATAACACCTACAGAGTAAGTGCTTTAGAATGAAGTTCAAAAACAAGCTCAGCTGAACTTCAGGGATCCTTCCACCGCAAGGGGCAAATCTAGAGAAGGAGAAGAGGAAGTCAAAGTGGGTCTACCTCAGGGGACAGAGAGGCAATCACAGGGGCTCTGGGACGCTGGCCACACTCCATTTCTTGGGCGGTGGTGACGTGGGTGTTTGCTCCATAATTTTGTTGAACTGTATGTTTGTGTTTTATGTGCTTTACAGTATGATGTTATAATCCCCCCAAATTTAACACATGAAACATCAGATGACTTCAATGTCAGTTAACAATTCCAGACAATCAAAAAAAGATGGGGGCGCCTGGGTGGCGCAGTCGGTTAAGCGTCCGACTTCAGCCAGGTCACGATCTCGCGGTCCGTGAGTTCGAGCCCCGCGTCGGGCTCTGGGCTGATGGCTCAGAGCCTGGAGCCTGTTTCCGATTCTGTGTCTCCCTCTCTCTCTGCCCCTCCCCCGTTCATGCTCTGTCTCTCTCTGTCCCAAAAATAAATAAACGTTGAAAAAAAAAATTAAAAAAAAAAAAAAAAGATGGAAAGCCCCCAAGTCATTCTTTTTTTTTTTTTTTTTTTTTTAATTTTTTTTTCAACGTTTATTCATTTTTGGGACAGAGAGAGACAGAACATGAACGGGGGAGGGGCAGAGAGAGAGGGAGACACAGAATCGGAAACAGGCTCCAGGCTCTGAGCCATCAGCCCAGAGCCCGACGCGGGGCTCGAACTCACGGACCGCGAGATCGTGACCTGGCTGAAGTCGGACGCCTAACCGACTGCGCCACCCAGGCGCCCCCCCACATCATTCTTTTAGGCAGCCAGCACTTGAATGCCAAAACCAAGTTCAGGATGGGAGAAAAGAAACCAGAGCCGAAACTTAACGCACAACAAAGCAAAAGCGCTCGACAAAATGTCAGCAACCAGGATAGAGCAGCGGGTGATAGTATCATATGCGGTGACTAGGCAGGGTCTGCTCCAGGGACAAGGATGGCTTCCACGGAGGGCCGCCCAACCCGTGTAACTTGTCCCATCACCAAACCATATCCGTTTGTTCCAGAAAGAAATGTTAAGACACGGCCGACATCCCTAACGGAAAGGGAGAAGCTTCCCCACTCCAAATGATCCCATTTCCCGCCAAGCATCAGAAAGGAGGCTTTTGCGGACAAGCAGGAAGGGCCAGGAACGGGGACCCCAAAGTCCCCCGGATTTCACAGGTGCGACTGGGAGATGCTGAAACTCACTTAGGGGCTCGTGAAAGTCATAATGTCCTTGCTGTCCTGCCACGCTGGCCCGAGTTCCATCACAGGCCCCTGGACAAACAGAGACGTGTTCGAGAAGGTGCCCACTCACGACCAGCTGCCCTGTTAGAGCGAACAGCGGGACACAACCCACATGGAGCCGGGGGAAGGAGGGCCGAGCAACTGTGTCCATCCAGGCGGATATTCTGCTTACTCAGTGAACGGCCAGGGCTGGGTGTGCTGACCCGCCACATCCCACAGCTGGGCTCAGTGGCTTCCCCGCCCCCCTCCCAGAGCTGAACATTCGCCCAGCCTGCGACCCCATGGTTCCATGCCTGGGCAAGTGACCCAAGACAAGTGAGCCCGTGAGTCCACAAAAGTTCACCAATGGAGTGTTCACGGCGGCCTGACTCACGATAGCCCCAAACTGGAAACTCAAACAGTGGCTGCCCCACTCAACAGGATGGGACACAGCGATAAAAAGGCACAAGAGCCAGCTCCACGCCACCACGGAAGGGAGCACGGGCATGAGCGACGCCTAAGGCCGGGGGCAGGAGGCTGTGGACTGGAGGGAAACTTCTGGAATGATGGGAAGGTCCTACATTTTGATCCGGGTGACATGCACGGAGCCATACGTTTAACACGTGTGCACTTTGCACACTTCATGTGGGCATGTTACACCTCAGTTCTTCAGAGCTTAAAAAATAAAACGATTGATAGTTTACAAATGCAAAACAATATTCATGAAATGAGCAGATCGCAGGAGGATGTGGTCCCACTAATACAGAGTTTATAGTCACACGAATCATATTGTTTATGGCCAACATAGTACGTAATAAAGTATAAACCATATGAAGGAAGGGCTAACTCCAAATTCTTGACCACGGTACGCTGCGGGGTGGAGAGGGACAGCCAGAGACCACGGGTTCAACTGCATCTGTCAGGTTCATTTCTTCCGGTCAGTGGTACATGCACGGAGACTTGTTCAGTACATGGGTATCGTCGGTGTTTTTGTGGTGGCCTAAGATGGCTCTTAATAAAGGTTGCAGTTCAGGGGCGCCTGGGTGGCGCAGTCGGTTAAGCGTCCGACTTCAGCCAGGTCACGATCTCGCGGTCCGTGAGTTCGAGCCCCGCGTCGGGCTCTGGGCTGACGGCTCAGAGCCTGGAGCCTGTTTCCGATTCTGTGTCTCCCTCTCTCTCTGCCCCTCCCCCGTTCATGCTCTGTCTCTCTCTGTCCCAAAAATAAATAAACGTTGAAAAAAAAAATTAAAATAAAATAAAATAAAATAAAGGTTGCAGTTCAGATCCTGTTTCTCCCCTGCTCAAAATCCCACCATGGCTCCCCAGTGCCCTCAAGAGTAAAACTCCACGGCTTCCACTCACACCCTCCTTCCCTCCGCTCCTGCCACCCCCGCCTCTTTGCCCCAAGCTTGTCTCCCCTCGGAGCCTTTGTACCTGCAGTCTCTCTCTCCTGGGGCACCCTTCTCTTGGCCGCAGCTCAACTCGAATGTCACCTTCCCGCTGCCACTCCAGCTTGTCCCTACGTGCAACTGTCCCTTGTTCCACATTTTCCTGTGTCCCCCATCTGCCTTACAAGGCCCTCAAGGGCAGGGTTCCCTGTCTGGTTAGTCACTGCTGCGTCCCCAGGCTCCGGGGCAGCGTGGGGCTGGCACGGGGACCTGTGGATGCACCCCAGGTTCTGCCAGTCATCGCCACAAGGGGGCACCTACAGGTCAGAAATCAACCCAGGACTTGGGCCACCTGGAAAGGTGGGCAGGACAGGCCCTCTCTGAACACAGGGGTGCCCTGGAGCCCTGCTGTTCCTCCTGGGGGTCCTCACTGCAGCCTGACTGTGACAGATGTGGACACTGAGGCTTGGAAAGGTCACAAAGGTGACAGGTCCTGAATGCCCCCTGATGGCCCCGTGGTGCCTTCTCGGACACGGTGGAAGAAGCTAGGGAAGCAGCAGATGGGGGTGGAGGTGACTGGGGGCCCTGATCTCAGGGTGGTGCCTGTGATCCTCAGTGGCCGTTCTGTCCTCGCCAGAAGAATCAACTCAGGGCCAGCCAGGGGTCAAGCTGACCCTCTCCACCTCAGGGAACCCGAGGTGCAGGTGGCCCAGTGCCTGCCCCAGCCCTGTAGCCCCCACTGTACACAGGGGAAACTGAGGCCCAAAGACAGGCCAGGACTAGGCAGGTGCCCTGTGCCCAGTGCTGCCCACCCAGCCTGTGCTGGCTGCCCTCTGGGGGGTGGGGGACAGGGGCCTTGGAGGAGGGCAGATGGGGTGCCCCTCACCCACCCCTTCCAGCTCCTTATTCAACAAACAGGGAACTGGGTCTGTGTCTCATGCAGGCTTTCCCAGGGTCCCCAGGCCAAAACTGAGCCCCACAGACCAGCTTCCCTTGCTGTGTGACCTTGAGCAGGCCCCTTACCCTCTCTGGGCCTGGTTCCATGTCCGTGTTGGGGCTGCTGCAGGCCATTTCATTAGCAGAAAAAGTCTCGTGAAGAAGGAAGTTTTAGGTTGTTGTCAACCAAGCGGGAACTATTCAGTTGCCCTCTCTAGGGGCCACGATCCTTCCAGAAGGCATGAAGAGCACGGGGCCAGCAAATCGTCATCACTTTTCAACTGAGGTGAAGTTCACATGACATATAGTTAACCATTTTCAAGTGAGCAAATTGGTGGCATTTAGGGCATTCACAGTATTATGCAACCACCACCTCCCTCTAATTCCAGAACATTCTATCACCCCAAGAGGAAACCTGTCCCCATGAGCAGCCGCTCCCCGCCCCCTCGTCCGGCCCCTGGCAACTGCCAATCTGCCTTCTGCCTCTGCCCATTTACCTCTCCTGGACACTTCATGTCGATGGAATTATATGGTGTTTGTGTCTTTGTGACTCACTCCTTTCGCTGTGCAAAATGTTCATCCTCACTGTGGCACATTTCAGCGTTTCACTCCTCGTATGACTAATGTGCTACCGTGTGTTACGAGCTCATCCACTGAGGGGCACTTGGGTTCCTTCCACCTTTTGGCGACTGGGACTGGCGCGGCTGTGAACGTGGGTGGCAAGTATCTGTCTGAGTCCCCGCCTTCGGTTCTTTGAGGTCTCTACTGGGGAGGGGAATTGCTGGCCATAAATACAGTAATTCACGTTTCATTTTTTGAGGGATTTCACTGTTTGTTGTCGTTGTTGTTGTTATAAGGCTACAAGGCCACGGCACCTGGCCAAACTGGGCATCCTGTGCCTGGAAATTTCTGGCAAGTTCTTTTGGATGAGCCCTTTCCTCTGCGCCAACCGGCCTCTCCCATCAGCCCCTGCTCCGCCCCGAGCGAGCGCCGGCCCCTCCTCACAGTGACCCCAGCCCTACACGCGGCTTCGCATCCACATCACCACACGCTTTCTTTTTTAATTTTTTTAATGTTTATTTATTGTTGAGAGAGAGAGAGAACGTGAGCGGGGCGGGGCAGACAGAGGCGGGGGACACAGAAGCCGAAGCAGGCCCCAGGCTCCGAGCCGTCAGCACAGAGCCCGACCCGGGGCTCGAACTCACGAACCGGGGGAGATCATGACCTGAGCCGAAGTCCGACCCTTAACCCACTGAGCCGCCCAGGCGCCCCGTGTATATTCACTTTTGGATCGTGATAAAACGAAGCGGCAAAACGTGCCAAACACGCAGATCTTGTGTGAAGCCTGAGGCACGTTTACCTCCGTGTGTTCAGGTGCACACATAACACCCCTCCCTCCGCTCCCCTGCCCCCGGCCCGCCCCGCAGCCTCCCTCATGCGGGCGCCCAGAGGGAACCACGGGGCTCTCGCTGGCGCCCTTGCTTCATCTACCCGTTCTCGAATTCAGGCAAACAGAACCCCGGGGATCTACCTCTGCTCGGCTCCTTTAAGGGTCACCCACGTCCTCCCCTCTTCCCTGCTGCATACTATTCCCGCGGGGTGGCCGATGCAGCTTGTCGGCCCGGTTCCCCGGCTGACGCGCGCTGGGATGGAGTCCAGAGCTATTAGGAAAAACCTGCTCCTGGCGCGTCTTGTGGCTGCTGCGTGTTTCTTCTCTTGTGGGTAAACACCCGCGGGCAGGATGTCTGGGTTCGAGGGGAGGGGAGATCTAGGTTCGGCTTCAGTAGACACGGTCCAACAGCCTTCCGGGGTGGCTCGACCACTCTGCCTCCCACGGCAGCCAGGGAGCACTCCGTGGGCTCCGTATCATCACCAGCGCTTAGTGTTACCGGAGGTTTTCATTGCAGCCCGGCTGGGGGTGCTGTGGTTCCCGCGTGTTCTAACCCCACTGCGGTCTGGACCGCCCACCCACAGTCAGGCTCCGGGGGGGGGGGGGGGGGGGGGGCGGATCCAGTGGGGTGCTGGCCACACCCCCTTTGTTGAGCTGCCCCCTCCGCCCTTGGCTTCTGGGCTACCTTCTCCCCCTGTGTTTTTCCCCCCCACGGTTCTGTCTCCACCGCTCAGACGGATCCTGAAGCCAGGTGGCCTTGAGGTCGTCCGGCATCCCAGGAAAGACCGCGGTGATGTTCCTGCTCGCTCCGCCTCCTAAGTCTCACCTCTGCACCCACCGCCTGCTTCTCGCCTCCCCCCGTCCCCCACACCTCACCCAGCCTAAGCCACTGCACTGGATGAGCCCAGCCCCTGGTGGTCCCCACCCCACGGATGACACTTGCCCTTGAGTCCAGCGCATCAAGGGGATGCTTCTTAGACCATGAGGTGCCCGGCTCATGGGGTTTCACCAACTCCCCAGAATGTGTCCCCCCCACCAGGCCCAGACCCACAGCAGAGGCCTCACCCTGTTCGGCTCCTCTGCCCTCTCCAGCCCCTCCCCCACCCCCATTCATTCAGCTATTTATTGAGCACCTGCTCTATACCAGGCCTTGTTCTCAATGCAAGGAGGCAAATAGCCAGAAAAACCCCTCCTCTGGGGGGCAGTGGGGTGTGGGGGACAGATATCTCTGTGCTCGTGGCACATGGGGGGCTGGGTCGGGACAAGGAGGCCCCGGCCCTGGCACGGGGCCAGAAGATGTTTCAGAGAACTCTCCGTGGAGCCGGCGACTTGGGACAGGGGACAGAGAGACTTGGAGCCGGCGGTGGGAGCCGCAGAGGGTTTCAGGTTTCCACATCTTCCCCTGGCAGCCGATGGGAGAGGAGAACTCAGGCAGGAGGGAAGTTCGGGGGCCCGGGGCGGGGGGTGAGAGAGAGAAGAGGTCAGGGTTGGGGTGTGGCCGAGAGCCCAGAAGGCCTGGGGACAGTGGGGCTGTAGGGCAGGGAGGCACCTCCCACACCCTCTGGGTGGCAAACACATCCGACCAGGGGATTCAGTTCCTCAAAATTGCCACATACGCACGTGGACACAAGGGGACAGAAACACACGCACGTACGGCACAGGCCCACGACACACAGACACAAACATAACAGAGACGCGAACACAACACACAGACACACGCTCGCTTTCACAACTGGCCTTTGAAAGGACAATCTTTTCTGCCTCGCCTGCTTCTCCCCGCAGGGCCCCTTCCTCCCCACTCGGGACCGGGCCAGGTTCAAGAGTCGCTGTCAGTCACGTGGCCCTCTGGGTCCTGCAGCCCCCGCCCGGTCCTGGCGGCCTGAATGCATATCCCGCTCTGTCCCCACACTGGGGTCTCCTCGGGCCACACGGCAGGTGCAGGCGGGTGAGTCAACAGTGCCTCTTGAGCGAGGGGGTCTTGGTCTCCTAAGTGTCCCTTCCCTTGCTGCTGTCTACTCTCCCACCCTCAAAGCGGGGCTCCCCGCTCCCCAACCCCTCACCCCAGCCTAGGCTCGCTCCTGGACACTCCAGCTCCAGAGGCTCAGGGGTTGGCCAGATGAAGGGCTGGGTGGCGGGGCGGGGGGTGGGGGGGAGGACAGCGGTAGAGCTGGGACCTACCCGGGAGATCAGCGAGGGCTGCCTGGAGGAAGAGGCATCAGTAGTAGTAGGTCCTACAGGTCAAGCTGGAGCTTGCCAGGGGCTTGGGGGAAAGCCGTTAGCGCAGCTGAGCCCACGGCAGCTCCGACAGGGAAGGATCGTCAGGCCGTTTGCCTTTTCGTTGGTTTGTTTGTGTGTTTCTAATTGTGGCAAAGCACACAACATGCGATCGATTCACCATCTTTTTTTTTTTTTTTTTAATTTTTTTTTTTTTTCAACGTTTATTTATTTTTGGGACAGAGAGAGACAGAGCATGAACGGCGGAGGGGCAGAGAGAGAGGGAGACACAGAATCGGAAACAGGCTCCAGGCTCTGAGCCATCAGCCCAGAGCCTGACGCGGGGCTCGAACTCACAGACCACGAGATCGTGACCTGGCTGAAGTCGGATGCTTAACCGACTGCGCCACCCAGGTGCCCCGATTCACCATCTTTAAGCGCACAGTTCGGCGGCACGAAGCGCACGCACGTGGTCGTGCAGCTGTCACCACCGTTCATCTCTAGAACCTCCTCATCCTCCCAAGCTGAACCTCTGTGCCTGTTTTTTTTTTTTTTTTTTTTTTAACGTTTATTTATTTTTGAGACAGAGAGAGACAGAGCATGAACGGGGAGGGGCAGAGAGAGAGGGAGACACAGAATCGGAAACAGGCTCCAGGCTCCGAGCCATCAGTCCAGAGCCTGACGCGGGGCTCGAACTCACGGACCGTGAGATCGTGACCTGAGCTGAAGTCGGATGCTTAACCGACTGAGCCACCCAGGCGCCCCGAACCTCTGTGCCTGTTAAACACTAGCCCCCCCCCCACCCCCGTTCCCCTCCCCCGCCCCTGGCGCCCACCATCAGCGGTCTCTGTGACTCCGACGACGCCAGGGACGTCCAACACGTGACATCGCACAGCATCTGTCCGGTCGCGGCCCCTGGATCCCTCCACGTGGCGCCCTCTGTCAGAACGCCCGTCCTCTTGAAGGCTGCGTCATGTCGCATCGCACGTGTGTGCCATATCTTGTTCACCCCTCCGCCGGCTGCAATCCTATTTTTAATTTTTGAGGAAGTGCCCTGCTGTGGGTTATTTGCTTTCAAACCAGTGTTTCCCATCGACGATGCAAACAGCCCTCTCTGTCCCCACCTCGGTCTGGAAGGTGGGGTTCCCCTCTGCTGAGCCCCTCGGTCGTTTCATTCATGCCTCAGAGCTACGGCCCATTTCACAGCCCATTTCACAGAAGAAACCTGAGGTCAGAGAGCAGAAGACAGGCCCAGGGTCACTCGGCCGGGAGTGGGACCAGCACCCCCCCCACACCCCCCCAGACCCACAGCCGGGGAGCTCCCTCTCCAGGTCAAAGCCCTGGACACCCCAGCCCCTTGGCAGTTCCTGCACATCCCGGCCCCCGCGCGGCCTGCGTTCAGACGCTGAGAGAACTTCCCGTGCCGCTCCTGACTCTGCTCCCTTCCAAGAGAAACAGGTTGCACCTGGCAATGCATCCCAGCAGGAGCCTGGCCACGTGACGGTGTGTGTGTGTGTGTGTGTGTGTGTGTGTGTGTGTAGCCATGTGGTTACACTGCAGTCCCCACCGCACCACTGCTTGGGAAGGGAGGAGCTGCGGGTTCCAGACCCAGGGCAGGGGGCCGGGAGGGCACGAAGCCAGTGGTGCTGGAACCAGCCGGACCTGAGTGCGACATGGGCATTTGAGCCTCAGTCCATTATTTGGGAAATGGGTTCACCACTGCCCTTGCCTCTCAGGGAAGCCTCTGTGAGGGGACTTGGGGGACGTTGCAGGAGGAGCCCCAGCAGGCATGAAATGAACCATTTTTCTTTTCTTTTCTTTTAATGTTTTATTTATTTTTGAGAGAGAGAGCAGGGGAGGGGCAGAGAGAGAGAGAGGGAGATACAGAATCCAAAGCAGGCTCCAGGCTCCGAGCTGTCCACGCAGAGCCCGACGTGGGGCTCAGACTCAGGAACCACGAGATCATGACCTGTGCCGAAGTCGGATGCTTACCCATCTGAGCCACCCAGGCGCCCCTGTCTTATTTTTACTGTTTATTTTTGAAAGAGAGAGAGAGCACGAACGGGGGAGGGCAGAGAGAAGGAGACAGAGGGTCCGAAGCAGGCTCTGTGCTGACAGCAGAGAGCCTGATGTGGGCCTGGAACTCACAAAGGCGAGATCGTGACCTGAGCCACCCAGGCCCCCCCTGAAATGAGCCATTTTTTTTTCAACGTTTATTTATTTTATTTTATTTTTTGGGGGGACAGAGAGAGACAGAGCATGAACGGGGAAGGGGCAGAGAGAGAGGGAGACACAGAATCGGAAACAGGCTCCAGGCTCTGAGCCATCAGCCCAGAGCCCGACGCGGGGCCCGAACTCACGGACCGCGAGATCGTGACCTGGCTGAAGTCGGACGCTTCACCGACGGCGCCACCCAGGCGCCCCAGAAATGAGCCATTTTAAAGCACACAATGCAGCGGCATTTTGTGCCTTCACGAAGTTGTGCAGCCTCCACTGACATCTAGTTCTGGAACATTTCCATCATCCTAAAAGGAAACGCTATGCCCGTTAGGCAGTCACTCCCCATCACCCTCCCCCGCCACCCCAGTCCCACGGCCACCACCAGTCGGCTTGCTCCAAGGATTTGCCTCTTCTGGACGTTTCATATAAACGGGACCACGCTCTCTGTGGCCTTTTGCCTCTGGTTTCTTTTAGCTCCAAGATGTTTTCGAGGTTCATGCACACCGTAGCCCGTGTCAGGGCTTTGTCCTTTTTTCTGTCTGAGTACTATTCTATTGTACAGATGGACCGTGTTTTGTGTATCCATCAGTGGACACTGGGCTCTTTCCACATTTTGGCTGCTGTGAATATTCACGTATGTGTATTTCAGTCCTTCGGACACACGTTTTTGCATCCTCTGCCCAGGAGACCAAGCGGCTCGGGCCCACGGGGGCAGCGCTGATTTATGGAACAAAGGTCGACATTTTGCTCACGTCTCTTGAAAAACATTAAAGAGGAGACCCAAACGAAAGTCCCCCTCACCTCTTTTCCCCGCTGACCCTTCCTGCGTTGTGCACAAAAGCCCCAAACCGGAGCCAGTGAGGGAAGGATGGGGTGAGTGAGTGGGGGCTGGGTCTTCTGGGGCGAACGGTCTTGGGGTGCTGGCACCTTGGGGCACCTTGGCCTCTCTGGAGGCAGCGAAGGTATGGATAACCTCCCTGAAGCCACACGGCAAGACAGAGGCAGGGCCAGAGACCCGTTCACGGACCCCAGCCGGCACCTGGGCAAAGCCCCTCACCTCCCTGTGGCTCCGGTCAGACCCCCAGCCCCCGCCATCAGGACCTCGGGGACCTTTCCAGCACCACAGCGTTGCTGATGGGACAGAGGTGAATCAGTGTGAATGAAGAGAGTACCATTTAATTTCGGCAAATCGGTTTATAAAGCAGTGTGGGGGCAGTGAATCAGCAGGACACAGACGGGCAAGAAAATGTGTCACACACCAAGTTAAGCATGTTGAGTTATTAACGTGGGCCACTGTAAGCCACAATAAAACCAATTTTGAAATCTAAACAATTCCTGAGGTCCCAGGGTCCCCCCTGAGAGGGGACGTGTTCCTCCCCCCCGAGGAGCTCAGGTCTTGAGCAGAAAGAGTGGGGTTTCAGAAACGCAGCATCATTTCCTCTCTGAATCTCAGTCTCTGTGAAACGGGGAGAGTGGCCCTTTGCAAGCATTTGCTCATTTGCACTGTTCCCTCAGCCTGGCCATCCCTTCCACGAGTTCTGTCCTGTGAGCTCCTACACATCCTTTAAACCCCAGCTGTGACGCCCCCCCCACCCCCACCTCCTCCAAGGAGTCAACCCAGATGGACACCCGGTTCCCTCCAGCCGAGCCTTGATGTGGTGAGGCTGGGGGGGGGGGGGGGTGGGCACTGGGCCAAGCTCTGTCTTCTTCAGACCCGGGGATCCTTGAGGGCCTAGGCTGGGGGGCCCAGGGTGGGAAGTGTTAAAAGAAACTGGAGACACCACCACCCCCACTTGATGGATGAGAGTAATTTTGACAGGGGCCCAACTCCCCAGGGTCACACAGCCCTTTAGGCCCAGATTCAATTCCGGAGCAGTTGGACTCCAAGCCCAGTGCTCCTTCCCAAAGCTTGTGTTTTGGTTGAGTAACTCACCACCTGCCAGGGGCTGCTTGCTCTGACCTCCTCCTGGGTCCCTGCAGCCCCTGTTTGGGCCAGAACAGCCTGTCCCCTGTGTGTGTGTTGGGGGGGCTGTCCTCCCAGTGGCCCTGGGGTCAGAGATAAGGCCACTGGGCCCAGCTATCGGCAGGAAACATCTTGGCAGGACAGGAAGCCACGGCATTGGCCAGCCGCACCCTCGCGGGCCTCGGCCTATCCGCAGCCAGATATTTTGGGAGCCACTATATAAACCCCGACTCAGCTCCAGGCTGTTCCCGGGGGGGGGGAAGCCTGAGGCTTCACGTTCCTCGGCAGCCCCTGTCACTCGTGCGGCTGCTGGGACACAGGCACCTGGAGCCCAGAGCAGCCGGGACAGATGCCACCGTCCTGGGCCTAAAAGCCCCCTGTTCCACCCTGCTGCAGCCACTTGCTTGCCGAGCGACCCTGGGCAAGCGCTTTCGCCTCTCCGTGCCTCAGTTTCCCCTCTTCACCGCCTTCCCTGGGTCCTGTCCCAAGACACACAGACGCTTCTGGGCCTGCTTCGGCACCTGCTGACACCGACCTGGCAGGGCCCAAGAATCTGCATTTTAAGCTGGCCTCACACTGAGATCCTTACACAAGCGCAAGCTTCTCAAATTCAAGGACATACAACCGGTCCCGCCCCTCCCCGCCCCCAGGCCTCTCCTCACTTTCTCCGGCCCAAAAAAGCCCCTGGACAAGCACCCATCCAGACCCTGCAGAGCGCTAGATCAGAGAGACAACATGAGGACGATGTGGCTGCAGCTAACTTCATTTTACAGAGGAGAGAAATGAGGCCCCGAGAGGGGAAGAGACTTGCCTGCGGCCACACAGCAGGCCGGAGGCAGGGCCGCACCAGGGTGCAGGCCTAGGGTCTCCTCCTGCACCCCGGGCACCTCCCAGGAGGCTCAGGTGGGGCAAATGCAGCTCCCAGGCCAACCGGTGGCAGGGTTGGGATCCAAGCCCGGGTCTATCTGCTGCTTCCCACCCCCACCCCCGGCTGGCACAGAACGGGGCCATCCCAGGCCCAGTTGCTACGTCTGGGGGGCTGACTGACACGCACATTTCACCCAGGACAGTAAAAGTGAAACGCAGAAGTGAAATAAAAATACTCAGAGAGCTCAGTGGGGCTCAGAGTCGGCTCCTGCTCTCAGACCTTGAGCCTTTTCCTGGGGAGAGGTGGGGGGCGGGCCAGCGAGCCAGGCGGGGGAGACCAAGCGTGGCTATGTAAATGGCCGGCCCAGCACCTGCGGGCCAGCAGCCAGTGCGAGTGGCGGAGCATGGCCAGCCGTCCCCGCCCCGGGCAGCTGCAGCCGGCGAGAGGGAACTGCCGTGCCAGATATAACCTGACCTGAACTCCACCCAAAGCCCGAGCTCCACGCCAGGCCTGCGCTTGGAAAGCTGCTTTTGGCCAGAGGACCTGGGCAAGCCGCGGTCCGGTTCTGGGTTTCCATCTGCCCCCCAGGAAGGTCTCGGGTGCTGGCCCCATGCCCTCTGAGTGCTCCATGCCTGCCTTCCTGATGGGGGGCCTGGGGGGGGGGGGCAGGAGGCAAAGCGACCCTGTCCTGGTCAGCCTGGGCTCTGAGCTCCTGCTCAGCTTGTGGCCGAGGGGGCACTGGGCTCGCATCTCTCCCCTGACAGGATGCTCACTACCGTGCAAAGCAGCCTGCGCTGGAGCCCAGAGACTGGCTGCTGAGAGTTGGTGGCTCCCTCAGAGTGGACCCGCACCCCACCCTGCTCTGCCATGGAGCCACCTGGAGCAGGTGACATGACCTGGGTCTGTCCTTGTCTAGATTAAACACCCCCTCTCCCCGGGCATCACTCAGAAGTGCACACACACACGCACACACACGCGCACCACGGTGGCTGATGGTCTTCCCTGAACCCCCCCCGCCACGTGCCTACCCCCTTTCAAACTGGCAGGGGCAGCTTCCTGCCTGCTCTGACCAGCCCAGAATGAGGAAGGAAATCACCTCCCTCATTCTGGCGTC
Source organism: Leopardus geoffroyi (assembly GCF_018350155.1). Classification (NCBI taxonomy): domain Eukaryota; kingdom Metazoa; phylum Chordata; class Mammalia; order Carnivora; family Felidae; genus Leopardus; species Leopardus geoffroyi. Next base: position 12,078,150 of record NC_059331.1, read on the forward strand.
CGTCCTCTATTAATGCGACCCATAAATCCAGCAGCTCATTGAGCCGCGACGTCAGAGGCGGAGGGCCCCTCACGGAATCACGAATCATCAGTTCAAAAGGGAACTTTGTCGGGAGAGGGTGAGGCTGGGAATGTTCTGTTTCTTGAACTCGGTGGTGGTTACAGGGTTGTGTTGTTCTGTGAAAATTGATCGAGCTGTACCAGTGGGGTTAGGCATTTTTATGTCCATATATCACTTTTGGGTAAAACGGCTAAAGAGAAGGGAAGGGAAGAAGGCAGTTTGGCGACAGGCTGGGACCGGTGGGCGAGGAGGCAATCCGCAGATCGGTGTGGGGCGTGGGTGGACGCGGGAAGGGTATCCCAGGTGACAGTCATAGCAGGTGCAAAGACCTGGGGTCCTGAGGCAGCCTGATGTGTTTAGGGACCCGGCAAGGGCGCACGTGGCCCAGGTGGAGGGCAAGGGCTGGCCATGTAGAGCCTCAAAAGCCACAGCCAAGCATGGGGACATTACCGTGAGGCCAGGGCAATGCCACCAAGAGATTTAAGTGGAGGCTGATGGGGTGGACGCATGTAAAGGCCGTCAGGACCACAAACAGGAGCAAGTGAGGGGTGCTCAGCCCCTTTGCCATAGGGGGAAACTGAGGCCCAATAGCTTGGCTACATGTCCGGGAGCCTGCCCGGGCGCTCCCAGGGGCCCTTTCTTTCTGGTCCCCTGCCGCCATGCGGCTGGCGGGTAGAAAGTGCCCAGAGAGCAGCCAGGCACCGTGGGTTTGAGTCCCGATCTGAGCTCACTGGCCTCAGTGTCCTCCTCTGTGAAATGGGAGCCCGGGAGGCCATCTCCCCCCCTGCAGGGGGCGCTCAACAGGCAGTGAGTTCGCGGGCCAGAGGGCGCCTGGCCAGCCCACGGGGCATCTCACAGCCGGGCACCTCAGGGGTGGCTTTTCTGAGAAGCCTGAAGCTGAGGAGGAACCCCTTGACCGGTGTGGTGGCCTCTCTTAGCCTGCACCCAGAGAGATTCTGCAGAGAGGGTGGGAGGTGGGAGTTTTAAAAAGAAACGTCCCAGTGATGCAAATTCAGGCCTAGGGGGATAAAACCGAAGCAGAAAAGAGAACGTTGAAGAGACGTTGTGTCAGGGGATACCCTCCTCGTGCAGAGCAGGGGCCCGCTTGCCACCAAGCCCTGCCTCCCTCCCCACCTGGCCCCTCACTGCGGCTCTGGGACCCCGCCGCCATCCCCCCACTCCGCTGTCTGGAGTCACCTTGCTCCTTTGGCTCCGCCTGTCCCCTGGCCATCGGCCATCAATCATCGGGAGGGTGAGACCTCCTTGGCTGGTTCCCCATCGAATTTCTGGCTCCCGGCCTGGACCCTGGCACCCGGAGGTGCTCAGTAAATATTTGTTGCCTAAATAAATGGTGGTAGGTCAGCGCCCTGTCTTATCTCAAGGTGGGGGGAGACTTTATCGGCCTGGGCTCAGCATCCCGGCGGCTGAGCCCAGCCTGGCCTCAAAAGTCCGGCCACCCCCCTTCCAGGGGTCCCAGTGTCCTCAGCTAAATGACGAGTCTGGGGTGACACATCTTCTAGGGGTCCCAGGGGATAACCCACGGCACACAGAGAGCTAGGGACACAGGAAGGGCTCCATAAATGGCCACTGGCATCCCCCCTCCGGGCCCACCTCCCATCCCCGCCGACCTTGGGATGACCACTCCGGGGAAAAAGAGGGCAGAGCCAACTATGAGGACATCGGGGGGCTGGCAGGCTCCCCCGCCTCGGGCTCTTTCTAAGAAGCCAGTGGTGATAACATTCCCCCAAAACAGGAACCAGCGGGTTGGGCCCAGTGTTGCAGAAACCTCTAGCAAGCCTGACCCCCATGCATGGCCTGACCCCACAGCCGGCTTCAGGGCCCGCTGGGCACAGCTTGGAAAGATTTTTATGTAAAAGTGGCCAATGCAAATCCAGGGGCCCAGCGACCTCGAAAGGCCCTACTTCCCCCTTTACCTAACCTTAGCCTGGGAGGCGGCCACCGGGGCGTAGTGGGGGGGGGAAGGCTGGTGGACACCCAGCCTGAACCAAGACCCCGTCCCCAAAAGCAGTCTCTCCCCACCTCTCTCCCCCTCCCCCAGCCCCTGGCAGCCACCTCTTGTCTCTACGGATTTGCCTGTTCTGGACTTTTCATATCAATGAGATCAGACAACCTGTGACCTTTTGTGTCTGGCTTCTTTCGCTCAGCACCACGTTTTTAAGGTTCATCCACATTGTAGCTTGAACCGGCCCTTTGTTCCTTTTTATGGCTGAGTAATATTCCCTTGTGCAGATAGACCACATGTTGTTTATCCATCCATCCATCCTTTTTTTATTATTATTATTAATGTTTGGGGCGCCCAGGTGGCTCAGTCGGTTAAGCGTATGACTTCGGCTCAGGTCATGATCTCGCGGTTTGTGGGTTCGAGCCCACATCGGGCTCCGTGCTGACAGCTCAGAGCCCGGAGCCTGCTTCGGATTCTGTGTCTTCCTCTCTCTCTGCCCTTACCCTGCTCATGGTCTGTCTCTCCCTCTCTCTCAAAAATAAATAAACACTAACAAAAATTAATGTTTATTTTTGGGGGAGAGAGAGAGAGAGCGTGCGCGAGCACGTGGGGGAGGGGCAGAGAGAGAGGGGGACAGAGGATCCAAAGCGGGCTCTGCGTTGACAGCAGAAAGCCCGATGCAGAGCTCGAGCCTACAAACCGCGAGATCATGACCTGAGCCGAAGTCAGACGCTTAACCGGTTGAGCCACCCAGGTGCCCCTGAAATCCGTATTTTAAAAACAGCTGAGCAATGGAATGCAATGCGGGATCTTGGAACAGAAAAAGAACACCAGCAGAGAAGCTGGTGACGTTCAAATAAAGTCTGACATTTCATTCACTGGCAGCATAAATGGCCCAGTATCCGTTGCTTCAGTTTGGCAAAGGTACCGTGATTTATGTGGGACACCGACGGGGAAACTTGAAGGGAGCGCTCAGTTCTCCCCCTGTACTGCCCGTGTGACCTTTCTGGAAGCCTGGAATTATTCCAAAATAAAAACTTTAAAGAGTGAGCTGGACACGAACACACAGCAACACCCAAAATCCCACTGGGGGAGCAGAAAAACAAAATGTCAGAATACGAGATTCCGGTGACCCCCTGCTGGCCTCCCCCAACCCCATCGGCTGCCTCCCCTCCCCACACCTCTGCTGGACTTTATGCATCCGTTCACAACTATTTCCTCTGCAGCTGCAGTGGCCCAGCTTGGGGACAGAGCAAGACAGACAGGATCCCCGATATTGGGGAGAGAAACAGTAGATGTACAAACGTGCAAATTACATCAGGTAAAATGGAAAAATGCTACAGAAAAATGAATCAGGATAAGGAGGTGGGTGGAACTCGGAGGGTTACTTGAGCCAGGAAGGCTAAAGCCAGAAGGGCCATTTTAACCAGAAGGGCCTCCTTTGTCGGAGCTCAGACCTGCAGGAGGTGAGGGAATGAGCCAATGGAACAGCATTCTCAGCAGCGGGAACAGCCAGTGCAAAGGCCCTGAGGCAGGGCTGTGCCTAGTGTGGTCGTGGAACAAGAGGGAGGCTGGAGTGTTGGGAGTGGAAGAAGATGGAGTCTTCTCCGGGGTAGCCAGGCCCAGACCACAGCACCTCGTGGGCCTCAGCAAGGAGTTTGGATCTTATCCCAAACATGCCTGTGGACATACCCAGGACAGGGTCCGGGACAGTACAGCTGTTATGCAGGCCCAGCCCTGCCTTTGGAGCTTCAGACCCTTCATACCTGCCCTGGGAGGCCTCAGGGTGCAGAGAATTCAAGCTTTCCTGAGGAAGCTGGAACAGTGTGAAACTGTGTGGAATAGCATGGGTGCATTCAGGAACCAAGGCTGTCCCCGGCAGCACTGAGCTCAGATGGCCTCTCCAGGACCTCAGCCCTTAGCCAACAACTGCCAACCTCAAGCCTGAAGCCAGGAAGACTTAACTGGCCCCCATGTGCTGCCCTTTCACAGAAACTTGACCCTGTAACAGAAAAGAGGCCACCGTGCAGGACAGAGGAAACTGAGCTGTTAGCACTCAGCCTCACACATTTCCCACGGACAGTCCCAGGCCCGATGGGGGCTCATTCTACTACTCCTGAACCCCATCTCTAAAGCAAAGGGCATCGGAGACCCAAATGGCCAAGCCAGACCCAGGAAATGGGGCATGAGGACCAACAGGGCGCCAGTTACCCCATCAGTGGAGTGGATGGAAAAAGCCCCCATATGCATGATACCAACCCAACGCTACCGTCGAGGGCTGGGGGCCCTGCCTCACCCCGGAGTCCCCGAGCACCCCACGCGTGCCCTTCCATTCCTGACCGTGGCTGGGCCCAGACACCGTTTTGATCTCGCTCTGTTCGGTCTATCTGGCACCACAAGTTTGATCTCTGCGAAAACCACAGCTCAGGGGCTGTTATCTGCTATCAGCGGCAGGGGTGAGGGTGGTTTTGGGGCCTCGAAGTATGTGTGCTTCTCAGAAGAGCGGGCCCATGTCATCATAGGGTAGGTGGCACAAAACAGCCAGGTTATCAGGCCTCCTCATCGTGATCCTGGCCCGATTAGAGCCTTTAACGCGCCCAAAGACTTGTTTACGGGACTTATGTTTAAGATTTTCGGCCGGATGCCTCCTGGTCTCACAGCCAAGGGGTCAGAGCTGGGGAGAGGGAAGGCAGGGTTGCGCTGGGGGGCTTCCTGGAGGAAGGGACACTGGAAAGGGTCTCGGGGGGAGTGAGTGAGGGTTCGTGACAGAAGGTGGGGAGGGCACTGGGGGCAGAGGGACCCCCACGGTCAAAGTCTTGGCGGCGAGGACCTCCAAGAGAGCAGGGGCTCTCATCTCAGGAGCGGTGGGGATTTTGCAGTTTAAACCGGGGAGGGCGAGGCGGGGGGACCAAGGGTGAGGGTCGGATCCCCCGTCCTGCCCTGGCCACGTAAAGGGACCTCAGCTTGCACGCTGAGCCTCGGGGTTCCCATCTGTGAAATGGGGATGGTGGGAGCACCGGCCCCGCCTGGGTGCCGTGAGGAAAACGCGCAAGGTCTCGGGATGCGCCTTAAGGGACGAGCCCCGGGCAGGGATGAGCCGAAGGGGGCTGGCCCGGCAGTACTATCGAGAAATGGGAACCCCGTGGGGATGGAAGGTAGAGTCGTGGGCGCCCAGGGCTGGGGGCGCGGGGGGATTGGGAGGCTGAGAGCTAAGCGTCATGGGGCTGCTTCCTGAGATGCTCGGAAGCGGCCCGTGGCGGTGGTGGCACAGCCCTGCAGATACACCGAAAACCGTGGCCTTCAGGCCTTAAGTGGGTGAATGATGCTACGTGCCGTTATATCTCAGAAAACTGAAGACAGAGGAGGCCCTTCCGCTTTAGAGCTGGAAAGCGCGGGAGGCCTCTCTCACCTCCTGGCAGAGCTCCAAACCCGAGCCTCCCGGTAGGAGGTGTTTCAGGGAGAGGTGCTGAAGGAGGGAGGCAGTAACCTCCCCGTCACCCAAGTCGGAACCGGGTGAGCCTCCGCCGGGAACTCCAACCGACCCAGCGGCGCCTCCCCCTCCTCTGGCGGGACAGGTGCCAGGAGCCGCCCCTCAGATGTGGCATCAGGCACCGGGCCCCCTGCCCGCCCACGAGACTGGGCCAGCCTGGGGTTTCCGTGCACATTTGCTACCTGTCTACCTGCTAAGCCACTTCCTCCACGGGCTGCCGCCTGCCTGCCTGTCTGTCTGTCTGCTCGACAGGCACCTGGCTTCCCCCCCCTGCCCCACCCCACCGCTCCTGGAAAGGCCTGGCCCTCCCTCACCCACCCGCATTCCCTTGTCCTGCTTCCTGGTGAGCTGCCTACGGAGGGCCCTACACATCGGGAGGGAGTATCTGTTTCAGACCCTCTTTCTAGAAAGAGGGGTCCAGAGTCAGGGCCGGCATTGCCGCTGACCCCCCAGGGGTCCTCCAGGATAGCCGAGCTGCTCGGTTCCTACTCCTAAGCAACGGGGCTAAGATCGCCAACCACCCAGAATGGATGCGGCCACAGGGCCTTTGCACTGGCTGTGCCCCCTGCCGGGTGCGCAGTTCTCCCTGGCCTCTCTCCCCTCCCCGACTCCCCCCACCCTCATGCACAGATGCACCCTCTCTCCCCCTCACCTTACTTCATTCCTCTCCTGGGCCCCTCAGTACCTGAAATTCTATTTTGTGTCTACCTACTGATATCTTCCACTCGCCTCCCAGCGGCCTGAGAATCCTGTAAAGAAAAGGACTCCCGCGGTCCCTGACCCCCAGCAGGGGCTCCGGGTCTATTCTTCACGTGATTAAGGAAGCCAGTCTACCGAAACTGTGTGCACAAATTCAAGGGGAACATGGCGTGTGACTTCACAGCCAAGTTGGCAAGAAAATGTCGGAGAGCCGAGTAACAACTTCAGGCGAGTTTTCAGAGTAAGCCTTAAAGCTCAAAGAAACTCTCTGCTCGGAGAAGGGTCAGGTTGGATCGTCCTACCTCCCACCTCCAAGAGGCCAACTATGAGTAGCAGGACCCTGGGGAACCCCCACCGAGACCCGCAGCGGCCCGGAGCTGCATTGCCCACCACCGCCTGCCTACGGGTGGTCCCCAAACCAGAAGGAACATGAGGGGAAAAAGACCCTTCACTCTGGGCCTCTGTGCGCGATCACCGGGAGCTCGGTTCCTGGCCGTCCAGGGACCGTTCTCCTGAGCCAGGGCCTGACCAGAGAGATCACCGGCAAGGAGAAGGAGGGATGTACAATCGTGAGGTCTCTCGGGGCCCAAGCACAGCCCCAGTCAGGGGCCTGGGACACGGCCCTTAGCAAGTCCCTGCCCCATATGGCCGCTTGGGAACAGGCCTCCGTTTGGATGCTATCTCTGAGAAGGCCTCCGGGATATCCGTGCCTATCCGGAGCCGGGTTGGGGGTTCCTGGGGCTCTCCCACGGTTTCTACACCCCCACCCGAAACCTGGGAGCCCCCTTGCCCCACCCCCAAGCATTTCTAGCTGGCTCCAAGGCCAACGGACACAAATCTGTTTCCCAATGCACTGCCCCAAGGTGGGGAGGCGGGCAGGTATGCCCTTCTGTCTGGGCCGAGGGAACGTGGGAGCCTGGGCTGGGGACGGGGCCCTGGAGGACAGTCATGCGTGAGGGCTGAGCTGGCAAACAAAACCTGGGTTCAAATCCTGCCTCTGGTCACAGCTTGTGAATCTGCGATATCATTTCCGCTATTATGATGATCTGTGAGATGATCTCTCTTCAGAGGGAGGCCGGCCCTTTTCTGGCGGGGGAGGGGTGTGTCAGAGGCACAGGATGGCCAGCGGGCCCCAGAAAGGCAAGACACTGAGAAATGATGCCTGGAAGCGAGTTTAGCACGTTTTCCTCCAAACTGATCTCCTGGGTCTCTGAAGTTCCTGGCAAACACCTGCTCCCCTCCCCACCCTAGTCGCCCCACCACCTGCCTCACATAATCTGCAGTCTCATGGCTCCTCGGGAGCCCAGTCGTGTCCCACCCCAGGACCTTTGCACGTGCTGTTACTTCTGCCCAGAGCGCCAGTCTCCTCAATTCTCACACATTTCTCCCCTCCTTCAAGTCTCAGCTCAAACGTCACCTCCTCAGAGAGGGCCCCTGGAGAGGTCCCCCCCAGGGACTAACAGGGCCACCTCTCCCCACTCTCTCAGTGCTCCCATTTACCCAATTCCCTGTCTCTACCAGGGCTTGTAATAGGATCATCAGACCCCCCTCCCCCCGGAACGTCAGCTCCGTGAAGCAGGACTGGGTCTATCTTGTTTACTGCTGTGTCCCCAGGGTGTCGGGGAGGGGGGCGGGAGGGGGGAACCTGACATACGGTAGGTGCTCAGGAAACTCAGAGAACCAAGGACACCCATTTGGGGAAGGCTGATGCCTGCAGGCAGAGAGGGAGGCAGAAGAACGGGGCTGTCGCTTCATGCTACAGACCCAGCAGTGGGGCCAGGGGCGGCGGGCATGTGCCCAAGTCCTCTGTCCCTGCCCCCCAACCAATGCCCCAGTGACCCCATTGACCCTCTTCTTTCCCAATATCCTCCCTTGAACCACTTCCCTCCCCAGAGCCACCTCATCCTGGGGGGGCGGGGGCCAAACACACTCTTGCCTGTGGGTTCCTCTCGGCCTTCCCCAAGCCCTGCAGCGAGGAGAGATGCCATCACTATTCCCCTGTGCAGATGAGGAACAGACTCAGGGGCCCAGAGAGGGGAAGTGGGGGCCCGGGGTGCTCCAGAAAACTCTGTCTTCAAGATAAGTAACATGATGCAACATTTTCGAAAATCAAAACGGGTGCGAAAACAGCCACCACGAACAGAGCACGGCCATCCTAAATAAAGACAGGGCTGACCCAACACGGGTGGGATCTTGCCTCCCTGTCCCCAACCCAATCCCAGAGGGAAACCCGGCTTTGGAGGGATGGCCGTCCAGCCCCAGATGCAGTCCCCGACGAAGTTCTGGTTCCGGGCAGAGATCGTCAGAGGCCAGGCCCACAGGCTCCAGCTGAGTGTCACAGGGAGGTGGCCAACACGGGGTCAGGGACACCAGTGGCAGGATCCAGACTGCAGGAAGCTGCAGGACAAGGGACCCTCATAAACAAAGAGCAAGGAGAAATAAAGAAGGAGAGAGGAGAAGCTTTCTGTTAAAGAGACGTAAGAGATATTTCAACTCAGCCCTACACTGGGTTCGAAAAGGACTCAAACAAACCAATTGCAAAAAGAAACATATATATATTTGTTCTTAATTATACAAATATAAATCTAAAATGTTGGTATATATTTGTATATAGTATATGCGTATTTGTATATTGTATATGATTCACATGTATCATATATTCACATATGTTTGCATATACTAGATTCACATGCATTTACACGATACCATTCGTATCTGTATATCACATATGCACACACACACGTGCACACAATCCTCATTATTCACCAGAAACACTGAATTCGTGAATACTGGACCATCGACCCCACGGGAAATACAGGGTTAGTTTCCTACAAGCCTCTGGGCACAACGTGTTCATCAACCGGACCACAGACAACCTTGTTTTATGTGTGTTTCTGTTCACAGGCGCCTTGTTGCGGTGGATGGCTCAGTGGGTTAAGCGTCCAACTCTTGATCCGGGCTCAGGTCACGATCTCACGATCGTGAGATCGAGCCCTGCCTCGGGCTCTGCACTGCCAGTGGGAGGCTGCTTGGGAGCCTTTCTCTTCTGCTCTCTCTCTCTGTCCTTCTTCCCCCCCCCCCCAAATAAATAAATAAACATTAAAAAAAAAAGACACTTGGTTGAATACAGTGCTGCTGATTCGTTAACAACCCGCGGCCAACAGCGCTACGACTCGTGCCGGAATGAAGTTCATTGACCGTATTTCCTCCGCGCAGCTCGCGTCCTCACACTTCGGACCCCTGACAGCTACACGTGGGGGCCTTTCAAACAGCAAAGTCACCAACGAAAAACGCAAGAGCTATAGAACGAGGAGGCCACGCCGGGTCCGCCTCAGCTGGGAACGTGCGCGTCAGCAACTCAAATTTTTGCCACCCTGCGTGTGTCCATGAACCCATGTAGGGGTCACAAATAAATTCTAGTGAGCGGGAGAATTCGCAAAAACAGAATCTGCAAATAATGAGGAGTGACTGCGTATCTTCGTATATAATATCTGCAATTATATAAAAGTATTTAAACGTGTCATATATTGACGCATAGTATGTAAATCTGTATTTGACTACAAATATATATTTTTTATTTTTTTTAATGTTTACCTATTTTTGAGAGAGACGGAGTGTGAGCAGGGGAGGGGCAGAGAGAGAAGGAGACACAGAATCCGAAGCAGGCTTCAGGCTCTGAGCTGTCAGCACAGAGCCCGACACGGGGCTCGAACTTGCAAACTGTAAGATCGTGACCTGAGCCGAAGTTGGATGCTTAACCGACGGAGCCACCCAGGTGCCCCATGTATTTAAACTACAAATATTGATATAAATACCATAAATACATATTGACCTATACATATTTATATAGGTAAACATGCAATATATATTTATATATTATATATGTGGAAGTCAGGGATGGTGGAGATTCGCTGGTTAAAAAAGCCAGAAAGACATAAATAAACCCCAGTTGGTACCTGACTTGTCCCTCCTCCTTGGTCTCGCCTCCTAGAATCTGGCTTGATGGGCCTGAGTGTTCAGGTCACCGCTGAGACCCCCACAGGCACAAGACCCTCAATGTAAATCTGTCGTGGGGGTGCCTGGGTGGCTGTCGGTTGAGCATCTGACTTTGGCTCAGGTCACGATCTCGCATTTCATGGGTTAGAGCCCCACATCGGGCTCTGTGCTGACAGCTCAGAGCCCCGTTCAGATCCTCTGTCCCCCGCTCTCTCTGCCCCTCCCTCTCAAAAAATAAATAAACATTTAAAACATACATGTATATAAATCCTTCACAGAAGGAGGAGAGGGAGCTCAGGACGGTGGCTGGCCTGCCTGGGTCCACATAGTGACAGCGGCAGAGCTGGGATCTGAGCCCAGTCCCTGTCACCATGCCAACCTCTCTTACCTGGCTTTTCTGCAGGCCAGGCCTTCTTTCCTCGTCCCTGGGGTCCTTGGAGGGTCCTTGATAGCTCTCTGAGCCTCAGTTTCCCCCTGTGTGAACGGGACACACGTGTTGCCCCCCAGCTCCGGCACGTGGAGCTCCACTGTGACCCAGATGCCCCAGGGTGTCCATGCCTCAGGGGGTCGTCTCCCCCTTCACCACTCACTGGATTTAGTCCAGGCCCTGGGCTGCCCCAGGAATGATCATGGTCGTTCATTCGCTCGCGTATTTCACAAATATTTCTCTTTTTTTTCCATGTTTATTTATTTTGAGAGAGAGAGAGAGACAGAGTGCGAGGTGGGGAGCTAGAACTTTTCTCAAAGCTTGCTGAGGGAATGTGAGAGGGTGCAACCACTTTGGAAAACAGCCTGGCAGCTTGAAGCCGTTAACCGTCGTGGGTGATGGAAAGGTTCTGGCACGACACGGGCGAGATGGTTGCATAACAACGTGGATGAACTCAGTGCCCTGAAACGTTCGCTTGAAGACGGTTAAGTTCCTGTCACTCAAATTTCACCTCCATTAAAAAAAAAAAAAAAAAAAAGAATTAGGGGTCCCTGGGTGGCTCAGATCATGATCTCATGGTTCGTGAGTTCGAGCCCCGCGTCAGGCTCTGTGCTGACAGCTCAGAGCCTGGAGCCAGTTTCGGATTCTGTGTCTCCCTCTCTCTCTGCCCTTCCCCCTCCCCCGCTCACGCTCTCCGTCTCTCTCTCTCTCTCTCTCAAAAATAAACATTAAAAAATTAAAAAAAAAAAAAGATTAAACAACACACGTTCCATTTGACCCAGTCACTCTTCACGCAGGTATTTACTCAAGAGAAATGAAAAGATACGTCTTTGGAATGTTCGTAGCGCCTTTAGTCGTAATCTCGGAGACGGGGGAGAACACGTATGTCCATCAACTGGTGGAGGGAGGAACACACTGTCCACCCACGCACGGAACAGGCGTCAGCCGCGAGGAGGAAGTGCTGTGACACACAACAGCACGGAGGGAGCCCAGGAGTACGGTGCCAAGAGGAAGAAGACAGGGGCTCACCTCCTGGGTGATCCCATCTATGTGAGATTCCAGAAAGCGTAGACGGAGGGAGACAGAAAGCAGACCGTGGATGCCTGGGATGAAGGCGGGTGGTGGGGGCAGGGCGGGCAGGGGTCACAGGGGACCCAGGAAATGTGCAGGGATGACCTGGCCACGAATTCCATCGTGGGTCTCCGGTTGTCTGAAAACACATCCTTTGCACAGTCTATGTAAGTGCAGTTTATTACGCATGCACCATATCGCAGTAAAGCTGTAACCTGCATCTCCTGTGCTCCTGGCGGGGAGACAGGCAGGAAGCATGGGAAGGAAGCAGTGAGGGGGGCTGTTTTATTCCAGGTGAATGGGGACGGCTGCCTACTGGGTCACGCTGGACCACAGACCCCAAGGAGGTGGGGAGAGGAGCCATGTGGCTTCCTGGGGGTAGGGTGTTCTGAGCAGAGGGAACAGCCAGTGCAAAGGCCCTGAGGCAGGGAGGCCTGTGTGGCTGAAACAGAGTGGGGGAAGGAGACAAGGGGAGGGTGGGTTGGCCAGAAGGGTGTCTGGGAACTTCTACAAGGGAGGCTGGAGCAGGGCGACAGTGGAGGGAAGGAGCAGGGTCAGGAGACATCATGGAGGCCGAGAATGTTCCAATGGCCTGAATGAGGGGGGAAGGGAGAGGAAGGGGTTGGGCGACTATCCCTCATGTCTCTGAGGGGATCAGACCCCATCTCATCTGTCTCACGTTCCTCTCTCCAATCCACTCGGCCCCAGGGTGATCCCAGGCCCAAGTCCCGGTGAACCGAGGCAGTCTTGACCAACGTCACTGACCCTCGAGGCTGACAAAAGGCTTGTGTCCTCTCTGGCCAGAGGCAGAGGCCTCCCCAACAGACGCATCCCTGCCTGGGCCCAAACTGCAGCGATTTCATAAAAAGGAAGTTTTAAAAGAAAACCATTTTTAGATCCCCCAGATTATGATTTTGGAAAAGTGGCAATGACCGTGCAGAGAGTTCTGGTCTCCCCTTCCCTCCGCTTCCTCCCAACCCCCCGCCACCCCGAGCACCAACTTCTCATGTGTCTTTCAAAGCAGACGAATTCACGAATTCACGTGGGGACAATGCTGTTCGCCAAACTCCAGACCTTCTTCGGATTTCTTCAGGTCTCAGACCTCTGGTGTTCCAGGATCCCATCTGGACACCCCCAGTTAGCCCTCAATTTTCACCAGCATTTTCTCCGCCTTCCCCACCACGTTCCAGGGAGTTAATACATTTTTGCATTTCCAGACCGGCTGAGCGATGACAGGGTTCTAAATGCCCTTCGCCCGGTTTCCCCCGACGCAGACATCTTGTACGACCGTTGGTGCGTTGGTCAGATCGAAGATGCTACGCTGCCCGTGGTTTTAAACCGTCACGAGGACAGCCCCCCTGAAACACATACGGGGCGGGAGCCTCAGCCTCCCATGACTTCAAGTTTGGGGTCGGGCGGGTTAGGGCTTCTAGTTCCAGCTCGGCAGCCATATCCTGCTGTGTGACCTCGAGCAGGTCGCTTCACCTCTCTGAGCCTGTTTGATCTTCTATAACACGCGTGGAGGGCTGGCCTCCTGGGAGAACGGGCTGGGCACCAGTGACCTTGAACGGGTCGCTTCACCTCTCTGAGCCTGTTTGATCTTCTGTAACACGCGTGGAGGGCTGGCCTCCTGGGAGAACGGGCTGGGCACCGGTAGGCACTCGACAAATGTCGGCACGTTTTAGTTTTATACGTTTAGTTTAGTTTTACGGGTGCCCGAAGGCCTCAGCATCCGCCCGTGGAATAAAGGGGCAGACGTACAGTTCCTTAGACCAAAACAGAACCCGCAGGGTCTGATTCCCCAAGAGAGACACATGGATGGGCCGGGAACCCTTCCCACCCCCATACAGACACACTTCGGAACATGCGGACGTTTTTTAAAAAAAGCTGGTGGTAGTTTTTGTAACAAAATACTCCATCGTAACCATTTTTAAGCACACAGCCCGGTGACATGAAGCACATTCCCATAGGTGGGCGGCTGGTGTCACCACCTTCCGTCTCCAGAACCGGTTCATCTTGCAAAACAGCCTCTGTCCCCATTAAACATGACCTCCCCACCCCCTCCCCCAGCCCCTGGCGTCCCACATCCTACTTCCTGTCTCTGTGAAGGTGATCACTCCAGGGGCCTCATGTAGGTGGAATCATGCCCGTCTGTCCTTTTAAGGCTGGCTGACTTCACTCAATTTGATGTCCTCAAGGTTCATCCGTGTTGTACCGTGGGGCAGAATGTCTTTCCTTTTTGGAGCGCCTGGGTGCTTCCCTCGGTTAAGTGTCCAACTTCGGCCCCGGTCATGATCTCGCGGTCCGTGAGTTCGAGCCCCGCATCGGGCTCTCTGCTGACGGCTCAGAGTCTGGAGCCTGCTTCGGATTCTGTGTCTCCCTCTCTCTCTGCCCCTCCCCTGCTCACACGCTGTCCCCCTCTCTCTCAAAAATAAATAAACATTAAAAAAAAAGTTTCTTTCCTTTTTAAGACCGAATATGATTCTGGGGAGCCTGGGTGGCTCCGTCGGTTAAGCGTCCGACTTCGGCTCAGGTCATGATCTCACAGTCCGTGAGTTCGAGCCCCGCGTTGGGCTCTGTGCTGACAGCTCAGAGCCTGGAGCCTGCTTCGGATTCTGGGTCTCCCTCTCTCTCTGCCCCTCCCCTGCTCATGCTCTGTCCCTGTCTGTCTCTCAATAATAAATGAACGCTAAAAACACACACACACACACAAAGACCGAATGTGATTCCATCATACGGATGCCACGCTTTGTGTACCTGTCCTTGGACGGGTGGGTTCATTCCGTCTTTTGTTTGACTACCGTGAATAACGCCTCCGTGGCCATGGTGTACAAGTGCCTCTTTGAGACCCTGCTCTCCATTCTTTCAGAGATACACCCAGAGGTGGGGTTGCTGGACCACACGCTAATTCTGTGTTTAATCTTTTTAGGGACAGCCATATTGTTTCCCACAGGGGCTGCGCCATTTTGACATTTCCACCAACAGGGTGCCGGAGTTCAAATGCCTCCACATCCTCCCCCACACTTGTTATTTTCTGGGGTTTTGGTAGCAGCTATTCTAATGGGTGTGAATTGGTATCTCGTGGTGGTTTTGATTTGCATTTCCCTGATGTGCTCTTGGGCCATTTGTGTATCTTCTTTGGATTCGAACGTGTTGTTAATTCCTGGGCGCCACTCGAAGCAAAGAGCAAGTGTGGGCGGCCTCCTTCCGGCAAAGGCCGGCAGCTTCCTCACAAGCCGTCTGACCACCTACTGTGTGCCAGGTGACCCGGAGACCCGGGCTCCCTCGAGACCGGCTCGCTGCTCACTGCTCCGCCACACTACCTCGCGTCTCCACGCCTTTCCACATGCAGTTCCCTGTGCCTGGAATGGCCCTCTCGCCTGCTCCGCCAGCAACACAGAAAACTCCTACTCATCCATCAAAACCCAGCCCCAAACTTCTTCCTCTGTGACATCACTCCTGCTTATTCCCGTCCGGGTATCCATTCAGCCACCACACATTCACACAGGGCACACAGGGGCGGGTGGCATCGGCCAAGAAAAGAGTCCCCGCCCCCATTCAGCCCACAGTCTTGCCGTGATCTCTCTTACGGTCACAGCTCCACTGTCCTCAGTTACTGCTTATTATCTGGGTGCCTCAGGACTCGCTCCCTCCCTGAGACGGTATTCGTGCCCGCGTAGCGTATGCCCCGAGGCGCTGAATTCTCCCAGCTGTGAAACAGGTGCCCCTGGCATCCCCATTTTACAGATGAGGAACCCGAGACTCGGAGGTTAAATGGCTTGCCCAAGGTCACACAGCTGCTAAGTGGCAGAACTGGGATTTGAATGCAGTCCGCCCACCTTGAAAGTGCACGGGGCACGATTTCTCCTTTAAAGGGATCGGCTTTCAAATTTTCTCAGCCCTCCTGAGCCCATCCTCAGACCCCTGCTTTGTCCTTGCCCCACCTCCCCAGCTTTTGAGCCCAACTCCTTGGCCAGAGCACCCACCTCCCTCTATCTGGACCATATACCTCTGTTGATGTGGCAGAGCCTCACCGCATCCCAGGGCCCTCCCCCTCCCCCCGCCCCCTGCTGAGTCATATCAACCCAACGGAACCCTGAAGTTTTTCTCACAGGTGCTACTGACATGCCGTTATCTCCCCCACCTGCTCCTGGACACTTCCTTTCCTTGAACCCAAGGGCAGGGCTGAGCCTTGTTATTTTTTATTATTGTGGTGAAATTCACGTAATATAAAACCTACGATTTTAAAGTAAACAACAGAGTGGCCTTTAGCACATTCACAATGTCATGCCACCGTCACCTCTGCCTAATTCCAGAACTGTTTCATCACCCCAAAGGAGACCCCGTCCCCATTTCCCCCTCCCCCGGCCCCCGGCAACCGCTCGTCTCCTTTCTATCTCTATGGATTTGCCTGTTCTGGACGTTTTGTACAGACGTGACCCCACAACACGTGGCCCTTTGGGTCTGGCTTCTTTCGCTCAGCCTGATGTTTTCGAGGTTCGTCTACGGTGGAGCGTGTGTGGGGGCCCCGTGACTTTTTATGGCCGAGTAATAATCCACGGTGTAGACAGACCACATTGTTTCTCACATCATCGTTTGATGGACATTTGGGTCTTTTTCACCGTTTGGCGCTTGTGATCAGTGCTGCTGGGAACGTGCGTGTGCCAGGTTTATTCGAACACCTGTTTTTGATTTTGGAGCGTATATTCCTGGGAGTCTAATTGCTGGGTCGTATGGTAATTCTATGTTTACATTTTTGAGGAAACGCCAAGCTTCAGTGACTGTACCGTTTTAGACTTCCCCTCAGCAAGGGCTCAGTACTGTTCCATCATTGCAACTTTCACCTGCCTAGGACCCGAGTTCAAATCTTCGCTCCACCACTGTGACCACGTGATCCTCTTCTTTTCCCCCCGCCAGGCATCCTGCTTCTCCCGGTAGCAACACCCAGTTCTCCTTCCAGGAATCACCCTCGCGTCCCGGCCGGTGGGTCTGTCAACCCCAGAGCCCCGGACTCCTCGGGATTTGGTGGGGCGTGGGGAGGAGGTAGCATCAGGGGAAGCAGAGACAACCCCTCCCGCTAAGAAAATCCCCATGGACAAGGCAGGCCTGAGATCCGCTTACAGGGAGCGGAGGGGAGAGGGCGGCCTTGGTAGCTGCCGTGGACTCCTAAGTCAGCGAGATTTTAAATCTGTTTTTGCCCAGAAATAGCCGGACGGATCTTAGAACAGGAATGAAAAAGAACCTGTGTTTAGAGCCGCGCGCTGAGTGTCTGGGCAGCTGGCAGCGTTTAGCCTGGCGCGGACGATCGAAAGCAAGTGTGCAGTTACGGGCGTGTTCAAAAATACGGCTGCGAAGCGGCAAGCTCGGGGCTGGGCCATGCGCCCTGTAATTCTCTTTCCAAATAAAAGGCAGAACTATTCCTGGCTCGGCTTGGGGACTTCTGTGGCTGCCGGGGCTCCAAGGAGGCCAGCCTGGAATGTGAGGCATGGCCCGCGCCCTGCCAGGCCGGGGCCTCCGCTGCCTGGGAGTTTACATTTGGAGCCTGTCATTGTAAGACTTTTTAATTAAAATGTTATTCCCGCAGGGGCCGAGCAAGGCTGCTTCAGCCCGGGACCCCTTCCCCAGGAGACCCATGGGCTTGTGGCTTACGCGTCGGGCGTGTGTGATGTTTGGCAGCTTGAGTCAATTTTGAGCTATTTGTGGAGGGGATAAAAAAAAAAAAAAAAAAACACATAAAACCAAACATTGTTTGATGTTCGCCAAATATAGCATTTTTGCATTTCTATAAGCGAAGCCCTGATTTTAGAAAATAACGTATTTGATCAGCCGTACAGGGGCGGCGGGGGGGGGGGGGGGGGGATGGAAGCCTGCTACAACCCAAGGGAACCTCAACACTGTTACTATTATCAAAAGAAGCCAGGGGCGCCTGGGTGGCTCCAGCTGGGTTAGGGATCTGACTCTTGATCTCCGCTCAGGTCGTGATCTCGCAGTTCGTGGGTTCGGGTCCCGTGTTGGGCTCCGTGCTGACCCTGCAGAGCCTGCTTGGGATTCTCTTCCTCTCCCTCTCTCTCTCTCTGCCCCTCCATGCTCATTCTCTCTCTCTCTCTCTCTCTCTCTCTCTTAAAAATAAACATTAAGAAAAAAGAAGCCAGACACAAAAGGCCTCGTGTTATATAGTCGCACTTATACGAAATGTCCAGAATGTCCAGAGATGGGGGGGAGATGGGTGCTTGCCAGCTTGGAGATGTGTCGGCGGGAGGTGCGGGTTCCTCTCCTCTGGCGTATGCAGCACCTCGGCTTTTGGCCACCAGACCTGTCGCTGCCCATTCTCGCAAACTGGCACAAACGCGGCTCTTAGATCAGGGCTGCTCCAGAGACCAGTCAAATGCACCTGAGCTTTTGCCGAAGTGGGTGAGCGGGCCAGTGGGGCAGAGGAGAAGGGGCAGTCCCGGGACCCTCCGCCCCAGGCCTGCACCCCACACCCTCCCCCTGCCTCCCCCCCACAGGGGGTCTGCCCGCCCTGGCCCCCCCGCCTCAGCCACGGATGCCTCCAGTCAGCTCAAACCCCCGTTCTGAAGCTGGGGTGCTGCTTTCAGAAGTTCTAGTGCCCACCTCATACCCAGAGATCTGGCTTAACCGGGCTGTGGGTGCGAGGGGGAACCAAGGCTCCGTTCTGCAACATTTTATTCTGAAAAAATGTGCAACCTACAGAAACGGTTCCAGAATGATACGACGAACATCTGTCTATCCTGCATCCAGACCCACAGACTTAACAAGTTACCTCTCTCTCTCTCCCAATACAATTACAATTAACACACAATTAATATCAATATATCAATGTTCCCATAAACATAGACATACAATGACTATAAATGCAATTAACACACAATTAATATAAATATATCCATTTTTATATAAATATACATGCAATGGATAGAAATGGTGTATACACATAGCTTATATATTAACATACATTTGTATTAGTCTGCCAGGCCGCCACAGCAAAATACCACCCCCCTACCGACCAGGTGTCCTCTCTGCAGGCTGGAAGTCGAAGGTCAAGGCGTTGGCAGGATTGGTTTCTCCTGAGTCTTGTCTCCTTGGTGGGCAGACGGCCACCCTCTTGCTGGGCTCTGCACATCTTTCCTCTGAGGGCACACCCGTCCCCGGTGTCCTCTTTCTGTGTCTGTGTCCCCTTCCTCTTCTAAGGACACCAGTCAGATCAGACGAGGGCGTACTCTACGGCCTGATTTTACCTTAGTCACCTCATTCAAGGCCCAGTCTCTAGACAGTCACATTCCGAGGTGCTGGGGGATGGTAGGACTTCAACGTATGAGTTTGGGTGCAAGGATAGGAATATTCAGTCCGTAACAATATAATATAACATAGTATAATATAATATAATATAATATAATATAATATAATAAAATAATATAATATAATACCATTTTTAATTCTTTTAAAAAATGTTTATTTATTTTGAGAATGAGAGAGAGAGAGAGAGAGAGAGCAGGGGAGGGTCAGAGAGAGAAGAAGAGAGAGATTCCCAAGCAGGCTCCACGATGTCACCGCAGAGCCCGACGCAGGACTCGAACCCACAAACTGTGAGATCATGACCTGAGCCGAGATCAAGAGTCGGACGCGAACCTGTCGGAGCCGCCCAGGCGCCCCGATATAATACCATTTTTGAGCCATTTGAAGGTGCCCTGCAGACGTCACTCTCCATGACTCCTGAGAACCACGAGATTCTCCCACACAACCCCCAGACAAATGTCACGCTCCCCAAGTTTCACATTGAAAAATGACTCATCTGGGCACCTGGGTGGCTCAGTCGGTTAAGCATCCGACTTCGGCTCAGGTCGTGATCTCACGGTCCGTGAGTTCGAGCCCCGCGTCGGGCTCTGGGCTGACGGCTCAGAGCCTGGAGCCTGCTTCGGATTCTGTGTCTCCCTCTCTCGCTGCCCCTCCCCTGCTCATGCTCTGTCTCTCTCTGTCTCAAAAATAAACGTTAAAAAAAAAAAAAAAAGAAAAATGACTCACATAACCCTAACCTCCCCGGTAATACCTGCCAGGGTTTGAACGTTTGTGTCCCCCTAAAATTCACATGTTGCAACCCCAGCCCCAGTGAGATAGTATGAAGAGGTGGGGCCTTTGGGGGTGATCGGGTCCTGAGGATTGGAGCCCCATGAAGGGAATGGGGCCGCTTATCAGAGGGACCCCAGAGCGCTCCCTTGTCCCGTCCGGCATGTGAGGACACGGCAGGGGGCGGCATCTGTGAACCAAGGAGAGGGTTCCCGCCAAACACCAAATCTACCAACACCTTGATCTTGAACTGTGAGAAATAAGCTTTGGTTCACAAGCCACCCTGTCTCCCGTACTCTGTTACCGCTGCCCAAACAGACCAGGATGGCAACTTGTCTTTTCTCATTCAGGGTCCCATCCAGACTCACCTGCTGCTGCCTTCGTTCTCCTGTCTCCCTTCCTCGGGAGCGGTGTCCCCGCCTTCCCGTGTCTTTCGCGACACTCGTATTTTTGGAGAGTCCAGGCAGTTGTTTCCAAGAACAGCCTCCCCCGCCCCCCGGGGGGGTTGGCCTGTTGGTTCCTTGTAACCGGGTCCGGACTGTGCATCTCAGGGCGGGACCCACAGAAGTGACGCATGCGTGGCCCCTGGGGTTGGCTTGCCCCGTGCCCGGTGATGTTACTTGTGCTCACTTGGGTCAGGTGGTGGAATCCTCGGTCTTAAAGACTCCCCAGAGCACGGGAACATTCCGGTAGAGCCGGAGACAACAGCCTTAGATCCCTTCTCTTCGCTGCACGTGCAGAGAAGTTGCAAAGCCCTGTTTGACTCGAGCTTCCTTACCCACCTTGGGACTTCCTCACCCTGGCGTCTTGTCTGGCCAGCTGAAAAGGAGCCAACGGAACCCAGGCACGGCTCAAACTCGTCCCTAGCCCTGAGGAGGTTGATAAAGGGGGCCAGGTGAGGACAGGTGGGATGCGTTCTTGGAGGGCTCCCTGGAGAAGGAGACCTGTCAGTTATGCCTACAGGTGGTTGCACCCAGTGCGGTCCCAGGATCCCAGGCTCTTGCCAAAAGGTCTATAGGAACCTCTTTCTGAGCTCATCCAGCGGGACAGCCCAGGGGTTCACTGCCACTCCCCTCCCCCATCCAGGGGCTCATGTTGACTCTCCCCATCAGATACTCATGGCGCTTTCCCAGATTTGCAGTCTGAACCAACCGCAGGCCAGTGTGTTTGGTGGCCTTGGAGGGAGAGAGAGGAGCTATTTTTGGGTTCTGAGGGCTGTAATTCCTTCTGCGCAGAGAAAGCCTGGTGGGAAGGGAGCGGGAAGAGAGATGACTAGCTTCCCTCATCCAATCTCAGTTTACCCGTCTGCTAAAGGGATGAGGACTTCACACCTCGCAGGAGGGATGCTGGGCGGAAAAAGTCCATCCCAGAGTCAGCCCGTGGGTGTCTCCCCTTCTGCCTCCAGGGGATACTGGCTGATGCCTCAAGGCGTCTTGGGTTATCACCACTGGCAGGGGGTACTCCTGGCACATGGTGGTGGAGACCAGGGACACTGCTCAGCTCCCTACAGGGTACAGAACGGCCCCGCCAAAGAGAGATCCAGCCCCAAATGTCAGCGGTTGTGGGGGGCGAGAACCTATTGGAGAAAAATATTGTCTCTCTCATGCATCCAGATGACTGCCATGTAGGTGGCGTTGCGATTTAAAATATGATTTGGGGGGCGCCTGGGTGGCTCAGTCGGTTAAGCGTCCAACTTCAGCTCGGGTCATGATCTCACAGTTCGTGGGTTCGAGCCCCACGTTGGGCTCTGTGCTGACAGCCTGGAGCCTGCTTCGGATTCTGTGTCTCCCTCTGCCCCTCTCCCGACTCGCGCTCTGTTTCTCTCTCTCTCTCTCAAAAATAAATTAACTTTAAAAAAATAAAAAATAAAATGTGAGGGGCGCCTGGGTGGCGCAGTAGGTTAAGCGTCCGACTTCAGCCAGGTCACGATCTCGCGGTCCGTGAGTTCGAGCCCCGCATCAGGCTCTGGGCTGATGGCTCAGAGCCTGGAGTCTGTTTCCAATTCTGTGTCTCCCTCTCTCTCTGCCCCTCCCCCGTTCATGCTCTGTCTCTCTCTGTCCCCAAAATAAATAAACGTTGAAAAAAAAAAAATGTGATTCAGTGTTACACGCAGGTATGTGTCTTACATTATTCCTAACAATGGTGAAACATAGGAAGCAGCTGAGGCAGGGAAACAGAATATATATACAAAATATATGCAATGATATATTCATAAAATTGAACGTTAAACTGCTTTTAGAAAAATGAAGTGTTCTAGCAAATCTCACCCAGGGGCAGTTTTACTCCCAGGGGGATACCGTCACCAACCCCCCCCCGCCTCCACCCCGGAAGGGGGGCGGGTGCAGATCACTGGCATCTGGTGGGGGGCGACCAAGAATGCTGTTTGGCACCCAGAGAATGATCCAGTCCCAGATGTCAGCAGCGCTGAGGTTGACAATTCCTGGACTAAGGGAGCCATCGGAGGGGGACATCTGAGCTGAGGTCCTAACGTGCCCCCTGAGGGATATTTGCAAGCCCCACCTGGCACCGGCCACGGCTGATGTTCACACTCGGGCAAAATGATCTGGCAGGGGAGGAAGCAGGAGGCTGGCCTCGGCACGGAGGGATACAGAGGCTGAGACAGAGGATCGGCTGGGGATACGAGGAGAAATTATATGTCGCATGTCACAAAAGACTATTCCTCTTAATATTTTTCAACTATGAAAAAATTGGGGCACCTGGGTGGCGCAGTCAGTTAAGCATCCGACTCTTGTTTTCGGCTCGGGTCATGATCTCACGGTTCGTGAGTTCGAGCCCCGCATCAGGCTCTGCGCTGACCGCGGGAGCCTGCTTGGGAGCCTCTCTCTCTTCTCTCTCTGCCCCTCCTGCCTTTTCTCTCTCAAAATAAATAAATAAGCTTAAAAAAAAATGTAAACACCATTCTTATCAGGGGGTGACAGCCGAGGGGTGCGGGGCTCCTTCTGGGGGTGATGAAAATGATCTAAAATCAGTTGCGTGTTGGATGTAGGGCTCTGTGAAAAGACCCAACAATCATCCAACCGGACAATCTAAGTGGGTGAAATTGTACGGCATGGGGATCGCCCCTCAATAGAGCTGTTATAAAAAGAAAAAAACACAATGGCCAGAGGTGGAAACAACCCAAATGCCTGTCGATGGGTCAAGGAACGAGCCAAATGCGCTCCATCCATGCAGTGTGATCTTCTATTCGGCCACACAAAGGAAGGAAATTCTGACACATGATCCAATGTGGATGCACACTGAGGAGCTTACGCTGAGTGAATAAGCCAGTCACAAAAAGAAAATGCTGCATGATCTCACTAATATGAGGTCCCCAGAGGAGTCAGATTCATAGAGACAGGAAGTAAGTCGGTGGGCGCCAGGGGCTGGGGGAGGGGACGCGGAGTTGGTGTCCGATGGGGACCGAATTCCAGTGTGGCACTTCCCCCGAAAAACTTGTTACAAGGGTAAATTTCGTTCTGTGTATTTTACCACCGTTAAAATAGAAAAGGGAAACAAACATTCTCAGCCCGCAGGCTGTACACAGACAGGCCAGAGTTTGCAGACCCCTGGGCCGGCCCACAGAGAGGGGCCAAGGGAAACTTACCCACAAAGCAACACTGGGTGAGGGCGCACCTGTTTCAGGAAGGGTAACAGGTGCCCTGGCCGCGGTGAGCCTGGGGTCTAGGGAGATGCCAACAGGCTGAGTGCCAGGCTCCTGGGATAGAGAAGGGATGATGAGTGAGGGGGCACGGACAAAAATGGAGTGGGGGGGCTGCTGGCAATAAAATCTGCGCGTTTTGATAAGCCACGGCCAGGGGGCCATGGAAGTGAGAAGCCAAAAGATGCTGGCCGGTCCCCTGGGCCCCAGGAGCTGACCCATGGAAAGCAGCCAGACCCTTGGGCTCTTCCCGCTGGAGAGTGGCTCAGCCACACCCCAGCCTCAACCCCTCCAAGGGCCACCCCCCCTTCGCCTTCAAGTCACATCCAGGCTCTCCGTCCCCAGGCACAGCCGCCCGGTCCTGCGTGAGCGGGCCCCAGTCTTCGCACATGCTGTTCCCCCGCAGGGACTGACCACCCGTCTCTCTCCCCATCTCAGCTCCACGTGTCAGAGTCCATTTTGGGGGCTGCTGGTTCCCCTCCCCTGGCCCTGCACTGACTTCCCCAGCTGGGTGTCCATGTTGAGTTTTTTCTTCCCAGACTCAGGGCCCCTCAGGCGTGGGCCCGATGGAGTTGTCTTTCCAGGGGCCCCGGCCTCACACAGCCAAAGCCCGAGGGTTTGCTGGAGGGCTTCAGTAGCCTACGGTGAAGGCTCAGGGCCCGGCACAGGGAAGTGTGAAGCCAGGTGGCCGAGCTCAGTGCCGGGGGAAGCAGGGAGGCGGGTGGACGGGCAGAGCTAGCTACGAGAGGGTGAGGTGTCCCGGGCGGCAGGCCCCAGCCCGGGGGACCAGAAATGGCTGTAGGCTTGGAAGCTACATGGGATAAGAATTTAGGCGTGCCTTTTATTTTTTTAAAACGCTTATTTATCTATTTTGAGAAAGAGGGCGGGGAGGGGCAGAGACAGAAGGAGAGAGAGAATCCCAAACAGACTCTGAGCTGTCAGCGCAGAGCCCGACGCGGGACTCGATCTCACAACCGTGAGATCACGACCTGAGCCAAAATCAAGTCGGACGCTTAACCGACTGAGCCACCCAGGCGCCTTCAGATGCACCTTTTAAACTAGCCCCGAGCCAAGGGCCCCTTGTCCCTATTGAGATGAGGCCCCACACCAAGGCTCATGCCGTCTGTGGGGTTCTGGGGCCGGGAGCTGGCGGGGAGAGGATCTGATCCCCACTACTGCCCGAGGCATCTCTTCCAACTCGCGTTATGATCTTTTATAACCCAGCCTCACCTCCCTGGATTTCCCTCTGACACACTGAACACCCCCTATTTCCCAAATTTTCTAAGTTCTCGATTCCGGGCCTTTGCCTGTGCTGTGCCCTCCGCCTGGGATGCCCTTCCCCCGTGTGTGGCTGGACCGGAACATCATTTCACTGTGCGGTGTGGCCGCGCTCCCCGCCCCCAGACACAGCCCCTGCCTCCCCTCTGGGCACCTCCAGCACTGGGGTCCTTCCAGCTCTGACTCCACAGGCCTGTGTCTGTGTCCAGTTCTGTGTCCCCCAGTCTGGGACCCCCCCCCCCCCCGCCGTGCCAGGTCCTCACTTAAAACAGCCCCGTGTTGGGGCGCCTGGGTGGCGCAGTCGGTTAAGCGTCCGACTTCAGCCAGGTCACGATCTCGCGGTCCGTGAGTTCGAGCCCCGTGTCGGGCTCTGGGCTGATGGCTCAGAGCCTGGAGCCCGGTTCAGATTCTGTGTCTCCCTCTCTCTCTGCCCCTCCCCCGTTCATGCTCTGTCTCTCTCTGTCCCAAAAATAAATAAACGTTGAAAAAAAAAAATTTTTTTTAAAAGATAGGGGGGGGCGCCTGGGTGGCGCAGTCGGTTAAGCGTCCGACTTCAGCCAGGTCACGATCTCGCGGTCCGTGAGTTCGAGCCCCGTGTCGGGCTCTGGGCTGATGGCTCAGAGCCTGGAGCCCGGTTCAGATTCTGTGTCTCCCTCTCTCTCTGCCCCTCCCCCGTTCATGCTCTGTCTCTCTCTGTCCCAAAAATAAATAAACGTTGAAAAAAAAAATTTTTTTTTTAAAATAGCCCCGTGTCCCCACTGAACAGTAACTGTCCTAGAGAAGGTGTTGACGAACGTGTATCCAGAGACAAGTGGGAGAGGCAAGGGTTAGCCGCCGGAAGATGGCCATCCTCCCTCCCATCTCGACCCGGAAGGAGTCCTGTGAGGCCAGTCCCCAGGCTCCTTCTTCCGTTCTGCAGCCACATCCCGCAGCTGCCTTTACAGAGAGACCCTCTCCTTTTTCTCTCCCATACCTCTCCTCAACCCCACTTGGGTCAGCCCTCCTCCCTGCCCCCGGCCCTCAGGGGTCCTCCAGCTCTCCCATGGGGGTTCTCTCTGGGCTCCCAGCCTCATTCAAGTCCAGATCCAGGCCCTAGAGGCATCTCCCCAACACACAGACCCAACCAGCTTCCTCCTCTTCTCTCACACCTCTCATGGCTCCCTACTGCCCACAGAATGAAGTCTGAGCTCCACTTCTCACATGAGGCCCCTGGGTCCCAGTTTCCTCACTGGGTCCCCCTCACAGGGCTGCAGGAGGGTCACACAGGGTAGGAGGCAAGCAGGACCGGGCCCACGAAGGACCCCTGCTCCTTCTGTCACAGACATCTGAGCATTCAGGCTGGCGTTTCTCAGAATTGCTGATGTTTGGGGTCGGATCATTCTCTGTGATGGGTACATGGATGCTAGATGCTAGATGGAGAGAGAGACAGATGGAAACAGACAGCAGACAGGGACTCTCTCATGCTAGGGCAGGGTTTGTCGCCCCGTCACTGCCGACACCGGGGGCTCCATCATCGTCTGCGGTGGGGACCGTCCTGTGCACCGCAAGGTGCTGAGTGGCATCCCTGGTCTCTGCCCCCTCGATGCGAGTAGCTCCCAGCCAACCCTCAGTTGTAACAACCAAAAACGTCTCCAGACATTGCCGCAGAATCACCTGACTCAGGGAAATGTCTTCGGACGGGGGTGACAAAGTCCCATCTGAGACAAAACCACAAAGAAGGAAACAGCGGAACAGGTGACCCCAAGAGGTGATGTCAAAAGAGAGGGAACAAGGGGGCAGAAGCTTCTCTGAGGGCTTCTCAGCAGCCCGAGCAGAGAGGCCCGGAGGCACAGAGGGAGGGGCTGCTTATGAGGGTCCCCCCGCCCCCCAGGAGAGAAGCTCCCTTCCAGTGGGGACTGGGGTGGGGGCCTCATACCCACTCGTCTCGCACCCATAGACTTTGGGCAAGTCACGTGGACTCTCCAAGCCTCAGTTTCTCCATCTGCATAAGGAAGGGTCCTCCTGTGTCCCAAGTTCCTCTGGATACTGGCGGCTGTCAGAGCACAAGGGGTGGGTTATCTAGATTTTTAATGTTTATTTATTTTTTGAGAGACAGGGTGTGAGTGGGGGAGGGGCAGAGAGCGAGGGAGACCCAGAACCCGAAGGAGGCTCCAGGCTCCGAGCTGTCAGCACAGGGCCCGATGTGGAGCTCGAACCCACGAACCGTGAGATGGTGACCTGAATCAAATTCGGACACTTTAAGCGACTGCGTCCCTCACACGCCCCATAGACTTTAGAGAATAGGTGCGCCCGGGTGGCTCAGTCGGTTGAGCGCCCAACTCTGGATACCAGCTCAGGTTGTGATCGCGAGGTAGTGAGATCGAGCCCGGTGTTGGGCTCTGCACTGAGCTCAGAGTCTCCGTCTCCCTCCGTCTTTCCCCAGCTTGCACATGCTCGCTCGCTCTCTCTCTCTCTCTCAAAATAAATTAAAAAGCATTAAAAAAAAAAAACCCTAAAAACCAAAACAAACAAAGCCAACCAAAACAAGGAACGAAACCAAAGTCTCTGCCCAGTGCCCCACGGCTGGTAAATGACGGGGGGCGGATTTGAACCCCGTTCTGGGTTCCCGCCCGCATCCCGCTCCCTCCCGGACAGAAACCGCCACGGCGCACGGGAGACCGCGGGAAGAAGAACACGTCAAGCCTGCCAGGGGTGTCGAGGTGCCTCTGTCTCAGGGCACCTTTGCTCCGCGCCTTCTGCCAAAGTGCCCCCAAGCAAGCATGAATTAGTCTGCCACCGAGGGACTCGTTTCCAAGGTGAAAATGACGCGACATTGACAAAAACAAGGTCTTCCAAATCCCAGCCTTAAAGTGATGTTGAATCACGAAGTCCCTCCATCAGCAGATGAATGGAGAAGACAGACAAGGGATAGATCCGTGCGGTGGAATATTATTCACCGTACAAAGGAGTGGAGCCCTGACTGGTGCCTCCTGGTGGGGGGCTCTCGACAACGTCATGTGCAGAGACACAAGAGAGACACGAAAAGCCACCTACTGCACTATCCCATTTGTGGGACACATCGAGAACAGACAAATCCACAGAGGCTGCCAGGGGCTGGGGGAGCAGGACGGATCGGGTGGCGGGGCGGGGGGGGGGGGGCGGTGACAGCTCACGGGGATGGGGCTTCCTTCCAGAGTCATGAAAATGTTCTGGAACAGGACAGAGGTGGTGGTTGCACAACACAGTGAACCTACCAAATGCCACTGAAGTTTCCACTTTAAAATGGCTAATTTTATGTTATGTGAATTTCACCTCCATAAAAATACTTGGATAAAAATAAAAAAAAAAAAACAACAGAAGCCTAGAAAAATCCACCAATGCAAGCATTTGTCTACCCAGCTGGGGGCGGGGGGTGGGTACAGGTGGGCACATGCCTTTTTTTTTTTTTTTTTTTTGCGGGGGAAGGACGATGGAGTCGGGGGGCCCCAGCCTGGGAGTCCTGTGCACAGTCTTGGCCAATTTGCCAGCCCTCTGGGGGCCGTGCTCGGGCTGGCGGGGGTGCAGGGTTCTGAAGGCTTTTCTGTCAGGGCTTTGAAAGGGGGCCAGGTTTCTTCCCCGGAGCCGAGCAGTCTTGGGCCTGTTGTTCTCAGCAATCTCGGGGCCGCGTGTTAGCAGGAAACACAGCCAAGTAGGGCTTCCTGCGCGTCGGAGAGAGGAAGCTCCGTAATGTTCTGGAAGGCCGGGTTAAAAATAACCCCGGTATATAAAGACAGTGGAGGGTCCCCTCTCTCCCTCACTCGCGCGCAGGCCGGCTGGACGCAGGGCCGAGCAGGTGGTTTGGGGCCCGAGGCGGGCCAAACCCCCGTCCCGAGCCGGGGGCTGGGGGAAACCTCAGCCAAGCTCAGAGTCCCGACGCTGCTGGCTTCCAGAACTTAGGCAGAGTCCGGGACACCGTGGGTGTTCCTGTTTTAATCACTTTTCTTCTAGCAGAGAATGCAACCCCCCAGGCGCTATCAGGGGACAGGAACTCCGCTGAGCTGTGATTCTGGCGGAGTGTGGCAGTGACGTCCACGGCTCACACAGGCTGGGGGGGGCCCCGACGGCCAGGGTTTGAATCCTGGCTCCGCCATTCAACTCTGGATCCCCATCTCCTCATCTGCGAAATGGGACTAACAGTAGTTCCCACGTTGTTGCCAACACTAAACACGCAGAACAGAAGAGCCCTGGTGCGTGTTTTATAGGAGGCCGAGCCATCACTGTGACTTATCATCAGCCATATATTATCTCATTTAACCTGCACATCCGTTCTAGTATCGCCCCACCACCCCTTACCCTGCCGCCCCCCATAATTCGAGGATAGGCGTCATGTGTTGGCACGGTGACACAACACTGCAGGGCCCGGTTGTCCCCGGAGTATTTTCAGAGCCTGCGGAGATAACACCTCTGGAAATGACGCCTTGCCTGCCTCACCCTATCCCAGCCCTGATGAAAAGTCACAGAGATTTGAACCAAGTTCTTCCTACCTTGAAGGCTCGTGCTTTTTCTGTTCCATCCTTACAAGTTAAACTTTTGAGAGTCAGGAGGGCACATTGGGGAGGTAGACGATCATTGCCCATAGTGGGCAGATTTTCCGTGTTCTGAGCCGGGCAAGGTCACCTTCTCAGCAGGGGCTGTCATTGCCATCAGAATGGTGAAGAGAATAGGAACCCACTGCTACCTGAACTTTAGGACAAACCCAACGCCAGGGCTTGGGGGTCCTCGTTCTGGGCTGAGCCACATTGATGGGAAGAATAAGCCACAAATGGGAGCCCCCAGGTGGCTCAGTCAGTTGCGTGCCCAGCTCTTGATTTCAGCTCAGGTGGCGATCCCAGGGTCGTGGGATCGAGCCCCTTGTCGGGGCTCAAGATTCTCTTTCTCTTTCTCTCTCTCCCTCTGCCCCTCTCCCCCACTTATTAAATAAATAAAATAAAATAAAGCCTCTTAAAAAAAAAAAGACACAAATGACCAATATCAGGAAGGAAAGAAGTGACCCATGACAGGTCTTACACATATTAAAACGATCACAATCAGGGCGCCTGGGTGGCTCAGTCGGTCAAGCGTCTGACTTCAGCTCAGGTCATGATCTCACGGTTCACGAGTCCGAGCCCTGCATCAGCATCTCTGCTGTCAGCGTAGAGGCCGCTTCGGATCCTCTGTCCCCCGCCCCCCCCCCCCCACCACCTCTGCCCCTCCCCTGCTCACGTGCCCGCTATCTCTCAAAAAGAAATAAACATTAAAAAAAAATTTTTTTTAGAGGATCACAAAGGCACATTATAAACAATTCGATGCCAATCAACTCAGTGGCTCAGATGACACAAATTCCTTGAAAGGTACAAATTCCCAAAGCTCACCCAAGAACTAGATCATCACCGGGAGAGCCATACTATGAAAGAAACGGATGGTGTGGTGGAAACCCTTCCCGCAAGGAAAACTCCAGGTCTGGAGAGCATCACTGGTAAATTTCCCCAAACATTTCAGGGAGGGAGGAAGGCCAGCTCTGCACAAATGCTTTCGTGCAGCTTGAGCGGGAGACAAGGCTCCCCGACTCCTTCCCCAGGGGGGTGGGGGGTCCAGGGTGCGCTGGGGACTCCCTTACGTGCTGCTGTTCAGCAGAGCGCTGGGCCCCCACCCTTCCCCGCCCCCCCCCCCCAAAGAGATCCCGTTCCAGGGGGATGTTTTCCTCTGCCGTTAGTGCAGATCCCCGCCGGGGCTCGGGGAAATGAAAGAAACGCTTGCTCTCCAGAAATCCGATCCAGACCTGCCAGTCCCCCTGAACGGCGCCTTTGTACCCTGAGTGTTGCCACAATTAGTGCCGACTCTGGCCGGCGCTCTGAGGCCCCTTTCAGGACTTACTGTTTTCCTCCATCATCTATTTTTAACTGGCCAAAGGGGACTTGTTATGGGCCGGAGCGCGCGGTGAAGGGGGGCGGGGGGGGGGGCGTCTGCCAGGCCGAGGGATGTGGCGGGCCAGCCGGGGAGCTCCACGTGGGGCACTGCCCTCCGGCCTGGGCCACCGTAAATGGAGGCGCCTGGTCGCCACTCCCAGCCTCAGTTTCCTCATCTGTCAATCGGGGCATCCCGCCAGGGGCTTCAATTCCAAAGTAGCACCAGGGCCAAATTCTGTCCATCCATTGGGGGTCTCGCTCCGTCTGTCTCCATGTCTCTGCCTCTGCCTGTCTCTCTCTGGCTCTCTAGCTCTCTCTCCATCTCTGGCTCTCTCGCCTTCTTTCCATCTTTCTCTCTCGCCCTCTCACACTCTCGCTCTCGGGCTCTCCCCTGTTCTCGCTCACTCTGACCACCCCGTCCGTGGGACGCGGGACATTTCTGCTCAGCTCTGCCTGAGCAGGGAACCACTCTCTCCTCCGAAAGCAGAGATGACCAGTTCTGCCGCCACGTTTTCTTTAGTCGGAGGAAACATCACGGACGGACGAGTGGACCAATCGTTCCCATATCACCTCCCCAGAGCGCCCCGTGTGGGCTCGTCCCCGGGTGCCACTTATCAGCAGAGCAAGCTGACTTCTCTCTGTGATTCAAGTTTCTTAATTAAACAAATGGATACCCAGGCCCCTCTGGGAAGAGAATTCCCGTTCTTACCGAGAAGTCCTGGGGGATGGTGAGCTCCTGAAGGGTTGGGCTCCACTTGGAACCACCCTCGCGCAGCAGACCCTCCTGCTAATGCTTCTCCACGTTGGGGGCAAGCCCAGAGGGGAAACTGAGGCTCAGAGAGGTGAAGTCCCTCCCCCCGCCCAATAAGGGTGTTTGCCTGGCTCCAGGAGCTAAGCTCTTGACTAAAGTATCTCCTGATTATTGAGGTTCAAGCTCTTTTGTGATCAACACTTAGTCCTGCATGCTGGGTCTGGGGGGAGGGGGGCGGGCAGGCCCCCGGCTGGGGGGTGGGGAGTCACAGCCCATGAGGCTGCCTCGGAGGGGGCAATGCCATCGGAGGAGCAGCCCTAACCCCGATCCTTCCCCAGTACCCCCACTCCAGGCAGGGGCTGGCCCCCTGGGGGCTCTCCCATGGGCCCACCCCCCAGCTGTGACCTGAGAACCTTTGGCCTATAGATGGTATGTCCCTGAAGGGACCCCCTGGGCTCAGGGGTCACACAGGCTGGCATTGGAATCCCAGCTGGCCACGCTGAGTCCCTGGGCAAGCTCCCTGACCTCATGGCCTCAGCTCCCACTTATGTAACAAAAGGCCAATGGTCCCCGCTCCCCGGGAACCAGTGGGGCCTGACATCTGAGAAACAGCAGCCACAGCTCCTGCAGAAGCTGTCCAATGAAAGGTCCCTGTCTCAACCGTTTCTGGACTCTGGCCACAGACTTGATAACACTGCATGTTTCCTCCCAGACGTGCCCTGCCCGATTTTGTTAAACGGTGGAAAAATATACATAACATGACATTTACCATGTTAACCATTTTATTTTTTTATTATTATTTTTTAAATCTTTATTTTTGAGAGACAGAGACAGAGCATGAGTGGGGGAGGGGCAGAGAGAAAGGGAGACACAGAATCCGAAGCGGCTCCAGGCTCTGAGCCATCAGCACAGAGCCCGACGTGGGGCTCGAACTCACAAACCGAGAGATCATGACCTAAGCCAAAGTCAGACGCTTAACCGGCTGAGCCACCCAGGCTCCCCAGAATCATATTCGGTCTTAAAAAGGAAAGAATCTTTTTTTTTAATGTTTATTTATTTTTGAGAGACAGAGACAGAGCTTGAGCGGGGGAGGGGCAGAGAGAAAGGGAGACACAGAATCCGAAGCGGGCTCCAGGCTCTGAGCCATCACCCCAGAGGACACCTCGTCCCCATGAGCACTCACCGCCCCTCCCCCCGCCCCGACTCTGTCTCTCTCTCTCTCCCTCTCTCTCTCTCTGGATTTTCCTGTTCTGGACATTTCTTATAAAAGGGATCATACACTATGTGGCCTCGTGTCTGGCTTTCACTCAGCACGACGTTTTCAAGACTCACCCACATTGTAGTGCATGTCAGAGTTCCATTCCTTTCTACGACTGAGTAATATTCCACCGGCTGGGCGGGCCACATGGTGTTTATCCCCGCATCCGCTGTCGGACATTTGGGTTGTTTCTACCTTTTGGCGATGGTGAGCAGAGTTGCTGTGAACCTGTGTCGTGTTTTCATTTCTCGGGGGAAGATCCCCAGGAGTGGACTACCTGTGTCATATGATAACTCTACATTTTACCCTTTCGAGGAATCCTCCCCCGTTTTGACCCTGCCAGAATTGAGCCAGAATTCTCCGTGCCCCTGTGGACCCACCCGCTGTGCGTGGAACCCTCGCAGCTGCCTGCCCGGAAAGGCCCTCACACTTGCCAAATTCTCTCAGCCCGGGGCTCCCTCATCGGTGCATCGACTGCAATGACAATTTAAGGAGGTGACACAGGAAAAGCCCAGCAGGGACCTCAAGCAAAGTGGCGGCTCTGCCGTCCCCCTACTCTCCCCAAGTTTTCTGTCATAGCCTCAGTGTGAGGTTCTCAGATAAAACCCAGGACGACGCAGATAAACATTTTTTAGTATATCCCATTCCATGCAAAATTTGGGATACACTTGCACTTAAAAAAATGTTGTTGGGGCGCCTGGGTGGCGCAGTCGGTTAAGCGTCCGACTTCAGCCAGGTCACGATCTCGCGGTCCGTGAGTTCGAGCCCCGCGTCGGGCTCTGGGCTGATGGCTCAGAGCCTGGAGCCTGTTTCCGATTCTGTGTCTCCCTCTCTCTCTGCCCCTCCCCCGTTCATGCTCTGTCTCTCCCCATCTCAAAAATAAATAAAAACATTAAAAAAAAAAAAAAATTAAAAAAAAAAAAATGTTGTTTATCTGAGACCCGAATTCCACCGGGCATCCTGTATCTCGTTTGCTAAGTCTGGTGGCCGGCCTCCGTGACAATTGCTTCTCACAGCCAGAGAGAAATCCCCGGAATCACAGCCAAGCAGAAATCGGAGGCAACTCCGGGGGCATTTTGGGCCCCAAGCATCCAATCCTCCTGGCTCGAGTCAGGGCACCCCCACTGGGACCTGAACTTACATCTGAGACGTCTCCAGTTCTCCGCGGGTTCCTGGAGAGAGGTCTGGTGACAAAGACTTTGTTGAGACCCTGGGAAATCTTTGAAGGTCTGTTTCGGTCAGATGACAAACGATCTAAATTTGTCCCCAACCTCAGGCCGCCGGAAGGCCAGTGAGCAAAGGGTGAGCGTACAGGGTAGCCCCGTGAAAAGACACCTCACCGAGGCCTGCCTCCCGGGGCACCGAGGTCTGATTCACGCTTCCTCGTATTCAAACGCAGCCCGCCAGGGCCGGAAGCATCTCTGTGAGGGGCAGGTCGGCCTGGACAGGCAACTTTTCCCCTCGATCTTTCCCAGAACCCGGGCCCGGGCCCTGCACAGGCATGAAGCCTGGGAGATGTCGGTCACCACCACGTAGAGAAACCTCTCCTGTCACACTGTCCAGCCCAGGACATGGCTGTGAGGGAAGGCCACCTTGTCCAGGGCCCGACTGACGCATCAGAGAGAAGAGACCCAGAGCCCTGGTACACTGAGTCCACAGAAATGTCTTAGTGTCTTTTAAATAAGGAAAAAGAGGAAAAAGAACTCCTAGGGCAGAAAAAAGACTTCTGTTTTGGGGCGTCTGGGTGGCTCAGTCGGTTGGGCATCTGACTTTGGCTCAGGTCATGATCTCGCGGTTCGTGGGTTCGAGCCCCGTATCAGGCTCTGTGCTGACAGCTCAGAGCCCGAAGCCTGCTTCGGATTCTGTGTCCCCCTCTCTCTCTGCCCCCCCACCCCTTGCTTGTGTTCTCTCTCTCTCTCTCTCTCAAAAATAAGTAAATAAACATTAAAAAAAAAACACCTCTATTTTTCTTACCTCAAGAGAGAAAAATGAAATAAGGAAGGCCTACAAAAATCCATGAAATGATTTTAACTTTTTCTTTTTTAATGGAGAGGGGATGCCGTATTGGGGACATATTTATGCTAGAAAATGTAGTGTAACTGAAGTCCAAATGTAACTGAACATCCTAGGTTTTATTTGCTACATCTGGCAAAACCTGGTTGTTCCGTGACAGTTGCTCGTCACAGCCAGGCAGAGACCTAACCCAGAAGCAAATGTGCCTCAGGCCCCGGGAAGTCATATGGCAGACCAGGGAGGTGTCAAAAGCCTCCTCAGCCACCGATGCGCCAGCATACGGCAGAAGGTTGGGAGGGACACAGGAGCACGCATCAGGCACGTACCCATTCCCCCGCTAACAAAACTGAGGCTCGGGAGCCCGAAGCAAACCGACCAAGCTCCAGGCCGTGGCTCTCTTAAAAAACCCTTTTCTCGGACAGTGGTTTTGTACCTTCTTGATGTCCTGAGCCCCCGTGTGAAGGTGGCTGCAGACACATTAGGGTGGACAAACGTGCCAGCGACCTGCCTTCGCTTTCGGGGGGAGGTCCGCGGACCCTCCGAGGCTCGTACGAGACCGCGTCAGGAACAGAGCCTTCAAAGTGAGTCCAACTCCTGGCTCCGCTGGGGGCGAGCAGTGCTACTCCCCCCGCTTCACTGTGAAGCGGGTCCCAGGGACCGAGGAGGCTCCACGGGGGCCCTGGCACCTAGCAGATCTTCAATCCATGTTATTTGTCTCTGCCCCCCCCCACGCCCCCCTCTGCCCCCCGCTCACACTGGGCTGGCCATGGTAAACTCCAGAACTCCTGGGGGGGAGGGGGGGGGAAGGCAAACTCCCTCTTACTACACGTATTTTCAAAAACTGCCCTTTGGGTGGAAAAGGCTTTACATCTTAAGAAAAACCTGATTGTTAGACTCAGGTCTGCAATAAACGTGTGGCTATTTTTAAGTGCCTGGGGACGCAGGCCTATGGCCCCGTGAAAAGAAAAAGCGGTTTGTCTTCTCCCGCCAGGTCCAGAGTGGCCCCAGTGACGTGGGGTGGAGGGTGAGGGGTACGAGCCGCCGTGGGCCTGCCGGGAGCGCAGGAAGCTTCCTAGAATATTCCAGAACCTTCATCCTCAGGTGGTCAGAACTCATACAGCCGGGGCTGTGCCTCAAAGTTCCAGCTCCGTGAGCAGTGGGTTTTCTGTTTTGTTTTGTTTTTTTTTTCTCAAATCACATTTTTTTCTCCTCTTCCTTTTTTTTTTTTTTTTTTTCCTCAAATCACATTTGTTTTTCCACAATCGAAAGCACTCACACAAATCTCACCCTGGCTTTCAAACACACTGTTCTGACCAAGACATGTAAACAACCGCTCCCCCCCCCGCCAACCCCACCGCAGCTGGGTGTTTGGGTGACACTGGAAAATCTTCTGGACAGGGGGGAAAAAAAATAGGGAGTTTTCCAAAATTCCACTCGGGACTTACGTAACACGGGGTTTATGCAACCGGCCCCTGGAAACAGCTCCAGCGGCCTCCTCCGGCTGCCGAGGCTCGGAGGGCGGAGGCCGTCCTGGCAGCAGAAGACCCGAGAAGGGAAAGTGGGGCTCTGGCGGGGATCCCTGACTCCTCCACGAAAGTGATAAGGGGAATGCGGACGGCCGCTGGGAGGCCAAGTGCATGTTTGAAATACGTTGGCAAGGCCGAGTTCTCGTCAACCGCCACGGATCCTCTGTGGAAGCGACTCCATCCATCGCCACTGGCCGCGGGCCGCGGAGACCCAGGCCCATCTGGTGGACGCCCGAGGGGAGCCGGGATTTTTTAGCCCCTTTTTCTCAGCGTCCCCTTAAACCTCCCTGGGGGTTCCGCCCGGCCCCAGACATCCTTCCTAGTTTGCACGAGAGCAAACTCAACCAAGGCGCAGAGAAGGGAGGCGGCTCCTCCCGGGAAAGCAGCACCCAGACGAAGCAGGCAGCGCTGGAACCTAACACGCGGCCTGCCCGACACGCCATCAGCCTTTTCAGTATTTTCCTTAAAGAGCACCTGCTCCCGGGGCGCCTGGCGGGGGCTCAGCCGGCTGAGCGTTCCACGTCGGCTCAGGCCGTGATCGCACGGTTTGTGAGTTCGAGCCCCGCGTCGGGCTCTGTGCTGACAGCGCAGAGCCCGCTTCGGATCCTGTGTCCCCCGTTCTCTCTGCCCCTCCCCCGATCACGAGTGTGCTCTCTTAAAAATAAATAAACACTAAAAAAAAAAAAAAAAAAAAGAAGAAG
Source organism: Leopardus geoffroyi (assembly GCF_018350155.1). Lineage (NCBI taxonomy): Eukaryota > Metazoa > Chordata > Mammalia > Carnivora > Felidae > Leopardus > Leopardus geoffroyi. The sequence continues at coordinate 12,115,026 of NC_059331.1, forward strand.
AAGAAGAAGACGATGACGATGACAATGACGACGACCGCTCCCTCCTTCACCCCACGGTGATCTTTGGGATCAGGACCTGAGAAATTTGAAAAGTGAGGACAACTGTCCCCCAGCTCAGATGTAGAGGGAATGTCTCAACCGTGTCTCAGGGTCTACTAAGGCCGTGACCCAGCAATCCCACGCCTGAAGAAACAAACCCATATCCCATTTTCATAATGCCCTCCCCACCCCCCCACCCCCCCCACCAAAGGGAAAACAACCCAAGCGTCATCGAGAAAGGAACTGGGCTGTATTGATTTAATGGAACACTACACACTGACGAAAAAGAAGCACCTGTTGTCTGCAGAACGTGGGGGACCCCAGTGGGCATGATGCGGAACCCAGACTCGAAACAGGGTGTAACTGCGATTCCACATCAGTGGGGTCGGCAGCGGGCAAAACTCGTCTCTGCCGACAGAGGTCTGGGGTGCGGTTCCCCTCAGTAGCGGAGGGATCCTTCAGGGGCGCTGGTGTTCCCAAGTCTTGATCTGGGTGACAGTCCCATCAGCAAAATCCACTGGAGCCTATGCCAGATTGGCGCCCTCAGCTGTGGACAAGTTTTACCTTCATTTGAAAAGATCGAGTGGGCATTTATTGAGCACCCAGTGCATGCGTGAAAGGGCGCTGATGACACGGACCTCGGCCCCCTTTGGCAATACCTTCCATCCACAGCCAATGCAGGCGCTCAGAGGCCCGCCAGCCACGCGCGCTGGGGAACCCCTGCTCTGCCTGGGAAGACTTGATTCCTGACTTTGGGTGGGCAGAGGGGTTCCGCAAAGCCGCGGTCCTGGTCTTACAGGTGGGGTTGAAATGGAAGGTGGTAGAGAAACAAGGTTGGGAAGTCTCACCTCTCCCCTGCGCGCGATGAGCCACCGTCAGTGGCGGGAGCCGCCGCGGGTGAGTGCGCTGTCTACACAGCGGGCACATACAGTCTCCGGACCGCCCCCCTCCCCCATGCCCTCCTAGGCCCCACTTGGAAGACGTGGAAACCGAGGCTCAGTGACTTTTGCCCAAGGCCCCCAGACGGCACAAACATGGAACACGTCTCCCCGAAGAGGCAGACAAGACGCTCAGGAGCCCCGGGGCTGCCCCCTTGAAGGTGGCGGTGTCCCCACTTCCTGCTGGCTTCCCTGGTGACTCAGTGGCTGCCAGGACAAGGTGTGTCTGGGCCCTGTCCGCACACGGGCCGCCTCCCCCCGATGGCCACCACCCTTAGCACACAGCCTCTGGGGGCCCCGGGACGCAGCCTCAGATTGCCGGCAACAAAACCCTTTGTGTCCACAAATCAATAAGCTTGGCAAAAAGCCCTGGCAGTTGGTGGACCAGCCCTTGGGAAAACCTGTCCAGGTGGCCGCCTTTGGATGTGATGACGACGAATGGCCAGTCACCTCCAAGAGTCCTTAAAAGTGAACAGATGCCACCTGTGTGCATGGGGACAGCAGGCTTTCAACACGAACGTGGTGCCTCCAGGCTTGCCTTGGGGAGGCTCAACCGCCCAGGGCATCGAGGCCCGCAGCCCCGAGGAAGGACAATGGATGTGTATCTTCTCATTGCGAGCTGGCTTTATTTGCAAGGATGGGGCCCTGTATTTCTGATAGGGCACAAGGGACCCCCACCCCCAATTCTACCCATAAGCCATCCAAGAAACCTTTTCATAACTGCCCAGGGCAACGCAAGGGACAAGGTGGGGCCTCTTGGCAGGAGGGACTCTAAGAAACTCCCAAGATTCCCGTCTGGTATAATCTTTTAAGTATGGGTGGGACGAGTGAATATGTTGGGATCGTCACTCCCTAGATTAGGCTGTATCCTTTGGCGGAGGTGATGGGATTTTTGTGAGATGTAATTAAGCTCCCAAATCATTTGATTTTGCGTCCATCGAAAGGGAGGTTGCCCTGGGTGGGCCCAGCATAATCAGGTGAAGGTCGAAGTAACTTATGTTCTATGTTTTTTACCACATTTAAAAAAATTTTTTTAATTTATTGTAACTTATTTTATTTTGTTTTTGAGAGGGTTGAAAGGGGGCAGAGGGAGATAGAGATAGACTCCCCCACAGGCTCCATGCTCAGCACGGAGCCCCACTCGGGGCTCAGTCCCCTGACCCTGAGATCATAACCTGAGCTGAAATCAAGAGTCGGACGCCCAACCGACTGAGGCACCCACGTGCCCCACCACAATTTTTTTTTTAATTAAAAAAAGTTTTTAAACTATATCAGATACTGGAAACTACGTAAGTGCCCATCAGCAGATAAATGTCGAAACAAAACGTGGGGTATCCATACAATGGAATACGAGTCACAAAAGGAATGAAATTCTGACACGTGCTGCAACACGGATGAACCCTGAGGACATTATGCTGAGTGAGGTCAGACACAAACAAGGACAAACTATGATTCCACTTATCTGAGGAACCTAGGCTAGTCAAATCCATGGAGACCGGAAGTAGGATGCTGGGCACCAGGGGCTGGGGGAGGGGGCTGGGGAGTTAGCGTTCGGTGGGGACTGAGTCTTGGTTTGGGATGATGAACACGTTCTAGAGATGGATGTTGAGGAACCCCAAATTAAACTGAAGCAGTTTGATGCAAATGTTTTCTATAAAAGAGGGTCTTGGAGCATAGGGCCTCCGTTCTACAGCCGCGAGGAGCTAGGTTCAGCCAGCACCCAGGGAGATTGGAGGAGGACCCCGAGCCTCAGATGAGACGCTGGCCTTGGCCGATGCTTCGACTGCAGCCGCGTGGGACCCGCTAGGTTCCTGACCACGGAAATTACGAGAGAGTAAGTCAGCCCAGACTGCTGTCGCCGAGTAACAGCGTCTGGGGGGCTTATAAGTAACAGACACATCTCTCTCACGGTTCTGGAGTCTGAAAGTCTGAGATCAAGATGCCAGCCTGGTCAGATTCTGGTACAAGCCCACTTTCCTGTTGTAGACGGTCGTTATATTGATATATTTCTGTGTCCTCATATACCAGAAGGGGTGAGGGAGGTCTCTGGGGTCCCTTTTATAAAGACACTGATCCCGTTCATGAGGTTTCCACCCTCATGACCTAATCACTTCCCCAAAGCCCCCCCCCCCAATAATATCACACTGGAGGGTTAGGGTATCAACATATGAATTGGGGGCGGGGGTACATTCAGTCCACAAAAAATAAGTTTTCTTGTTTTTTATCCACCACAAGAGAAAAGGAGAAAAGTTTCCCAGGAGGGTCCCTGCATCCTTCAGGACACAGCTCAGCTGGAGGCTTCCTCTGGGTAACTGGAGGGAACAGAAAAGGTGGTGGAGTTTAGGAATTCAGCAGAGCTGGTGCAGTGCCCGGGATGAGCACTGTCCATGAGCTGTGACTACCCCAAGGCAGCAGGGTGAAAGGTGGGGCAGGTACGTTTGCTGGGGAGGGGAGGGTGGCCTTCCTTAGCAGAGGAAGCCACCCACAGCCCCCTGGCAAGAGGGACCCCGGGGACCAATTCTCCAGTCACCTTTCTCCTGCCCTCGGCCCTCTCTCCAAGGCCTCCCACCGGCCAAATCCAACATGGAGTCACGGAGGCCTTAAAGGCCAGCCTCCTGGCCCAAAGCGGGGCGGAGGAGGGAGAGGACAGAGCCAGCTCGGGCCTCGCTGCCAACCTCCCAGCTCGCTGTGGGACACGATTCATGGGTTGCTGCAGAGTCTCCCTACCCCCTGGCCTCGTCTCTCATGACCCCCTCAGGCGCTGGACACCCCACACAGAAAACCTAGGACGCAGTTCCTGACGGAGCCGGGTGCTCGTGAGTCTGGCCATGTACCTGCTGCTCCTTCTTGGCCACAGCCAGCAACCCTTTTTCTACGAAGAGGCTGAGAGTAAATATTGTCACCTTTCAGGGCCATACACTCTCTCAAAGTGACTTCATTCTGCCCTTGTGGTGCAAAGCAGCCACAGACAAAATGCAGACGGACGAGCGTATTCCCACCCATCGGCCCCTCCAGGAAGTCCTCCTGGTTGTCCCATCTGGCTATGGTTCCATTGTCCTAAGTCAAGAGTCGTCACCCCAGGCTTCAAATTATTCCGGGCCAGAGGGCCCCGGACCGTGCCCAGGATGGCCCCCCACGGAGAACCTGCACACAGCAGAGGCTGAAAATGGATGCAGATCAAACCCACGAGGTTGGCCAAAAACAACACAACACACACAAAAAAACCAGAAAGAACGTGCATTTCTGGTGGGATTGTAAGATGATGCCGTGGCTGAGGACACCGCTTTGGTGGCCCCTCAAGAGCTTAAACACGGAATCACCACAGGACCCGGCAATTCCACTCCCGAGTACAGACCCAAGATCATCGAAAACAGGTGCGCCAACAATCCCGCCCCACGCATGCTCACAGCAGCACCATTCACGACAGCCAAGAAACAGAGCGTCCAGAACATGCAAATCCATAGAGACAGAAAGCAGAGCAGTGGGTGTTACGGGCCAGGGGAGGGGGCTGGGGAGTGAGTGTCCATGGGAACAGGGTTTTCTTTTGGGGGTGATGGGGTGTCTGGAATGGGTGGAGGTGATGGTCGAATTACACCGTGGGTTCGCTTCCCGCCCCTGAATCGTACACTTTGGAGAATGGTTATGTAATAGACCGGATGTTCGTGTCTCCTCCAGATTCATATGTGGAAACCTAACCCCCAGGGTGACGGTGTTTGGAGGGGGGGCCTCTGGGAGGTGATCAGGTAAGGAGGGTGGAACCCCCACGAATGGGATCAGTGCCCTTATAAAAGACCGCACAGAGGGGGGCCTGGGTGTTTCTGTCGGTTGGGCATCCGACTTCGGCTCGGGTCATGATCTCGCGGTCCATGAGTTCGAGCCCCGCGTCGGGCTCTGGGCGGATGGCTCAGAGCCTGGAGCCTGCTTCCCATTCTGTGTCTCCCTCTCTCTCTGTCCCTCCCCCATTCATGCTCTGTCTCTCTCTGTCTCAAAAATAAATAAATGTTAAAAAAAAATTTTTTTAAATAAATAAATAAAAAGTTAAAAAGAAATACACAGAGCCAGAAGGTGTATATCTGAAACTCCCCTCCCCTCCCCCTTTCTCCAGGGGTCTCTGCCCAGCACCACCCTCCACGGCTGATTCAGCCTCCCTCCTAACAAACGGCCCAGGCCTCCTGCGTGTTCAGGGCCATCAGGGGTCCCGCACGGCTTCCAAGGGTCAGACCTGATTGCCAAGGGTTTAGCCACTATTTTCTCAGAGGGGCACTGTCCCCCGAGGCCACAGGCGCAGGTGTGACATTGCAGGCCATGAGTCAGGCCTTGGCCATGTTCCCGGCACAGCGGCTCATGAGTCAGGCTGGGAGAGCTGACCGCCCCTCTGGTTTTTCTTGCCCTGCACACACCGGCATGGGACGAACCCTCTGTGGTTCATAAGTCATTGTTTGAGGTAAACAGCACAGATCGCTGAGTGCAAGGCTCCCCCGGGCCAGCGGAGCTCGCGTTTTTCTTATTAAATTGCAAACGTCCAATATCTTTCCTGCCTGCTGGTGACGGTGACGGTGAGAAGAGATTTCCTTCCCAGAGCTGGGGAGGGGGCCGACCACCAAGCAGGGCCCCAGAATTTGCCGGAAATGCAAATCTCAGCTCTGAGGAACAGCTCTACCCCCCATGGTTAGACCGAGGGTCTCTCTTCGGGCCGCCCCCGCGCCCGCCCCTGCCATGGGGGAAAACTTGAAGATGTTTTCGGTGGTCACGAGTGGGGGAGCCAGCTGGCATCTGGTGGCGGAGACCCAGGGACAATGCTCAACACCCTCCAGTGTGCGGGACAGCCCCTCCACGGAGAATGATGCAGCCTGAAACGAGGTTAGAAAGTCCTGCTTAGGGGCCCCTGGACCCCAGTGCTCAGGCCGGTCTGCCCTGCCTTCTGAGAACATATTCTAGGGGTAATAGCAGCTTAACCACAGAGGCTTCCTCTTGCACTAGGGAACGGAATTGGTGGGTGTAAGCAGACCCCAGCTGCTATGTGACCTTCAGTAGGTATCTCAGCCTCTCTGAGCCTCCACTCTCCTCAGGGTAATTCAGACACCCTGACGGAGTTGCTGTGCCGGGTCAATCAAGTCCAAGCATGAAAATGGCCCAGTCCATGTTCTACAGCGAGAGAAGCATGCTTCAGATGTGTCTCTGGGAAGCACCTGCCACTCATCCCTCCATCGAGGCTGTAAAGCATCCCCCTCGGGGAACCGTGTAGGAAGATGGTCAGAGGACCATCCCGGGGTTCCAGGCTCTGCAGCTGGCAAAGCTCTTTATACCCATTTTCTCCGTCTTCCGGCCAAGCAACCCCTGGAAGGGGCTTGCATCCCGGGGCCTGACCGACTGCTCTCGTCATATTCTGGTGTCAAGGAACCGAAACTCCCTCTGGCTCCAAAAGGCACTTGTGAAATGTTCATTCAGTGCCCCCGGCCACAAAGCACAGGGTTGGCATCACGGCGACAGGTCGTGTGCAGGGCAAATACCACTGGAATGAGGGGATGTGCCACCCCACGCCCTCCCACCTCTGGGTAGTTTTCTCTCCAAACTACCCAACTCCCAGTCTAATCCCAAGAAAACATCAGATAATCCCAGACTGGGGGACGTTTGGACGTCCTGGGGGTGGGGGTGGGGGTGGGGGTGGAGTTACCTGGCCAGTGCTCCAAACTTCTGCTAAGGTCAAGAGAAAAGCAAAGAAAGTGTCACAGACCAGACGAGACAGGGCCATCGTGAGGACTAAATGCCAGGTCCGATCCCGGAACCGAAAGAGAAAGTTTGGGGAAAAATCCGCGGGCGCATCCTAATGAGGTCTGAGTTAGTCAATAACACCGTCCCACCGTCAATTTCTCGGTGTGGACAAATGTGCCGTGGGCTGGGATCCCCGTAAGATGCTCACTTTGGGCAAAGGGGACCCGAGAACTCCCAAGTATTACGTCTGCTGCTTCTCTGCAATTAGATTGGTCATTCCAATGTAGAAAGGTTATTTGCAAAAACAACAATGACTCTAAGCTAAGAGAGGGAGGGGAAAGCAGTAATACCGGGAACATACTTATATGAAAACGTCATTTCTTGTCTATCTGACATTCAGATTTCACTGGGCGTCCGTGTTCCACCTGGAGACTCCAGACACGAGAAGGGGGGCTCCATTAACTGGGGTGGGGAAGAGAGGGACAGGCTGGAGTTGAGGGGGGGGGGATAATGAGCCCCTATCTCACAGAAGCTCTTTGATAATTAACAATAATAATCCTAATGGCGATGACAACAGTAATTGCACCTCTGCCACGGCATTTCTCTCTCTCTCCACCCTGGTTGTTTGTGGGCGCGCCCCTGCCGGGCCCCGGGAACCTGCCCTGGGTGTCCTCAGTTGCATCCAGCCCCGGGCCCGGCGGGCAGAGACCCCAGCTCTCCCCTCCAGCCGGCTCCGGTGTGTAGGAGCTTCCTGTGGCCCCTGTAACACAAGGCCACCAAATGGGTGGCTTGAAGCAGAAATGTGCTGTGTCACAGTCCTAGAGGCCAGAAGTCTGAAATCAAAGTGTGGGCGGGGTGGGCTCCTTCCGAAGGCTCCGAGAGAGAACCTGTCCCCAGCCTCTCTCCCGGCCTCTGGTGCTCTTTGGCGGCCACATCTCTCCCGTCTCTGCCTCTCCCTTCACATGGCCTTCTTCCTGTGTCCAAAACCCCTTCTCTTTTCTTATAAAGACACCTGCCACTGGGGTCAGCGCCCACCCTAAATCGGAGAGGATCTCATCTCAACGCCTTTCACTTAATTACATCGGCAAAGACCTTATTTCCCAGATAAGGTAGCATTCAACAAATATGGGGGTTAGGATGCGGGCATAGCTTTTGGGGGAACGCCATTCGCCCCACAATACCATGGGTGTTTTTCCATCAGAGCCTGTCTCTCTCTTTAAGGTTTTTCTACCCCTTGCCCCAAATTCAACTAGGAAAATGTGCTGGCCACTCACCCAGGGTCATGCAATGCTGCCACATGTTGTAGAACCAGGACCGAGAGGGGGCTGGCGGAGGGGGTCCCAAACCTCAGCCTCAGTTTCCTCATCTGTGAAGGGGGCTGGTTCCACCATCCAGGTGAGAGCCATCCTGTCCCAGGTGCAAGGACAAGGGGACAGGAGTGGCCCCACTCCTTGGCCAGTCCCATGGCTTGGCTCCCAGTGGGAAATGGGAGAAGCCCAGTGTTCCCGGGACAGCAGGAGAGAAAATGTATGTGGGAGACAGAGCCGTCATGGGGGCTGGAGGAAGGGAACAGGACTGTGCCTGCAGAGGCTTTACATGAACTTCACCTCAATGAAAAAAAATTTGAAAGTGGAAAAAAAAAAAAAAGAAAAAAGACCTAAAGATATCTACCCTCCTTTGTTTTCCAAAGAAATTGTCCCAGGCATTCAGAAATACCCAGATGCCCGTCCCCAAAGATGCAGAACTCTATAAACACACTTTAATCATGTTAAGTGGGGTCCTTAGGTGATTTGCCCGTACAGAGTGTGGGGCCAGCCCGTTGAGTTCTTGTCATTATTAATGAGAGACAGTAATGATATAATTACATAATAAGATCATTATTTTCCACCCTGATCACAGCGCTGCGACTCAGTGGGGTGAAGCAACACACTAGAGGCTGCTCCCTGGGGAAGGGGCAGACGTTGATTCAAAGACAGCTCCTCAGGCCGATGATGCAAAACCAGAGCAAGACCCAGGGCGTGTCAGGTGCCCATCAAGTCTGACCAGCCGCCCAAAGGGGTGACCTCGCCGTCAACGGCGCTGGACCCCAGCTGTCAAGGGCAGGGGAGGCTAGGACCCTCAAAGCGGGGAAAGACGTTCCTGCCTTTTCTAAACTGTTAGTGTGGGGTTGTCCCCGGCCTCCCAGAGGAGACGAGGCTAATGCAGAATTATTGCACTTTCAGTCGCAGCCTGCACCCGTCAGCAGGTGAAGGGACAATCGAGCTGTGGTCCAGCCGTCCGATGGAATGCCGCTCGAGCAATGCGAAGGAACGGACACAGCGGCGGCGTGGACGACCCTCAAGCGGTGCCGAGCGAAAGAAGCCAGACGCAAAGGACCGCACCGTACGATTGCACTGATGTGAGAGGTCCAGGAAGGGCAACCCTGTAGACCCAGAAAGCACATCGGTGGTTGCCAGGGGCCGGGGGCAGCTGTGGAGGAGGGACAGCCAAGGGGCAGGAGGCACATCCCTGGGGTGCCGGAACGTTCTAAAGCTGGATCGTGGTGACGTTTGCGCCACCTGGCAAATTCTACACTTTGTAGGTGATCCCGCCAAGACTCAAAATAAAATTTCAAAATTTCCAAGAACAAGATACACATACATCCAAATAAAACATTGCAATCTAAATAAAATTAAAAGGCTTGAGGGCAATGAAAAGCAAATCTGAAGAAAAATTGTACATTTTGAAATAAATAAAAGTACATCTAGGGGCGCCTGGGCGGCTCCGTCGGTTGAGCGTCCGACTTCGGCTCAGGTCACGATCTCGCGGTCCGTGAGTTCGAGCCCCGCGTCGGGCTCTGTGCTGACAGCTCGGAGCCTGGAGCCTGCTTCGAATTCTGTGTCCGCCTCCATCCCCTCTCTCTGCCCCTCCCCTGCTCGCGCTCTGTCTCTTTATCAAAAATAATAAACATTTAAAAATTCATATAAAAGAATAAAAATAGGTAAGTCTCAATATAACTTTAAAATTAAAACCTGAAGTAAAACTTAACCTTTTTATTTTATTTTATTTATTTATTTATTTATTTTTAAATTTTTTTTTTCAACGTTTATTTATTTTTGGGACAGAGAGAGACAGAGCATGAACGGGGGAGGGGCAGAGAGAGAGGGAGACACAGAATCGGAAACAGGCTCCAGGCTCTGAGCCATCAGCCCAGAGCCTGACGCGGGGCTCGAACTCACAGACCGCGAGATCGTGACCTGGCTGAAGCCGGACGCTTAACCGACTGCGCCACCCAGGCGCCCCAAACTTAACCTTTTTAAACAACTTGAAAAGCAGCCCCTGGCCCAGATAGTATGGCCAAAGAGGTAACAAGAAAATCTCAGCAAAGAAATAAAAATCGCTCTCAAGTCTGTCATCACTAATAAACTGTACCTTTTATGACCAGGTGCTTGAGACATCCCTGATGTTGAACATCCAGACCACTGATCCAAAGATCACAGATCCAAAGATCTGTCTTCAGATTCACCCCAGTATAGACACCTGAGAAACAAGCATGGGCAGGGACCAGCTTATTCCGGCCAACAGCTGGCCGGTAAGAAGTATTCCATAAATGTCTATTAAGCGCACACTGAGAGGCGGCGATGGATTGGGGAGCCAGTTCAGACTCTGGGGTCCAAAGGCAGTCCCTCTGGCTTCTCCCCCTGGAACCAGCTTCTCTAAGCTTCAGGCCAGACATTCAGCATTTTCTGCTTGCAGACCATCTATCTCCTCCCGGACATAGTCTTAATATAGCCACTACCGGGCATGGCTGCGTGCCAATAAAACATAGGTGCGGACACCTATGAAATTCAATTTTCATAGGATGTTCACATACCATAAAATATCCTCTGTTTTCCCCCCAACCACTCATAAATGTAAAAACCACGCTTAGCTATTAGCCCAGCCAAAGCTGCTGTGGTCCCACAGTGTGTGATTCCATGTATCCAAAACGTCCAGAAGAGAATAGCCACAGAGACAGCGAGCAGATTGGTGGTTGCCAGGGGCCGGGGGGGGGGGGGGGGGGGGGCGGGGGGGGGGGAGTGGCTGCGCATGTGGATGGGGTTTCTTTTTGGGGTGATAGAAACGTTCCACAACCAGAGGTGATGGTTGTACAGCACTGTGAATGTCCTAAATGCCGCTGCGTTGTTCCCTTTAAAATGGTTAATTTCATATTACGTGAATTTCACCTTGATAAGAAAATTATATACACATGTATACATGTGTATAATGAACATGCATATAATTAGCATATGCACAACATGCAAAGAATAATACTATGAATGTAGTTTTGTTTTTTTTTTTAATTTTTTTTTCAACGTTTATTTATTTTTGGGACAGAGAGAGACAGAGCATGAACGGGGGAGGGGCAGAGAGAGAGGGAGACACAGAATCGGAAACAGGCTCCAGGCTCCGAGCCATCAGCCCAGAGCCCGACGCGGGGCTCGAACTCACGGACCGCGAGATCGTGACCTGGCTGAAGTCGGACGCTTAACCGACTGCGCCACCCAGGCGCCCCACTATGAATGTAGTTTTGATAAATATATATTATTTTTCGGGAGGAAGCGTGCGTGAGCACGTGCATGTGAGGGCGCACACGAGCGAGCGGGACAGGGGCAGACAGAGAGAGAATCGTAAGCAGATCCACTCCACGCTGAGGGTGGAGCCAGACGGGGGCTCGATCTCATGACTGTGAGATCGTGACCCGAGCCAAAATCGAGAGTCGGACGCCTAACCGACTGGAGTCACCCAGGCGCCCTGACATTTTGACTTTTTTTTTTTTTTTTTAAAGCTGTAAGCCAGCGTGGGCCAGCCCTTGATTTGGACAAATAAATAAACGCAGCTACCAGCACTGGAAGGCCTCTTGCAGGAAAAATCCTTTATATGCAATGTCTCTTATCTTCATCAATATGTGATGAGGCATTCTCATGTCCCTTTGATGGATGAGGGACTGAGGTTCAAAAAGAGAAAGCCATTCAGTCAAGGTCACTGAGATGCAGGTGCTGGGGCCAGGATCTGACCTAGGGTTCTGGCTGAGCCCCCTGTTCCTTCCATCGCTCACCATGCTACACAGACCTTCTGTGAGGATTAAATAAGAAAACTACACGTAGGGGCGCCTGGGGGGCTCAGTCGGTTGAGCGGCTGACTTCAGCTCAGGTCACGATCTCGCGGTCCGTGGGTTCGAGCCCCATGTCGGGCTCTGTGCTGACAGCTCGGAGCCTGGAGCCTGCTTCCGATTCTGGGTCTCCCTCTCTCTCTGCCCCTCCCCCACTCACGCTGTGTGTCTCTCTGTCTCTCTAAAAATGAATAAACATTAAAAACTTGAAAAAAAAAAAAGAAAACTACACGCAGTTCTTCAGTGTATCGCTTGGCATACAGTAGGTGCTTAATAAGCGTGTTCCCTCCTCCTCCTCCTCTCCTGTCCTCTGTATCAACAAGACTAAGACCACTGTGGCCTGACTGGCAGGAATACAATGCGGGATTCTCACAGAAGTCCATCGGTCATCAACCAAGTGAGAGTCAGCACCCTCCCCCACATACTCACTACTTAATTGTCCATAAGCACCAGGAAAGTTCCGGAGACGGTGAGGCAAATCGGAAAGTGCCCTTTCTTACTGGGCCTCGGCTCTGAGCACAGCAGCAGCAAGGTGCTGACCGAAGACAAGACACCCACTTGTAGGGGCATCCTTGCACACATTACTTCCCATCCCCGAGAAATGCCGCACTGCCATACATCTTTGCAACATGGGGAGCTGGGTTTGGCAACATGCCGCAGAAAGCTTGCGCAAACCCGGGCAGAAACACCCCAGCCGGCCCAGCTGGGAGTCATTGTCCAGTTGCTGCTGTCCAGCAGCTATAACTCCTCTAAAGCACTCATAGCTTGTCTTGAAAGCTCAGCTGTATTTTAGGTGACGTGTTTTCTGTAGAATTCCTAAGTACTTGCTCTTGGGAGTTGGGCCAAGTGCACACAATAGCTATTTGGGGCAGAACAGCTGGTAAAGGGAGAGGCAGTCTAGACTCCAGGAGAAAAGCAGAAGGAAGTAGAGGACACTGGAAGTGGTCAGGACCCAGTTAAAGGAGGCTGTAAGCTCCCTGCGGGCAGAAAGGGGCCGGGCAGTTCTTTAGCTTCCGCTCCCCGTCCGGCAGAGCACGGAGAGAGGGAGCTCAATATCCGTTGCTCAGACTAAAATCTTCTGATCTGTAGGCTTCGTGAGCCCTTAAAGATAGATGGCAGGAGATGGTAAAAGCCAAGCAGCACACGCACCCTGCATCCAAGCCTCTCACAGTTACAGACATCACCAATCAATCCCAGACAGACATCAGACATCACCAATCAATCACAGCACTGTTTCCGAGCACTGAGGCCAGGTACCATTTCAGAATCTGCGCCCGCCCGGTGCTCAAAACAGTATCCATGGATGGGAGGGAAATGATCTGTCCCCACTCCGCCGGCCCCCGGCTTAGACTATTAACGTTGACTTGTTAGGAGAGGATGAGAGGCCTTGGCAAAGACATCAGAATGAGGGCATCACCATCAAGAGGCATAAAGCTCCCAACTCTGAGGGTGACAGCAAGGTACAGACACAGAGCCGGTCCCTACCCTTTTGGAACTTACCCGTGGCACTTAGAGAGAAGAGTGGTCATTTACTTAGCATTATCAGCTCACTTACCAATCACATACCCTCTGTAGATTCCCCTTATCGTCCCCTACTTGCCAAGGAGAGGTCACCCAGCTGGAAAGAGGCAGCCCTGGGCACCTGTCTCCTTCTCCAACGGCATCATCACCTGAGACGTCGCCGGGACACATTCACATGGGTGTGCGCGGCCTGGATAGCAGGGCGATGGGACCGCAGCACGAGGGACGCCGTGCTCCGAGCCCCCCACTGCCGGTCCTCTCCCTCCGCCTGGGATCCCCGACCCGGCTCATCCACTCAGACAGCAGACACACTTGGGTGTCTACACACACCATCTCCCATGGCAGAATGCAACCGAGGCCCAGAGAGGTTACACGACACGCCCAAGGTCACACAGGTAGAGTGGCAACCAAAGACCACATTCTCTCCGTTCACCGGAGGCTCTGAGGGTGGGTTCTGTTCACCAGGTGCTCTGCTGAAGTGTCTCACGCTGCCCTGGGAGGTCCTCCGTGGGTGGCCGGCATCCTCACATCAGGTTTCAACACCAGGCCCACAGCTGGGCCTGGGAGATGAATCAAGGGAGGCCCCTGCCTTTGGGGGGGCTCCCTGTCTGGAGAGGAAGCCAGGAAGGAGAACAGCTGCTTACATGGTGTCTGAGCTTCCTGGGGCTGCCGCAAAAAAAAAAAAAAAAAAAAAGAAACGAAAAGACACACACTGGGTGGCTTAATACAACAGAAATGCATTCTCTTACTGTTCGGGGGGCCAGAAGTCTGAAATTAAGGTGTTGACAGGGTGGGCTCCTTTCAATGATGTTCAGAGGCAGAATCCGTCCCAGGTTTCCAGGGGCTCCCAGCAGCCTTGGCTGGTAGCTGCATCGCTCAGATTTCTTCCCCCCCGCCCCCCCCCGCCGCCTTCACGTGGCCATCTTCTCTGTGCCGGTGTCTCTGTGTCCTTTCTCGCACGAGGACGCTTATCCTTGGATTCAGGGCCCATCCTAACCCACGATGATCTCACCTCAAGACCCCTAATTACATCGGCGAAGACCCTCTTTCCGAACAGGGCCGCGTTCGCAGGGACCGGGGGTTAGGACTTGGACGTATTTTTAGGGCCACATTCAAGCCACTCGCTATGGTGACAAGGAAGGTCCCAGGGGAAGGGCTGGGGAGGAGAAAGTGTGGACAGTCCCGCAGGAGCAGAGAGCCACCCGCAGAAGTTCCTGTGGGGAGCCGCAGGGGATACCTCCACTCGCTTGCTTGCTCCACTCCGCCCGTCGGATGTTTATTGAGTGCCTACTGTGTGCTGGGCTGGGCTGGGCCGGGCCTAGAGAACACAATGGATCCGGTGTAGACCTGGTCTCTCCCCTTCCATGCAGTTCTCGCACTGCTTGTGGGAGTGACAGAAAAGAAAGCAAACAGTCGGATAAAAATGAGCAAAAGTAAAAACTGTTGTAAAACAAACCAAGGAGGCAGAGAAAGGAACTACACAGCATGGGCGGGTCAGCGGAGCCTGAAAAGCCCACACTCACACTGAAATGTACAGATGATGAACTCAGACGCCCTTTTCTTTTCTTTTTAAAAATTTTTTTAATATTTATTTATTTTTGAGAGACAGAGCGTGAGCGGGGGAAGGGCAGAGAGAGAGGGAGACACAGAATCTGAAGCAGGCTCCAGGCTCCGAGCTGTCAGCACAGAGCCCGACGGGGGGCTCGAACCCACAAGCCACAAGATCACGACCTGAGCTGAAGTTGGATGCTTAACCGACCGAGCCACCCAGGTGCCCCTCGGACATCCTTTTCCAGGACCAAATGGTCCTGGAACCACTGGGTACTCACATGCCAAGAAAGAAAAAAAAATTTTTTTAACTCAAGACGGATCATTCACTTATGAGTAAAATGCAAAACTATAAACCTTCTAGATGATAACATAGGGGAAAATCAGGATGCCCTTGGGTTTGGCAATTTTTTAGATTTAAGACCCAAAGTACCATCCTGAAAGGAAAATATGATATGCTGGCCTTCCTTAAAACGAAAATTTTCTGCTCTGCAGAAGGCAGAGATTCTCTGCTAGAGATTCAAAACACAAGCCACAGATTAGGAGAAAAACTTTGCAAAACACCTGTCTGGTAAAGGACTGGTGCCCAAAGTATACAAACAACTCTTAAAACTCCATAAGAAAACAAACAGCCCGGTCAAAAAACCGAGCCAAAGATCTGAGCAGACCCCTCACCGACGAAGATACACAGATGGGAGAGAAGCAAATGACAAGATGCTCCACATCAGATGGCATCGAGATACCGCGAATTAGAAACATCCATGAGATACCACCACAAACCTATTAGAAGGGCTGAAACACAGAAAACCGACAGCACCAAGTGCTGGCAAGGATGCAGAGCAGTGGGAACTCTCATTCATTCGCTGCTGGCGGGAATACAAGTGGTGCTACCACTTTGGAAGACTGGGGGTCTTCTACAAAGCGAAACATAGTCCTAGCCTATGATCCATCCATCGTGTCCCTAAGAGTTTACCCAACTAACTTGAAAACGTGCCCGTGCGCAAAGTTGCACATGAATGTTTACAGTAGCCGTATTCAACATAGATTCGATCTAGCACCTACATCGCCAAAAACTGGAAGCAATCCAGACGTCCCTCAATGGGTAAATGGATACACTGTGGTCCCTCTGTCCATATCACCGAGTATGATTCAGCAACGACAACAAAAAGAAACGAGTTCTCAAACCACAAAAAGACGAGGAGGAATCTTAGACGCGCACTGCAGAGTGAAGAGAAGCCAGGCTGAAAAAACTACCTACTGTATGAGCTACAAGTCTAGGGATTCTGGAAAAGCCAAACTATGGGACCTAACCAGGGATTTGGGAGGAGGGAGACAGGGAGAGGTGGATGGAGCCCAGGGGACTTTTAAGGCAGCAAAACCATTCTGTATGATGGCGTAAGTGTGGACACACGACGTGCATTTGCCAAAACCCAGAAAATGGAAAACAGCCAGAGTTTACCCCCGACTGTCAGCTGTGGACTTCAGTTAACAACGATGTATCCATACTGGCGCATCAATGGTAACAAATGTATCGCGTGAGGGCAGGTGCGACAGGAGAAACGGTTAACGGGGAGGGGGCGTATATGGGAACCCTGTATACTTCGTGTCCATGTTTTCTGTAAACCTAACAGCACCCTACAAAAGTCAAGCTCACCAGTTAAGGAGGTGGGAAGGGAAGATGAGCCCGAGCCAAGCAAGTGGAAAGCGAGGGGAAGAAATGCTTGGTAGAGGTCACAGCAAGTACAAAGCCCTGGAGGGGGGCATGTGCTTGTGTGTTCCAGGACCCGCAAGGAATCCGAGAAGGAAGGGAGAAGGACGAGCTGGAGGGGGCCGGAGGGGCTGCCAGAGGCTGAGGCGGAGGGCCAGAGAATCATACTCCTTGGGGACCAAATCTGATTCCCTCAATCTTTCCCTCATTATCATACGGGGAAACTGAGGCCCAGATAAAGGCAATGAGAAAAACATACAGGTGGCTCACCTAGCCAGAACCTGCGGAGAGCTCACGGGACGTCATCAATCCCACACGTCCACACCAAGAGAAGCGTGACTCTTCCAATACCGCTGTATTGGAACGGTAAGCTACCGTTACGATCCGCTTCACAGACGAGGAAGCAAGCCCAGAGAGGCAAAGCCACTTGCCCAAGGTCACACAGCCAGTGGTCAGTGGCTGAGGCTGACGCTGACGCTGAACCATCACAGTGGCAGCTGCAAGAACCATGTGCGAG
This sequence comes from Leopardus geoffroyi, assembly GCF_018350155.1. Classification (NCBI taxonomy): domain Eukaryota; kingdom Metazoa; phylum Chordata; class Mammalia; order Carnivora; family Felidae; genus Leopardus; species Leopardus geoffroyi. Next base: position 12,132,140 of record NC_059331.1, read on the forward strand.
GTCAACTTGGAGTCTCCAGAAGCCCAGGGAAGCCGCACTGGGGATCCCTGCCCCCTCCAGCAACGGTGCCTGGCACTGAAACACCTCTGGATCCCCATCGCCTGGCAAATAGGGCTTATGTTTGCTGAATCTACAGGCGGGTGAATCCGAGTGAGGTGACTCACTTCTGAGGTTCCTTCCCGCTGGGGAGGGGCCAGGATTGTGGACCCCATGCCCGTGTGTGGTGCCAAGGCCACTCACAGGCAGTGCCCCTGGGCTGTGGTGGTCCAGCTGCTGTCAGTGACCAAGCCATCCTGGCCCCAGAGTTTTCCAGGTCCGGAGCTGCCTGTATCCCTCGCCACCTGGCCATGAGACTGGGGCTGGCCATGAACGCCTCCCGGTCTGGAACAAAGGTTCTGGAGTCAGGACACCAGGGCTGGCTGTCTCCCGACTGGCTCCGGGTTACACCAGGAGATGCTCTCCCGCTGGCACTCGTGTGGCTCCCCCTTTCTCCAGGTCCTGACTCACACAGCACCTCACGGGTGAGGTTCAAAATTTCACCATCCTCTCTCTCCCCCTCACACTCACTCACTCACTTCCTATCCCCCCTCCCTGCTGTATTCCATCCCCTGCGATATGTTTCCAAAAGGCTCATATGCCCAACATGCGTGTCATTTTATAGCCCCCCAGTGGAAGCACCCTGAGGGCAGGGGGGTTTGCCTGCCTGTTGGCTGCTGTGCTCCCAGGGCTCACTCAGTGCCAGCGCACAGCAACAACGGAGCCAGTCCCTTGAAGGCAGGGCTGTGGCGTGGGGGACCCAGCTGGTGTATTGGAGATGCCCACCCGACAGTCCTGTTCCCTGTCCCGTGCCACCACCGCTCACTCCCGCCCAGGGCTGGGTCTGTGTTGGGGGAAGAGACTGTCATCCCCAGCCTCTTCACTTATACAAGTCAGTAAAGGCACTAGGCCTCCCAGCCTCTGGAGAACTGCCAGCCTCTCCCCGAGCCCCCCAAGCCTCAGTTTCCCTGGAGGGCTTCCTTGAGGGAGGGCGTCTCAAAGACTTAACATTTGTGGATGTCATCGTGCAAGGTTTTTTGCAGAGTGATGGGCATAACAGTGGGTGGGCTTAGTGGGTCCCCAGGAAATGAGAGGCTGAGCGTCCCCACCCATCGTGAATCCTGGAGACCCCAATCCCCCATCCATCAGGGTTCCCCAGGAACCTCACGCCAAGGCCCTGGGACACAGTCTCCCCATCCATCTAGGATTCTGGGGACCCCTCGGAAGCTGTGGGCCAATCTCTCCAGCGATCAGGGGTTCTGGGAACCCCTCCGAGGCGTTGGGGACCATTCTCCCCATCCATTCAGGGAACCCGGGAGGCCCCGGGACCCAGTGTTCGACTCAGAGCGCCGGGTCCCGGATGCCGCCTCCGCTCCAGGTCTTCCGAGCAGGCGGGAGCCCACGGGGCACCCCGGGGATCCCTGGGCGTCACGCTGCTGTTGTGGAGCGCGTGTTGACGCGTCGCCGGGGAGACGGGCGGGGGCGGGCCCGGGAGGGGGGCGCGGCCTGGCGGTGCGCAAGGGGCCGGCCCGGCTGCGCAGAGCCCTGGCGGCCGCAGTGGCCACGGCCGCCGCCGCCCGCCGGCTTATATACCGCGGCTAAATTTAGGCTGCGCCCGGAGCTCGTCCCCATCCGGGACGCGTTTCCGCCGCCGCCGCCTTGGCCCGGCCCCCGTGAGCGCCGCGCCTATAAGGCTTGGGCGGGCCCGGCCGCGGGCCGCAGAGCGTCCCCGCCCGCCCGCGCCCCGACCAGCCCGGCTCCGGGCAGCCAGTCACCGGTGTCCCAAACCCGCGTCGGCCCCGGGTCCCAGCCATGGCGCTGAGCGAGCCCATCCTGCCGTCCTTCTCCACTTTCGCCAGTCCGTGCCGCGAGCGTGGCCTGCAGGAGGTGAGGGCGGCAGGGACATCGGGGGCGGCCGGGACCGCGGGGCGGCGGGGGCGGCTGGCTCAGGGGAGTGAAACGCGGGCTGCGGGGTAGTAGAACGCAGGCGGCGGGGACCGCGGGCTCCGTGTTGTAAAACGCAGGCGGCGGGACCGCGGGCTCAGGGCCGTAGAACGCAGGCGGCGGGCGGAGATCCCCGGGCCCCGTCGCGCGCTCACGCCCGCGCCCTGTCTCCCCGTCACCCGCAGCGCTGGCCGCGCGCAGAGCCCGAGGCGGGCGGCACCGACGACGACCTCAACAGCGTGCTGGACTTCATCCTGTCCATGGGGCTGGACGGCCTTGGCGCCGAGGCGGCCCCCGAGCCGCCGCCGCCGCCGCCGCCGCCGCCCCCGCCGCCTGCGTTCTACTACCCGGAGCCCAGCGCGCCGCCGCCCTACAGCGCCCCTGCGGGCGGCCTGGTGTCCGAGCTGCTGCGGCCCGAGCTGGACGTGCCGCCGGGGCCCGCGCTGCACGGCCGCTTCCTGCTGGCGCCACCCGGCCGCCTAGTGAAGGCCGAGCCCCCCGAGGCGGACGGCGGCGGCGGCTACGGCTGCGCGCCCGGCCTGACCCGCGGGCCGCGGGGCCTCAAGCGCGAGGGCGCCCCGGGCCCGGCGGCTGCGTGCATGAGAGGCCCCGGGGGCCGCCCCCCGCCGCCGCCCGACACGCCGCCGCTCAGCCCCGACGGCCCCGCGCGCCTGCCCGCGCCCGGTCCGCGCGCCCCCTTCCCGCCGCCCTTCGGCGGCCCCGGCTTCGGAGCGCCCGGGCCCGGCCTGCATTACGCGCCGCCCGCGCCCGCCGCCTTCGGTCTCTTCGACGACGCGGCCGCCGCCGCCGCCGCCGCCGCCGCTCTGGGCTTGGCGCCGCCCGCCGCCCGAGGTCTCCTCACGCCTCCCGCGTCCCCGCTGGAGCTGCTGGAAGCCAAGCCCAAGCGCGGCCGCCGCTCCTGGCCGCGCAAGCGCACCGCCACGCACACCTGCAGCTACGCGGGCTGCGGCAAGACCTACACCAAGAGCTCGCACCTCAAGGCGCACTTGCGCACGCACACAGGTGGGCGACGCGCGCGGGCCGGGGTTGGTGGCGGGGGGCTCTGCGCTGGTGGCGCGCGCTGAGGAACACCCCCCTCCCCCCACCCCCCGAGAGGGCGTGGCCCAGGAGATTGGGAAGGGGGTCGCAAGTTTAGGACTCCCTGGAGGCGTGGCTCAAGAGGTTGGGGAGCGGGTGCGCGCTTAGGAACCTTCGGGGGACTCTGAGAATGTTGCGGGAGGGACGCACGCTTAGGACCCTCCTGGGAGCGTGGCTCGGGGCTTGGGGAAGAGGGTGCACGCGCTTAGGAATCCTAGGGGGACGATGGGTCTCAGAACGTTGGGGAAGAGGATGCCAGCCTAGGACCCCTCTGGGGGCGCGGACAGTGCGCACTTTGGGCTCCCCGGGGGCGAGAATCAGGAGGCCCGAGAGCCAGGGGTGAGTGCCTAGGATCCCTGGAGGTCCAAAACGTAGGTCCCCCGGCGGCTTCAGGGGGCTGGTTACAGGGGTAGGTTGCGCGCGCCCGAGTGGCCACTGTCGCGGGGAGGGTGTGCGTAGCGGGGCCGCAGGCGGGGCGGAGCAGTCCCTGGGAAGCAAACTGAGGCCCGCTCTCGCCCCCCCTCTGCAGGCGAGAAGCCCTATCACTGCAACTGGGACGGCTGCGGCTGGAAGTTCGCGCGCTCAGATGAGCTCACGCGCCACTACCGCAAGCACACGGGCCATCGGCCCTTCCAGTGCCACCTGTGCGACCGTGCCTTCTCGCGCTCCGACCACCTGGCGCTGCACATGAAGCGGCACATGTAGCCTGGACGCCCCTCCGCCTCCCCCCGCCCCCCACCGCGCGCGGCCGTGGCGGGTCCCACGCGCCGGGTGCGGCCCCCTCCCAAACTGTGACTGGTATTTATTGGGCCCAGAGGACCGGGCTGGGCACAGCGTGGCCATCGAGGGGGTTCCCCCCCCCCCCCGCCCATGACGACGATGACGCCCCGGCCCCCATCAGAGACTGAAGGCCCGGTGGGAGAAGACCACGATCCTTCTTGACGAGTTTTGTTTTCAAAATGGTGCAATAATTAAGTGTCGTCTTCCCCGCCACCGGGTCTACACTAGAGGATCGAGGCTTGATGCCTTGTGAGAAATGCCGCCTTAATTTGTACTGTCTTCGACATTTTTTTTTATAATATTGTACATAATGACTGTGACAGATATTGTATTACTGTAAATAGGGAGACAGGTGGGCATTTTGGCTCCCTGGTTCATTTTTATAAGACTTTTGTTGTTGTTGTTTTTTAATTAAAAAAAAAAAAAAAGTTTTGCATCTTTGGAAAAAAATCACAGCTCTGGTCTGGCTGCTTGGAAGCTGGGGTGTAGGGTGGGACTCTGGGGAACCTGCAGCTTTGATGGAAGGCGGGCTGGCAGAGGTGGGGGGGGGGTGGGGAGAGTGCCTCCCACCCCAGCCAGCACCCTGGGTTGTCAGCTGCAGCACCCAGCTGCCAGGAACCGTGGGGTTTTCTATAAATTTAAACACTACATTTTAAGACTGAGGGAGAGTTATTTTAAGGTTGTTCCCTGAGCCATAAATTGCCTCCTTTTCCCCAGAGCTGGGGAAAGTGCTGGTCTCACTGACGTGGCCTCCTCTGGGCTGAAAAAAGACTTACCTCTTTCTGGAAGCTTCTGAGGTTTTAGCCAAACTTCTGGAGTGTGCAAGCTAACCCATCCCTTGCCCCCCCCCCAACCTTCCTCCACCCAACATACACACCTCTTTTTTTTTTTTAAGGGAAAAAATGCTGAATTTCTGACCCGCTTTGCCTTTTACTACTCTCGCCTTTCAGCAGGATGTTTTAAAGGGTGAGTCCCCGTCCTGTTAGAAAAAATGAGATCCATGTTTGAGGGCTCTGTATGGTGGGCGCTCTTTTCCAGAGGAGGAAACTGAGGCCCAGAGAGGTAGCTAGGGAGTGGTGGCATTAGGGTGCCTAACCTGGTCTGTCTGCCTCCTGAGGGTCCCCGAACTCCTCTAGAAGGGGCGAGGGGCTTTCTGCAGCAACCCATCTGGTGGGTTATGAGACCCTCCCCGGCAGGTGCCCTGGTGTGAAGGAATCGCATCAGAGCCCCTGCTTTGGTGACTGAAGGTGGCCACTGCAGAGACCCTCCTCCTAAACCCCAAACGTCTCCGTCCGGGCGAGGAGGTGCCTGTCTCTGGCAGGCAGGCTCTCCCTCACCTTCCCCCTTCTCGGGGGGGGGGGGGGCCCGGGTGGGTCACCATGGCTACCAACCATTGCACAAGTTGTTTCCAGAAAGTGAAAATAGCTTGTAAGCAGCACCTATTTTAAAACACTCTCGCCCCATTGCGACAGAGGCTGGGATTTCCTCCCTCCCTCCCTCCATCCCCCCCTCCCCAAGGCAGTCCTGGAAACAGCTGAGAGCGTTTGGTAATCCACAAAAAGCAGAAATGGGAGATGGCAATCTGATTCATCTTTCTCGAGTAAATAGCCGGGGCCCAGTTCCGCCGGCAATGAGGCGCGCGTGAGTGTGTGAGCCTCCTGTACCCTCTCTCTGCGGCTTTTGCAGAAACTGTTCCAGAGCGGAGCAGTGGCCCCCTCGACCTGTGGAAACGATCTTCTTTGCTCACCGCTGGTTCCGGAGGCACTGGGTGGGGGGAAGGCGCAGAACAAAGACTCACAAGAAATTTAAAATAGCTCTTTGTAGGGTCTGCAGACTTTCCTGTTGAGTTGAAGCTAGCAGGTAAAGCCATTTTTCTTGCTTGCTCAAAAACACCTCCCAGGTTTCCCCTGGAGGCCTCTGAGTCCAAAGAGACGCCAGTTGTAACGGGACTGAAGCTGTTCAGTGTCTGTTTCCTGAGCGCCTCCCACAGATAGAGCAAGAGCGTTCCGCTCGGATAGGGCTGGGTGTTTCAGCCTGCGCTGATTAATACAGAAATATCCCTCATCGTTTTTTTCCGGCCCTTTCTGGAAACCTGAATGGCACCTTCTATCTTCTGGAGGCGTGGTTCTCTCCCAGGGGTGACCTGGTCTAGAGATATTTTTGGTTGCCACAACCGGGGCCGGGGTGGTGGCGGGGTGCTCCTGGCATGGGCGGAGACCCGTGGTGCTGTTACCTTTTTTTTTTTTTTTAAGTAGGCTTCATGCCCAGCGTGGGTCCCAGTGCAGGGCTTGAACTCACAACCCTGAGATCAAGAGCCGAGCTGAGATCAAGAGTCGGAGGCTTGGGCCACCTGGGTGGCTCAGTCGGTTGAGCGTCCGACTTCGGCTCAGGTCATGATCTCATGGTTCCTGAGTTCGAGCCCTGCGTCCGGCTCTGTGCTGACCGCCTGGAGCCTGCTTCGGGTTCTGTGTCTCCCTCTCTCTCTCTCTCTGCCCCTTCCCTGCTCATGCTCTGTCTCTCTCGCATGCTCTCAAAAATAAACATTTAAAAAAAAATAAGAGTTGGATGCTTAACCGACGGAGCCACCAGGCGCCCCTGTTAAACAGCTTAGGATGATGCACCCACCACAGAGAATGATCCAGCCCCAAACATCAGCAGCGCCCGAGTGGGAGAACTGGAACCCTCGTTCCTAAAAGATCAACATTCATTGCTTTTATTAGCAAGGAGGTGGCCCCGTCCCAGGAAGCAAGCTTTGATGGCAGATGTCACCCAGAAAGTAGGGGAAAAAAAAAAAAATCTCACTGCGGGGCCCCATCTCCAATGGCCGTAAGAAGACGGAGCACCTCAACACTTCTCCTTTCCATAAAAGAAGTTCTGGCATCCATTTGAGAAAATATTAAATATCAAAACAAAGAAAAAGAAAGAAAAACAATTTACCCCGCATTCTACAACCTGATTGCAATCAAAGGTGTTTAGAGGGAGGGGTTTCTGGTTAGTGGTCGAATTGCTTTCACATGGCTGCAAGGATCAGCATGTCCCCCCCCCCCCACTTTTCTTTTTCCAAGCAAGGTTAAAACCATTTTTCCGTATTTTGTCCTCCACGATGTGTTTTTATTACCATTTTAAATGGCTGCATACTATTCCGTTAGATGTGCCAAAAATTGCTCATGCAGACAAGCACAGAGCATATACACGTACTTGGCCATGCTTCATACTGTCTTCTGGGGAGGTGGGTAAAGGGGTTGGAAGCGATGAAGGTTGGCGGGGACTTTAGGCATCGCCAGAGTGATCTCCCAAGAGTCACTCCAGAGGTGGGGGAAGGGCACAAGAGCTGTTTTTCTGCCGGGAGTTTCCTGTGTGTCAGGGAGCCCGGGGCACCCGGGCTGGTGACAGAATACGGTGTGAAACAGAGGAAATGGGAGCTTTCAGAGGGTAAGGTGAGTCCCTGACTCAGCACCCTGCCCCATCGGCAAAGCTGAGTTAGCACCCAGACCCAGCAGCGCCCTGGGGAGTCCCAAGGCCGCGAGCCAGAGACGGCTCAGGGGGGCACCAGGGCCAGGTGGCTCCAACGGCCTGGACCCATGCCGAGCTGGTGGGTGCTGAGGACAGGGTTTCTCAACCATGGCTCTGTCGACCTTTGGGGGCAGGTCATTCTGTGTCGCGGTGGCTCCCTTGTATACTGTGGGGCGTTTAGCAGCGTGCCTGGCCCCGCCCACTGGACACCAGCAGCACACATCCCCTCAAGCTGTGACAACCAAAAATGTCTCCAGACATTGCCAAGTGCCCCCTGGGGGTGCAGACCCACCCCAGATTGAGAACCACTGGGCTAGAGCTTCCGCGGCCACCTGAGAGACTTTGCATCTGTAATTTTATGACTCTCTGAGCTCCTCCGATACGGCACGCGTTTAAATACACCCGCTGGGTTGGGGCGCCTGGGTGGCGCAGTCGGTTAAGCGTCCGACTTCAGCCAGGTGACGATCTCGCGGTCCGTGAGTTCGAGCCCCGCGTCGGGCTCTGGGCTGATGGCTCAGAGCCTGGAGCCTGTTTCCGATTCTGTGTCTCCCTCTCTCTCTGCCCCTCCCCCGTTCATGCTCTGTCTCTCTCTGTCCCAAAAATAAATAAACGTTGAAAAAAAAAAAAAATTTAAAAATAAAAAAAATAAAATAAATACACCCGCTGGGGGCGCCTGGGTGGCTCCGTGGGCTGAACGTACGACCTCGGCTCAGGTCACGATCTCACCGTTGGTGGGTTCGAGCCCCGCGTTGGGCTCTGTGCCGGCAGCTCGGAGCCTGGAGCCTGGTTCGGATTCTGTGCCTCCCTCTCTCTCTGCTCCTCCCCTGCTCAGGTTCTGTCTCTGTCTCAAAAATAAAACCATTTAAAAAAATAAATACAGGGGCGCCTGGGTGGCGCAGTCGGTTAAGCGTCCGACTTCAGCCAGGTCGCGATCTCGCGGTCCGTGAGTTCGAGCCCCGCGTCGGGCTCTGGGCTGATGGCTCAGAGCCTGGAGCCTGTTTCCGATTCTGTGTCTCCCTCTCTCTCTGCCCCTCCCCCGTTCATGCTCTGTCTCTCTCTGTCCCAAAAATAAATAAACGTTGAAAAAAAAATTAAAAAAAAAATAAATAAAAATAAATAAATAAATACATAAGCAATAAATAAATACACCCACTGAGGGGGAGAGGCGATAACAAGACCGACCCGGTGTATGTCATCTAATCGATTGGGACGTATGCTGCTGTGTGGTGTGAGTGGGGACCTAAACCGATCCTTTTCCAAATAACTGACACAGGGTTTCTCTCCCTCGGCACCACCGACCTTTGAGGCTGGATCCTTCTCTGCTGTCGGGGGCCAGTCTGGACGCCGCAGGGTGTCGAGCGGCATCCCTGGCCTTCACCCACCAGGTGCCAGTAGCAACCCCAGCCCCTCAGTCACGACATCACCGAGCGTCCCCTGGGGAGGGGGTGCACAGAACCGCCCGCGGTGAGAACCACCGCTTGGGCAAAAGTCTTCTCCGCCACCAAAGCCCCCATGTCTGCCTCGCGGGCCTGCTTCTTGGTCTAGAAAGTGAAGATGCCCTTAGGACAGGATGGCAGGATGGAGGGTGAGGACAGTGCCCAGCACTCGGGTGTGGCCAGCGCCGCGAGTGTCCCCCTGGTGCAACCTGGTGCGTGGATTTGAGTTCTGGGTTAAGCCCCACCACCCCATCTGTCTCTGTGTCTCTTGTCTCTTTTTCTTTCTCCCCACCTCTCTCTCCCTCCCTCCCTCCCTTCCTCTCTCTCTCTCTCTCCCTTTTCCCCTCCTCTCTCTCTGTCTCTCCCATTCATTCCCTCAGCAGATGCACCCAGTGAGCTGAGTCCTAGGGAAGCAACAGTGAGTCAGAAGTGACTCAGCCTCGAGCCATCACCCAGAGCCGATGTCAACAAGTTTGTTGAGTGATTAACCCAGTGCGAACTTGAACTGAGCGCAAGGGCTGGGGCAGGTGCTTCCAAATCCCAGGCACTTTCCACCAGTTCTCTCTTTCAGCCCTCCCACCGAGAGGGGGAGGGGCCAGGATCGCCACCCCAGTTTTCCAGATGCAGAAAACGGGGCTCACCGCGGGAAGGCTAGCCTGGGTCCCTTGCAGGGGTAGGTTGTGGAGCCGGGGCTCGAACCCTGGTCAGCCTGACGTCACAGCTCCTACCCGTGCCTGGAAAAGCCTACATGCTGAAACACATCAAGCTCCCAGCGTCTTCCTCCACACGTACGATCGTGGTTCCTGGAGGCCCCAGTGAGCCCCTTCGAGACTTCCAGCCGAACATCGTGGAAAGCTTATTTTCCGGGAAAGTCTCAGACGGGGAGAAACAGAGTCAGGAAGCAAGTATCTGGAGGCGCATGGAGTCCCCTGAGATGCTACAAGATGCAACAAAAGGAGGCCTGGGGCGGGGAGCAGTCCCCCAAAAAGCGAAACAGAGCAATCACGTGACCCAGCCATTCCGCTCCTTGCCGTAGACCCCGAAGAATTAAAAAGAGAGACTCAAACAGGTGCTTGTACACCCGTGTTCACAGCCACAGGACTCAGCCACCAACGGGTGGAAACAACCCGCATGTCCATCAACAGCTGAACGGATGAAGCCAGCTGGTCCACCTCTGATTCAGCCACAAGAGGGAACGAAGCTCGGACCCACGCTACGAGGTGGGTGAACCTTGAAGCCATCATGCCGAGTGAAAGACGCCAGACTCCAAAGATCACACGCGGTACGATTCCACTCATACGAGGCCCTTCGAGTGGGTAAATCCATACAGACAGAAAGTAGATGGTGGGTGCTGGGGAGTTAGTCAGTGTTTAATGGGGACAGAGTTTCCATCTGACGTGACGGACAAGTTTTGGACACAGTGGGGATGGTTGTATAACAGTAAATGCAACTAATGGCATTGAATCGTATACTTCGAAGTGATTAAAATGGTAAACTTTTTTTATTATATATGTCTTACATGAGTTAAAAAAAAAAAAAAGAAAAGGCTTGAAAGTCTCCATAGACAGGAGGCAAGGGGTGGGATTTCTATGAGACACATCCTGTGATGAGTGTCTCCCAGGAGTTTGTACCCATTGTACAGGTGGGAGAATGGAGGTGTGGGGAGGCGAGGCCGCTGTCCACGTGAAGGAGCTGAGCCTTGAACTTGGGGCTGCCTGGAATGGAGGTTTTTCCCCACTGGGGTGCCTCTGCAGTGGGCAGTCGCTGAGTGTCTCCAGGCCTCGGTTTCCCCATCTTAAAACAAGGCCATTGGACCAGTGGCTCCTCTACACGGGCCTCATACTGGGGACAATTTTGTCTCCCCCGTAAAATCAGACGGTGTCCTCCAGTAGCTTCTCGTCGTTCTAGAATAAACCCAAAGGCTTCATTGTGGTCTGAGGGCCCCCTCCCCCCCATCTTATCCCACTCCTGCATGCTCACTCAGCCACACCGACCTCCTTACTGTCAGCCAAACACGCTCCCCTCTGGTCCTGCCTCAGGACCTTTGCATTTGCTGCCCCCTGAGCCTGGAATGCTGATTCGCACATTCTTCCCGTAGCCACCGGTAGCAACAAAGCCAAGCTGTACTGGGGTCGCCTCTGCAGCCTTGAAGCCAGAAACCAGATCCTCGGGTGAGAACAGGAGGCCACCGGACAAAGGGTTGGGGCCCTGGGCGGCCCTCCGTAGGCAGGGGGGTGGAAGAAGCTGGCTCTGGAGTCTCAATCCCCAGCACCTTTGTTTCCTGCTCTGTGCCTGCCAGCAAGTGGCCCTCTCACTGACCCCCAGCACATCCTTTCTGCCCTAGACCTGTAAGCCTCTCAGAGCATCATCTCGTCCTCGCAGAAGAGGAAACGGAGGCCCAGAGGTGTCTCCCAGAGTCATACACTGATCCTAGGACCCTCCACTCTGAAACCCAGGGTTTTCCCTTAGCTGGGTGGGCCTGGAAGGCCAGGTTCACTCCCATTTCGTGAGGGAGACAGAGGAAGGAGGCGAGTCTCAATGCTCCCTACTTCACCGAGTTCAATTCTTTTTTGGAGGAGAGGGAGGTTGGGGCAGGGTACATTTGTGGCCATTTGTGGCTCTGGGAATAAACAGGTATGCCCTTCAGCCCTGCCTCAGGGCCTTTGCACTTGGCGATCCTCTCAGCTGGAGATTCTTTTCCTCTTCTTCTTCCCATGGCCGGCAACTATTTGTCCTTCAGACACCTGACCATCCAGCTGACCTCACCCACCCCCTGGGACAGAGGGAGGACTCAATGCCCTCATCCTGCTGAATACGTATGTGGTGACCTCTTTCAAATGATTTGGCTCCTCTGCGCCTGACCACACGTTAGCAAGTTACCCAACCATGTGGAACTGGGAGGCAGAGGAACTTTTTTTTTTAATGTTTTATTCATTTTTGAGAGAGAGAGAGAGAGAGAGAGAGACAGAGTACAAGTGGGGGACGGGCAGAGAGGGAGGGAGACACAGAATCCGAACAGGCTCCAGGCTCTGAGCTGTCAGCACAGAGCCCGACATGGGGCTCGAACCTGTGAACCACAAGATCGTGACCTGAGCCGAAGTCGGACACTTAACCGACTGAGCCACCCAGGTGCCCCGCAGATGAACTTCTTGATGTGCCGGGAGGTGAGGGATGCATGAGGAGGTTCAGAGAGGGGAGCCACCTGCCCCAGATCACACAGCAAGAAAAAGGCAAGAGTCCCACAGTGTTCCACCTCCCAAATCCTTACCCAGACTCCCCAGGGCTGAGACCAAGTGCCCACCCTGTCCCAGAGGTCTCTGCAGACCTGCCCTTCTGGAACGGCATGACCGATGCCCTCAGTCTCATGGGACACCCAAGTGTCCTGCCTCCAATATTGGCGCTCACGGACTGGCCCACCTGGGAGGGAGAGGGGTGAGGGAGTTGGCCGCACATGGGGGGCTTCTGGGAAGGAGGAGGTGGCTCTGACTAGGATGCGCGGGAAGAGGCAGGGATGAGCCAAGGCTGCAGGACTGAAGGGCAGTGGGGAGCCACAGAGGGATTAAGGCAGGCAGTGACCATCAACTCTATGCCCGGCCCGTGTCTATGACACGATCCACAGCTGGAAGAGTCCTCATACCTTTCTTTGCCCTTCTCTTGGTTCCCTGAGCATTTTCACCCCAGATTCCTGGGTGGGTGGCGGGGGGTGGGTCCCTGGTCCCTGGCTGGTTCTGACTGGGGGCTCCTGGGGGGCAGAAGCCAAATTGAGGCTGGCACCAACTCAGGGAGCCACGCCCTCCCTCCCCCATTCTAGCCCCTCTAGACCAAGGAGGATGGGACAGGGGTCTTGCCAAGACCCTGCCCCCAGCCTGCGCCCTTTCTCCAGCTCTGTCAACCCCCACCACCCCACCGTCTTCCCCCACATCCCTCGTTTTCTTCATTTTGTCATTGTGGTAAAATACACGTGACGTAAACCTAACCACCTGAACCATTTTTGTTTTAATTTTTTTTTTCAACGTTTATTTATTTATTTATTTTTTTGGGACAGAGAGAGACAGAGCATGAACGGGGGAGGGGCAGAGAGAGAGGGAGACACAGAATCCGAAGCAGGCTCCGGGCTCTGAGCTGTCAGCACAGAGCCCGACGCGGGGCTCGAACTCACGGACCGCGAGATCGTGACCTGGCTGAAGTCGGACGCTCAACCGACTGCGCCACCCAGGCGCCCCCCCTGAACCATTTTTAAGTGTCCAACTCAGGGGCCTTAAGCTCACTCACACCCCTGTCCCCACCGCCCACCTCCAGAGCGCCGCCATCGTCCCAAACTGAAACTCTGTCCCCGTCAGGCACCAACTCCTCACTCCCCTCCCCCAGCCCCGGCCCCCGCCCCCCACCACCTGCTTTCTGCCTCCACGACCGGGGCTCCTCTGGGGACCTCACATTAGTGGCATCACACAGTGTCTGTCCCGTTGCGTGTGTGGCTTAGCTCACTCAGCATAACGTCCTCAGGGCGCATCCACGCCGCAGCCTGGGGCAGAAGGCCCCTCCCTTTTCAAGGCCGCGTAATACTCCACTGTGCCGATCGGCCAGTTTGCTCGCCTGCTCCCCACCGCCGGGCCCTCGGGTGACTCCCACCTTCTGGCGATGGTGAACAACACTCCTGTGCACACGCGTGTGCACAGGACCCTACTCTCAACCGTTCGGGAGATCTCCCCAGGAGCGGAGCTGCTGACTCCCCCGTTTTCGCTTTCGAGGCTGTGTTCGCCGCTGCTCAGAGGTGCTCTCTCTTTGCTGAGCAGGGGATCCAGATGCCGCCAGCCAGCCCCCCGGCGGGCCCGGGTCTCCGTTCCCCACCTCGTGCTCTTCACCAGGACCCAGCTCCCGTGGGCCACGTTCTGGGCCTCTCTGCTTCCTCCTCTGTGAACCACCACGGGGGCGGGCGCTGCCGGTGGCCCAGTTTCGGGGCCACCCCAAAATCAGGTTTTCGCAGCAGCCCAGGCTGTGCAGAGCTTGTACCCCGGGAGCTGGACGGGCCTGCGGTCGAGGTGCCACTCACACCCGGCACGCCCGCCTGCCCACCCTGATCCGCCTGCAGGCTGCAGTGTACAGGCAGCTTCCCACCCTGCCGGGGCCCCAGGCGTCCCAGGACGGCCTCCTCCGGAGGCCACATCAGACCCGGAGACCCTCCGCTGGGCCAGGGCCTGAGCTGGGCCAGGACTCAGAAACCCAGGCCCTCATGCGGGCCAGCGGCATCCGCGCTCACTCGGAGGCAGGGGAGGCCACTCAGAGGGCCAGGCCAGCCAGGCCTCCCGGGCCCCTCGGCCCTCAGGAGCCACGAAAACGAATGCCAGGGGAGCCGGGCAAGCCACCGAGCTCCAACAGCACGCTGCCTGCCAGGACTCGACTCTGTTTTCACCCAGACCAGCATGAACAGAACATGCTATTGACAAGCCTTTCCCCCTCCCTTCTCCCCCCACCAGCTTTCTAAAAAATTATTTTCAAGCACAGAGAATCTATAAACCAACTGGATATAACAGGCTCGTCTCGAACACTCCACCCAAGAGGAGCAGAATCGTTTTTATCCCCGGGATAGGCCACCAAACCAACCTCAGTAGACTGGCGAGGATGGAGATGATACAAAGTATGTTCTCTGACCACAACGCAATGAAAGTAGAAATCCAAAACAGAGAGAAATCTGGCAGACTCAGAAATACGTGGACAATAAATACAATAATGCAGGAGAACCTGTCTGGAGCCTTCGGGAGGGCATCCCGGCAGCGAGGGATTTGTCCAAGGAGGGGGGGGGGGGGCCCGAGTTCCAGAGCTGGATTTCCATGTTGCGGGGGGGGGGGGGGGCGGCGGGGGGCAGATCTGGGTCCTGCACGAGGGGCCTGGGTATACCTGAGACTCACCTCATCTGCAGATCTGGAGAGCCCGTGAGGTCTCTGGGTGTCCCTGGGGACTTCCCATAGTCCCTGGCGGAGGGGGGGGGGAGGCATAGCCTCCAGAGTGGGAGCCTGCCCCGACTCACACAGGTGACCCCCCAGCCCCCAAGAATGGATCCTCAGGGGTCCAAGGCTGGCAGTGGGGACCTCACTGGGGATCGGCTTCTGAGACCCGCCCCAGCCATCCGGTCACACTCCTTCCTTGCTTGTTTAGAATATGTTAGAAACTTCTTCACTGGGCATTCCGGGCCCTTCACAGGCAGCCACATCTCCCTCCTCTGAGCCTCTACACCCCCTACCTCAAAGCCTAATCTCCAAGGTCCCCCTGACCCTACCCCGACTCACCCTCACTCCTTCCTCCCCAACAGTCTTTGCATAGGCTGTTCCTCATGTGGAAAAGCCCTTCCCGTGTGTCCATGCGGCAAACCCAGTCCACCCTTCAAGGCCCAACTCAAGTGTCACCTCCACCGGGAAGCCTGCCCCGACTCCCCCAGCAGGAGCCCTGCCCACGGTCACGCAGACTGACCTAACCAGGGCTGGTGGGGGTGGGGGTGGTTGGGATGGGTATCCGGCTCCCCCATTCGACTGGGTCCGAGCAGCCAGGGGTGAGGGGTGTGCATGAGGAGGGGGCCTGGCTGCAGAAGGGTCAGCACCACGAACTGCGGTAGCGATTCTGCTTCCTGCTACTCAGAAGGAGTAAAACCCCAGCTCCAGGGTTTCCTGAGATGACAGGGTTTCTTATTGACCCCAAGAGAGGTCAAGATGGTAGGTAGTGTGCAGGGTGCGGTGTAGACGTGACTTGAAGTCTGTGGCCCAGATTGACCCCAGTTCTGGCGCTCTCCTCCTGGCCAAAGCCCCGGGCAGCCGCCCGGTCCCGTCTGAGCCAAATGTCCCCCTGGGCTGGTCAGAAAAGCGAATCAGAGAATCGTTTCATGCCACACGGTGGGAGCTCAGCCGGTACTGTCCCCTCCTCTGTGTCCCCCAGCATAGACGGAATCCCATCTGGAGGACCCCAGGCAGGGCCCAGAAGTTGGCAGGTATACAGCACCCCAGGGACTCTGGCTCGGCCGCCTGCAGGCCACACTTTGAGACACGCGGCTCTAAATTGTCCCAGTCATTCAGGAAATAGTTCTGCACCCGCGAAATGCCAGATGAGGTTCTACACGCTGCCGTCCTGCCTTCTCCAGCACATCCTGACTGCTCTCTGCCTCGGTCACCCCCGATTTCAACCTTGACCCTAAGTTGGCCTTGTGGGGACTGTCCCAGGTCTAAAAGACTCCTCAGCCAAACCCCACGTCTGCGGCCTCGGGGTTCTATGATGTTCCAGCGCAAGGAGGAATCCGGCCAGCCCCATCTCTCCCTTGGCTTTCAAACATGCCCAGTGGCTCCAATCCCGACTCTCCAGGGCAGAATTCTCCACATTCCCGGTGTGTTTCCGTTGAACCCCAAACCTCAAACACATCCTGATGTCTCATTTCCTCAGCACGGCCAGGGTGACTTAGGCTAGCTTGCCGGGGGCTCGTGGGTTCGTTTTGAGTCATACAGAGGTTTGTCGAAGGAAAGGTTTCTTATCTCAGAAGCTGTTACATCAAGCACAGCCGGTTCCCACCAACCCTCTGCCCGTGTGTGCGCAGGTCCCTGCAGGAGCCCTCAGGCCAGCTTTTCCCTGCCTGCCCGGGTCTGGCCTTTGGGTGACTTGGAGGCGCAAGCCCTTGGCGACAAAGCAGGGGCTGGGGGCGTTGGGCAGGTCTGAACTGGGCTCTTGGGTTCACCACTGTCACCCTGTGGCTCCTGGCCTTCGTCTCCTCCGCTGCAAAAAGGGGGGGGGGCCTCAGCAGGTGCCTTGGCGGGGCTCCCTCCGATGGACCCGACCTGCCCTATGTGAGGTACAGAGTAGGTGCTCCATGAAGGAAGAGAGAGATGGTGGAACTTCAAAGGAGCAAGCCCACTCATTGTGTTTAATCCGGGGTCTCTGCGACGTGGGACTAGGGGTGGGGGGCACTGCCACATTTGGGGACAATCCCAATGTCCAAGGCAACCGTCCACTCTGAGCGACTTCTGCACGGGAAGAGTCTGAGATGCCCAGTGGAAGCACCCAGAGAGAGTGTCCGTGCGGGTGACCTTGCACTAGTCCTTTCTTGAGTATGAGTGGGTCCCTCATGGGTGCCTTTTTAAGTGGGGGGGGGGGAGGGGGCTCCTGAAGGACTTTTGCCTGGAGGCAAAGTTTTGGCAATTTTTAAAAACATTTTTAACGTTTTTATTTCTGAGGTGGGGGGCAGAGAGAGAGGGAGACACAGAATCCGAAGCAGGCTCCGGGCTCTGAGCTGTCAGCACAGAGCCCGACGCGGGGCCGGAGCCCATGAACCGTGAGATCCTGACCTGAGCGGAAGTCGGAGGCTTAACCAACTGAGCCACTCAGATGCCCCGGCAGTTGTTTTCTTACTATTGTTGCTGTTGTTGGCTTGCTGGTTCAAGAAACAATCAGGATGTTCACCGCAGCATTATCCACAATGGCCAAAAAGTAGGAAGAACTCAAGTGCCCATCAAAGTATAAGTAAATACACAAAATAATCCACCCACGCAAGGCAGTAATATTCAGCCATTAAAAAACAGGAACGAAGCACCAGCTCACGCTACAAGGGGGATGAACCTTGCAAACATCGTGCCGAGTGAAAGCAGCCAGACCCAAATCGACACGGTATGGGATCCCATTAACACGAAACATCCAGAACAGGCAGATCCATAGAGACAGAGAACAGACCGGTGGTTCTCAGGGGCAAGGGGAGGGGTCTGGGGAGCGGGGGTGTCCCTTGGGATGACGGGAATGTTCCGGACCTACAGGTGATGGTCGCACAACACTGCGAATGCACCGAGTGCCCCTCAATTGCCCCTTAATTAAGTGGTTAATTGTATGCTATGTATATTTTACCTCAATAAAAACAAAATTATTTTCTGAAAGAAGAAAATGGGAATAGAGGCTTCCATTATAAAATGCTGTCCTTCTTCACAAAATTCTTTTGTGAGTGTAACATAAAATTTGGTCTTTTTTTAGTGTCTCTTCTCTTGACGGATGGATGGAAAACAAGACAGGATACGCACGCACACACTTACGCACGCGCACACGCGTGCACTAGAATATTACTCCGCCTTAAAAAAGAAGATTCTGACGCGTGTTACAACACGGATGAGCCTTGAGGACACTATGCTGAGAGAACTGAGCCAGACGCGAAAGACAAATACTGCACGACCCTACGTCGTATTTGTCTTTTGCTATTTGGGGGAGGGATGGGAAATTTGTGTTTAACGGGGACAGACTTTCAGTGTCACAGGATGAAGAATCCTGGAGACTGGATGGTGACGATGGTTACACGACATGAATTCACCGGCCGCCGACTGGACTGAGAAATGGTTAAGACGGTAAGTTTTATAGCTGTGTGTTTTACCGCGATGTGATAAATAAACATAGCATTTGGGAAATCAGACATAACAGCAGAGGACTGACCCGCAGCCTCTCGGAACAGTCACTCCTTTATTAACAACAGAAAACAGATACACGGAAAGGGGTGAGTTCAGACCCCTTTTTCATTTCACGAGGTAATGCTACCTAGAGCTCCGCTAACACGTGTAACTGGATACTTGAGTGACTTTCAGAAAAAACAACGGATTTCCCACTTTAGGGTTTAAAAAAAATCCTGTTCAGGGGCGCCTGGGTGGCTCGGTTGGTTCAACAATGGACTCTGGATTTTGGCTCAGGTCATGATCTCACAGTTTGTGAGATGGCGCCCCGCATCGGGCTCTGAGCTGACGGCACAGAGCCTGCTTGGGATTGACTCTCTCCATCTCGCTCTGCCTCTCTCTGCCCCACCCCTGCGCGTACGTGCTCTCTCTCTCTCTCTCAAAATTAATAAACTTTAAAAAAAAAAAAGCAAAAAAGATTCTTTTCAGCCCATGCATTTGTCAGCCTTCAGTCAAGATGGGAAAGAGAGCCCCTAATGTAGACAGTGGGGGAATCAAAACGATGGTATGACCTTGACGTTATCATTAGACTCACAGAAGGAGCCATTCTTATTTCACATAATTTCCTTTTGACCACGTTGACTCTAAGATTTGCGGGGAAACAGGGAGGGGGACCTCTGGTTTCATAGTGCGGCAAACAATGTAGCATTTAATTTTTATTCTTCCAAGTAATGCCGCCTGCACCCCAGAGAAAGATAGAAATCAAATTACAGAGAAATCAGAAAGTGTTCCACCCTAATTAAAAAAAAAAAAAAAAATTCAGCTGGAGCTCCATGAGGGCAGAGAAAAAATGTCTGGCTCCCCAGTGCCTCCCCAGTACCCAGTTCAGGCCCTAGATCTGGTGTGGCAAACTATGGCCCGAGGGCCAAATGTGGCCCCCCCCAAATGGTTTTGTAAAATAAAGTTTTATTGGCACACGGCCACATGCTGTCTGTTCTCAGGCGGCTTTTGTGCTATAATGGCAGACTTGAGTAATTGCAAGAGAAACCATCCGGCCCCAAAAGCCAAACCCATGTACTATCCGATCCCTGACAGAAAGCCTACCGGCCCCTGGTCCAGAACAACGTGAGTGAAAGTAAAAGTCTGTGGAATTAAATCTGATTCAAAGTACAGTTGGCTGCTGGCAGCATTTCCTGTTTCTGGAAATACAACCGTAGTTGAGGGCATCTGGTTTCTACAGAAATACAGCAGGTCGACCTGGGATGGTTCTCAGGCTCCCGAGAGAAAGTTACAAATGACAAACGGTAAGGGTGCCCCGGGCCCCAGGGCTTAGACCAGACTCTCAGGTAATGGAGGCAGGTGACTCACTGAGAATGGCCTCTGCGTCACTGGACTGACTACAGGCGGGGAGAATGTTCTGGATCGAGTTACACAGCTGCCACAGGCCCTCCACGAAGGCCAGGGGAGGAGTCTCACGGCCTGACTTACGCTCTTACAGATGCCTTGCCAAAGCCTCCCATCTGTCTGGGGGTCCCCGCGTCCCCCCAAGAAGGTCCGCGGCAGCACGGGGGACCCAGAGTCTGTCACCGGCTGGTGACCGCTGGAACAATTCCTGCTTGTTCGCTCACCCACGCTTCCCAAGAAAAGGTTTCGTTCGGAGAATACATGTGGGCACCGCCCCAAGGATTGGGATGTACAGTCAGCAAGACAATTTAAGCAGAAACAGGGTTCGAAGCGGACGGTTGGATGTGAGAGGCGGCAAAAGATAGAGAAAAAGAGTTGCTAGAAATATGGCCAATGGCCTGAAGACAAAGTATCAGAAAAATGCCCCCCCCCCCTGCCCCGCAGGGCTTCCTTCCAAGCTGGGGCACGGGCCTGGGGGACAGGGACATGTCTGCGAGGGGTAGGATGTGCTCTAGGCGTGAAAGGAGCCTCCGCAGCTGAAAATCAGTTTCTAGTCATTTCCTCTGTTAAATGAACCATCTTCCTTGGCCCAGTCAATGCTTGAGAGAAAAAGGGCAACCGAGAAGCTCAAACAAATCAAGAAGGTGGCAGGGAAGATGGAAAATGGGAGAATCTGCCCCCCGCCCCCCGTTGCAGTCGGCCAGACGCACTCCTTCCTGGGAGGGCCAGGCAGGCGCAGGTGACAAGGTGGCTGGGGTAAGCTATGAGGGTCAGAGGACTTGTAGGACAGGAGAGTGCGATGGCTCTGTTGGCCTCAAGCGTATGTCCAGAGAGAATCAGCCCTGTGGAAGGCTGGGGATCCCCGGAATGCTTCCGGGGCTGGAAGGGATCTGCTCTGTGGGATCGTCCTTGTCAAGGACCTGAAGAACCACCACGTCCCCGGGGCCATTGCCCTCCAACTCCTCAGACTTAACTGCAGGAGCTATGAATGCCAGGCCACTTCCAGTAAGTCTCATTGTCGGTTATAAAAATAACCACTGTCGAAGTGGTGACAGGCTCATGATAGAGTCCAGCAGTGCCACTCCAAGGGCAATGGCATCTGTCCTCCTCAAGTGGAAAGCCCCCTGGCCAAGCCTCTGAGTCGGCGCTAGCCTCTTGGTTTCGGACATAACCACCATTTTCCCCGTCTGTGGGCCGAAAATGGACTTGGTCCGCCCAAGGCACTCGGGACACGGGAGCCCCCTTCTCTCCACGGGCCTCCGTACCATCTCCGGGAAAGTTAACAGCAGGTCTGAGGGGCCTCCCGGCTCCCCGCCTACCCCACACCAATTTCCCTTGGAACGAGCCTCCCATACTCAGCGACAGAGTGGTAGCTTATCCGGTATAGACGAGAGTTAGCTCTCCGCACGTTCCTGGGTAGCAGACCTAGAAGGCACGAGCCCCTGCTATCGAAGTGCAAGGCAATCCCTATCGTGGCGACCATTGCTTTAATAAGAGCCCTCTGAATCAGTAATAACAAAAACCGCTACCACCGGCTGGGGGAGAGGGGAAACGGGGAGTTGTTGTTCCATGGCTATGAAGTTTCAGTTTTGCAAGATGAAAAACTTCTAGAGAGCTATTGCACAACAACGCGAAGAGAGTCCACACTACTGAATCGTACAGTAAAAATCGTTGAGATGGCGCATTTTGTTAGGTGGGTTTTTTTTTTTTCTCCTTACCACAGTTAGTAACAAAAATAGATGCCAAAACAACTACTGCTACTGTTCTCTCTGTGCTTTCTACCTTGAGCGTCTAGAATGTGCTGAGAACACTGCCATGGATTCTCACAACAGCCCTGGGAGATGATGTTATTCTCTCCACTTTACAGAGGAGGAGAAATGGTCCCAAGGGATGGTGTGGGCTCCCCGGGTCTATCGAGAGGGGAGCTGGGTTTACACCGAGTCTGTCCGACTCAAGGCTGTGTCCCTCCCAGCCCACCCATGGTCTCTTCACCCCCCTCAGGGTCTTCTCTGGTCTCCCTTAGGGGAAGAGAAGCCAGAAGACTCTTATCCTAGGATCTAGAACCGGAAAGGAATCGCAGATCCGGTCTACCATGCTGTTCTCTTAGAACCAGGGTCCCCACTTCCTTTAAAAAGTGTGTTTACGGCTGAACAATGGCCACATCTCATCTTGGGTCTTTTTTTTGGCTCTCAGAATGGAAACTCTGCCCTTTGTCTCGAGCACAAAGAAACAATATTCACTGCAGGCCATTATCTGAAAAGCCCTTATGTTCTGGTCCCCAGAAAGGGTTCTCTACCCCCAGATTGAAGGTCAGTGTAGGAAGACCATTGCCAGGTCACAGAATTGCTCATTTATTAAACTGAGGCTTCTCATAAAATATTTTTTTTAATTTATAAGGTACATATTATAGTATTGATATATATCCTTGTCACAATATTTTGATATTGACATGTTATAGACTCTATATGCTATAATAGTATTATCATTATACATGAGAGTCTATTATAGGTCAGACTAATAATATATACAATACTACTACAATTATATATAATCGTATGTGTAGTAAGTATTTATTTGAGACAGACAGAGTTAGAGCAGGGAAGAGGGGCAGAGGGAGAGAGAGAGGGAGAGAGAGAGAAACTTAGGCAGGCTCCACATTGAGTGTGGGGCTCGATCCCACAGCCCTGGATCATGAGCTGAACTGAAATCAAGAGTTGGACGCTCAACCAACTAAGACATCCAGGTGCCCTGTGTAGTAAATATATAACAGTGTATACACACACACACACACACACACACACACACACACACACTAGTTATTTAAGCTAGCATTTCTCCCTTAGCTATCAAATGGTTTTCAAGAGTGGAAAAATATTTTTTTTCAATTTTTTTAAGGCATGGAAAAATATTTTTATTGAAATACATTTGACATATAACATTGCGTAAATTTTTACAACACTGCGTAAATTTAAGGTGTACACGTTAATTTGATACACTTAGGTATTATAATACGATTTCCATTTAGCAAGAATTAGCACCTCTATTGCATTACATAATCATAATTCCTTTTTAGTGGTTGGAATAATTAAGCTCTAGTCTCTTCTTAGCATGTTTGGTGATCATAATACGATATCGTTACCTATAGGTGCACAAAACATTTTAAGTAAAGATGAGGCCAGCAGGATGGTTTCCGTTTTCTTCTTTATTGTTACCTGAACTCCTAAAATACGTGTGCCTTTCTAGAGACTTGAATCATAATCTTAAGACTTTTAAAGCTAGAAAGGTCTTCGTCCGGTCCGACCTCCTTGCCAAAGGAGGAAAGTGAGTCCCAGAACAGTTAGGTAGCGTGTGCCCAAGGTCATGAAGCAGGAGCATACTGCTGCTGGAGAGCAAATCAAAGAGATATTTAAAAACCCACTAAACATAAACATGCAAGCCCATATCACGTAATTTCTCTGGAATAAGTCTGTGATAAGGATCACATTTCCCTTTATGTTTTTCCAACAACAGCTCATGATACAATTTGTACGGCTCCTGGTAACTTTTACTGGGGAAAATTTGGGGGAAAAAAAAACAACAACAAAAGTACCATGTTTCAAAAGGAACCAGATCTGATAAGGCGGCAGAAATATTTACTCCATTATTTCAAGAGGCAGGTTCTTTGTTTCTCAGACGCTTCCTGTTTTAAAAATAGCTTTCCACAACTGTTCCAGGACTAGGATGTCCTTTTAAATGAAACGGGCTTTGAAGATGCAATTTCATTTCAGTGGCAGATAATCGGCCAGCCTTTTGCAGGAGGCGGCTCGGACCGGGTATCCTGGACCCTTGGGTGCCGGTCCCGCGGCAGCCGGGGCTGGGTGGCTGGACGGTGAGGAGGTGGGGAAGCAGCCAGCACAGGTGGGAGCCTGAACAGAGCGGGGCACCTGCTAAGGGGCCAAAGGCTTCCAGCCATCGGGCGGCACATCAGTGATGTTGCGAAATCAGAGGTGCTGCCGTTCACATGCAGGATGTGATTGGATGGAGGGAGGGTATGACCCTTAGCTTTAGGCGTGATCATGGCCTGGTGGCTGCGTGAGAAGGCGCCCACCTTTCTGAGCGACGCGTACTTGGATGGGGAAGGACGAAATGATGCCGTGACCGAACTGCCTTAAAGCCTGGCTGCAAAGGGATGGGACACCGGGCGACGCGTATGCGGGGGTTTACCGTGCTCTTCTCGCCGCTACTATGTTTGGAGATTCTCATAATAAATGCTTTCGAACTGGATACTCTGTGTTTTAGGAAAGGGTGTGCGTGTTCCCTGCCGAGGAAGAGGCAGAGCGAGCCCACGGGAGCGGGGAGGGATCGGTGGATTGGAGGCTGATTTTGGGTGTCTGTGTAGGAGCATCCCTGAGTGTGTGGGGGGGGGGGGAGGCTGGGGAGAAAGGAAATGGGACTTAAAACTGGCTCATAACCGTTTTTGGGGGGGCGGGGTGTCTGGGAACCTTTAACAACCAAATGAAAACATCACGGACACCCTCCACATAAACAAGAAAAATACACAAATGCAACCTCAGGGGTTCGAGGATTCCCTAAAGCCCATCGCACCTCCCTGGGTAAGAGCTCCTAATTCAGTGCACGGTCCTCCATTTCTAAGACGTAAAGAGACTCTTTTTGTGCCTTTCCTAGGTGCAGTGGATACGTGAAAAAGCACCTTTTCCAAGACCGGCAAAATGCTGAGCCACCAGTGCTTTGGAGCTTTGAGGCTCCGGGCAAATGACTACAAGACGCAGAGCCTCGGTTTTCCCACCAGGAAAATGCACGGTCGCCTTGCCTCGCCTGCCAGGTGGCTCTGAGGCTGAAACAAAATGATGGAAGCTGAATCATTGCAAACACGGAGAGGGTTTCACCTCATGCCCACGTGCGGAGCTGTGACCACCTTGGGGAGCAGTGACACGGTGACTGCCACCTGAGGGGAGGAAGCCTGAGGAATCGCCTCCAGCCACATTCTGGAAGCTGCTGGCTCTTCCAGAGAGGATGGGGGGCACGCCCCTCAGAGGTCAGGAAGCCCACAGGCTTCGTGCGAGGCCCCAGACCCACGTCACTGCCAAGGACAGAGAAGCCAGGCGGTCTCCTGGGCACCAGGGAATCCCACACCCTCCAGGACCCCGGGGGCCCCTCGTCCGTAACCTGGAAAAGGGAGATTTAATTTCCCAATATTGGTTCATTAGTTCTAACAAATGTACCATTATGAGTACAAGAGGTTAAAAACAGGGGAATTTGTTAGGGGTTTATGGGAACCCCTTTGCATTATCTTTGTGATTTTTCTGCAAATCTGAAACTGGGTCTAAGAAGTAAAGTTTACTAAAGCGTAAGAACAAGCAAATAAATACGTCTGTTAGAATGATTCCCTGGAGGTGATAAAGCATGTGCATTGGGGGGCAGGGGGGCTGAGAAGCAGCAGGCAGGGGGGTGGGGGTGAGCAGCCCTGCCTTGGCTGGGGAAGGGGAGCAGGCAGAGACCTTGGCCCAGAGATATACAACAAACACCGAAAAGGAACTTTTCCAAAGAAGGGTCTTAGAATCTGACCCTACCATAAGGGGCTGGGGCTGGGTCCCCTGAGATTTCCCGGAATGGTTGATCCTGACATTCCCATCTCATCCCCTCCCGAACCTGCGTGGTTTGGGGGTCAGAGGTTCTCTGCTGCATTTTCTCTGGATAAAGGCTCTTCCCAGGCTATGCTCAGGCAGCTCAGATTCGAAAGTTATTATCATCTTTATCTGAAAGAAGTTGGTGGGGGGTGGGGGGGGGAGGAGGGAAGGGGGGGTGGGTCTCGTCTCCCTGGGGACAGCGAGAAGCAAAGCAGGGGGCAGATCTGCAATATCTTCAGCAACTCCTGAGGTCGTCCTGTCAACAGTTACATCCAAGCTTCCGGAACGTTCTAGGGGAACACAGCTGCATCCTAGGGGGAAACTGTCCCGTTTCCCGATTCTGACTATGGGTTTCGGACTGCCCAGCGGCCTCGCCCCCGATGGAGACCAGGCCTCAGCGAACGGCACAGGGCTCTTTTTTTCAAATTGCGGGGCCTTGACAAAGGGCCGCCCCCTCTAGTGACAATGACCCTGGGGAGCCAGGGCGACCCTGAAAACGTCCCAAAGTGGCTTTGTGGCCCTAGAAGCCACTCAAGCACTTAGGATTCACACAGGAACCTTCCATCTGTTTTCCGCCCACCGCGGGGCTGGTTTCCCTCTGGGATACCACGTGTGAACGTTAAAGCCAGGAAGATAACATTTCAATGAAAGGGAAAGAAAGATTGTGTTTTGTATTAAAATACTTTATATTAACCATTCGAACTGAATTTTATACAACGGATGCGGACACCGCCCAGATGTCTGTCTCAGAAGGGGGGGTCGGGGAGGCGTCGGGTGGGGGCGCCCCGGCGCCGGCGCGAGCAGGAGACGAAAGGCCGGGAGTCACGGTCCTGTGCTCCTGGCGGAGGGAGAACCGGGTGCCGCCGCTCAACAGGGACGTCACGGCGCAGGTGAGCCCCCCGAGCCCGAGGCCCTCTGACCCGCGAGTCCTTGGCGGAACAGTGGCGGCCACGCGTCACCACGTGAAACGGGGGCCACTGTGTGTGCGTGCGTGCGTACAGACAGACTCGAGCTTTCTCCTTTTGCACCAGCGCCCCCGCGGCCGTCCCGCCCGCGCCGGTGGCCGGGGCCGGGCGCCTAGGCGGCGGGCATGTCAGCCTTGCTGAGCGCGATGGCCAGCTCCAGGTCCTCCTGCTCCTGCCGCCGCAGCCGCGCCAGCCTCTCCTGCTCCGCCTTCTCGCTCTCCCGCTTGGCCCACGCGAGTTGCTGCTCCTCATTGCCAAACTGCAAAGGAAAATGGAGGTGGGGTTACTCGGCCCGGAAGCTGCGAGCCGCCACTTGGGGGTGGGGGTGGGGGTGGGGGTGGGGGTGGGGGGGGGGGGCGAGGAGGGCGCCTGCCGCGCGCGCTGTCGGGGTGCAGGAGAATGCAATGCTGGGGTGCGCTGGGGGCGGGGGGGCGGCGGGGGCTGCGTGGCGTGCACGTGAAAACCGGCAGAAGCCAAAGAAGCCCGTGTCTCGGTCGGGAGCGGGGAAGGGACACGCACGCCCCCCGGTCCTGACCCAGGGTCACATGCACTGAGAAACAGTCTGACCTGAACTGCCACCTGGGACCTCAGAGAAACTAGTCGCCCTGCCCGCAGGAAACCAAGGCAGGCAACGCGAGGCGTCAGTTTGGGGACACAGAGAGATTTCCTGCAACTCCCCGGGGTGGGAGGCTATGAGGCTTCAACGGGGGTGTGAAGGAGGAGCCTCGGCGTGGCCTCCTCTCCGGGCGTCTCTGAACAGCGGTGGAGCAGAGGTCTGAACCGAGGAGCTCAAACAGCGAACCCACAAGGCCCGGGCCTCGATGCCGGGCCGATGACACCAGTGGGTGGAAGGCGCCCAGACTGGAGAGTTCTGGCACGTGCACGGGGCTCTGGGCTTCACATGTGCACAGAGGACTGTCTTGAAACGCGGCATCTCTACCCCGGCCACGGTCTGGGGAGCTCTGGGCCTGCTAAGCGCCACTTTGTACTTGAACATTTACACCGCCAATCGGTCCAGGAGTTCTTGAGGTCCTTTTCCAAAAGTTTCAATTCAAAAAAAAATTTTTTCAGCAGCAGAGGAAACCATTCTGACACCAAGATGGGTGGTTTGAAACCAGTCAAGGCACCTTAGCTTTCTGGCAAGAAAAGCAAAGCTAGATCTCACACGCTCTTCCCGTGGCGTGGGTCGCTGGCTCCCCCCAAGACCCCCCCCGTCACATGCCCCAACGCAGACTCGGGGGCCCTTCCCAGGTCTCTTCTCTGCACCCGCTTTGCCGGCTCTTCACTAAGCGCTGGACGACACCAAAGAAACAGGCAGGCCGGCCCTTGGAAAGGTGGCCCTCGGGAACAGGCATACAGACAATCCCAATCTGACACGGGCTTCGAGGAGGCCCATACAGACCCCAGGGGGAGCACTGGGGAAGGAAGCACAAAAGAAATTCGAGGCTACCTCTTCCCTCACACATGTACTGAGCCTGAGTGGCAGCTGGGGGGTGAGCTCGTCCGACAGGTGGGGACACGGAGGCCCGGGGACAGCAGGGAGCTCTGGCCCGCAGCACGCTGGACTTTCTCTCTGGGTCTGGGTGGAGGCGGGGCAGGGGCGGTCAGCCACAGCTGAGGAGTTGGGGCTACAGGGCACCTTCGTGAGTGTGGCTTTTGCCGGGGTGGGGGGTTACCAACCAACCCTGACTTTGCCAGAACAGAGCATGGGGTGGGAGGGGCTAGACTTCCAAGGGCTTGTGCACCAGAGTGGGGGAGGGGCGGTGGAGGAAGCCTGGTCTGGACCACATGTGGCCTGGAGAAGGAGGTGGGACAGGAGAGGCAGCCTCCCTCCGGCTGGCCTTGGGAGTCAGGTGGGGACAAGTGTGGGGTGAGCATGAAAAAGAGCCGACCCCAGGAAGAAAAGCTAAGTCTGACTTTCTCAAAGAAGCTACCCAGAAAAGCATTCAGGGGGGTGATGAGTCCCCAGGTAGGACTCCCTGAAATCTGGTCCCCACCCCTGTTTCCACTGCCCGTCACAGAAAGCCCCCACCCCCGCACTCTGGGGAATTTTCCCATACCTCATCAGGAGAAAAACAAGGAAGAAACAACAAATGCTGGCAGAAATGGCAGCATGGTTGACAGGGACCTTGTCCTCTGTCAGCTCAGAGGAGGGGGTGGGTGGGGGCTGACAGGCAACGGCCAAGGTGATCCAGCCACAGCCTGGAAGCAAGGCCAGGAGGGGTCAAGTATCAGCTGAGGCCACACGGCCACACCATGATTCCCGCCCAGCCCCAGAGTCTTAGGATGTCACCACAAAGCCTCCTGCTCAAGGGGTCTCCATTTTCAAATTAGATGTGCTGACAGGAACATTCCAGATGCCTTCAGAGCAGACTGGGTTGGGGCCAGCTTCAGGATCCTCTATGGAGACTCGAACCAAGCATATGGTTTGTGCGCACTTGAGAAGCAGGCTGGACCATCGTTTCCGAGAGAACACCGGAGGAAGAGGGTTCCTTGTGGCTCCCTCTGGGACTCATGTCAGCAGAAAATTCTCTCCAGGTCCCAGCGGACCCCGGTCCTCTGACCTGCCCGCGTCGTGAAGGCCAGAACCTGGAGCACCTGTGGATGCGGCTGCCACTCCATCAACGGCAGCTGACTCCCGCTTCACCCCTGCGCCGTCCTGGAGCGCAGACAGTGGGGCACAGGTTGCTGCCCTCCCTCGACATCTCGAGGCGGACACTTCAGCACTCGAGGCAGTTTTACTTCAGCAGCCTCTCGGCAGAAATCCGGGGTCCAGACGGCTCCGCACACAAGGCACCCGGGACCGTTCCTCCCCGGGGCCCGAGGCGTGTGACAGAGCCTGTACCGTGCCATGCGCGGGAAGCCTGCAGCCACCTCCCGCTGGCTCATTGCTGCCACCGTGAGAATCGCATCCAACTCGGTTGAGGGTGCACGGCGCACCCATCTGATAGCTGCTCTGCACTTCTGGAAAAAAGAGCCATTTTGCTAACCTATAAATGCTACTTCCTAATAAACACATTTGCCTGAGACAGAAAGTCTTGTTTTGAAAGAAATCTTGGAGACGTTTCCCGTGAACAGCTCCAAGGACAAGTAACCCATTGATGGAAACTCGGGGCTCATAAATTAGAGGCTTCCAGAGTGGCAGAGCCAGGGCGCCAACGGGGGACGGCACGCGCAGTGACATCGGCGTAACTGAGCTCCAGTGCGGACCCAGAGGCTTCTGCGCGGGGAACAGGGCGTCTCGGTGCCACTCTTAGAACATCCGAGCTGAAAGAGTCACGGTGCCAGTAACTGGGCAGGAAGAGACCTGTCAGCGTTCACTTGGGGAAGCTGAAATACACAAACCGGAGGAACTGACTCTGGCCCTGTTTTGAGTTGGCCCAGATCTTCAAGGTCCAGGGAACCAGAAACCAGTGGCCAACGGGCTGCATCCCTGGATGTCATGAAAACGCAAAGACATCCTGAGTGCCCCAAGGTGGGACAGGTTGACCATCTTGGGACTACAGTAGGACTGAAGGGGACAAACCAAACCAGTCAGGTGTCCTGCCTGCCTCTCCTCACACTCCATCCCAGCAGAGTGGCCAAATCCCACTGTCGGGTCATTTCCTCTGGAAAAACTGGGGCATCCGAAGCGGGGAAAGGCGATTTCAAACAAAGAACAGCAGGGCTGCAAACTGGGTGGAACCTGATCCCCCACCTGGAAACGAGAATGATCAAATACCAGGGATGTTTCTGGAATGACCAAAAATGTTGGGCCAAATGACAGCTTGAAACCTCAGATTTTTTTTTTTTTTTTTTTAAATATTTTCCCCAAACCAGCCATCAGGTGGGGGGTGGGGGTCACAGAAACAGAACCATGCATTTCAGAAAGAGAACAGTCGTTTCTCCCAATTGCCAATCACATCTACTTACCCCTCTTCCCTACCCAAAACAGAGTACCCGAATCATACGTGAACAGCTCTATTTTTCTCATCAGCGTTTAACATTTTTTTTCCCCCACCAAAATACAAATGTGGTACTATTCAAGAAACCGTAGATAAAGCGGGTTTTGTTTTGGGCTTTTATTAATAATGTTGCCATTTGTATACATCCACAGTGTGCGCTGGCTGTCAACAAAATTCAGCTAAGGGCAGTCGTAAAATATTTATAGGTCGCCAAGAGCCGAGAACGCGTCGGCATCTCGGGCGATTTCGGTAACGCCACAGGACGGCTAGCTGTGCACGAGGTGGGTCTGAAGCGAATCAGGCACTCACTGGGCACCGACAGGGCAGAGCCTGTGTTAGGACAGAGAGTCTGGGAGCAGGAGTGTCTATTAGGTCATGCGTCTCCACCCCTAGCCAGGAAACAAAAGTACTTTGCAAATTCGAATGAAGAAAACCTTTTCAAAAACAAACAGTGCGCGACAGACAGACCGTGAAACCAGTTCTGGGAAGACAACATCTGAAGCTCTCGGAGAACAAGATTCTCGGTACCCAGGAAGGTACTGAAAACAGCCTGGAGGGACAGCGTTTTACAACCTGGAATCTTTTCTTGCGCTCAGCTCCGAGAAACAAAGCCAGGCTTTCAGAAATCCCAGGATTAGCTTCTGAAAAGGCACTTAGCTTTGCTAACTGGCTCCGGGAGGGTTTTGGTTTTGGTTTAGTTTTGGCAAAGGGAAAGGGCGTCAGGGCAGTTGTTCTGGGCTGGACTTCTCTGTGCATTGTAGCTGGTAACTGAAATAAGCGGTGAAAAATCAAATGGCTCTTCCTTTGCGGGTCCTGCCTGGGTCCATCCGTCCTCACTAGCCGCTCCAAATGCACTGGGGCGGGCCCATCACAACTCTGGCAACGGAGACCCTTCTGGGGGCAGCGACACCCTAACGAAACTTCTGCCGTCTTGTTTTCAGACTTCGGAAGCGTGCGACACCTCAGCTGCCAAGAGTCCCTGAACACAACAGCCTCTGGGCAACAGAAATAACACAGAGTCTAACCAGGAAGGACAGAAACAGGCCCGGGGGGCCACCCCGCTGGAAGAAAGCATGCCCTGATCACAGAGTATCCAAACCGTAGCTCTTTTTTTTGTTTTATTGAGAAACTGTTTTTCTTACAGAAAGCAGTAGTACAGAATAAATAACACAAGTGAGAGCACTGAGGTACCGGGGGACATAAGCCAAGTCTGCCTTTGGAAAGAGACAAAAAAACAACCCAAAGAAGCTGCAAGCGGAGGGGTGGGGGTGGGGGGTGGCGCAGAGGAAGCTCAACTTACAGAGGTGAAGTCTGCAAAGCCCAAGGAAGAGGCTTTAGAAGGTTTAGCTGAAGAGGAGGGAGCAAATGGATCTTTTCCACTAAACGGGTCCCCAAACCCCTTTTTATTTTGGAACGGGTCACTGCTGTCAGCCCCGAGTGGCTGGAATGGATCGGGGGGCTCGGGAAAGTCTGCAGAACCAAGCTGGCTTACAGGTGTACTTTTACCTGGAAAGTTTAGGAGAAAAAAGAAAAAAAAAAAGGGGGGGGGGGAGAAAAAAAAAAGAAATACAAGTTACTGACCACGGACGGAACAGAGTCCTGACCGAGGAGGCCGGCACGCGCTCACGGAGACACCCTCTCCCTCTTTGGAAAGGGCTGGAATGCTGCTCAGTGGTGGGACAGATCCCGGGGAATCCTGGGTGGATCTCGCTTTATGCTCACCTTATCCCAGAGGCTTAACGGGTTTGCGGGCAAATACAAGAAAACCACTTCAGACAACCCCCTCCCTTCCCCGCCCCACACAGCTAAAATTTACTGTCTTTAACAAGCGAACTCGCAGGCATGTTTCAAAGTGACTCATTTTAGTGTGGCAACACATTTACTTATCACACGGAAAGTCATGGCTGAGCAGAAAAATACACTGTAAAACTTCTAACAAAAAAAAGGGGGGGTATTTGTAATTAAAAGGGGGAATTGGTTTCACAACATGGTACAGAGTTAGCATTAGTTGTGAGGCTCACCAGACAAACCCCCTCTGCTATCCTGAGATTTAGATTTGTTTTCAGCTCCCACTTCTGCCCTTTGGTGCTGGTGGCTCCAACGGGCAGGATTTGGGCCTTTCTGGGTTCTTGCTGAGAGGGTGGCTCTAGGATGCCTGGGTCTTGGCAAGGCAGATCGCTACGGGATGAGTGTGGGATACACATGCTTAGAGTTACAGACAACTGAGGCCCTGAGATCACGCTAGGGGCTGTGGCTTGAGGGCAGGCAGCTTCTCCTAACAAGTCCTGCCAGCGTGCTAGAATATTCCACTAGGAACCAGGGGCCTCCCCAGGCCTGCCTAGCAACACTTGATGAGCCTCCAGGATCTGCCCATTTTGTAGGCCGGGTCCCTGCCTGACGCCACTCCTTTGCCCGATGGCAGGCCAGGGCGGTCGGGGCACCCAGAGTGAGGTGTTTAATTCAGTCCAAGCAGGTCTGCGTCCAAGCCCCAGGCTAGAGACTAGAGGGCACTTAACATAATTCCAATTTGTCAATCCAGCTGTTTACGTTTACTCTTGCAATTTCAAAACTAATGTGCACGAAGAACCTAAAAGCCAAGGGCCACATTGCACATATGACCTGGGACATCTAGCTGCACATCCAGAAGATGCCTGCAGCCCCGAGTGGCATCTCAGGTGCCCCCATGCAGCACCTGAGCCTGGGACACCTGCCTTCCTCACCCAGCCAGCCTCTGCCACATCACCTGCCAGCTAGAGAGACCGCCCACCCGTCCATCTTCAGGCCCAGCTCTCAAAACCATCCTCTCCATGCTGCTGCTCGGGCTACATTTCTGAAGGCCCTGAGGTGTCCCTAAGAGCTCTGGGGCCACGGCCTGCCTCTGCTTCTTTTAGTGTCAAGACCTCACCAAGGACAAGTACCTCAGCCCCAGCTGGCCGGTTTCCTACGTGTGAAGCGGGAATAGAGAGGCAGGGGTCAGATGAGATGGCTGAGGCGTGGTGCCCCTAGGAGCAGTGGGGTCTGGCCCCCCCACCCCCGAGGCCACCCTGGCATCCTGCACCGCAGTGGGTTCTGCCCTTCTCGGTCACACCGCCTGCCCCAGGCAGTACCAGTAGGACTCAGGTGGACCAAGAAGCGGGGAGGGGACAGGCTGGCGCATCAGCCCACCTCTCCCAGTGGCCTCAAATCAATTCATAGGCAGACGCAGGGCCCGATGGTGGGCGGGCCCTATGAGCTAGAAGAAGGAGCCCCCCCCAGAGAGCCTTTGCCAAAGCCCCGGGTGTGCCACGCTGGCATGGGTTACGGGACCGGATGGGTCACTCCCCAGAAGGGTAGTGCAGAGTCCGTGCAGCAGGAAATAGGACCTCCCTCTCCCATAGCAAGTGACTTGTCAGAGAGAAGGCCTGGGGGTGCCCCCCCCCACATTCTATACTGGCTGCGACTCTACCACTGGGGGCTCCTCACCCGTCCACGACAGAGCCCAGATCTTCAAGCTGTCCCTCCGGCACCAAGTGCTGCTGCGGGTGCCATCCCCCCTGACATCAGCTCTCCCACCTCCTCCTCCTCCTCCTCCTCCTGGACCTCCGTGCCACAGGGCTGCAGGGAGCAGGGTGTTCTGGGTGCTCGCCACAGCTCCCTGGCTTGTCCCGCTGGCCTCGAAGAACCGCCCCCCCCCCCCAACACGGCCGCCGTGCACGGCCGGCCTACTCCCTGCTCTGAGGGATGAACCAACGGGTGAGTCAAGGCCTCCCTGGTCCCCAGACTAGGGGGAGAGGAGACAGCTGTCAGGTGAGGCCGGCCCAGCAGCTTGCAAACTCCAGGCTGTCCACCTGAGAACAGTGAGGGGCAGACATACTCCAGGGGCACCCCAAGCAGGAGGAAGGGTGGGCATGTCCACACCACCCGGAGATGCCCTATTTCTCTTTGCAGCTACTGCCCCGAGCAAGCAGCTCTCCTCTCTCCTGGGTCCCTGGGAACCGCTCACCTCACTGGTCGCTCCCCCTCCCAGCTTCCTGCCCCATAGGCCACCCTCATCCAGCAAAACGGCTTTTTAACATCCAGCCGATCCCCACGCTGCTGAGATCTCCCAAAGGCTCGCTGCTGCTCTAGGAATACGTACCAGCCCCGCCCAGCTGAGTCCTTTGTGCCTGCTGTCCCCAGGCCTGGGAAACCCTTCCTCTCGCAGAGCCAGAGGCTGCCCCTCCCCACTTCTGGCCGGGAGGCCTCCCCGTCTACCGTTCTGCGGCCCCTGTTACCTTCTGTCATTACGTCACGTGTGTATTTTTGCTCTCTCTCAACAGAACATAAGCTCCCTGGGGCTAGGGCCCCGCTGTCCGCTGCTGTGTCCTGATGCTATCGTAGGGCCTGATGCTTTACACCCTCGCTGAACGGAGCCTTCTACTGTACAGGTCCTGCTGCACCCCCAGCCCCACCCCAGGCCTATGCTTCTCCCATCGCGTGGTGACTCCCGAAGGCCCTGCAACCCATGCCAAAGTCTCCCCAACCGCATTGCCTGCCACCCCTCCAGGGCTCGAGTGGCACCTCCTTTCCTGGGAACCCCCCCAACGCGGGGTTTTTTTCTGGCTGGTCCCTCTGCCCAGGATGCACCCCCAACTCAGTTGCTACTGTCCTCTCGGGGGAACTCCTGTGCCCTGTGCTCAACTCTTCCAGCCCAGCCCCGGGGCAGGCCAGACCTACCCCTGGGAGAGGGGGGGTAGCACAGCAGCCACCCCTCGACCCTGTCCTCAGCCTTAGTCTCCTACTCCATGAAAAGGGGTTGTTATGGGCCGAACTGCATCCCCCACAAGTTCGTTATATTGTGCCCACCCCCAGCACCTAAGAACGTGACTGTATTTGGAGACGGGGTCTTGGAAGAGGTGATTACACTAAAGCGAGGTCCTGTGGGGGGGGCCCTTGTCCCATACGGGTGACTTTATAAGAAAAGGGGATTAGGACACACACGTCCACAGAGAGATGATGATGTGACGTGAAGACATGAGGAGAGGATCACCAGCTACCAGCCAAGGAGAGAGGCCTCAGAAGGAACCAGCCAAGCCTTTCGGCACCTTGACCTTGGACCCCCAGCCCCCAGGGCCGTGGGACGGTGGTACATTTCCGTTAGGCCGCCCAGCCTGTGGTCCTGCTACGGCAGCCCGAACACACTCACGTGGGGGTCGTGAGGGGCCCACCCCGCGTGGCTGCCAGAGCAGTGACCAAGAGGAGGGATCCACCCACGACAGGGCTGCCTGCTTCTGTAAACCAAGCTTTTCAGGTATGCCAGTGCCAACACGCTGTGCCGACTCGATCCTGTGTCCTCTGTGGCTGCTAGGATAACGTGAGGCCTGCGGGGGATGAACACTGACTCTCTGGCCTTTCACGGGAAACGCACACCCGCCCCTGATGTGGAGCGGGCACGGAGCTCGGACAGCAAGCAGGCGGTAAGCACTCACTTCTTCCTGCCATGCGATCAGGCCCTTCTGGGAGACTGGAGCCCCCCGGGGCCCCCACAAGAAAACCGAGGACCCTTAGCTGCAGCTCTCTGCTCTGATGCAGCCACTCAGAAGCCCTGTGTGCAGCACGGTGGCACCTGCAGCCTCTGGGCAAGGGCACCTTCGCCTTGGACCGCTTCACAGGCACCCGCCCATCCCCCCTCCTCAAGCCCTCCTTTCCCAGCGTGGAGCACAAGCCAGGGGCCTCCCCCGAGAGAAGACGCACAGCCCCAGAAGATCCCCCTGTGGAGTGTACCAGGAGGCAGACTCCACCTCGCCTTCCAAAGCCCGTGCAGCAGCAGCAGCCGAGGCCTGAGCATGGAGGGACACACGTGCTCCTGAGTGAAGCCCGCTCCGGGGGCTCCTGGACACCAGGAAGACTGGCCCTCATCTACACACTGACCCAGTATATGCAAGGACCCCTAAGGCCACAGGCAGGGGTGCCCTGGGGGACAGCATCCTGAGGGTTGGGGACACAGGCTCAGGTTGCATGAGGACGGGATGCTAACCCAGTGTGCATGGTCCTCGTGGCATGGCCACTCCCAGACTTTCCCATTGCCACTTCTACTGTCCTAACCACCTGTACCGTCCGTCCTGCCCAGCCAGTCTCTCTTGCCTCGCCCTTCCCCCGTCCTGCCCAGCCAGTCTCTCTCGCCTCGCCCTTCCCCGGCAGGCCCCTCCCTCAGGGCTCACTCCTCCCCTGCAGGGTCTCCAACTGCCTTGTCCCCCTCCCAGGGCACCGATCCTTCCTGGTGTAGCCCCCAGCACACGAGGGTCAGTTCCTCCCAGGTGGGGCTCGGCAACTGCTGGTACAAGTAAATACTGCTCCCTGGCCCTGGTGGGGGTCCTCGTGGGCCCGGGGCTGCCATACAAGAGCCACAGGACTGTCCTGAGGGACCTGAGGCCCTTTCGGGGAGCCCCGCTGGTGAGCTAGAAAAGAGTTCTGGCTTCCCTCCTCTGCAAGAGAGACCAATATTCACTGGTGCCCTCTTGGGCTGATTTTTTTCAAGTCAAAAACTAAAATGACAATGGACCAACGAAGAAGATTCTAATACAGGAAAAAGTACAGAGTTGCTGGGGACATTTCCAGAGTGGCTGGAAATGCCAGGGCACGGCACAGCCAAGTGGCCAGCTGCTTGACTTCCTGGAGCATTTCTTGCAGGGTCTGGTCCCAAGGGCAGATAGCGGAGTGGGGATAAAGGGGTCAGCCGACCCCAGCCCGGCCCCAGGCGCGAGGAGCACAACGGTCCGAATGTTCAAAGGCAGCGCCTACTCTGTGCTCTTTCCTTCTTTTAAATTGGGAACATCTCCCCACCCTGGTTCGGGTTTGTTGTGGTTTTTAAATTGCTTTTGGGGGTGGTGGTTCAGAATCCAGCCCACTAGGATTTCAAGCTGAGGTTTCTGACAAGCAAAGAGGTGATCGGGGAGATGAAAAGTGTCATTCACATCAAAACTGCCGGGGCCTGGTCTTGCTCCGTTGCTGAAACCGTTGTTATTTAGAAATCATGACTGCGTTAATATGAAACCAGGGCACATCAACTGCTCTTGATTTCAGAGGGGAAAAAAAAAAAAAGAAACAAAACGGTTTTTTTCTCGGTTGTCTGTTTTTGTGCTTGGGTGCAGAGGCTGAATTATTGGACCCGACACGTGCAAAATCGGTGGCGACTCTGGCTTGGCCTGACACCGTGCTGGCGACCAGAGGCTTTCTGCAAAGAAACGCACACCGTGACTGCCCTCGGTCCAAACTTCCTACTCTGCACCCCCATTTATTTTTAGCAGCTGCACTTTTCAAACATTCTGGGTGTAGTTCCTGCTTTTACATAACCACTTCTGCTAACGCCTTAATCGTTTTTCCGATTTTCTGAGGTGTAGTTTATCTCGAACGTGACAAAGTCATTCTAAGCTGCCCCCGTGCCCCTGAGCCAAGTCACTGCCCGTTTTCTGCCTTTTCCACGACTCCAGGTGCCACAAGGAAGGAAAGATGCTGACTAGAACACGGTGCAGAGGAGGCAACGGCAATCATTTTTTAGAAAGGGCTGGAAAAGAAACTAACCAGGGTGACTCCCGACACATGCCATTTGGGAGGCGTGGGGTCACCACTCCTAGAGGGCTGCGTGGGGCGCCGCCTGACCCCTTGGCGGAGGGAAGGTGGTGAGCGAGGAGGCACCAAGCGACGACCCCCCGGGGGCTGGGAGCTGCAGGCATGTCGCCCACGGTGACTCTCCAATCCTCAGAGGAGTCCTCATTAACACAGGAGTGCAAGATTGAAGAAAAGGCAAAGTAGGGCTTATTTCAAACCGCAACAGTTTCAACAGCTACCCAAGCGGTGCACCGAAACCGCACACAGGACTGCCTTCGGCAAAAACAATACGAGCCCGATGGTTTACCACAGTGTGTGCTGTTAAAAAAAAAAAAAAAAAAAAAAAAAAAAAAAAACCAGTGGCCGGCTCCACCCTGGTAGAAATTTCTTTAATTCTCCTATTTAACTTTTCAAGGCCGTGTGTGCCCCCCCCTTGCCCCCGAACCCTGGGCACCCGGGATCAGGGAAGCAGCCGGGCCCCGGGCAGGCGCCCCTGAGTCTCTGACATCAGGACTGCCCCCTTGTCACACCTTTCCCAACGCGCTTTTCAGGAAACCGCTGCCCGGGAAGGGTCCACAAGAGCCTGGCCCGCCAATGGGAAAAATGACGGGCTTACAAACACAGAAAACCGGGAACACTCGAAACCCTTGATGCGAGGTAGATTCCCTTATTTGAAAGTCTTTACTTAGGAGGAGAGGAAGAGGTTTTGGGTGATTGAGGGTCTCGATGAACCTGAAGGGTAAAAATATCAAAAATGCACCGAAGTGTGAGTGCATTTTTCATCCCAACTGGACATTTGCTGGGCTCTATTTGTAAGATTCAAGGCCGCAGCTGGAAAATGCAACTACGTTTCTGGAGCTGAGAGATAAATACAAAAACAAGAAAACACAACAACAACAAAAAAAAAAAAAAAAAAAAAAAAAGAAAGAAAGAAAGAAAGAAAGAAAAGAAAAGAAAGAAAAAAACAAAGGTTTGTGGTCAGGACAGCTGCCCCACCTTAGCTATTACCCTACACAACACAGGACGTTCACACAACTGCCATTTATGCCAACACGGGACACGTCCACACGGCTGCCCCTCACCCTATACAACAGGGGACCCTCGGGTGACTGCCCCTCACCCTCCACGGCACGGGTACCCACCCGATTGCCACGCTTCTGACTGTCACACCACAAGGGAGGACCGTGGCTGGGGAGGGGGCACTCTTGGCTTCTCCCTTCCCGCACCCCCCCCCACCCCCACCCTCAGCAAAACAGCTTCACCGGGGGCTGTGGGGAGAAAGAGAGAAAAAAAGCAGCCCGTGCAGAGCACAAGGCTTCAAATTCATAATCCCTCGGGAACCTTTGACTGAAAGAGACTGCTTTTCAACCAACACACTTCAGAGTTTTCCTCCGGCCCCCACCTATCTGGAGGGACATGGGGGAGGCGAGGGAGGGAAGAAACCCATTTCTCCAACCGCGGCGCTCGGGACCAACTAACGGCTTGCAAGCGAGGAGCCCTGCAGTTGCCAGCCGTGCTCGCTCTCACTGATGCACATGTGAGAGAAGGCAAACCCGGCAGATCAAAGCCGTGCCAAGTAGCACAGCCCCGGCAGATAAAATCTGAGGTCCCCACCATCACAGCGTTGAGATTTTCCACTAAAAATATTTACTGAATTTTAAGAAAAATCTGCCTAATGCATTGAGGGGAACAGGATGAGGTTTGGTACTGAATTGTTGAGAAAAGCTGAACAAATATTTACTATTATCCACCAGGCATCTCCACAACTGATAATGTTTTTCAGCCTCTACGGTGTCTGGGGTGGTCAAAGGTCATGGAATTGAGCTGGGTGACGACCCCGTGGATGTGGGGTCAACCCGCCATCAGAAGAGAGAGGAGAAAAGGGGGAAGGAAAGTGGCCACACTCTTTGGATCCTCAAGACACACGTATCACTGAGAGAGAGGATTTTCAAGAAGTTTCAACAAAAGGCTCCCGACAGGGGCTACTTTAGTTCTGTGCCAAAACAGGGAGAGGAGTTCGCGACTTACAAGTCAACTTACCAATCTGTCAAATTACAGATCAGTCTTTACAACAAAAACAATACAGACTGCAGGTCTCACAGTTCTGCTTTTGCAAAAATCACATTTGTTCTTTGAATTTTGCCTTCGACACACTCTGCTGGAACAGCCCCGTGCGCCGACCTGCACCAACCTCTCCCAGGGGCTCAGGGCGCCCTGGCAGGGGATGGGGAGACGCTCCTGGCTACGCGGCAGCCAGACGGGGGGGAGCCCTGGGTCTGTGCCACAGGGCCGAGGTGGCCCAGCCTCTGTTCGTCCCTACAGAGAAGCTCCAAAGCTGCCAAATCGCTACCTCGGCACGGGCAGAAAGGCGTCGTGCCCACATTTAACAAAATCACAAGTGTCATAGGCGGGTCTGAAAGACGGTTAGAAAGCGTGCGTGCACCGGAGGTGCACAGCCCCCAGGAGCTCCCTCCTACTGTGGGGGCAGCTTGGAAGGAGTGAGTCCAGTCTTAGCAGAACAGGGGACCCCCCCACTCTTGCTCTCTGTATGGCCGGACTCCCCCCTACCCCACACGCACATGCTGTTTTTCAGCTGACAACGGCAAAGGCAAAGGAATGACTCGGTGCTTTGAATCGAGAAATGAGGGGATGTGGGACCGTGGAGAAGTAGGGGCCACACCAGGCACACCTTCCTAGGCTCCTTCACCTCGCTCTAAGTGGAACCAAGGGGTTGGGGGAAGCCTGGCAGCAGGCACATGAAGCCCTCAAGATGGCTGGGAAGGGGGCGGGGGACCAGGGGCGGGGCAGTGGCTCCTATCCATTCACACCCACGGTTGGTGGCAGGATGGGCAGGGGGTCCAGGCTCCCTAAGCCCACACCCCACCCTGAGGCCCCACAGCCCCCCAGGAACTCGGATTCCTCTGCTCCGGGACCCCACGCCACTGAGCTACAGATGACAACTGTGTCACTCAACTCCCACTCAATCTTCCCTCCGGGGTGCAGGAGGGTGGGCGTGTGCTAAGATAGGCAAATGCTTCTATTTTCAAACTCAGCCGACTTTGCAGAGCAGAAATGCACCCCAGAGAACAGTCCATCTCCAGGCATTTCTCAAGGAAGAGGCTGAGAGGAAAAGGGCGTTTCTCTGTCTGCGGGGAGCAGGGTCTGCTGGCGAGCGCGTGCTGCCAGGGCGTCACCCCCAGCCCTGACACAGATGCTCGTCCCCTCCCCCCCCCCCCCCCCCCCCCCAGCTGGCGGGGACGGCGAGCGGGAAAGGAGGGCTCCACCAGGCTGGGCGCCCGCGGCTCCGCTGCAGCACCCCGACCCAGGCTGGCCGGCAAGTGCCAGAATTTTCCAGGCTTCTTGAGATGGCGGCGAACCGCTCTTGTCCCATTCTAGAACTTCGCTTGTACCCACCGAATTATCTCTTTGAAATCATCGTGGGAACGGAATTAAAGTAGTTAGGTTCAAGGTTGAGGTGCTAACCGCACGGCTCAACTGGAGAAGCCATTTTAAAAGTGGATCTTGAGCGACAAACAAGAGGTCCGGGACCCACACGGGCGAAGGACGGCCACCCCGGTTTCAGCCTCAGCCTGGCCTGTCAGAGCAGGTGGAGAGCCGAGCGTGTGCACACGGGCTGGTGCCGTGGAGGAACTCGGGGCTTCCTCCACGACCGAGTCCCGCGGGCAGCTCACCCGGGACGGGCAGGGTGACCGCCCAGTGAGCGGTCTGGCCTATGGGTGGGCGGCAGCCAGAACCGGCCAAAGCAAGAAGCCGCAGTCACCCTGCGTGGCGTCCACACACAGCTGTGGGAGGGGACTCCCGTGCCAGGGGGGACAGGACTGCTTTTTTGTTTTGTTTTGTTTTTTAATCATTTGACTCAAACAGGACTCAGATTAAATGCGATTTCATTTTCCCTGTGTTGGTTGGCGAATTGAGGGCAGGTGGGAGGGGACCAAAAAAGGCAACCTGGGCCTGTGCATGGCTTTATTGTGGAGGTGAAAAGGTCATTAGCAGTAATAAAAGGCTAATTAAATTGCGGAGAGGTTAAAGGTGACTCGGGGGCGCCGCAGGGGCCGGGCAGGGCGCAGGGCTGCACTTGCAGGAAGTGGGGAGGGTGGGGCCGAGGGCAGGATCCCGCTATCTGTCGCTGGGGTGCGGAGGCCCAATCACTGACACCCACACAGCCATTTCCTGCCCTTGAAAAAAAATCTGTTTCTCCCTTTGCAAATCAACAACTTTTACCTAGAAACTCTTCAGCGGTGAGTTCTGACTGATCTCGGTCTCTGATCCGTTGCAGAAAATACACCATTGTTTACCTGGGGGAGGTGTGCGAGCACCAGCTTTAACTGACAGGTTTCAGAGGCTGCGAGCGGGGTCTGTTTTGCATCTGCCTGGAAGAAACCAATTCTCTCTACCAAGAACAGGCACCTGCTGCTTACTGAATACCTTGACAGACCTTTCTAGAAAAGAGCTCTGAGCACAGAGAACTCAGTGTGGACCCTGGAGCTCCAGGTGTCCCAGAGGGTGATTCTCAGTGGCCCGGAGGGCACGCTTTCTGGCTCGGGTCAAGACAGAACTGCATCTTTAGCAGCGAAAGCCGATGGCCAGCCGTGGGCTGCTCCAGTCACATGTACATGACACCAGAACTCTCACAGGGAACCTCGGTGAGGCTCCCAGGTGGCCGATCCCCCACCGTGATCACAACAGGCTGACACTTAAATACGTGAGTTTACTGCACGTCAAACCTCAGTGGAGCTTTTAAGAACAAACAAAACCAACTCCCACAGAAGGTGAATGCTGCAAGATACGGCATGCGAGAGACGGTACCCAAAAGACCATGCGTGACTCAGACCCAAACGTGCACCCCGTCCCGCACAAGCGACAAGAGCTGAGCTTCGCCAGAGAGGACCCTGGAGCCCTCTTTGAAGTTCAGCTACCCATGCTCTGACTCTTTCAACTGCAAAGGTTTCTGCCAAACTGCAATCTCGTGGGGGAAAGGGTCCCTTGGTAACTCCCGGCGTGCACATGGCTGCCTCGGGCCCAGCTTCTGTCCGCCTCTGGGAAAGGAGCCTGTGGAAGAGGACCTGTGTCCTGGTCCCGGGACCCTGGGGAGGGGATGGGGACACACATCACACACATCACAGCGAGGGTCATCACCGTGCAGGGCACTTTCTCCACACGGCCCCTGCTCGCCCAGAGCCCCTCGAGGAGATGGCAGAGCCAGAACGTGACCCTTGGCCCTTGCGCCAATGTCCAGAAACACGGACTGAGCCTGACCTACCATCCTGGATTCTAGCGGCCTCACATATCAGAGCCACCTTCAGGTGCAGAGACCTGGCAGAGCTCTAGACCCTACTACGGACGAGCTGTGCCTTCAGGTTGGTTTCTGTGAGTGCAGGCACGAAGCTGTGAGTTTTGGTTTGTGGCAAAAACCGTTCTCGCCAGGCAGTCTGGACCGTCCACTTGCGATCTCCATGGAGCAGGGCTCCCTCACTAGGACCACAGGGCCCCCAGCAGCCGGGTACCCACTTCACCTTGCCCGCAAGGTGGGACCACAGTGGGGCCTTCCGCAAGCTGGGAAGGCCCTTGAGTGTGACCATGTGGTGTTCCCAGGTGGCAGTGGCCACCTCAGATGCCGGCCGGGTGGCCTTTCCACACGGCAAAAGGCCCGGTCAGTGAGAAGAGCAGAGAAGCACATTCTGTTCCCTCACTTTCAAAAGGTTGGGCTTCGTTTTCTTAAAAAACAAAAACAAAAACAGAAAAACAACAAAATTTGGACATCTCCCTGGCTGCTGCCTGTTGTAAGCAGCCAAGAAAACACGAGTCGTGCCCTCTGTCCTCATAACAAACGCTTTGAGCAGGACTGGCTCCAGACTCGTCCACTGACCTGTCCTGCTAATAACCAGCTAACCCCCCGACTGCTCCGGGGCTTACGCGGTCTCGCTCTGTGCAGTGTGGACGTGGAAGGGTGGTGTCAGGGTGCACATCCCCCCGCCCCCTGCCCCAGATGCAATCATTAAAGTGTCAACTGCTCGGTTCAGATGTCATGCGTGGGGCGCATCTACACGGCCGGCAACTTCCGTGTTGTTAGAGGTTAGTACGAAATCGCGGCTGAGCCACCGCTGGAAGCACTCAAACGACAACGCTCACACGGCGTGTACCTACCACCCAGCAGTGTGTACAGCACAGAGTTTTTCTGATCAGCCACTGCTTCTAGGTAAGAGAATCAGACGAGAGACATTTAGACCTCAACGCAGGTACGTCGCGGCTGTTACAGATCAAACACTGCACACGCATCGCCAATCTCCAGAGCACTCTGAACCTCATTCCAACTGTCGACAGGGATGGAGAGGCCCA
Organism: Leopardus geoffroyi; assembly: GCF_018350155.1. NCBI lineage: Eukaryota > Metazoa > Chordata > Mammalia > Carnivora > Felidae > Leopardus > Leopardus geoffroyi. The sequence continues at coordinate 12,176,205 of NC_059331.1, forward strand.
GGGGGGGCAGTTCGCTGGGTCCAGGGCTGGCCCTGCTGCCACTTTGCTGGGTGACAGTGGGTGGCCACGTGACCTCTCTCACTTCCCTTTCCTCTTCTGAGAAACGACCATCATAGTGCCCGTCCTCTCTTGGAGGTCTTGCTAGGTAAGCTGGCTAGGGAACAGACCCACAAGTGCTCCCTGAGGGTCTATGGACATGAACAGGATATTTGGGGCACCAGCACCTCACCGGCCACGGCAGAGCAAGGGTACGGTGGCCCAAAGCCAAGAGCAAAGCAGCCTGAGACTCCCCAGAATACAGGCCCAAACCTCTCCCAAATGCGGATGGCTTCTCTGCTAAGTCCGCGGTGCGCTACAAGCAGAAGCCCAAACGGGGCGCGGAGGCTTTGCAGAGGGTGACACGAGGGGGAAGGGGACAGTGAAGAGCAAGTTTAAACGCAGATCTGGCACTGGTTCAAGTAAGGGGAGGAGGCGGAAATAAGAGTTTCCAAGAAACCCTGAGCGTGAAGTTCTGGAGCATCTCCTTGAGCCCGACACCTCCTGCACTGTCCCGTGTACGAGCCCGTGTGTGCGTGAGAACGTGACGTGTGCAACGCACATGCAGGTGCGTGGGAGCACTGTGTGAGAACACATACAGGCGAGGGTGCACGGGAATGTGTGCATGTGTGCACACGCGTCTGCACGTGTGAGCAGCATGTGAGCACGCACATAGGCACATAAGCGTGAACCCATGCGTGGGCGGGGGGTATGCAGGCGTGTGCACGCGTGCTGTGGCTCCCTTCTTTCAGGTGGAGCACGGAGGCCTGATGACTTTCCATCAGGAGACTGTCAGGGTCCCCGGAGAGCCGCCCTGCAGGCGGGGCTCCCGTCCTCCTGAAAGCAAGCCATAGCTCGCTCAGGTGATATGACAGGGCAGGCGGCCTCTTAAAAATAACTTCCCCTCCATTCATCTCTGCTAAGAGGAAGACTTTGACGGGTGGACCTTGTGTGGGATGACTGGAGGGCCTGGGACCAATGGCCAGGTGTAACTAGAGAGTTCCACGGGCCGCCGAGTGGAGCCCCAGGCAGACTGAAGGGCAGAAGCTAGCTCAGGCAGGACCAAGTTTCGAGGGAGCGTGTGGGTCTCCTATGGCCACCCACTCAGGACAGCGTCGCGGAGACTGCCTGAAGCCAGGGCAGCAAGAAAACAGTAAGCAGGGGTGGAGGAAGGGGCTAGGAAATCGCAGTGAATCCCTCTGCCACTCGAAACAACAGCTTTCTCCTTTCGAGTCCGGCAACCTGGCCTGTCAGCCTGTGGCCATCGTATGAGACAGAGTCCCCACACAAACTCTGAGTCCTCGGCCTCCTCAGGGGGACACCTGGGCCCTCTCCTGAGAGTGGGGCCCCAGGGGCAGGACCGAGAGAGAGATCAGCAGCACCAGCCACAGCCAGGACGGGCCAGGTCTATAGGAAGCCCCCTGCTTAGAGCTTTTCGGGAGCGACACTGGGCGGGAGCCAAGCAGAAAGGAGCCCAGAGCCACCTGCCTCCTCTTGCATCAAGCACGGCCAAAAGGACCCCCACCCCAAACCCCATGCCGAGTCCTTAACCAGCAGGGAGGCACTGGATCGAGGGGGAGGCCTCAGCCAACTTGGAAAACAGCTCGGGTGGGGGGGGGGGGGAAGCCAGAGGGGCCACCAGATCTTGACCACACACGCCACCACAAGGGCTGAGCCCTGGGCCTTCTGGAGACCACCCTGGAGGCCCACACTGAGCCTGGAGCCCAGGGGCCCCCAGGACAGGGTGAGGGTGGGTGGGGTGGGAGGCGTGCTCCAGGCACACACCGTGCACGGACCCAGGCCTAAGCGGTAGGGAGACCCTCTTGCGCCAAGTGTGGGGCCCCCGACATCTGCTCCACTCTGGTCTGGTGAACAGAGAAGCCCCTGGGCCCCCTACCGCCGCCGGCCTGCGACGGGGGGCGGGCGCTGCGAGAGAAGAAAGCGTACTGACCGCTGGGCGGTTTAGGCCGCGGAGGAGCAGGTTTCTTCGGAGGCAGAGCGGGAGTGTCCTGTTTACTTTTAAAGGGGTCATCTGGGAATCCTGCCCCTCCAAAGGAGGAGGTGAAAGGACCAGAAGTTGGGGGCTGTAAGAGAGGACACGAAAGAGAGGCAAAAATAATCGTTAAAACGGAGGCAACGGATGTCCATTCAGCCAATGCTCACGTACCGAGAGCCTCGGCGAGGCCCCCAACCCTCCGGGGCTCTGCGGCACGGCCCCACGGGGACCCGGGTCTCTCCCAAGACCCCTGCTTTCCTCCACCCTCAACAGCCAGGGTCCTCTGGCCTGTGAGGGGCAAGCCAGAGAACAGAGAGGAGGCGAGAGCTGCCCTGTGCCTTGATGGGCTGATGTCACAAGAGGGGTGTGACCTGCCACACGCACCATCCTACCCACACAGGGACACTGAGTCTTTCCTGACCCCAGGGTCCCCTGGGCCTCCTGCTCATGCTTCAGAGATGGGCCCCGCCCAAGCCCTCGCAGTAGCTGCAGTCCCTTCCGTGTGCCGCCTCTGGGCTGAGCACCGGGTCAGAACGGCAGCGGGGCACCCCCTCGCCCCCAGGTGGCCCGAGGGTGCTGCTGCCCCGCCCACTCCGGCCGGCACCGGCTCAGCTGCCTCTGCCAGGCTCCTCTCACCTCCAGCACGGCCCTTCCACCCCCACCGCCCCCCCACCTCAAATGCAACTCAGAGCCGCCCTCCCAGTGAGACAGATGCACGGGTGGGCAGGGGGGTAGAGGGGACAGGTAGGTGCACAGCAGTTTGCAGCCCCAGTGCCCACAGGTGGCCTCCACAGCGCTCTTCAAGGTACAGGGGGACTTCAGCAGCGCCCCCCCACTGCCCGATTCTTCCGCCTCATCCCTGCGGCCGCCCCATCCCCTCGACAATTCCCTGGTCCCTGGAACTCCTTGCGCCCCGCTGCACACAGGGTCTCCAGCTGGGACAAGCTCTACCTCATCCACCCCGATCCCCTCTTGTTCTCAGAGACTGACCGAGCCTCACCGCCACCCCCAGAGTCCTTTCTGCCAACTGTGCCTGCCTGATATCCTGGTGGGACGCCACAGGACACACATCACCATGCGCAGGCACGGGCCCCCGCCCAGGTGGTGGGGTAGCACCCGTGGCGGGCCGTGACTCGTCTCCGTGGGCAGCTTGTGCGCAGAGTGCCAGTACAGTGTCGGGCCACGACAAACTCCCAGCGGCAGACGGACGAGCTGCAGATGGGCCAGCGCAGGTTTTGGGTGACAGGGCCTGAGTCCTCCCTCCTCTGGGATCCAGTCATGGCACACAGCTCCCCCTCCCCTGGGATCTGAGCACAGGGACAATGACGTGCAACCCCCGCCCCAGGCACAGTCATAGACACCAGGCTCCAGTGGGGAAGAGGTGGCCAGCCCACAACGAGAGGGACATCCTGCTGGGCAATCCTGGTCCCCTCTACCAGCCCTCCGAGGCCTCTAGGGTGGGAGATGTTGGCTCCTTGCTGATCTTCTCGTCTTCCCAACAACCGCTTCCGTTTTACACACAGGGAAACTGAGGCACAGAGAGGCAATGCAGCCTACAGCCACAGAGCACCTCAGTGGTGGAGTCAGGGAGTTAGGAAGCCACGTCATCTGCCTCCGGGGCCAGGGCCCTCTACTGCCGGCGGCCTACCCCCTGCGATAGGTCTGGGGCCTTGAACCAGGCCGAGCTCTGTCCTCGGGCCCAGAGAGACACAGGTGGATGCGGCCAAGAGGCAGAACAGGTCGCAGGGTCGGTGGGACAGCAAAAGCCCTGAGGAAGACGGGGGTCAAATGAGGAAGACTCAGTCCCCTGCCAAGACCATGCCGGCCCCCCAGGAAGCTCAGAGCAAGAGGGGCAGACGGGGCTGGCAGGACTGTGGTAGGGCAAGGAGGTTCTTCCCTCCGCGGCCACTGCCCCCCCGTTCTGGGCTCGGTGGACACCTGTCCTTTTAGGAACAGAAGGCAGGGAGTCCTGCAGCTCAAGTTTCTGGAACGTCTGCACTACAGAGTGCAGTGGTCAGGAGGAGGCTGGGAGGCCCTGCCTGGGCTGGAGGCCCGGCCCTGCCACAGCCAACTGCTCGGTGCTTCAGCTTCCTCATCCGTGAAATGGCCATAATGACAGGCCCTCGCTCTAGGGCTGCAGCAAAAATGCAACGAAGTCATGTGTAAACAGCTCCAACAGGCACCCCAAAAACACTGGCCCAAGATGGCAAAATGATCATGCCAAGGGTGTGGCCGTGGTCAAATTCTTTTAGATGCCCATAGGAACCTGTGGATGCCCCATCAGCTACTGATGTTTTATTCCTGCCCTTTCCCATTAACCATAGACCCTGCCCCTGGAGGGCGACAGCGTGAGAGTTGAGGCGAAGTGTCAAGGTCTATTTAGAGTCTGTAGTCTGGGAATGGGGGTAAGGGATGGGGGGCAAAGTTGCTGGGAGAGCATGTGGGTTCTGCTCCTGCCCCCGCCATTCACCAAACACAGGCTCGTGCGATTTCTGCACAACCTGAGACAGGCAGGCGGGAATCAAAACCAATTTCTTAGCAGGGAGGTGGCATGACCAGCCCAAAGGCCCCCCACGTGGACCCCAGTCTTTGTCCCGACTGTTGGGAATGCACCAGCTCCGGAGTGGCAGCTGGAGCCCTCTGGACACACCCCGCTGTGCGTCGGGTACACGGGGTCCCCGTCCATCCAGCCCACGAGCTGCAGCCTGGACCACGAGCCGTAACGATGGTCCCAGCTGGTGGAGGGCACTTGCAGGCCAGGATGTCCCTCTGTCCCCTCTGTGCTCAAACCCACTGAGCTGGTGAGCTCCCTCCAGAGGGACAGGGCTCCACCCATAAAGGCCCACTCCCACCACGTCCGTGAGCCACAGCACTTCTAACACCACACAGCCCGCGAGCAACATTTCCGAATCCCAATTTTCACAACTCCAGGTTTCCCAAGAAGCCTCCCCTGGGACCCGACCCGTTCCTCCTCAGGCTGCAGCTTCAGGGAAAGTCGCTATTTTTAGAAGGGTTTCAGTAAAGCCGGCAGGGGCTCTCCGGGCTGGCACAGCATGAAGCGTGCTCAGAAAGAAAAAAAAAGAAAACGAAGAGAAAAGCCACTATAAAAAGCACCTCTGAGAGGAACATGTTTGGGTTCACGGTTTAAAGAGTTGGTTTAAAGCAAGCTACGCTCACCTTTTAAGAAACGGCCCTAAATAGGAATGCATAGCTTTAAAAACCACTGGAAAAACGACTGGAAAGGGCCTGACGACCAGCCAAGGACTGCACGGATGGCTTTTTTTCATGGGGGGAGGGAGTGAGATAATTATGTTCAGGTCTTGTTCTTACTCTCAGATGCTCAGAATTTGTTCTTAAAGCAAGGGGATGGATTAACACGGGTCTAAAAACATCTCTGCGGGTTGGGGGGTGGGAGGACCTCCCCTGCCAGCAGCAAGCCCGAAGATTCTCCCGAAGGAATGTGCTGGAACCAGCTCTCTGGCGGTCACCTTCCCTCCGCACCGCCACGCAGAGGAGGACACCTCAACTTAGGGTGGAGTCAAGAAAGGGCTCCGTGTGCATCGCCTTGCCACCCCACTCAGAGGGGGAAAAGCTGGCGATGTAAAAAACACACACAAAAAAACAAAACCAAGAAGCCAAAAAAAAAAAAAAAAAAAAAAGCCTTCTCGCCACTTTACTTTCATTTCCTTCAGCATTTTATTTATACACACGATGTTTTTCTTGAAAAACAGAAAGAGAACCGAAGGGGAAAACAGAGTCCTACCAGGTTAGGGCTCGGTGTACAGCTGGACAAGTGGCAGGACACTGGGAGGTGACGGGAGCGTGGAAACAAAACAAAGGAGCACTGGAGACAAATTTTCCACGGCCCCGTCCAGCTCCGTCCAGCCAGTGCCTCCAACAGGAAGGGGCCACCAGCTCTGGAGTCACAAGTGCACGTGTGTGTGCGGCCTGATCGAGGGACACGAGGACAAGGAGAGGGAAGCCCAGAGCCCGTCCAGACTGGCCGCCCTGCGCAGCCCCCGCCAGCCCATGCAGCCTCGATGAGGACACCTCTCAAAAGGGCACCTCTTGTGCCCTTGTCCTTGTCTCAGCTCTGGCCACTGGCGGCTCACTCCCTCTGTCTTTGGGGCCAGCCTCCCAAAGGGAGAGGGCTCACTCCGACAGCTGGAGAATGCAATGCAGGCCCCTTCGTTTGGGGACTGCTGCCACCGTGTGGCACAAGTTTTCTGCTTTCAAGAGGTGATTTTCCTGCCTACTAAGCAGGGACGAGAAAGCGAAGGACGCACAGCTCCACTCTAGGAGCAGGGAGGGCCGTGTGTAACAACCGCCAAGTGACAGGCAAACGTCTGAGCAAATCTCCTGTCCTGGGGCCTTCTGGCCAATCCCAGACAGCATCCTGACCGTCCGAGTCCCAGCGTTCCCACACGAGGGACGGAGGCTTGCTCCCCGCAGGCACTGCAATGAGAGGCAGCTACACCAGCACCTCTGAGCTCCCTCCTGTGACAGCCGATGGCTAAGCAGACGCCCTCTCTCTGGCCAGAAACTGGGTTTGCTACCTTGACGATGTACGCTCAATGTGCTTCTCTGAAAACCCGAACGGAGTCTCAAAGGTTTCTCAGAAGCCGTGTGCCACAATCACACATTGGCTCACCACAAGCGCTCAGTGCCCAGACGAGTGTGTGTCCCTCAGGCTGAGTGCACGTGGAGCCAGCAGGCCCCCCGGGAGCTGGCTCGGCGGGGACGGGCGGGGGAGGGGTGGGGGGCTGCCCAGCAGGGGTGGGCAGCGTGCAGGAAGCAAGTGACTCCTTGCTGCGGATGCTCGGCTCCCACGTGCTCCGAGATGCCCTCCCCGGCTCCCTCTCCACCATCTGGCTTGTGAGCCTTCCCCACTAGGAGGTAAGACCAGGGATGGGGACGGGCTCCCGCTTGTGGCCACCACTCGCCCCCACACACACCACGGCGATGGCACCTGGGCTGGAGCAGGTGGAGACTGAAGACTGCAGGAAGGAGTGGAGAAGCATGGCTCTGGGGCCGCGGGCTGCGAGGCCCCCACCCGCCTGCAGGGACTATCAGCAAGCAGCAGAGCACAAGTGGGTCCTCGGGACGGGGCCCTGAGGCCCACGTGGGGCACACCTAATGCCGCTTTCCCGAATTCTTATCAGAGAAGTACGTACTCATACTTAAAACCAAGGGACACTAAAGATTATAACGAAGATCTGCAGACCCTCGGACCATTGCCTTTCCCACTGACCATGGCCGACGTTTTTGACTTCTTAGCGGTTTCTTCTGAGATTTACCTCTATAATCATGGGCATCTACTGTTATTTCTTGATCTGTCCAATTTGGACATGATCTACTGACTTTTTGCTACATTAAAGATTTAGCATTCTCAGGGCAACGCTCAGTTGGTGGGTGGCTCAGAGGGTTAAGCACCCGACTCTTGATTTCGGCTCAGGTCACAATCTCATGGTTCATGAGACGGACCGCCACACTGGGCTCTGCATAAGCATGGAGCCTGCTTGGGATTCTCCCTGTCTCTCTCTCTCTCTCTCTCTTCCTCTCTCCCTCTCTCCCTGCCCCTCCTCCGCTCATGTTTGTGCATTCTCTCTCAAAATAAATACATAAATGATAGAGCTTCCTAGCCACAACTCCCAGCCCCTCGCACAACAGGACCCCGACAGCACCAGGGGCTATATTCGCCTGACCGTGGCACGCAGCTACTGCCCAGCCCGACAAGTGCAGGAGTGTCATCTGTCTTGAACCTGTGTATTTGTTCACAAAACCTAGCCCTCACTTTCCAAACCCTTCTCGGGTTCTCGCAGGCAGCTCCCACTTACATAACCGGCCCACGTTCTCCGGATCCCTCCCGCCTGCCAGCCTGCAGCCCACAGTTCCAGTCTCAGCTGCACGCACACCAGGCCTGGCACCCGTGACCCTCCTGAGTCCCCTGTGCCTAATGCCTTCTCTTCTCTGGGTCTGTGCAGCCACAACTTTATTGCCTAAGATCTGGCAGCTAACAGACACCAGTAGGACTGGGGGGAGCCCGCGACACATAGGCCTCATGGAGGGATTCAGGGCTCTGGCAGTTTCACTCAGAGGAAGGGAAATGGAGCCAATCACAACCACAGGCATTTTCTAGACCCTGCCTGCCGGCTCACAGCCTCACATGAGGATGCGTTTCAGAGTCTGACAGGTGCCGAGGAAATACATACGTGGTATTAATAATTATGCCTGGCTGCTCACGACAAGACCACGACAAGAGGCACAAAGACACTGGCAGAGGCACACGTGCTCCGTGGGTGGGGCTTTACCTTGGACATCTGGCTGAAGTCGGCAAAGCCCTCAGCACTATTGAAGGACCCACTTCCAAAGGGGTCTAAGGTTCCAAAGGGACCTGCAAAGTGGCACCAACAGACGCAGAGTTACAGGGCGCTCAGGGAACACACCTCCTGGGGTCAGGGTCAGGTGCTGCCTCTCCATATTCCACGGCCCCCAGCGCGGGACATCTGAGGAGGTGGCCAGGGCCGTGCACCTGGACGCAGGCCCTCAACAAGGCCTCCCTGGCCCCACCTGCGCTGGCTCATGGTTGGTCTAGCTCGGCCGGAAGTCTCTTGCTGTGACGGCCGCCTAGGGGACAGCCACAGGGACTCTGCCCCATCTGTACTTCTAGCCAGCACTGCTCACGGTCAGCAGAGGAGTGACAGGTGTGGAACCACAGCCCGGTCAGGGAGGGGGGTGCAGTTCTGCAGTGACCCACCACCAGCGCCATGTATGTGGGGAGCCTGTCCATGCAGTTTGCCAAGCTTTCTCCTTTGGGGGGGCAATTTGCCTGGATAACCCCCACACCCACCTATGGTAATGAACTCTATCACCATCAAGCACGAGCTGCTAGGCAAGGCAGTAGGACCAAGCAGGGACTGTTCCCCAGAACCAGGGGGAGTCCACAAATGCTCCCCTCCCTCAATGCAGAAGCCAGTACCCTCAGTCAAACTTTGGATTCTTTTAGGAAAAAGATCCGAAGGTACAAACCAGAGATCCGTAAGGAGCAATGAGCAAAGAGCAACCAGTAACAGTGGTGTTATTACTGACTTCATCCCTACTGCCGACCTCCCTTTCCACAAAGATGAGCAGTGGCGGGGGCGGGGGGAGGTATAGCTGGCTTTGGCTAAAGTGCTTCTGGCGAGGATCTGGGCGCCCCTGGCTAATGACATAAACTCTGAGGACACACAGCTTTGGAAATAAAACCATCACCGGGTGGGCTCCCTCCACTGGCAGCGGGGAGGGTCAGAAGGAAAATAAGCCATCGGTCTCACCTGATCCTTTTGAGGAGACACTGGAGGATGAAAAAGGTTCACTGGATTCAAAGGGGTCGAGCTGAGTGAAAGGAGAGAGGAAGAGTGAAAAGCAGTTCACTCATTTACCCAGCCATTCGTTCAACCACACACTGTCCTGACAGCTGGTGCTGGCCACGAGGAGGATAAAATGATTTGTACTAAACCCTGGTGGAGTAAAATGCCCACAGGCCAAACCCTCCTGCAGATAACGCCTCTAAACTCTGGACAAAATACAAAACACAGGTAAATACAAGCAACCACCCGAAAGCTCAGGAAGTGAACCAAAGCAGGAAGACTCTGGACGAGAATTCAAAGTGGGCAGGAACGAACAGAACCAGGTTGAATCTTCTGTCTGGACAGCTGTAATCTGAGGGCTTTGCGAAGCTAAGACCCCAACAGAAAACTCGCCGTCCGGACTCTCTGGAGGAACAGAGCAGTATCCAGTCACCACGAAAGAGCACTCATGATACACAGGATACGTTTCTAAAGAACCAGAAAAATGTGGCCAGTTCTCAAGGGAAAAGACAATCAATAGAACCAATCCCAAGACGCCCCAGACGCTGGAATTCTTAGATGAGGACGACTTTAAAGCAGTAACAACTGTGCTCAGTGAAGTAAAGGAAAATACTCTTCAGAGGAATGGGTAGATCTTAGCAGAAAAACAGCAACCACACAAAGAAACAAATGGAAATTCTAAAACTGAAAAATGTACACTATCTAGAATAAAACCTCACTAGGTCAGCTACACAACAGATAGAGAAAAAAAGTAAGTGAGACAGAAGACAGATCTGAAGAAATTATCCAATCTACAAGAAAAAGAGAGGGAGAGAGAAAGAAGAATGAGAAAACAGAGCCTCAGGGACTTGTGGTGACATCAGCAAAAGCTCTAACATATAAGTAACTGTAAAGGGGAGACAAAGAAGAGAAAAGGGGAGACAAAGAAAATGTTTAAGTAACAGCCAAAAACTTGCAAAGTCCAGTAAAAGATATTTAGAGATTTATGAACCTCAGCAAACCCCAAACAACATCAATACAAAGAAAACCACATGCATATGCTTCACAAACTACTGAAAGGCAGAGAGAGACAGAGAGACAGAGAGGGAGAGACAGAGAGACAGAGAGGGAGACGGAGAGACAGAGAGGGAGAAAGCAGCCAGAGAAGAACAGGATGGTACATTTGGGAGAACAACTGCCTGGGACTCACGGCTTCTTCTCAAGGACAAGGAAGGCCAGAAAGCAGTGGAACGACATCCTCAAAGTGCTGAAAAGGGGCAAAAACTACTAGCTCAGGCAGCGACACCCTTCAAGAATGACAACAAAGCAGACCTGTATCAGAAGAGGTGCCAGACCAAGTTCTTCAGGCTTAAGGAAAAGGATAATGGGAGGAAACGTCAGATCCGGAGGAAGGAATAAAGAGCAAATGGCAAATATATGGGCAAAAATAAACAGACCACCGTTTTCCTCTTTAAAATTTCTTTTACATACATACAGTGGATTAAGGCAAAACTTAAACGACTGTCTTCCAGGGTTTATGACATATTTAGACATATTATATTCGTAGGACACCTGTAACATAAGAGGAGACACTGCTGGCTAGGGAGGAGGTGGATAAAGGGATCTATCCTTTAGACAGGATCGTTATCCCCCCAAGAAAATTTGGCTGCAAGTTTTCTACATTTTACATAAAGTGATGTAACGTTCACTCCAAGGAGCCTGTGAAAACTTAAGGGTGTATATGGTAATCCCTAAAGCAACCTCTAAAAAATAATAGAAATAGATATAGGTAAAATAGGCCAAAAGACACTAGAAAATGGAATTCTAGAAAATATTCAAATAGTCTAAAAGAAGGCAGAGGGGTGTCCGGGTGGTTCAGTCGGTTGAGTGTCTGACTCTTGATTTCAGCTCAGGTCATGGTCCCAGGGTCGTGGGATCGAGCCCCACATCAGGCTCTGCACTGAGCATGGAGCCTGCTTAAGAGTCTCTCTCTCCCTCTGCCCCTCTCCCCTACTGCGTTCTCGCTCTCTAAAATAAATAAGTAAGTAAGTAAATAAATAAATAAATAAAAAGAAGGCAGAAAGGGAACAGAGTGACAAAACAAAGGGGATAAAGAACAAGCAAATAATAAAATAGACTCAAATCTAACCACAACAATAACTGAATTACATGTTAATGGTCTAAATACTCCATTTCGAAGGCAGAGATTTCCAGACTGGATTGACCAGCAGCCCCAACGACATGCTCGCTCTAAAAGACCCTTCACATATAGAAACCCATTTACTGAAAGTAAATGGATGAAAAAAGGTATAGCGTACAAAGAGTAAGCATAAGGAGGATGAGGCAACTATTTTAATAGATAGAACAGATCTCAAGACAAAGGTGCCACCAGAGAAAGAAAGAAAGCTTTTATAATGATAAAAGGGTCACTGCATCACGGTGATACAACCAGCAGAAATGTGTAGGCACCAGACAGAGCTTCAAAATACATGAAGCAAAACTTGACCGAATTAACGGGGCTATAGACAATTCCACAATCACAGATTTTTAACATTCCTCTCTCAGCAATTGGGAAAGCTATAAAACAAACAAACAAACAAACAAAAAACAGTAAAGACACAAATGATCTGAACAGTACTATCAACCACACTGATGTAATTCGCATTTATAGAACCTGACAACCATAGATAAACATTCTTCTCAATTATACAGTATGGACACCAATGCAAACAGTAAAATAAATATAAATAAATTTAAAAGGACCGCAAAAAATACAAAACATGTTCCCTAGGAGCATATTTAATTAGAAATCAATACTATAAGACACGTAAAAGAAAAAAAAAACCCAAGTATCTGGAAACAAAACAGTATTTTAAATAATACATGGTTCAACAGAGATATCACAAGGGAAACTAGAACATACCACAAACAAAAGGCAGTAAAGATAGAACGTATCAAAATGCGTGGAATGTGGCTAAGCAGTGCTCAGGGCAAAATGTGTAGTTTGAAAACATTTATATTAGAAAAAACGGTCTAAGATCAGTGACCTGAGGTTGAATCTTCAGATGTTAGAAATGGAAGAGCAAAGTACTAACCCAAAAGAGGAGGAAGGAAATAATAAAAAGCAGAAATCAGTGAAATAGAAACAAACAGGAGGGGAAATTAACATAACCAAAAGTTCAACAAAATTGATCCACAGAGAGTGAGAACACACATCACACACAGTTCAATACCAAGAATGAAAGGGGGTCCCCGCGACAGGTCTCACAGACGGAAACGTTACAAACCAATCCTGGCCTTCAAGAAACTCTGGGTCTAGAGGGACAGACAGGGCACGTGTAGGGCTTTGGAAGAGATATAGCCCAGAACATGAAAGGAGGCTATAAGCCGCCCTCCCCTAGACATGAGAATTCTCTGTTCAATCAGAGTCACTGTTTTGCTTTTCAAATCCTAGCTGACAGCCATTTAATGCAGTGTGTTGGGCCTAACACTGCAAAACACACGGTCCGCTAGATGCTGGGGGTGGAGAGGGGCACGTGAGTGCCTCACACACTAAGTGCTGCCAGGAAGATGGCAGGGTGGTCATGTGGAACGTGTGATGCTTTGTTTTGTTTCATTTTTGTTGGGAGACGGGGTCGCAGTGGGGGCAGGCGACAGAACAGAGAAGCCAGCCAGTGGGCCTGAGCTGAAGTGACAGGGGCACAGGAAGGAACAGAGAAAAGAGAGCTATTCGGGGCCCAACCCATCCTGACGCGGGCTCAGTGCACCTCTGAACGTGACCCCTGATTCATGGGACAAGCCTCACAGGGACTAGTCACCTCACCTTCCAGGAGTAGGACATGCCCGCGGCCCAGCTCCCGGCCTACGCGCACACGTGTCAGGCTTCGCAAGCTCAGTCCGCATGTTGGAGCCCCGGACTCGGCCCGGGGGTGGGCGGGGGATAAGGAAGGGCCACTTTCGTGTGCGCCAAGGGCACACACGGGCACCACCTAGGCCTCCCAGGGGACACTCACCTTTGAGGGTAAGGAAGGGTTTTTCGTGAACGGGTCTGAGGTAAATGGGTCATTCTTTGTCTGTTTCTTAAAGAAGTCGTCAGGTGCAGAGCCACGGAACGGGTCGCTTTCTTTGAAAGGATCCCCTCCAAATGGATCTAGAAGGTGTTTTGGAAAGTGAAGAAAAACAGGCTCCATGAATAAACAACATTGCGCTTAGTGAAAGAACCCAAACATAAAAGAGTGCGTAGCTGACTGATGCCCTTTATATGAAATTCTAGAAAAGGTAAAAACCATAATGACAGAAAGCAGATCAGTGATTGCTAGGGACCCGGGGATGGGGGGTAGGAGGCAGAAGAGAACCTTCTGGCACGATGGAAATGTTCTCACCTAACTCAAAACTCATTTATCAAAACTCATCTAATTATAAACTTAAAATTGGTGAATTTTGCTGTGTATAAATTACACCTCTCGACAAAGCTGACTTTAATAATGAAAACACAGGTAAATCCAGAGATAGACAGCAGATTGGTGGTTGCCTGGGCCTGGGGGAGGAGGGCGTGACTGCTCATGGGCATAAGGTTTCCTTTTAGGGGATGGAAACATTCTAGAACTACACACAGGTGGTGGTTGTACATTAAGAATGTACCGAATGCCACTGAATTGTCACTTTAAAAATGTTGAGTTTTGTGTTCTACAAATTTCACCTCAGCAAAAAAAAAAAAAAAAAAAAAAAGAAAGAAGTAGATAAATAAGGGTGAGGACCAGTCCATGAAAAACCAAAAAGCCTCTTCCACAAAGGCTTTTACCTGCTGAAGCGGTCTGTTGTTCTGCGAAGGGGTCATTCTGGAACGGGTCACCTAGATTGGAGGAGAGAGGAATGTTTAGCTCTACCGTAGAAATGACCCTGGCATATCCAAGGAGGAGCAGCGACTGGCCGAGGCGGCTGTTCCCAGCTGGGGGGTTCAGGACGAAATGAGGCACCACTGGCTGCTCGACACGGGGCCGCAGCGGGGGGAGATGTGGAACGAGCCAGAACTCACTGCTCGCTCTCTCTCCGCCATGCTACACTCTTGTACCTCATTCTCCCTCTCACCTCCCCCAGCCAGGACAACACAGGGCCCGACCCACGGCCAGCCCCAGTGTGAGGACGAGCTCCACACATCTGAGCTTCCAGAGCCGCCCGGTGTCGCTTTGGTCCTGTGATGCTTCGATTCCACACGTGATGCCGGAAAGGCGCTCCCCTCTGCCCTCTCCACGCCTCACCCTCTCCGTACATTTGCTCAGGGACGTACAGATAGCCTTCCTGGAAATGCTACCTTGCTCTGAAGGACCACAGTGAGGAACATGTATCTCTAGAAGCCTTCTTAGTTATTCTGGACTCATGTGGGGCTCTGGGCAAATGTGTCACATCGAGACCTTAGATTTATGTGGGGACTTGTCGCTCACTGAGGAGTCTCACGATCACGACTACCTCTGGTAGTCCATCCCACCAGGGCAGCGAGGGAGAACTTACCACCCCGACAGGAGGATGGGAACCAAAGCGAGCAGAGGTCGAGGGCGGAGCCAGCTGCCCGTGAACATGGGCACCTCGCTGCAAGCTGGGAGCTCAGCTCTTCCCTCCCAACTCTAACACCTCAGCTCTGCAGTGGACCAGGCTGAGGTGCAACACTCTGGTGACCCACGGGGCTCAAAGAACTCCCTTCCCCTCCATTCCAGAAGGTGCTACTGGCCAACCACTCTGATCATTGGACAACTCTAACAGGCACAAAGTAAACAGCCCTTCAATGACTAACTGGGCACCGAGAGAGATACCTTTGAAGGGATCAGCTCCTTTAAATGGGTCGGATTTGAAGGGGTCTTCGGTCTGGAAAGGATCCGGATGCAATTCTTGGGCATTGTTGCTAAATAACAAGGCTTTATTTTTGAAAGGATCGTCCTATAATTTTGTGAAGAGACAGGACAGGAACTTTATTATTTCAAATTTAAAGCAAAGTACAGAATTCCATACCCAACTTGCATGTTTCTCCTTCAAGCAGTGGGACCCTACGGAGAATGACTAAAAAAATCATTGAAATGGGGCACCTGGGTGGCTCAGTCGGTTCAGCGTCCGACTTCTGGCTCAGATCATGATCTCACCGTTCGTGAGTTCGAGCCCCACATTGGGCTCTCTACTCAGCACAGAGACCTCTTCAGATCCTCTGTCCCCTTCTCTCTCTGCCCCTCCCCATTCTCACTCTCAAAAATGAATAAACATTTTGAAAAAATCGTTGAAGAAATATGGACATCATTTCATAACGTGTCAGCACCAGTTCATTCAGTGACACGTGTACAGGATAAGGTGTTAATGACAGGGGAAGCGGAGTGTGGGGCATGTGGGAACTTCCTGTACCACCTGTTATGTTTTTCTGTAAATCCACCACTCTTGCGAACTAAAAGTTTATTTAAACATTGAGTGGAAGGCAGTCATGTAAACCACCACCAATGGATGGACAGATACACTGAATGCAGTAGGTAAATACACAGGAGTATTGTTTGGCCTTGAGGATGTGATGCTCAGTGAAACAAGCCAGTCACGAAAAGACAAGTACTGTGTGATCCCACTTTAGAAGAGGTCCCAGAGGAGTCAGGTTTGCAGAGACAGAAAATAGAACAGTGGGTTCCAGGGACTGGGGAGTCGGTGGTTAATGAGCAGAAAAACGTTCTGGGGCCTAGTTGCACATGAATATACTCAGGCATGGTTAAGATGAACGATTTTATGTTCTGTGTGTTTTATCACAATTAGAAATCAAAAATAAGATATTACAAAGTCAGAAGAAAGTGGTATCTTTGGAAGTGTCCAAAGGAAAACGTAACAAGCCAGTCAAGAACCACAGCCTGGGACTCATTCAAAAGTGTGGCCTCCCTCAACCATCTTTTTCTCACAGAACGTATAGCTAAGTGGGCATGTTTTAAAATGCTGTCCCCACACCAAGAAACACGCTGGCTATTTGCATCTTGGGAGGAAATGAGCTGCTTATGCAGTTGGAACTACTAGAGCATATATAACACTTTGCATTTTGTTTTAAAGTGCTTATTTCTAGAAACAAACAAGCACGTTTAAGCCGGAAGAAAAGACGATTTGCTTTTGAAGAGCACTTTTTTATAGTGGAAAATGGCCCCGATGTGTGTGTGTTGGGGGGTGAGGGGGTACAACCTACACGGGAACAAGGCCCACTCTGTTTAGAAACAGTGAGTGTATTTTGGTTAATGAAGACACACCCTCAGTGAAAACACGAAGGTTTCACTGTGATATGAAAAAGCACAACATCCTCACTGAACCCAGCAGGTGTGTCGGCACCCGTGGGGCTGGCAAACATCCATTATTCCAACTGACCAAAGCCAAATGATTAAAGAGCTGGGGCTTCCGTAAAAATACAGACAACGGTCACAGGGCCATGACGTCAAAGGTGCCAGAGGAAGATTCCAGACAAGGCCCCCAGCACTCTGTGCTGCTTGACTTCGGAAAGCAGGATGGCTCCCGGAGGCCCTGGGCCAATGGGAAGCCACAGGCTCCTGAAGGACGACAAACACCCCTGTCCTCTGATGAACACGGGATGACTTTTCTTACCTGGGGAACATTACCTGGAGCCTCCAACCACAGGTCTCCCTCCCCAAGGCGGGAAGACCAAGCGGGTTCTTAGGCAAGTAAGTATCGCAAATACCGCGGAAGCGTGTGGCTCCGTAAGGACGTCACAGTGCAAACATGCGAGCTGCAGTCGCCCAACAGACAGACGTCCGACGGGCCTCTCACACACAGATAAATAGGATGGAGTGTCCTGATCTAAAGAAGCCGGGCAGCCAAGACGGAAAATCACCCTCTCACGCTGTATCCTGGGGGAAGGAATGGATCTCACCCCAGAAGAAGAGAGATGATGTCCTGGATACAGTAGCACATTAAGAATGACAGCTTGGTCTCAGAACGAAAGCTTCTATTTAGTTAGAAATTAGCACTGATTTACAAGTTGGTGTTTTTTGGGGTTTTTTTTCGATGTTTTCAATCATCACTTGGAAGCCTGCCAACTAACAGTGGACGATGGCAGAGAAGAGGCTGTGTGTGACTCTAGACGCTTTGGCTGTGAGCCCCCTGAACTGAAAGCCAGGTCTGTGATCTCTTTCTCAGGTGCAATTATTTGCCTAAGGTAGCAATCGCTCCCTCCCCTTCCAAGGAGAAGCCTAAAAAGACCCCAGCAGGATTCACATACGTGAGGTAATCACCAGTGGTTCTGAGTCCATTTCACAGATTCAGAGCAGAAAATTAGGCTTCCCCTGGTACAGAGATGCCATAAACTCCACCAGCCACTGACCACCTATCAATGAGAACTGAGCCATCTGCCACCTTGGGAGACATGGGTGCAGCAGATGAGCACTGGGGTAAATGACACGTCCCTTAGCAGAGGTAAAATACCTTGAACGTGGAGTTCAGTAACTAGACCTGAGTTCTGCACTTCTTAAGAAACAGATGTGACAACTCTGAAAGGAGTTTCTGTGACTCTCCTTCCCTTTAGCTAGGGGTTGGGCAGTGGTGTGCTGATGAACCAGCTCTCTGGGGGAAAAAAAAAAAAAAAAAGGCCCTGATTGGCAGCTTCGTCCTGTCAATTCCCATGGTGCAAATACTCCCACTGTGGCTGAATTCAAGTCACCAAAAGTTAAACAATCAGGTTACAAAATTCCTATTTAATAATCAGCTCTGGAAAGTCAATAAAAATGGTTCCAGCATGCCAGTGGGGCTGGATGAGATGACAAACCAATCTTTCATGATAAGGTCTTGGCGAGGCTGAAGTCAGGGATGATTTATTGCCTTTTCCTACTAGACAGGTTGGTTGAGTGCTGCCTTCAAGAGCCAGAGGCCAGTATCATCGTCGGATGAGAGACAAGAAATAAATCTGGCTTTAAGAAGCCTCAGTCTTTGGGACAAAGTAACACGGTATGAGCTGAAAACTAAAGTTAGTGACTTCAGTAGACCTGCCCAGCCGTAGAAACTTCTGGATGCCCCTCTTTGGTTACAGTATTCTCAGGGAACTAAACCCCTCACTGTCACCCACCTCAAAGAGAACTAATTGCTCTCTGAAGCAGTCTCGAAACATTCAAGAGTAAACAAAAAGCCCTCTTCGAAGTGTTTATTAAGAAAAAGAAACAAACGGAAAAATGCTTTAAAAACTGTATTTGTACAACAAGATAAATATAGTTTTTCAGACACCGGTGGCAAGTTGCTATGTAACATATCTGACATCGACATTCCAGAATGAATTGCCTATCATGTAAACTTTGCCCCGCTCACAAGATGAACAGAAATGAGGAAAAGATGAAAAATCTGTGGGGGGCGGGGGGAGGGAAAATCACTGGCCACTTGCAAACTGCCAACTTTTTACCCAGGAAACCAATCTTATTCGAACCTGCAAAAGGGTTTAAGCTCTTCCACAAACCAAGATGAACGAGGGCAAGCGGAAAGCTGTGCGAGGGGGCCGGTGACAGACGGGAAAAGTAAAATCAGGGTCATGAAGCTGAAATGCACACACTGAGCGGCCAGACAGCCAAGCGGGCAGTTCTGTCTCACCCGGCGAATGAAGAGTGGACAGTCGTAGTCTGAACTCGGACAATCAAGCTGACGGTGGGCTCAAGAGCAGATACGGAATTCACCCGTTTACAATTCCGTGAGGAAAAGGAATCTGTGAGCGGCAGAGGAGGCAGTGAGGGCCCAAGACAGGAGACAGATGAGGACACCAACAGCATCTTCTAAGCGATTCGGGGAAGGAGGTATAAGCTTCCCCATAAATTCTTAGGACTGACTACTTGGCTACTGAGGAAAGAAACAGGTCAAGAAATGAACGTGAAGAGCCAAGACTCAAGTTGAGAAAGACAGAGAGACAGAGAGACAGAGAGACAGAGAGAGAGAAGCTGTGTTACTACAGGAAGAAGAAGCAATCCACGAAGCCCAGGGCCAGGAGCAAGACAGTTCAGAGGAGTGGCCCCGGACGAGGGGGCAGCAACATGGGGTGAGAGGTCAAAAGGCTTTGGGAGCAGAGCACAGTGAAACCACCGAGACCAAGAGCATCCCATCGGCTCTGTCAGGAGCACAAAGATGCTGTCATCGGCCAAGCTAAAGCGGAAATGGCACACGCGGGGGCTCGGCCACAAGGGCGGGCGCTGGCAGGAAAAAGGGGACGTGATGATATGGGGAAAAAGGGACACC
This sequence comes from Leopardus geoffroyi, assembly GCF_018350155.1. Classification (NCBI taxonomy): domain Eukaryota; kingdom Metazoa; phylum Chordata; class Mammalia; order Carnivora; family Felidae; genus Leopardus; species Leopardus geoffroyi. The sequence continues at coordinate 12,195,789 of NC_059331.1, forward strand.
GGCTGGATGTCAGCAGCCCGAGTCCACAGCACCCTGGGACTTGATCAAGGCCCCCGGGGTCATAAGAGCCCAGGCTTTCAGCACACCCCAAAGTGCAGGAGAGGGGCCAGTTCACAGGGCAAACGGCAGTGCCTCAAAGGGCTGTCATTTGTCTTGATCTTCACAAATACATTTGGTTTTCAAGGTGCTCCTTGTGGGAACACGGACACACACACACATTTCTCCCATGCCCCGCCCTCCGCCCCCAACTAGTAGGATGTAGGGTTTCACATGTGTGAGCCTGATCCACTTTTGGTTAAGTTTGGGAAAGCCCTCTGAATTTGGGTGGCTGGCTCACCGAAGACAAATATCTTTAAAAACTGGTCTTACAAAGGATTCAGGCCGAAGCAAGGATGGCGCACAGCCACGTACCCCGGGCTGCGGGGCCTGTGTGGACACGCAAAGCAGCAGCGAAAACAGGAAACACCCTGCATTTGGACAAAATCAAGGCTGGCGAGTGCCGGATCCAGCAAGCAGGGCGTTCTCTGATCCCAGCGTGGGACCTAATCCCAGGACTGCAATACGCTTACTCGACCTTTACCATGGCTCCAAAACCGCCCCTCTCTGTCAGGGAGATGGCTTCGCTCAGGTCGGCTAAGTTGGTCAGGCTGGCGCCGTGGGCCCCGTCGAGCACCTCGTCATACTGCTCCAGGGTCCTGTGGGCTTCTTGGTGGCTTTCATGCAGCTGGGACAGCTTGCTTCTTGCCTACACGACAAAGATTGCTGACATCACATGGGGTTTAGGGGAAAGGTGTCAGGAGAGATATTTTTTTTCTCCTAACGTCCAACCCTATCGTCCAACTCCATTCACATGGGGAACTGAATTACTCGCCTACACAGTAGAGGATCCCAAGTGACACGACTTGTAAACCACGAGGTCCTTGTCGCTGCCCCATGAGGCCTCTTTATATCCCTGACCCCTGAGAGAGGCCTGTGTTCAAACAAACATCTGTCAATTCTGAAAAGAACTGAAATTGGTAAAAATCCACGTTCACGATCTGTTCCAAGTGATAGTAAACATTTCCCCTTTATGGGGTTTTATCACCCTGTCCACTGCTCCTTGTCCTGGACAGGGATGTGAGGCCGGGGAAAGGAGGACAATCCATGAAGTCAGACAGACCAGGAATGTTATCTTAACTGTCTCATCCTGTGTGAGACACTGTGTGACCTCTGGCGAGTGACCTAACCTCTCTATTAGCTCTTCTCCAAAAAGGACCACAGGAAGCGAGGGGTAAAACACCTCCTGTAGCATCTGGAAGGGTGGGCGTTAATACATGGCAGTGAACATCACTATTACTATTATTACTAACATACGCGCATGGCTTGGATCCTATGTTACACAAACTCCAATTGCTCGGATGGAAAAGACCTAAGATAATCTCAGATCTAAGAAACAATGAAACACAACACAGGGAATGAAATCCCGCGTACGTGTTTGCGATCAACTATTGTCTGCAACCTGGCAAAAAGAGCAAGGGATCGAGTCGGTCAAGAGAGGAAGCACAGCTGGCCACTGTAATAGTGCCAAGGGCAAGCATCATGCTTGTCTGTCGATGGGACACCCAAGGGCCGGCAAAGAGGCCTTGGGCTGTTACATACAGGGGAGCGGGAGGGAAGCCCGCCCTCTGCTGGCGAGCAGCGGCTGCAGGCCCCAGGGCCTTCACACCAAAGCAGGATAAGGATGGGGTGCCCAGACAGCCTGCAGAACTGGAACAGGGCCCCACGTGGGGTGATGCTCATCACAGGGTGGGGCCTCGGCAATGTGCCAGTCCTCAGGTCGCACAGGGACAGAGAGGTGCCGGAAAACGTCTCGGACTCTGTCCCTCTCGCTGGTCTGAGAACCGTGCTGGGGAGGACATTTCTACACCCAAGACTCTCTCCAAAGGAGCCACTGAAGTCCTCACACAGACCCTGCCCATTCCCCAAAGAGGACGTGCGCCCAGGTGGGGAAGTGGAAGGACAGAGAGGCATAGCAAACAGCCCGCAGGCCAAAGTCAACGTGATGCCGGAGCACACGCTGCGGGACGCTGGGTGCTTGACCTCCAGGCCAGGACGACAGCTTCTAAGAAGAGAGCCTGACATAAACGGGCTGGGTGAGAGCCAAGGTAACAAGCGGCCTCTGTGCAGGCTGGTCACACACCCCGACGTGACAGCTCACCGCAGCTGCTCCGCTCGCAAGAAGGCCCCAGAAGACCCCCGGCCACCAGCAGAGGCAAGGCCCTGCCCTCAGGGAGATACCTGGTTGATTTCGTCCTGCGTCGATTTCAGGGACTTGATGATGGTTTCCAGCTGAACTTTCCCGGCCTGAATGCTCTGCTCCAGCTGGGTTTCTTCCTGCTGCAATCGGTTCAGCTCCGATTTGGCCCGGTTCAGGTCGTCTTCCTGGGACTTGAGGTCAGATTCCTGAGACTGGATTTGGGTCTTCAACGAGGAAATCTGAAATGAGATGAAATATGACAAAAGGAGGAGTCTTAATTCACATCATTGGAACAAGCGGACCCAGTGAGGCAGATACCAGCCTGATGGCCGGACACCTGGGCTTCCTTCCAGGGCCCTCTCTCCACTCGCAAAACAGAAGGAAACAAGGCAGACGTGCAAATGCCCATGGAACTGACAGAAAGTCAATCCTGGGATAAGTCAATTTTGAGGCCTGGGATAAGCAAAGGCAGTCTACCTGTCTCCCAGGGGCTAAACATCCCCGTGCAAGGTCTCAGAGGAGGGGATGAGGGCTTTCAATCTGCTGAGCTTGCAGCCTCCCCGGTTTATAATGAGCAGTGAAGACACCAGACGGTGGCAGGGGCGGAGGAGGAGCATGCTGGCCCCGGGGTGCTGTGAGGCACCAGCCAGGGTGAGGTTAGTGGGGACCAGGGCTGTTGACTGTATGACTTGGTGGGTGAGACTGAGGTCAGGCCACAGATGCCTCGACGCTTTTTCAAATGATATGTCCACAACTCGATTAAACCAGTAGGACGCCTCAGCCTTGTGTTTCCAGGTCGTCGTGAGCCCAAAGAAGCCCACAGGAAGCCCCCCCGCCATGCTGGGCGTGAGACTCACCATCTGAGTCTCGTCCTGGCACTTCTGCCTGACGTCGCTCAGCATGTCTCGGAGCTTGGCCTTCTGCTGATCCATTTCGTCGAGGCGGTCTTGGGCGTCCTGCTTCTGAGCTTCCAGCTCTTGCAAACTGCTCGTTTCCCGGTCTAAGTCATTTTGCAATTCCTAGGGAAGAGTTGCGTCAATGTACTTGAGCATGGCGGGTGGGGAGCATGTCCAAGACAGCAGTCTCAGCCTGGGCTAGAGCCCCCTAGATGTCCTACAAGACTGGCCCCTGCCCGTCAGCCTGTGCTCAGCAGGCATCCTGTGCACACTTGCTGTAAATGTGTGCATCTCAGTTGGCGGCCGTGGCGTGACCTCTCACTAAGTCCCTTGGCAAATATTTACTGATGGCCTAAGAGTGGCCAGGGTCCGGGAGAGTAGCTGGGTCCCACCAAGAAGAGCTATCCGGTGACATGTGGTCAGGGGTGGGGAGGGGAGAGGCATCACCCAAACACAAACAAACTGGGAGGAAGAGAAGCGACAGAATGTACGGGTGCTGCTGGGTGGACTCGGGGTGGGGGGTGGGGGCACAGGGAGACCAGACTGACACTGCACGGAAGTGGGGAAGGGGGTGTGGGGCTCCAGCTCCAGCAAAAGGAAGCAGGGCCACGCAGGAAGCCCCCGCAGGACGTTCAAGTATGAGCGTGGGGCAGGATGATTCTCCACTGTTGATGTTGCTCCAAATCGGCAGTATCTACCCAGACGACCAGTAAAGGTACCCTCAGACCCGACCAAGACACCCCTAGGAAGAGCACCCTGGGGGTGTATGGTGCACGTGAAAACATGCAGTCTGTGGGAGCAAAACCTGGGAACCAAGTAAATTCCCACCAGGCGGGCCTGGCTCACAACTTACGGCGTGCTCGTACCCTAAAGGAAGCTGCACCTCATACTCGAGTTACAACGTGAAGCCCGTGGCCAAGCACATGTGTATGCTGCATTCTGGCGTTCGTGCCAACAGGAAGGAAAGAACACGCACGCGACCTTTCTGGAAGGCCTCGTGAGAGCTAACTGACGACATCTCTGACAGACCGACAAAAGGAGCAGGGAGGGGACCTGGGCCACGAGGAGATGGTGGCCGTGAGAATCAAAGCAAGGGCAAGATTTGAGGGGACCTTTGGGGGTAAGGGAGGACAGGGACGGTGAGGCCGATCCCCAGGGCCGACCCGGCTGGGGCTTTGCTGGTGCCATTTTAGGAGAAAACCCAAAGCAGGCACAGGGCCTCCTCTCTGCCTTGAGGACGAAAATGTCATGGCTCTTGCCACTCTAGACAGCCAAAACACACCTCTGAGTTATGCTGGGGAGCTAGGCCCTCTCTTCCCCAGTCTCCCTGCCCCTGACCTTGAATTCAAGAAACGGAACTTCAGTGTTCAAGTCTGGGGAAGGGAAGAGGATGGTGGTAGGGAGTCCCAGACACAGGTTTGCCACATCTGAGGGAACGACAAGTGGCAGAGGAAGAGGACACAGAGCAGGGAAGAGGGCCAGGCCTGCTGTGGTGGCCTGAAACATCAGGGAATCTGAGCCTCATTCTGTAACGAAGGAAGGGGAATCCAAGAGCCCAGTGGGGACGAAGACCCAGCTCATGGTCAGGATGGGAGCTGGGGTCAGAATGTGGGAGGTGTCTGAGCAAAGAGAACAAAGAAATAACCCAGAGAACCTGCAGACTTAATTCAAACCCCCCTGGAATCCCCAGCTGGCTCCTGCACAGAAACGGACAAGCTGAGGCCAAAATTCATAAGGAAATGCAAGGAATTTGGAAACGCCAAAACAATCTCAAAGGAGAAGAAAAAAAAGTTGGAGAACTTCTACTTTTCAGTTTTAAAACTTACTACAGACATACCTCAGGTATATTGTGGGTCTGGTTCCAAATCACTGCAATATAGCACGTGTTGCAATAGAATGAGTCAAATGAATTTTTGAGTTCCCAAGTGCATGCAAAAGTTATGTTTACACTACACCACAGTTTAAGTGTGCAATAGTGTTATGTCTAAAAAACAACGTACACACCTTAATTAAAAAATATTTTATTATTAAAATATGCTAATCATCACCTGAGCTTTCAGGGAGTCATAATCTCTGAACACAGATCACCATAACAAATATAATAATAACGAAAAACATTGAAAGATTGCGAGAATTACCAAAATGGGACAAAGAGACACAAAGTGAGCAAATGCTACTGGGAAAATGGTGCCGATAAATTCACTTGACGGGAAGTTGCCACAAACCTTCAATTTGTAAAAACAAAACAAAACAAAACACACAGAATCTGTAAAGCACAATAAAATGACATATGCCTATACAAAGCTATAGTCATCAAGACAGCATAGTACTGACCTAAAGAGAAATGCATGTGGAACAATGGAATAGAACAGAGAGTCCAGAAATAAAGCCACACATCGATGGCCAGGTGACAGTCGACAAGGGTGCCAAGGCATTTGTTCAACAGGGAAAGAACAGTTTCTTCAACAAATGGTGCTGGGACAACTGGATCTCCACATGCAAAAGAATAAAGTTGGATCCCTACCTCACACCATATGCCAAAATTAGCTCAAAACAGACCAAAGATCTGAATGTAGGAGGTAAAACGATAAAAGTCTTAGAAGAAAACATAAGGTAGGGGCACCTGAATGGCTCAGTCGGTTAAATGTCCGACTTCGGCTCAGGTCACCATCTCTTAATTTGTGAGTTCGAGCCCCACATCCGGCTCTGTGCTGATGGCTCAGAGCCTGGAGCCTGCTTTGGATTCTGTGTCTCCCTCTCTCTCTGCCCCTCCCCTGCTCGCACTCTCTCTCTCTCAAAAATAAATAAATGTTTGGGGCGCCTGGGTGGCGCAGTCGGTTAAGCGTCCGACTTCAGCCAGGTCACGATCTCGCAGTCCGTGAGTTCGAGCCCCACGTCAGGCTCTGGGCTGATGGCTCAGAGCCTGGAGCCTGTTTCCGATTCTGTGTCTCCCTCTCTCTCTGCCCCTCCCCCGTTCATGGTCTGTCTCTCTCTGTCCCAAAAATAAATAAACGTTGAAAAAAATAAATAAATAAATAAATGTTTAAAAAAAATAAAAAATAGGGGCGCCTGGGTGGCGCAGTCGGTTAAGCGTCCGACTTCAGCCAGGTGACGATCTCGCGGTCCGTGAGTTCGAGCCCCGCGTCGGGCTCTGGGCTGATGGCTCAGAGCCTGGAGCCTGTTTCCGATTCTGTGTCTCCCTCTCTCTCTGCCCCTCCCCCATTCATACTCTCTCTCTGTCCCAAAAATAAATAAACGTTGAAAAAATAAAAAATTTAAAAAAATAAAAATAAAAAATAAAAAATAAAGAAGAAAACATGGGGTAAAATCTTTGTGACCTTGAATTTGACAATGAGTTCTTAAATAAGACATTAAAAGCAAGAGCAGAAAAAAAAAAAAGGAATAAACTGGACTTCACCAAAATTTAAAGCTTTTGTGCTTCAAAGGACACTATCAAGAAAGTAAAAAGACAACCCACAATTTTTGCAAATCACATATCTGATGAAGAAATTCTACCCAGAAAATATAAAGAACTCTTACAACTCAGCTATCAAAAGACAAAAAAAAAAAAAAAAAAAAAAAAATTAATAATGGTCAAAGGGTCTGAATAGAAATGTCTATTCAAAAGGTACACAGATGGCCAATAAGCACATGAAAAGATGCTTGGGGCACTTGGGTGGCGTAGTCGGTTAAGCGTCCAGCTCTTGATTTTGGCGGAAGGAAGGAAGGAAGGAAGGAAGGAAGGAAGGAAGGAAGGAAGGAAGGAAAAACCAGGCAGACACTACGGGTGCTCGCCAGAAAGACAGCGATGGAAATAGAGGTGAAAGACTCCCCGAGGACAGGGAAAGGGCACAATGGGAACAGAGCTGTGGGGGCTGAAGCTTCTGCTGCTTAAGTAGCCTGAGGACAAAGGACTCACACTCTATGCGGGGCCCTGACCCACAGACTGTGCTAGCCGGCACGGCCAGACCCATCTGGGGACAGGTGGCAGGAACCCCAACCAAACCTGGTTTTCACAGGGGAACTTTCAAAAAATACGTAGTATTCTGTCTGTGCCATCAAGCACTACAGCAGGGCCCCAGCCCGGCCTGCTTACAGACGATGCCCCCACAGAACAGCCAGTCTGGCTGGCTCAGGGCTCCCTCCCAGCTCTGGGGGGCTGTCGGGGCACACAAGGACCCCGGCACCTCGAAGGCTGCAGGAGCCCACCAGCCAGGGCTCCAGGCAGCCTGGCCGCACCTGCCACAGACCACAGAGGACAGCGCCTCCGGATGTCAGAACCAGTCTCTGCACAGGCCCGACTTCTTCCTCAGAATCACCTGGAGGAGGCGCCAGAGACCTCATGATGGTTTCCTTGGTAGCGACAAGACATTATAGCACCCGGATCCTCAGGGACCAGAATAAAAAACCAAAGCATGTTCATGGCAACCCAGACGCGATAGGAAGGCAGAACCAGCCACACATCCGTGTCACCCAGGCCCGGGCGGGAGGGAAGATGAGGCCGGCTCCACCAGAGGACTAAAAAGATGGAGTGAGGTGACACAGATGATGGAGGCGGGGCGTGGGCTCTACGTCTGGGGGATCAGTTCTAGGACACGGGCGGAAATCAGAGATGTGAGGGAGAATAAAATGACAGGATGAAAGTACATACATTCAGAGAAATAAAGTCACTTTGCTTACAAGGTGGTCTTGTAGCTGAAGAAGCTCATTTGAGCAAAAAACCCTTCATATCAGAGGCAGGCCAGTCCCTGCTTTCCAATCCAAAACATTCCAGGAGACCACCTACGGCCTAGTCCTCACGGCCAACGTGCACAGAGTGAGAAGCCAGAAAAGAAGGGTCTGGATACTGCACGGCAGGCACTGATGAGTGTCCTGAGGCAGGGTGGGCACACCCACCCCACCTCACCCGCAGACCACAGCTAGGACGGACGGCATTTCCCACAGATCGGCGGAACGCGCCCTCCAGCACCCTGAGAGCCCAACTGAGTCAGATGGTACTTACTTCCCCCGGCTCGGGTTCACGTCCTAGGAGGTGATCCAGAGAGAACCGGCCACTCTCGCAGCGCACCCGGCAGCCAGCCCCTGCTCTCGGCTCCGTCAGCAGCCCGCGCGCTGAGCCTCGTGGCCAGCTGAGGTGACGCAGGCCAGGAGGCCGAGCTACCTGCCCAGGTCACTCAGGTGAGACACGGCGGAGCTGGGGTCCTGACCACTTAGCCAGGCTCCTCTCCCGCCACAGCTCGGAGCTCAGAACACTCAGAGTCCTCAAGCAGAGGACGCCGGTCCCTGCGGCATGACTCGGCCTCACCCACAGGGCGCCACAGCCACCTCTAGTGTCCCCACAGCGGCAGGGCTTTCTCTATCCACCCAGACTGGAGACCGTGGGGACCCAGGTCTCTTCAACAGTGTAGCTGCCCAGTGCTGATGGCTTTGCTCCTGATGCAGACTCCCCTCTGCTCAAATGATGGAGAAGAGCAGGAAGCGGCCCGAGTGAGCCCTGAGCAGGTGCCAGACTTTGTTTCCCAGCCCCACAACTCAGGAAAGCAGAACGCTCGTAACCAATGCAGTACAAGACCCAGAGATGTTCAGTAACTTGCCCAAGGTCACACAGCTACAGAGAACTGGGTCTGAGCCCAGGCAGCCAGGCCCCCAGTCTCTGTGTCACCACCACCTGCTAGGAGACGCTCCAGGTAGCGGGACTGTCCGAGAACAGGTTAGCAGCCACTGTCTGAGCCTCAGAAACTGAGACTCGAGTGAAAAAAGCCAGACACAAAAGGCCTCACGTTGAACGTCCAGAGCAGGTATGTCCATGGAGACACAAAGCAGATCAGTAGTTGCCGGGGTGGGGAGTGGGGAGGGCAGCGGCAATGGAGTGTGAGGACTACACGTCATGGGGTTTCTTTGGGGGTGATGGAAATGTTCTGGAACTAGACAGAGGGGACAGCTAAGGATCACACCAAACATGCAAAAAAACCAATGAACTACTTGTTCTAAAGTAGCAAATTTTATGTTATGTGAATTATATAGCTCAATGGAAAAGAGAGACAGAGAGAGAGAGAGAGGGAGAGAGAGAAAGAAAAGAAAAGAAAAGAAAAGAAAAGAAAAGAAAAGAAAAGAAAAGAAAAGAAAAGAAAGGAAGAAAGAAACCCCTGTCTATGGTTATAAGAAAGGTAGAAACCTCACTCAGAAGTGCAAGGGCGGGGCTACCTTCCCCTTGCCCCGCCCCCACTGACCGGCAGGCCCTGCACAGGACAAGACCATCTGCCCAGGGTGAGGCTGTTCTTACCTGTACTTCGTTGGTTTTCTGTCTGATTGCCTCTTCCTTTTCCCTAATGTCCTGTTCCAGGGAGTATTTCTCTCTGGGCATGGAAAAAGAATTCAGGAAAAGCACAGATGAGTGATAGCAGGACTACAGCCATGGTGTATTCTCTCCACGCCGACTTCTCAACACCCAATTCCGTCCACACCCACGGAACCCAACTCAGCTGGTCCCTAGGAATGACCCTCAGGGATCGTGCCCTCTACATCATCCCCTCCCCCATCAGCGAGTCCGTGGCTACGATGAGGCACTGCTCCCAATGAGACCACTCGAGCCCCTCAAGCAGAGGGAAAAGGAAGTCAGAGCGGTGTCCGGGGTGAGGAGGGTTCAACGCTCCCTGCTGACTGTGCCCATGGAGGGCCAGGTGCTTCCTGGGCCCTCCTCCCTCTCCTAGAACTAACTGGTGGGAGAATGCTGCTTTGAAGAGGAAGCATCTCTTTATGCCAGATTTGAGAGGACAGACACCCCATCCAAAGCCCTTGTTTACAGGTGGGGAGACTGAGGCAGCAGGCACAGAGAGGAGCCAGAGACCTGGACACGAAGGCTCCCTCAGTTTAGCTGTCGGTCCTAAGCCATTAACTTGCCCTCGGAGGCTCAGCCGTTCTACGTGCTGAGGGGGAACAAGGCCCATCCTAAGGGCAGAGGGCAGGGCCTATGGCTACCTAGCAACAACCTGCCTGAGATTCCACAGCCCAGACTGACTCCAACTGAGGATGTCATCACTCGCGCTCATTAAGTCAATTCAGGAACTCGGGGGGAATGTGCCCTGCTTCGCTTCTGCTGCATGAACTTGTTGACGGCCGACCTGTGTGCCTCACAAGCCTGTGGTACTTGTGATAACAAGCTGGGATAGGGCCTGTGTAAGGGCCAGATTCTGAGGGGAAGGAGCTTTAACACACCTCTGTAACTGGGCAATCTCTTGACTGATATCATCAAGTTCCTTCACACCAGTGAATTCCCCCGATCCAAGAGAACTTGAACCATCCTGGAACCAAATTCAGACACAGGGTTAAAACTTGACAAGCTGATGGGGAGCCTGGGTGGCTCAGTCGGTGAAGCGTCTGACTTTGGCTCAGGTCACGATCTCACGGTTTGTGGGTTCGAGCCCCGCGTCGGGCTCTGTGCTGACAGCTCGGAGCCTGGAGCCTGTTTCGGATTCTGTGTCTCCCTCTCTCTCTGCCCCTCCCCCACTACTCGTGCTCTGTCTCCATGTCAAAAATAAACAAACATTAAAACATTAAAAAAAAAAACTGACAAGCTGAGGGTTGCCTGACTCCCTCAGTCGATGTAGTCTGTGACTCTTGATCTCGGGGCTGTGAGCTCAAGCCCCGCACTGGATGTAGAGATTACTTAAAAATAAAACTTTAAAAAAAAATTTTTTTTTGTCAAGCTGACCTCACCACCCAACAGGTTGCTAGTATGAGGGATACAATCTCCAATTCACTAGGGCAAGTAGCAAAAGTGCCAGAACCCAGCTGGAAAACTATCCCAGGGGCCCAGACACACCCCCCCAGCCCCACCCCCAGCCCCTGGTGAAGGCCGGGGCCATGAGAAGGCAGGCTACAACAGCAGGGCACTGGCCTGCTCACATGGGCCACTGCCGCCACCTGGTGGCAGACTGCGGAAAGCCACAGAAGCATGACAGGGATGTGGCCAGGGGTACTCACCTGGATGGGAGTGCCTCTCTCCGAGGGTGGGACCATGTCCGGTGAGAGGACCTGAGGGGGGTCGATGCCTTTACTGACCTTCTGCTGAATGAAGTACATAGCTAATGCGAATTGGTCTTTACTTAACTTCCCCGTTTGCCTCGTATCAGCCAGGGCCCTGGGAGAAGGCGGGATGCTAATTAGACATCAGACAAGAATTCAGCCCCGCCTGGGAAGTACAAATCACAGAACCCCTCCATTTAAAAAACGAACAGTGACAACACAAACAGCGGGGCACAGCCGCGACTCCTTTTCTGTTGAACATCCCTCTCGAGGACCGCAGTCCCGCCACCGGCCACCCAGGCATCCGGCCCTACGGCTGGTTAAGGAGGGGCCGTCAGCACAAGAAGGGGGGCCCCACCTGGCTGGAGAACCACCGAACCCCACCCCACAGTCCGAGGTGGTGGGCCTTTGGGAAGGCCTCATCAACAATTACCAGAAACACAACCGGCTCTTTATGGCGTGTGTGCGGAAGACAGTGAGGGTCCGGTACGGAGCCTCTCTGGTGGAAGTGAAAGCTGGGCCCAAGCGTGCACCCTTGGATCTTCAGCAAGTTCCCGCAGCCCTGGGTTATCTGAGCAGCCTGAGCTGCTGGTTTTCAACGGGGATGACAGCAGCAGGATTTTGGGTTGTCGTCACGAGGAGCTAGGGCCTGGACAGCCACCCGCGGCCGTGCTGCACTGGACGGCCCCTCGCTGCCAAGGGGCCCTGCTCACGTGGCCTTTGGGCATCCTGGTAGACGGGCGGCACGTGGAGCTCCCGCAGAGCCGGGGTGGGGGAGAAGCTTCACAACCAGCCCGGTAACGGAGGAGCTGGCCGTTACGGGAAGGAAAGCCTCACGCAGTAGGACAAGGCCTCCGCATCTGCAAAACTGTCTCACCCTGGCCACTGCGCAGGCGGTCTCACTTCCCACTGTAGTCGTGACCTCGTGACACCTAACTCGCAGCCAAGGAGCTGGGCGTGGTGAGCAGACTCGGGCCCAAACACCAACACACAGGGCCACGGGGAGCACGGAGACCCCACTGAATATCGCTGACACGCGCTGGTTTACAAACGTCTTCATTTTTGTCGCAGTTTGAGGGCGAGGTGTGAGGATTCTGCCTGTAAGCGTCGGTCCTGCCGCCTCGCCTCGCCCACGGCTGCTCCTGGGCTGAGGCCTCTTCTCTCCAGCCCTCTCCTGCTCCCGGTCTCTGAGGGAGTGTGGGCTCCGAGGCCTGCAGGCGGGATGCTCGGCCAGCCACCAGCCGGGGAGGCCTACACGCGCGTTCTAGTCCGTCCTTGTTTCTCCCTGCCGTCCCTCTGGGCGTGCTATCTGCGCTCCCCCTGGCCCCCCGCAGACAAATCCGGACTGGCCTTTTACTCTCCCAGCGGTGATTCCAGAGCTTGCTCGTTCTGTCTTTCCCCTCTGCTCCTTACGCGTTCCCTCTTTTAATCCGAGCGTATTCGTGATTTCACTGTGTTGCTTCCACATTGTGGCGTCACTGGCAGGTGGAGGGACTGTCCCTATACGATTGGGGCGCCGCATCGCTACCTCTGAATCACATGCACGTTCGCCTCAGGGTGATAAAGGGCACACGCATTTTATCGGTTTCTAAAAGGGGACACCAGATCTGAAGGGGCCGAGAATGACTGCCCCTGACCTGTCGGAAGCAGTCGGCCTCCACTAGCTGTTTTGGTGACTGACTCTGGGTGTCACACACTTGTGAAGGGAGAGCCTGTTCTCTCAGGTCGGGGCCTCCCGTCACAACGTGGACATCTATGAATTCTTGCCAAGGGCAGCTATTTCCACAAGCTACTGAGTAACGTGCTGTCACTGCTTTTCTACTAGGCGCTTATCCAAAGGATACAGGAGTGCTGACTCATAGGGGCACATTACCCCAACGTTTAGAGCAGCGCTATCAACAATAGCCAAATCATGGAAAGAGCCCAAATGTCCATCAACTGATGAATGGATAAGGAAGATGTGGTTTCTATATACAATGGAATACTACTTGGCAATGAGAAAGAATGAAACCTGGCCATTTGCAGCAACGTGGACGGAACTGGAGGGTATTATGCTGAGTGAAATAAGTCAGAGAAAGACAGGCATTATCTGTTCTCACTCGTTAGTGGAATGGCGGATCATGGGGGAAGGGAAGGGGAAAAAATGGTTTTAAACAGAGAAGGAGGCAAACCCATAAGAGATTCTTAAATACAGAGAACAAACTGAGGGTTGATGGGAGGGCGCGAGAGGGGAAATGGGTGATGGGCATCGAGGAGGACACTTGTTGGGATGAGCACGGGGTGTTGAATCATGGGAATCTACCCCCAAAATCAAGAGCACAGTGTATACACTGTACGTGAATTAACTCGACAATAAATTCTATTAAAAAAATAAAATAGGGCGCCTGGGTGGCTCAGTCGGTTAAGCGGCCGACTTTGGCTCAGGTCATGATCTCGCGGTCCGTGAGTTCGAGCCCCGCGTCGGGCTCTGGGCTGACAGCCTGGAGCCTGTTTCTGATTCTGTGTCTCCCTCTCCCTGCCCCTCCCCCATTCATGCTCTGTCTCTGTCTCAACAATAAACGTTAAAAAAAAAAATTAATTAAAAGAAAAAATAAAATAAAATAAAATAAAATAAAATAAAATAAAATAAAATGCCACTGCTCTTGCTTGGAGAGGTTCACTTCTCCAGAATTATACAGAAATTCCCTCCCTGTGACTCCCAAGTGAAGCCCCCTAAGCTCTGAGGACAAAAGTTAGAAAGTGACTTTCACCACTGGCCAATTACAAAAGGAGCCATCCCAGCACTGGGAAGACTGCTCTGGTTCACCCTGAAGAAAAGTGAGGGTGGGGCAGTCCCCATGGATGGGGACCAGAGTCCTGTTGACCACTCACCCCCCTGACGACAGTGGAGTCGCTGACCTTCACAGGCCTCCTAGGGAAGGTGGCCACAGCCCCCGCTGCCCAGGGTGGCTTTGCTAGAGTCCCTGGAGACGTACCACACACTCGCCCCAGAGGGGCAGGGCCATGCGTCTGCACCCTGACTAGCTGTGGCAAAGGCAGGGCCTCCTGCTAGAAAAAGCAAGAACTCGCCCCAGACACTCAAGCAAATCGCCCCACAGCTTTCCAGAGGGACTAAACAGGCAGTGAGCTGACATGCCCAGGATACGGGGGAAGGGCCTTCACACTCGTACCTCACTCGGCACCCCGATCAGCCTGCTGAGGATTAAGTGACAGGCAGAGGTGGAGGCCCTGACCCCCAGGCCCTGAAGGTCACCCGCCCTTCCTTCAGCACAAAGCTTGTTTCCTCAGGCCCCTCGGAGACACCCGTGGCCATCACCTCTACACGGGAGGCCCAGAGGGAGCAGACGTCCGGCTACCCATCCTTACCATATGTGTGCTAGAAGGTTCTGGGTGAGGCCCGAGTGCATGAAGATCTCCTTCACCTCCTGGCCACTCACGTAGCCATCCAGGTCCAGGTCGGTCTTCAGGAATATCTCGTCAAATCGCATCTTGTCTGCAACCGGCACCACCCAGCTCACCGTTGGCTGAAAGGGGTTTCAAAACCATTAGCCTAGAGCTTCTAGACTATAAACCATAAACACACGCTATTAAAGGGCTTTCACATGCTCCTGATGGATGCTCTCCGTGCATTTGGGCAGCACCACGAAACGAGAGGGCAGACAGGAGCCCCACTCTCTAAACAGGGAAACTGAGGCAGGGAGCAGTGCACACCAACTCGGTCAGTCTCGCCTGGTGGCCAATGTGCACTTGTCCCACCCCATCGCACAGCCCCCTTCTCCTTGTATTCAGAGGGAGGCAGAGACCCAGCAGGTCCAAAGGGACTCGAAGGGAAGCCAATGACCTCCTTCCAGGAGGGGACTTCAAGTCAAGCCAGGCAAGACCCTCCTGACAGTCCATGCTAGAAGGACAGCCTCCTGAGAACCAACCAGCCCTTCCTGGCCCTCTCGTTTTCTGCCTGCAAACACTTCTCTGCAGCTGCCAGAAGTATTCTCAATGCCCACAGTTGAGGATTCGGTACTCCAACCTTTGTCCCCATGACATGGCGATCCCCCCGTGAGGTGTCCCACCTGGCACTGATGGGCAGTGAACACGTCTGCCCGTGTGAAAATGGCATCTGCTAGACACGCAGGCGCTCAGGGCCCCCTAGCGCTGGCTGAGGAGCCCAGGCCCCCGACGAGCATGCCGTCCATCCGCAAAGCCCCACCGCCCCCAAGGGCCCTCACAGGCGGACAGAGCTGAGTATCTGAGAGCCCAGCGTAGCATGATGTCTGCAGTCATGGGGCTTGGCCACCCGCTGCACGCGTGACCCCTCACACCGCCTGCTCAAGTCTACGTGAGGAAGGCAAATGCCACTGAGGGTTCACCGGGGCCCAGGCACCTCCTAATCCAGAGACACCAGGGCCCCTCCCACCGCTAATTCCAGACGCATCACCTCTGACCTTTGGTGTGCTCTCCGAACCAAGTTCCACAGTGCCTCTATCCGTTTTTCTAGAGATGTTCCTCCTTATCTGCTTTTTCTGAACAGGTCTCCCTCGTTATCCAAATCCAGTGGGATCCTGACTCAAGCACCGGGAATCCAGAAAGCAAGGGTGGGAAGCAAGGGACACCACATTACCCGTATCATTTCGGTTCCAGGATTTCGGATAGGGAGTAGAATGATTTAGTCTGCCACGGATTTATCAGAATCCATGGGCCAAATTCAAACAGCAAGGGCTCAGGCAGCAAGAGTTCAGAGACCTGCATTTTATGCGTCCCATTATATGAATTTTGTAAGCCACCCCAGGGGAGGCATAAAGACACACGTAAAGGATCTCTAGCGAAGAAGTTTGCCGCCTTCATATCCAGTGTCTGGAGCAAGCTAAACCTCAGACGCCAAGCAACCCAGAGAGGAAGTAACAGTGGGTCAGACAGGCTGAGCTGAGGGGGACAACGGTTTCTGTGCTCCGCAGGCCCCAAGAGGTTACCACTCTGGGATGACAAAAGTCCTGACGTTCGGTGTGCAAACAAAATGGCTTGCTGCCTGATTTCTGAGATCTCAGAGCAGGTCGGTGGCCAGACTCCAACGCCCAGCCTTTTCCTCGGAGCTGGGTCTCCCAGAAGGGGCTGGTCTGGCAGCCACAGGCCCCAGTAAAGGGGAACAGACCCTGCTGGCTGGAAGTGCCTACACCCCGTAGCCAGCTGGGAGGACAAGACCTGGTGACATTAGTCTGGAGGTGAGATAAGCAGAGGAGGGGACAGCATGGTGACTGCAGGTCCCCAGAACTGCTCGATCTCATGTCTGTGATTCCACCAGCACCCTCATCCTTAGGGAAGGGGACATATGTCTTCTTCCCTCCCCCACCCTGACAGAGGTCCCTGGTAAAATAGGTCTAGTGGTAATCAGCAGCACGCTCCCAGGATCCGGGGAGAGTCACCAGGTCACCATGGATCTGGGTTACAAGGCTAGTCAGTCTGCACCTGTCAGCAACTTTGGCCCCACCTGCTTCCTTGTCAGTAAAACCTATTACCACTAACCTAACCTACGGTAATTAATAAGAACTCTTGGCAAGAATTTTGCAGACACAAGGCGCTAGGTTGTCTTGGAAAACAATAGCTCACGCGGGTCCGAGTTACCAGCCTCGGCCCTTGCTTTAACTCCACCCCCATCCTTCTTCCTGTTTCTACAGGTTCCCACTTGAGAGCCTTGGCATATGCTAGTCCTCCGACAGCTTTTTGTCATTCAGGGATCAGCTCAGGTCACCTCATCAGTGACCGTCCAGTTGACCCCACCTACAGGAGCACCTCGGTGCTTCCAGGCTGGGCCCTGTTCTGCTTCTCAAAGCTACCTGACCTTCCTTAGTTTATGGTTATGCTTATCGTCTATCTCCCCAAGGAGGGCAGAGGCTAGTCCCACGGTCACTGCACATGTCCACAAAGTGCTGGGCATGGCTGGTGGTTTGCCGAGCTGAAGGTGCCCATGCTGGACCATCTGGATGCTGGGCTTGTTGACCGACAGCCATGTGAGACTCACCAACCAGAGGGGAAGCCCCATCACCTGTGCCTCTCCACATGGCCGTGGCAGTGACGGGAAACGTATGAACCCCCCCCCAACCCCCAACCGACCAAACCACCTCGGCCCTCCCTGATGGGACCCTTACTCTTCGGTGCAGCAAGCTCCTGGAAAATGAGCCACTAACCGCACCCGCCCAACCACCACCAGGCAGAATGCTTAATTTTAGAATGATGTCACGTGCAAGAGGAATCACTGTCTGATCGTCTATTTCTGTAGCGCTCAGTGCCTGACAATTCGGGGGTTTTTTTATTGTAATTTAAGTGCCTGTCATTAAGCTTTTGATTGCTGAGGCACCCATTTCAAAACTATCCATCTCATATAAACACACTGCCAGCCACACAACTAGGAAGCGCCACGCCAGCCCATGACGGTCCCCACTAAAAAGCTCTGGGTGACCTAGACAACTGGCCGCCTGAGTGACCCTGCTTTTCCCTTCCCCTGCTTTCATTCCCACTCTTATGTTTTAAATTCACCAATGAAGAGCGAGCCTGAGAAACCCTAGGCCCCCACCCTCGACCCCGAGAGAGGCAGAGTCCCGGGCCCGAGCTCACTCTCTCTCTACCCACGACCTTGCTGTGGTGGCCCTGGGGGTGACACGCACTCTGCAGGACCTGTGGGCAATGAATCGTCTTTCTTCAAATTTTCCGGATGGTTGTTGCGAAATGTAGGTGCACTCTGCAATCCTACCGAACCACAAAGACACCTCCTCCAGGCCAGAAGCGTCCATGGGGGCTCGCCCCAAGTCACGGGGGCCCGAGTGAGCGCCACAGGTGCTCCTGGCCGACAGCGCCACTGACTGACAGGCCAAGACCAACACAACACATTTCTACTTTTATCGTTCATATCTGAACTTGCGTGGCGGCGCTGGCTGGCCCTCTTTGTGTCACCTTCACTGCTCCGCCTTCGAAGCCGCAAGTGAGGCAGAGAGCAAGGCATGACTCAGGATGTACTCACGGCCACGTTCTTCCATGTTTTAGATCATCTCAAAGGTGCCTCTTTATAAAAGAGCCCTCGATGGTGTGCTGCATTTGCCAGAACAAGATGTGTCTTTCTCACACACCAGATGCTGCCCGCTGGGACTCAGAGCCCCCACACTGTCCTCCTGACGAGACAGATGCCTCCGCTGCTGGCTGGTTGTTCAACAGGCTCACTGAGCATCCAAGCACCTGAGACTGTTCCGACACTGAGATTCTAACCAAGGACTAACTGTTCTCATGAAGCTAAGGTGGGGTGGGGGTGGGGGTGGGGCGGGGAGAAGACCGAGGATACACAATTAACTACACACCAAGCCAGGCATGGGAAATCTACAACGCAGGGTGGACAGAGCCCGGGGCACGCTGGCTGTGGTCACGCCAGGGCCCCCCAATAAGGTGCCCCGTGAGCATAAGTCTCAGGAAGCAAAGGGCTGGGGTGTGATCTGGGAACGCGCCGCCCAGCAGAGGAGCTACCTGAGGCAAGGGGGACAGACACGAGGAGAGAGCCCAGAGGTGGGAGCCAGATGAGGGTGTTTGAGGAAGGGCGGTATTTGTGTGCAAATGAATGAGAAACTTAATTCTGCATCCCCGTTGCAACGGTCTGAATGTTTGGGCCCCAACCCCTCCCCAGAACTCATGTGTTAAAACCCTACCCCCAATGAGAGGGTATTATGAGGTAGAGCCTTTGAACGATGATTAGATCATGACGGTGGAGCCCCATGAATGAGATCACGGCCCTTATAAAAAGGACCCTAGAGAGCTCCCTCGCCCTTTCCACCATGTGAAGACACAGCAAGAAAATTCCATCCGTGAACCCGGAACTGGACTTTCATCCGGTGCCTGGATCTTGGGGGACTTCCCAGCCTCCAGATTTTCTGTGAGAAGTAGATATCTGCAACGGTCACCTATCCTATGGGACTCCATTACACTCAAACAGACTAACGTACCAATCATAAACATTGTTTTAAAAAACGTAATGCCAAGGGCGCCTGGGTGGCTCAGTAGTTTGAGCGTCTGGCTCTTCATTTCAGCTCAGGTCATGATCTCAGGGTTGTGGGATCTCGGTGCTGAGCATGGAGCCTGCTTAAGATTCTCTTTCTCTCCCTCTCCCTGCCTCGTGCACACGCTCTCCAAGATAAAAAAAAAAAAAATTAAAAAATAAAAAAGGTATGACAGTTAAAAACATAATCACAAATGTTACCTTTTGGGGGTCGCAAGTTACTTGCTTGCAAGGTGCATCTTTTGCTGGGACTCTATATGTGCAAATGGCTGCCCTGAGAAGCAGACACTGTACCTGTGTTTGCTTGAGACTGTGCTTGGGGGACAAGCTTCCCGTGCTGTTCAGGCTGCTGACGCTGCCGTGGGAAGGGGTGGAGCGGAGGCTGTCTTTCGGCGGGGGGCTGGCGGGCAGGACAGGCACAGCTCCTGGGAACACGGTCTTCTTTCTCTTGGAAGGTGGGATGAGGGAGGGGGGCAGGACAGAGGGCACAGGCTCCTTCTCCAGGGCTCGGTACACCAAGTGCATCGCCTGTGAATGCAAGAGAATTACGTTCAGGTGGCCAGGCGCAGGCCTGCTCTTTCCAGGGCTGCAGTGATGTGACATGGGCTGCTCTTTTTGAGGTCACTTCCAAGCTGAACAGAGTGAAAAATAAACCTTTTCTGATGAGGTATCTTCCAATGCATAATTTTTCCATGAGGTGTGTAGTCACACAAGACCCACATGAGCACAAGAGGAGTTCAATCATGCCAGACTCCACACATGTCCCTTCACCACACAGGAGGGCCACCAGCTCCAGGGCTGAGGACTCCCACAGTACTGGAATTTGGAAGTCTAAAGATGCACTGCGATGTGTATATGCCTGTTTCAGGCGGGCAGTGAGAAGAAACTTTCTCTAAAACAAAGATTTAATCCTGTTTTAAAGTGTAATAAAACCAAACCAAAATCACAGACCTTCTCCCTTAAAAAGATCCCTTGTTATTTGCAATACAGACCAGATCACTAACATAGGTAAAATTTATCGTCACTTAAAAACACTACAAAAGGGGGCGCCTGGGTGGCGCAGTCGGTTAAGCGTCCAACTTCAGCCAGGTCACGATCTCGCGGTCCGTGAGTTCGAGCCCCGCGTCGGGCTCTGGGCTGATGGCTCAGAGCCTGGAGCCTGTTTCCGATTCTGTGTCTCCCTCTCTCTCTGCCCCTCCCCCGTTCATGCTGTGTCTCTCTCTGTCCCAAAAATAAATAAACGTTGAAAAAAAAAAAAACAAAAAAAAAAACAAAAAAAAAAAACTACAAAGGGGCACCTGGGTGGCAGTCAGTTAAGCGTCCAATTCTTGGTATGGGCTCATGTCATGATCTCAGGGTCGTGGAACAGAACCCCTGTTTAAGACTGACTCTCTCTCTCTCTCTCTCTCTGTCTCTCTCTCTACCCCCCCCAAATCCCCCCTCCGATTCTTCTCCACTCACACACATTATCTAAAATAAAATTTTTAAGATTTCAAAAGAAATTTTTAAAAAGTGCTACAAAATGTTAAACCCAGCTAGTGATGAAAAAAACCCAAATGACACAATTATAAGACCCATTTATAGAATAACATAAATCCTGGCTGAAATGATGGGAAATAACAAAAACAAAACAAAAATGGAAACCCGGGGCTCCTGAGGCTGTGAGGGGAGGGGCACGCATGCGGGCTCACTCTGGGCCAATTATCCCATTCCTGGGCATCACCCCAAGAGCAGTTAAATGATACAAATACCTCAAGTCAGTGTGGCCAGAAGAAATATAAAAAATAAGTAATAAGGGACTGGGGGAAGGAGAAGCTAGTGTTCGCTGGGGACAGAGTTTCAGGTGTGCAGGATGAAGGGCCCCGAAATGGGTGCTGGTGACGGCTGCATAGCTGTGTAAAATTATTAATGGCACTGAATCACACATGTAAAAATGGTTACGATGGTAAATTTCACGTTATATACGTTTTACAATAAAAAAATAAGAATAATGCACTGCCAGTAAAAAGAACAGGATGATGGAGACACACGGAAAATGCTCAAAGTGAAAAAGACAAAGCAGAGATGACGAGGGAGGTGGGGAAAGACCCAACCAGTGCTGGTGAGGGTAAGGGGTCAAAGGGCGCTGCTGGAGAAACTTCTAACCTCCCTGGGAAACAGCTGCAATTGAATCTAAGTTTAAAATCCTCGGGGCGCCTGGGTGGCTCAGTCGGTTAAGCGGCTGACTTCAGCTCAGGTCACGATCTCATGGTCTGTGACTTCGAGCCCCGCGTCGGGCTCTGGGCTGATGGCTCAGAGCCTGGAGCCTGCTTCCGGTTCTGTGTCTCCCTCTCTCTCTGCCCCTCCCCCGTTCATGCTCTGTCCCTCTCTGTCTCAAAAATAAATAAACGTTAAAAAAAAATAATTAAAAAAAATAAATAAATAAAATCCTCAAAGGCTTTACACACGTATTACAGTAAGGAAATAATAAACCTCAATTCGTGTGTATGTGGTAAATCACATTTTAAGGCGGTTTATGATTTCTAGAATGGAAGATGAATCTTAGGGATACTAGGGAATTCCCAGGTAAGTCACAGTTGGGTTTTGTTTTTGGGTTTTTTTTTTTTTGGCTTAGTTGAACTTAACTGCTATTTATTAAAACACCATCCTTAACTACAAGACGCTACTTTATTCTACTTTGAGATTTAAGGGAACAAGGTGAGTGAATAAATTCCCTGAATGGGAGAGCAAGGTCAAAGGTGTGAGGTGGAGGGAAGGGAGGAAGAAGAGGAGGGACAGAAAGACACAGGCCCGGGGTGAGGAGGGCTGGCATGTGAGGATGTCAGTCCGGTTGCTGGGGCAGCTGAAGAGCAGGGTGGGAAGGTGCAGGGGCGTGGAGGGAGAGCACCCGCCTGGGAAGGCAGTCTACAGGGCACAAGAGCCCTAATCGACACAGAGACAAGCCACTGCCACTAACAGGAGAAGGGGTGGAGTGCCGGGGCTCTAGCACAGGCATAAGCAGACCTGAATGCAGATGGCGGTGTCTTGGGACACCTGCTGGGCGCACGTATACCTACTTCCCAGCTCTGTCTACTGGGAGGGCCTGAAAGCAGTTGGCACCCCAGGGTCCCTGAGCACCCCAGAGCCTACATGGTAGTTTCTAACACCATTCTCCACTACATGGAACCGGGGCTCCCTGGAGAACTCGGGCTGAGGCAGGAAACATACAGGAGGAGTGAGGAACGTCCCACTGTGCCAAGAGGAAGCAAGTGCTCAGAGAATAATGGGATGTGACCAAAGGAGCCAGCTGGGAGCAACTCCAAATGGGCAAAAGAAATCATGCCACTAAAAGACTACAAACATGGCGGGGGCGCCCGGGAGGCTCAGTCAGTTAAGCGTCTGACTTTGGCTCAGGTCATGATCTCAACAGTTCGGGGGTTCGAGCCCCACGTCGGGTTCTGTGCTGACAGCTCAGAGCCTGGAGCCTGCATCAGATTCTGTGTCTCCCTCTCTCCCTCTCTCTCTCTGCCCCTCCCCTGTTTCTCTCTGCCTCTCAACAATAAATAAATGTTTAAAAAAAAAAAAAGATTGCAAACATGGAACAAAGGGCGCAGCCATGAGTCCACTCGGACGTAAATTCCTCACAGTAGAAGGCTCACTAGGAAATGTGCCAGAAGTGCCAGAATTACAAACTCATCTGGCAACCACCACAATCCTCCCTGAATCCTGTGAGACTCCTGGGAGGCCTCGAGAACTAGCGGGTGAGAGTGCAGGAGACTGGGGCATCCAGTCTCCATGTGTCTCCCACGAGAGATGGAGCACACAGGAGGAGAATAACCCTGCAGGGAGAAACCCCGGCCTCCGCTCTGACTGCAATCCAGGTTCATACCATGTCAACAATAAGGGAGAAGACATCCCAGGTCCTGTCAGTGGCACGTACCCCAAGGAAAAGCAGCCATCCCCATGGTGGGGTCCTGCCCCACGTATAAGCACGACCTGGACCATCATGAGGAAACAGCAGATATCCCTGAGCTGAGGGACACTCTACAAACTGCTGGCCTGCACTCTTCAAAATGCCCATATGCCCACGAGACAGAGACAGACGGAGATGCCTCCAGATCAGAGGGCATGAGAGAGACAGAGCTACAGAACATAACACAGGAGGCTAGAATTTCTTTGCTGCAAAGGACGTTTCAGGAACAACTGGCAATGTCCGAACATCCTTAGATAATAGATTAATGATGTAACAATACAGAAGACAGGACACGTAGTAAATACCATAGTAACTTAGACAATGCCAATGTTAATTTCCTGGGTTTGAATTGGACACTGGTTACATAAGAGAATTCACTGGTTTTAGGAAATCCACCCTGAAGTATTCTGGGATGGAAAGGTATGGTGTGTGCAGCTTCCTCCAAAATGGCTCAAACGAAATTTTTATGTGTGTATACATATGCACATACGGCAAGAGAGTTAGGAGGAGGATAAAGCAAAGTGGTAAAATAATAACACTGGGGAATCTGACTGGAGGGTATTGAAAAGAATTCTCTGTATCACTGCCACTTTTCTTTAAATCCAAAGCACATCAAAGTAACTACTTTCTAAAAATCACAGAAGAAGTGGTGCCTGGGTGGCTCAATCGGTTAAGCGTCTGACTCTTGATCTCGGCTCAGTCATGATCTCACAGTTCGTGGGTTTGAGCCCCACAACGGGCTCTGCGCTGGCAGCATGGAGTCTGCTTGGGATCCTCTCTCTCCTTCTCTCTCTGCCCCTCCCCAACCCTCAAAAATAAACAAACGTTAAACAAACAAATAAACAAACAAATAAATAAATCAGAGGGGGAAAAAAAAGAATCCAGAACCCCCACATGAGCTGTGTTTCCTTCCTCAGCAGAGTAGGAAAAGAGAGTCACAGCAGGGGCCTACCACAGCAAACTCATCTCTGTCCAGGTGCCCATCCTTGTCGATGTCACTGAGGTCCCAGACCTGCAAGGGAAAGAGAGCAAGGCTTACTAGGGAGGTGGGGGGCACCGAGGCTCCCTGGGGAAGGAAGCATGTCTGCCAGAACTCAGATTCCGCGTGCTCGGTGCACACCGGGGTTCAGACAAGGCACTCAAGACGCGTGGGAGAACCCCTCGGCAGGTTCGTTCTCTGCAAAACCATCAGCTGATGAAGTACCATCAATTCCAAGATCCCTCCATTGTATTGTGCTCATTTTCTCTAACAAGTGATTGTAATTATAACCATGTCCACCTTGCTTTTCTCTTTATCATCTCACAAGGAATTCTTAGGTAGGAAACACGGCTTGGTTTCGGCACAGGTGCTGCTCCGAACACAAGCCCCGCCCCCCCCAACCCCATTCATGGTGTGCTTGGCCATGGGCACGCGTTCGAGGTCTGTGGGGTCTCGTCTCCTCTCCCATTGGTGGATGGTGAGGCAGGTGACACAGAGCACGCTTGCACCCTCAAGATGAGGCAGGTACAGGTTCCTATACTGGGTCAAAGGCCATGTGCCAGACTGTCTAAACCACAATCAAAGCACTAGCTTCCTGACCCAAGTCAGCATCACCAGGACCAGCAGGCCTGCCTGACTCGGCAACACTGGGTGGGGCGCCAGTACCCAGAGCGAAGCGGACATCTGGGGTCCAAACGTGGTCCTTCACGTGCTGGTACCTCTTCAATCAGGAGCGACATCAGCCCAGGGACAGTTCTCATGTGCAGGCCCTCCTCCCCAGCCCTGCTGCTGTCCTTGACTTGGGCGTCTCCAATCGTCCACAGAGGCCACAGCCTCCAGTTGGCCTCTTTGCCTCTAATCCTTTCCCCAGGGTTACCACAGGAACTGTTCTAGAATGCACTCTGAGCCTGCCCCTTTGCCTGGCACATGGACCCCATCCCCCCTCCCGTGCCTACACAGGTCCCTGTACCACAGCCCAGCTTCCAGGGACTCCACCTTGACCTCTAGGGACCCCAAACTGTTCACAGTCCCTTCAAGCATGTGGACGCCCTTTCGGAGGCATTCTGCATCAGGCCGAGTGCCGTATGCCTCTGGTTTCAATTCAGGAAGAGTAACTTTTCCAAGCAGATGGCACTTGCTCAGGGAACCAGGACCAGAATGAGAACTCCTGGCTCCATAGCCTCTCTCTGTCCGGGGGCCCCTCCACCTCGGCACCACGGACATTCGAGACCGCGTCACTCTCTGTGGTGGGGCTGACCTGGGCACGGCACAGTGTTGAGCAGCATCCTCGGCCTCCACCCACCTGAGGCCAGAAACGCCGGACCCAGGTGGGACAACCAGAACTGTCTCCAAACATTGCTCAACATTCCCTGGGGGAGGAATTGCCTGGTAAGAACACCAGCCCTCCCGAGCATGCCTCTGCTCATGCTGCCACGCACCCCTTCTCGTCCCATCGCTGGCAACCCATCTCTTTACTCTAGAGAACACAACCCACAAGTGCCTACTCTAGGAAGCCTTCCCTGCCTGCCCCATACCCCTCTGCCCTAGCAGATCAGGCATCTCCCCTCTGCCACTGTCCTCAGTGGGCAGAATCACAATTACCAGGGAAGCACTGGGTAGTAGAGGCTTTACCAGGGAAGAGTGAGGGACCTGGGGACCACCTAGGACCTCATTCCCATCTCCATGAGACCCTGAGGGGCTTACTGGCCACTCTGAAGGCCCCCATTTCCTCATCTGGAAAATGAAAGTGACGCCACCGTAACAGGGTGGTTGCAAGTACTAAAGGACTTCATTCGTGCAAAGTGTTCCAATGGGGCCTGGCACGTATTAAGCCCTCGGTAAAGAAATATTAGGATCTCAACCACTAATTATTTTGGATCTTAACTACTATTTGTTTATTCGACCTTCTGGACTGTATCTAATTTCATCCCCATCTTCCCAGTGCTCAGCACGAGGGCTGGCCCAGGGCAGATTCCAAAACTTCCTGAATGCCTGCATGGAGGGTTGGTGCACGGGTGCAGAGGTAAATGAATGTATGCGTAGGCGCACGGATGCACGAGTATACTGACGCATTCATCATGGACAGCTGGGTGCGCAGATAAATGGGTGCGTGAATATGGATGCACACACGGATGGGTGGGTGCACAGTTATGAATGTGTGTGTGCACGGATACGGATGCACTCGTGCACAGGTGGGCGGGTGAATGGATGTGGATGCATGAGTACATGGGTGAACGGATGCACATAAGGCTGGTGTGTGAAGAAAAGGAGGGAAGGAGAGAGTAGCAGATGAGAAGTGACCCCTGCGTCACAAGAGCTGGAGCCAGGGCAGAAGACTGCAGAACGCGCCCTTCCTAGCCAAGCTCCCTTTCTAACGAAGCACGTTCCACCTCTGTCAAGTCTGTCTTGTTCGTGACTTGGCTCTACAACATGATTATATCCATCACCGGGTACTTTGCAAGGACTGCCAAGTAAAGGCACACGAAGTGCAGGAACGGGTCACCCCATCCCGCTGCAATTAAAACTCAGGCCTTGGAAAAACTATAGGTGATCAGCCAGGGTCCCCATCACAAAGCTCCACCGACACCATGCCACGGCCAAGAGCGAACAAAAGGATTTGAGAGATTCCCCTTTCTTAATTTTTTTTTTTTATAAACTTTAGTGTATTTACTTAGAGAGAGAAAAAATGGGAAGGAGCAGAGAGAGGGAAAGAGAGGATTCCAAGCAGGCTCCACACTGTCAGTGCAGAACCTGATGCGGGGCTCAAACTCACAAACCCTGAGACCATGACCTGAGCCGAAATCCAGAGTCGGATGCTCAACCAACTGAGCCACCCAGGCGCCCCTTAGTGGCCTTCTTTCAAAGCAAACTGTTAAGGTGGGCTCTACCTGGGTCCTACTAAGCGGGCCAGTGTCCAAAAAAGTCATAATCAAACAGAAACGTTATTAGGTGAATCCAAGTGAACAGGAATTTGCACCTTTCTCAGAGGTTCTACCAAACATCATGAGCTAGACCCACAGGCGTGGCCTAAGGTAGCAGGGACCATGCTCAGTCCCCTGCTGGGCCTGTGACTGCCACATCGTCGCAATCCAGTCCAGACAGATGACAACATCCCTCCCATCTCAATCCAGAGCAGGGGACTCAGTACAGCCTTGTGGAACTGGGCTTTGTGCAGAGCAAACACACAGTGCCATGATGCAAACCTCACTGGAGGGAAAACAATCCGGAACAGAAAGCTGTACCTAAAAAATCTGTATTTAGGGGTGCCTCAGTGGCTCAGTCGGTTGAGAGTCTGACTTCAGCTCAGGTCATGATCTCACAGTTCGTGGGTTTGAGCCCCGCATCGGGCTCTGTGCTGACAGCTCGGAGCCTGGAGCCTGCTTCAGATTCTGTGTTTCCCTCTCTCTGCCCCTCCCCCATTTGTACTCTGTCTCTCAAAAATAAGTAAAAACAAAAAAAATTTTTTTTAATTGTATTTAATAGAAACAAAACTGAGGGTTTTTTTGGTTTTTTTTTTTAAGCAAATGTATAAAATTTTCTCTAAGCTTGCAGCAAAATTTAAAGTAACTTCATCTGGGCACCTGGATGGCTTAGTCATTTAGGCATCTGACTTTGGCCCAGGTCATGATCTCACAGTTTATGAGTTCGAATCCTGCATCTCGTGGCCCCACTTCAGGTGAATAAGAGCCCCACTTTGGGTGAGCCCCACTTCTCTCTCTGTCTGTCCCTCACTCACTTGCGTCCTCTCTCTCAAAAAAATAAAAAAATAATCTGCATCTTAAGTTCTTAAGCAGAAAAAAAGTAATTCTGAATAGACAAGAAGAATTATAGATGGACACTCCCACACTTCTCCCCAGAAGCACACAGAGACAGGGAGATGCCGGGTCTGGGTTCAAATCTCACCCCTGCCCATCTCTGGGCCCTGGGCAGCGAGATCACTTCTGAGGCTGCCTCCCCACGTGTGCAACAGGCCCACACCAGCATCTTGTCCCAGGCTGCGGAGCATCTGTGAGCCACATCCATGAGGCCCTAAGCCAGCGTGACTGTAACAAATTCTCCATCCACATCGGCTCTTGCAAAGCCCCCTGATGGTGCACGGCCATGCGTAGAGCCTCCAATGTGTACGTGGGGAGCAAGGGCAGGGCCTACGGAGTTCAGCAGCACTGCAGGGTGTGAGAGAACCACTTACCCGGCCCAGGACATCAAGAGGCAGCTTTGAGTTCATGAGGACCGGCTTGACTTTGTCTCCAGAGAGCAAACCATTGATGGGTAAGAGGCTTTCAAAAATTCCATCAAATTTGGCCTTTTCTTCCACCTAGTTGGAAAGAAAGTGTGCCTGTGTGAGAATCCAAGATGAGCTCTGACCCGCAGCTGGATGAACACGGGCAAGGACCCACCACTGGCCTCTCCGAAAAGCACAGGACAGCCTCACGGCAGTTCAGAGTGAACTTCTGCCCTGAAGGAAACAGCTCCCCGGCAACAGCAACGACAACTCTGGTGGCCAAGGTCAATAGGGGGACAGGGCCTGGCCTGGGGCCTCACTCTCCACCACAGGGGCTGCCTGGAAGACAAGGACCACCACTCCCTCCCTCCCAGGAGCGCACTGGGACGAGACAGATGAAGGCCTGAATGGCTGTTCCTTCTTTAGGACAAACGATGAAAACCGGGCATCAACCTACAGAACTAAAAGAGCTCAAGAACCAAATATAAAGGGGCGCCTGGGTGGCGCAGTCGGTTAAGCGTCTGACTTCAGCCAGGTCACAATCTCGCGGTCCGTGAGTTCGAGCCCCGCGTCGGGCTCTGGGCTGATGGCTCAGAGCCTGGAGCCTGTTTCCGATTCTGTGTCTCCCTCTCTCTCTGCCCCTCCCCCGTTCATGCTCTGTCTCTCTCTGTCCCAAAAATAAATAAACGTTGAAAAAAAAAAAATTAAAAAAAAAAAAAAAAAAAAAAGAACCAAATATAAAAATAAACCAAAGACTTAAGGGGGCTCCTGGGTGGCTCAGTTGGTTGAGTGTCCAACTTCGGCTCAGGTTGTCATCTCGTGGTTCGTGGGTTCAAGCCCCGTGTCGGGCTCTGTGCTGACAGCCCAGAGCCTGGAGCCTGCTTTGGATTCTGTGTCTCTTCTCTCTCTGCCCCTCCTCCACTTGTGCTTGCTGTCTCTCTCTCTCTCTCAAAAATAAATAAACATTAAAAAAAAAAAAAAAAGACTTAAGTAACCAATTACCAAAATCAACTTTAAGCAGAGGAAATCCTCTCACAGTAAAGAAAACAATTCTAAAAACTGCTCCTGAACAGAGAGGTGTGAGGAGGACTGATGGCACAGAGCAGAAGCTACTGAGTCCACTGTCAAACATGAACTGTGGGTCACACATCCAAGGGCCATCGGTGAGGCAGGTCCAGGCAGGGCCCTGAAACCTGCCCTCCTCCAGAAATAAAGCCCACAGCCACTGGCCCCGGGGGATCGCATAACCCTCAGCACCCACTCCGTGAACAAACCGGAGCTGCTGCTGGGTGCACTAAGAAAACACCCTCAAGGGGCGCCTGGGTGGCTCTGTCGGTTAAGCATCTGACTTCAGCTCAGGTCATGATCTTGTGGTTCATGGGTTCAAGCCCCGCACCGGGTTCTGCAATGTCACATTGAGCCCGCTTTGGATCCTCTGTCTCCCTCTCTCTCTGCTCCTCTCCTGCTTGCTCACCTTGGCTCTCAAAAGAAAAGACCCCCCAACAAGAAGAACGGACAACTAAAATGTGGTGCACCCACACAACGAACTATTATTCAGCCTCAAAAACAAAAGGAGATTTTGACACGGGCTACAATGCGGATGAACCTTGAGGACATCATGATGATGGACAGAAGCCAGCACACAAAGGGCAGGGGCTGTATCATCCCACTTATGCGAGGTCCCTAGAGGAGTCACACTCCCAGAGACAGGAAGCAGATGGCGGGCTCCAGGGGCCGGGGCAGGGAGAGGGGGTTAGTGTTCATGGGGACAGAGTTTTAGTTTGGAGCAATGAGAAAGTTCTAGAGATGGACGGGGCAGAATGGATGGACAACAACGTGAATGAACCTAACACTAGGGAACTATACTCTTAAAAACGGTCAAGATGGTAACCTTTATGTCACGTACATTTTGCCACAATTAAAAAGCAAAGAAGAAAACAGAAAGGAGGGCACAAGCCGATTCTATAGGCACAAGGCCCTGGAGGCACTGAGGTGAGCGCCCCGTGTCGGCCCCGAGGGTCTGGAGCGCTGCTTTGAGCAGCCCAGTGCTCTCCCAACAGAAAAGGACACGTGTCACCTCAGGCTGGTCTGTCAATGTTTCTCTGACTGAAACTTGAAAACAGTCTGCCCCCATCACAGCACCACTCCTTCCCAGCCTGCCGCGCGAGGCCTCGCAGCCTCCTCAGGCACCAGCCCGGCTCCTGAGTCTCCTGAGGCCCCACACAGCCCTGCCAGAAAGGGATCGGAACAGTTCCAGGAACAGGATCTCTCAGGCATTGTTTTCCATAACAAAGCAGCTCGTTTTCAAAGTAGGTGCCTTGCAACTGGACTACGAAGAAGGAAATCCTTTGGTACTGTGACCGCTGCCAGCAAAGAGCTCCCCTGCTCACGGGGGTGACTTCGCAATCCCTTGGTCAGTTGAGGCCTCCTCCTGCCCTGTCCCTGCACCAATCTCCCCCTGCCCAAACTCTTCCAAGGAGGGGACAGAAAAACTGTATAAAAAACAGGACAGAGGTACTTGAGGCGGGGACTGGGGGGGGGGGGGGGAGGTGTCTTGATTTTATAGCAACACTGTTATTAATGTCAGTATTTAAGCCAAATAAAAGCCAGGAAATGTGACAGTCCCCTCACCAAGAGTGGGGAGTGAGGAGGTCTCGGTACGTGGAGGACCGTCTCTGTGCCCCACATGCATTTCCTTTAGGACTAATTCTGTGCCTATTAGAAGGCACCTCTCGTGTCTTCCTCTGCTGCTTCTAGAAAGGTGTGGGACGTGGAGACGGTCCCCGTACACTGAGAGAAGATTTTCAAAGAGCAATGAGAGCATGAGAGAGGAAAGAATAACACGTGAACTTGCTAGAAAGAAGAGCGACAGCTACAAAAACGTCTTGGAGGTCTTCATGCTTGCCAAGGTCTCACAATTGCCTCTTCTATCCTGACGAACCAACCCAGGCAGCAAAAGCCACAGAATATGGCCTAGAAACACAAAATGTGACTGCAAAATCTTAAGAACCCGCTGCCGGAAACTCAGCTAACTGCTTTAGCAGGGCAATGCCCAAAAAGGTCACGGGCATTTCAAGAGATTTTCATCTGCAAAAGTGTTTTGGCCAAATTCCGTGGCAAACAATCATCCCATGCAATGTTTTGAACATCGTAAATGGTTCAAACGACCGCACATGAAGGACGGCCGAGGGGCGCTGACCGGGGCTCACTTACCCTCACAGCCCAATGGGCCTCTGCGGATGGCGGCGTGACCATCAACGGGCTGCTGGTGTCGTGCTGTAAAGGGAGAGAAACGATCACTGGTGGCTGGCCCAGAATTAAACTACGGAGGATGTGTTAAGGGCAAGGATACACATTTCAAAGTGCTTTCAAAATGAGGAAAGACCTCAAAAAGTTAAATGCAGAATTACTGTATGTCCCAGCAACTCCACTCTGAGGTGCAGACCCGAGAGCTGAAAAGAGGTGTGCAAATGCTGGAACATGAATATTTACGTCCACCAACAGATGAATAAATTAACAAAACGGGCTAGACCATACAACGCAACCTGGTTCAGCCATGAAAAGGAACAAAGTGTAACACCCGCTACAACACAGAGGAAGCCTGAAAGAAGTGAGATCACCGGACAGAACAGGCAAATCCACAGAGACAGAAAGACTAATGGCCGCCAGGGGCTGGGGGAGAGGGAACCGGTGAGTGATTACTTCGTGGGAAAGGGCTTCCTTTCAGGGTGATAGAAACGTTCTGGAACTAGAGAGGGATGCTGGCTGTACAGCACTGTGAATGTACTAAATGTCACCAAGTTGTTCGCTTTAAAACGGTAAATTTTACGTTATGTGAATTTCGCCTTGATTAGAAAGAGCGAGAGAAAACATGGATGGACAGATGATATTAGAAGAGCATGAACCTGAACTTACGAATTTAGGTGGTGGCATGTTCAAAGTCAGATTGCTCAAGGTAACTTCGTGGCCGCTCTGTGCACAGGCCACTAGTCTCAGTGCAACATAGAAACCCTGCAAATCCAAGAAAGGGGAAGATGTGAACACCACCGGCTGGCAATGACAGGGGGTGAGCTGTCTGCAGCCGTGGGCTTCAAGAGAGAAGGATTTCATGTCACTCCAACACTGAAGACTGAACGTGTAAAACTCAAGAGTGTTGAGCCGAACTGGTCTCACCCTGGGAGCACTGTTGAAATGAATATAGCAGGGGCACCTGGGTGGCTCAGTCGGTTGAGCGGCAGACTTCAGCTCAGGTCACGATTTTGTGGTTCACGGGTTCGGGCCCCGCGTCAGGCTCTGTGCCAACAGCTCAGAGCCTGGAGCCTGCTTCAGATTCTGTGCCTCCCTCTCTCTCTGCCCCTCCCCACTTTTTGTGCTCTGTCTCTGTCTCTCAGAAATAAATAAACGTTAAAAAAAAAATTAAAAATAAATGAATGAGGGGCGCCTGGGTGGCTCAGTCGGTTGAGCGTCCGACTTCGGCTCAGGTCATGATCTCGTGGTTGACGAGTTCGAGCCCTGCGTCGGGCTCTGTGCTGACAGCTCAGGGCCTGGAGCCTGGTTCAGATTCCGTGTCTCCCTCTCTGTCTGTCCCTCCCCCGCTCATGCTCTGTCTCTCTCTCTCTCTCTCTGTCAAAAATAAATAAACATTAAAAAAAATTTTTTTTTTAAATGAATGAATGAATGTGCCAAAGTGGACTTAGTCCATTACATTCTGAACGCTGCAAAATTTCCATTAAATATAGTTTTTATACCTTTATTGTTTTTCAAGTAAGCTCTATGATCGACGTGGGGCCTGAACTCGCAACCCCAAGATCAGGAGTCGCATGCCCTCCATATACTGAGCCAGCCAGATGCCCCTCAAATACATGTATTTTAAGCAATAATGAGCTCCCAACATTTAGGAAAATGCTAGATTAGATAAGTAGCAGACCTGGGTTTAAGATTACAAATAAACGATGACTCAAATACATGTTGATTTTTTAAAAATGGTTTGAAATAGACACAGTTGTTTGGGAATTAACACTCGAGATGCACTGTGATCCCACTGGCCTCGCTGAACATAGCATCTCCCACTCATCCCCCTGTGGCCTGAAATGGACTCACCTCCCACGCAGGGTCAAAGGATTTGAACTAGGCCGTCAGGGGCCTTAACTCCTCCTCACCCTCCTAACCCCAGAACCAGCCATGTTACTGGCTTAGGGGACTCAATGCAGCATAATCGCCTAATTTTAATTGATGGGATAGCCTAAGAACATGAACTGTCTTAAAAGCTTTAAACACCAGGGGCGCCTGGGTGGCGCAGTCGGTTGAGCGTCCGACTTCAGCCAGGTCACGATCTCGCGGTCCGTGAGTTCGAGCCCCGCGTCGGGCTCTGGGCTGATGGCTCAGAGCCTGGAGCCTGTTTCTGATTCTGTGTCTCCCTCTTTCTCTGCCCCTCCCCCGTTCATGCTCTGTCTCTCTCTGTCCCAAAAAAGTAAATAAAAACGTTGGAAAAAAAAAAAAAATTAAAAAAAAAAAAAAAAAAGCTTTAAACACCATACGGTCTTTCAAACTTCTTCAAAGAGATAAACACTAGCTCAGCCTTTCTCGGACTGATGTCCACAGAACACCCGAGGAGAGCATACGGAAAAGGGGACGTAAAAAAAGTTTATGGAAACTGCATTAGACAAAGCTAACGGGTTTCTTGTCCACAAGGATCCTCAGAATTTTTTAACGTGCAGATGTACAGTATGAATCTCAAGAAAGGGAGGAAAAGCTGATGGTGCCTTCCCAATGGATCGGCTCATGGACAGCGGGACACCAGGAAAGACTTGGGATACAGTTTCGGGAAAGACTGGACTAAATTAAAATAGGATCATTTAAAATCGTTTGTTAGGTACTGTAAATTTCCATTTATAGAACATTCTCAGAATGACAAAATTATGACGGAGAAGGAATGAGTGGTGGCCACGGATCAGGGTGTGATTACTGTGGGGCAACACGAGAGAGATTCTTCTGGGGGGCAGGCAGTTCTGTATCCTGACTATGGTGGTGATTACGTGAGTCTATGCAGGTGATAAAGTTACACAGAACTATGCGCATCAGAAAAAAGCCCAAAAAGTGGTCAGCCCTGAGTAAGGCCTCTAGTTCAGTACTGAGCGTCATGCCTTGGTGACGTAAGCAGCTCTCCCAGCAGGGAGCTGAGGAAGGATATACCAGAACTTCCTGAACTATTTTTGCAACTTCCCTGAGTCTTAAGATATTTCAAAATATCTTAAATATATCAAAATATCTTTGAAAACATTTGCATCACTTGTGAGCACACAAAATCTTAAAAGATACGCTAACCATGAAAAGACAGCTTCAAGTGTTCAAAAGACCTTTATTTCAAAATGAAACCTTCCCATTTTAACGGTCTGAAAGCCACACTCATTACGTCTAGTAACGCTTGTCAGCAGTGATAACAAGGAAGGAAGTGCAGGGGTGACCCAGCCTGTGGGGGCCCTGGCCCGAGCCCCTCCACTTGCTCTGTGTATACGTGTAAATACCTGTTTGTCCAAGAACCCTTTACCTTCTGGGTCGGCCAAGTCCCATATCTGTGGAAACACAAAGATGTTCGTGAATGCAACTGCCCATCGCTGCCTGTTTACTCACAGGGCAGGAGCGCCCAGCGCCGCAGCACGTGGACCTTACGGGTAGGCCAGAGTGGCTACTCCCGGGCTGTGGGTGGGGAGGCAAATTTGGAACGGGTGAATCACCAGCGCCACCCCCCCCCCCCCCCCCCACAGGCACACAGCTGGCCGGTGGCAGGGCCTGGAGAACACTCAGGTCCGCTCGGCTCCAAAGCCAGAATCAATCCACCAGCTGTCAGGGTCCGCAAAGCACTCAGGCCTCCCGTCCGCTGCCCGAGTGACAAGTGGGCTAACCCACCAGCTACAGCCTGAGAGGCCCGCCGTGGCCAGCCCAATCCCCAGGAGGCACATCCCCTTGGAAGAGGGGTCTGGCCTTCCGGCCGGGGGAATCCCGAGGGTGGCCTCAGGAGAGAAGTCACTACCGGTCTTCACGTACCTTCCCGAGGATAATGTCTGAGAGCCCGGACTTCTTCAGAAAAAGTGCAGCTTCACTCGCCCCAACGCGCCCTGTGTATGCCGGGTCTACCTGGAATGGGGGAGCGACTGGTGAGACGAGGCTGCAGTAACCAGAACAGCAGACAAAGCAGCACACGGCCCACTGGCTACTGGCCGATGACGTGGAGGACAGAGAGGGACTCGAGGCCATGCCGGGCTTCCATTCAGGACTGTGCCTACTGAGACACACGCCCTCGCCAATTCGATCCCCAAAGACACCCGTGAAACTTACCTGCTTGTAATAAGATTCGTATAAGGGATTTCCAGTGGGAATCTGTAAACGAAACCACAGACACTGGTCAGAAGTGGGCACGTCCCGGCTTCAAAAAAAAGTGCCATCCCCTCAAACAAAGTGTCACTGCTAAAATGTAAATAGTGAAAATCAAAACGTACGCACTTTAAACGTCCTCTCCACACAGACCGCAGCTTGTTTTTAGACACAGATCTCATACTTACCCAGTTTGGGAAGCGGAAACGCTACCACTCTTTCACAGGTTCTAATTCCTAACAAACAACTTGGCACTCAGGAAGCAGCAGCAGCTGAACTGACTTCCACTCACCAAAGGAGGGGATTTCAATGTATCCAGGGGCTCAGAGGATCCTCTGAGACTGTTCTCTGGTTCCGGAATCAGAACAGGAGTTTCTGCATATCATCACGTGTCACCAGACACGCAAGCTTCAGACTGGTTTCCCCGCCCCAGACCTGGTCTCCACCCATCCCGTCCTCCACCAGCCAAGAGATGCACACTGACTGGCCCCCACTGGGAGACAGCTGGCCAGTGGCCACTCCTACTGTGGCAGGCAGGAAGTACGAAGTCCTCAGCTCAGCACAGAAGACATTCCACATTCCAGCCATCAGATCCCAAGACGTCACTATTTAGAGAAGGTAACCACCCAGTCGACAGTCATGTGGCTCCCCGATGTGGCTCACTGAGGCCACGTCTGGATCTGGCCTGGTGGACGGCCAAGCCCTCACACTTTGCACCGCGCGTCCGTGGCCTCTCTTCCCGACCCCGGCGAACCATCCCCCAGGGGAGGTGTCAGCCAGGGAAGAAATTAGGCAGCCACTAAAGTGTCAGCTCCAGGGGCACCCGCATGGCTCCGTCAGTTAAGCATCCGACTTCAGCTCAGGTCATGATCTCTGCGGTCCATGGGTCCGAATTCGGCATCAAGCTCTGTGCTGACAGCTTAGAGCCTGGAGCCTGTTCCAGATTCTGTGTGTGTGTGTGTGTGTGTGTGTGTGTGTGTGTGTGTGTCTCCCCCTCTCTGTGCACCTCCCCCGCTCGCATTCTCTCTCCTTCTCTCAAAAAGTAAACATTAAAAACAATTACAGATAATGCCGAGATTACAGTCAGCTCCTCTAGAGGAGCCCAACACCTCTGAGTGTATGAAGAGGTGACAGGATGGAAATAGAAGGAAAGAGCATGAAGGTCTGAATGGGGAGAGAGGAAAGTCAAAACAGAAAGAAAGGGAGAAATCCTGAAAAAGCAGGGAAAACCAAACACAGACCAATGTAAAAAGGAGGGCTGGGGAAGAAGGAGCCATGGCTTGAGAAAGAAAAGGAGACAACACCAGCGAGAAGGATCAAGAGGTAAGCACATGGGGGGCGCCTGGGTGGCTCAGTCGGTTAAGTGTTCGACTTCAGCCCAGGTCACGACCTCACGGTTCATGGGTTCGAGCCCCGCGTCGGGCTCTGTGCTGACAGCTCGGAGCCTGGAGCCTGCTTCAGACTCTGGGTCTCCCTCTCTCTCTGCCCCTCCCCTGCTCATGCTCTGTCTCTCTCTGTATCAAAATTAAATAAAAACATAAAAAAAAAAAGAAAGAGGTAAGCACATGGCCTCAGCCGCTCCCTGGCTGGCTGCTTCCTCCTGCCTGGTGCACTTGCCCCACACTGTCACTGGGGGAGTCTGTCACCCTCAGCGCCCAGGGGCCTTAGACGGCAGTGCCCGCCATCACACCCCGTGTGACCTCCTGGGTTTAAACCTCTGGCGTCCTTCCAAAGCACATCACATCTCCTCAGAGGAGGTAAGGCCGGCAGAGGAAGCGAAGTCAGGCAGGCTGTTTGTCAAGGGGACAGTGGCCGGGTCCTGACAACACATCCCGTGCCGGTGGTTCACGGGAAGGGAATGCGCAGGCCCCAGGGACCTCCGCCTTGATGGCAAAGATCCCCTTCCCACCAATAATCAGAGAGTCTGAAATGCATTGCCAGTGGGATTTTTTTTTTTTTTTTAAGACCTCACGGCAGGCAAGAAAGAAGTTTCCAAGCTGCTATAATTCCAGGACAAAAGTTACGGTATTGGGGGCATACAGAGTCAACGACTGCCTCAAACTTCCCAAATGCTTCTGTCCTACTGGATCCACAATCAAGAAAAACAAGACCCTGAAAAGCCTCTGCAGCACCAGACCCAAAGCTCCAACGGTCTGTGCTAAGGGCTCATCCCCCAGGCATTCTATGGCCAGGTTTTAATCCCACATGATCCACAGGTGACGGAAAAACCACTGGAGAAGCCTCGACTATTCCTCTCTTTGGAAGTCGATTTAGTGAAGCTGGGACAAAGACCGCAATTAGAGGTTTTGATGTGATTACTCACACTTCAGCTACTGCAAAAGCCGAAGGGGAGAAAGAAGGGACACCACCAGATCTAATTGGTACTTGCTCTCACCACACTGCCTCCGCCCGGGGACGGGTGGAGTCAGGTCTGCAAGCTGCCCGATGCGCCCCTGAAGACACCTGCTGCTAGCCAACACCATGAACTTCCCGAAGACAGGCAGTCTATGTGGCCAGCTCCTGGGCAAGACCTCCGTCACAACCAGCTCGCAGCGTCACAACTAGCAGGCGCAGGCAGCGGCTCCCAGAGGGAGTGTTGCGGCTGCTGGGGCAGGGTGCGCTGAGAGTGGACACCTGCACTGTTTGCTTTTGTTTGACCCCAGACAAAGCCTGGGGCACACCCAGAAAGGGGGGACAGGGCTTTCAGTGTAAGCGGCTGCGGAGAGCTGGGCGAGGTCTTAGAAAATGGAAGTAGGACAGAGCCGGCCTGGGACGGCAATCTCCTTCACCAACTCACTCTGCTAAGGGGCCAGCTTCAACTTACAGTGACTGAATCATTGATGAGGTTCAGTCAAAAGTTTGATTTTGACCTTTCAGTTGCTTGTCGTATCTTAAAATACACAGAGATAACATGAAAAGTTCCTGTGACCTCTTTGCTCTCTCCTCCAGCCTAGATGCACTTTACAAGCGGGGATGGCAGGGAGGGGAACGTAGCAAGGAGTTCACAGCCTTCTGTGGGGTGGGCTTTAAAACACCACAGTTCATGTGAGCACATGCAGTTTTAAGGCTGAGGAAACGCAGCTCGAGATGAAGGAAGGACACAGCAGAACCACTTTGGAGGGGAAATCTTCTGAAGATCGGGGTTCCAGCCACTCCTAAACCTCCCAGGATTGAATTCACCCAGTTCGGATCCCCACTTTTGTCCACAGGCAGGACCCTTCCTAAATCCTTATGCCTGGAACCAGGAGAATTCCCACTCTTCCAGGAAAGGATGTGCTCTCATGCAAAACAAAGCAAACGATCGCCAGCCTTGCTCATTTCAAAATGGCATTCTTTAAAGGAAACTAGTTTTTGTTTTAGGACTTTTAAGGTTTCTTTTTTTTTTAATTTATTTTTGAAAGAGAGAGAGCACACAAGCAGAGGAAGGACAGAGAGAGGGGGGGGGGGGGAGAGAGAGAGAGAGAGAGAGAGAATCCCAAGCAGGCTCTGCACTGTCAGCATAGAGCCTGACGTGGGGCTTGAACTCACAAACTGTGAGACCATGACCTGAGCCGAAATCAAGAGTCAGATGCTTAGCCAACTGACCACTCAGGTGCCTCTGTTTTGGAACTTTTAAAAAAAGGTTTAATTTCTTGCACTAACAAATAGGGGATCACATTTATGAAGCACTCACTGTCTTCCATCCAGTACCTCATTTAATCCTCCAACCACACTACAGCAC
This sequence comes from Leopardus geoffroyi, assembly GCF_018350155.1. Classification (NCBI taxonomy): domain Eukaryota; kingdom Metazoa; phylum Chordata; class Mammalia; order Carnivora; family Felidae; genus Leopardus; species Leopardus geoffroyi. The sequence continues at coordinate 12,235,217 of NC_059331.1, forward strand.
AGGTACCCAACGTACAGGTGCTAAGACTGAGGTTACCTTGCCCAGGGTCACAGAGCCAATGAGTGACAGAGCCAGAGGAACACCCAGGTCACGTGGCCCTAACCTACTCTGCACGCTGCAAAAATAGCCCAGGCAGCTGGGCACTCGGCCACAGCACAGCCTCCCAAGCATGGTAGCCTGGGAAAATGCAGACTCATGATTATATGACTGTGCATTTTATTCCACTGAAGAGGTCAGACTGCAAGACTCAACTCGAGTACATAAACTGACTTGAAAACCAGCACAGCCTGTCATTGATTTCCCCAAGAAAGCTAAGACCCCATAATGGCTGTATCTATCTACCTGTCTTTCTTTCTCTTTCTTTCTTTCTTTCTTTGTTTCTTTCTTTCTTCTTTCTTTCCTTCTTTCTTTTTTTACTGTCATATATCTTCTTTTTTTAAGTTCCAGTGTAGTTAGCACACGTGTTTTGTTAGTTTCAGGTGTACAATATAGTGATTCAACAGTTCTATATACTACTCAGTGCTCATCAAGATAACTGTACTCTTTAAATTTTTTTTAATGTTTATTTCTTTTTGAGCGAGACAGAGCATGAGCAGAGGAGGGGCAGAGAGAGAAGGAGACACAGAATCGGAAGCAGGCTCTAGGCTCTGAGCTGTCAGCACAGAGCCCAACGCAGGGCTTGAACTCATGAGCTGCAAGATCATGACCTGAGCTGAAGTGGGATGCTTAACTGACTGAACCACCCAAGCGCCCCAAGATAACTGTGTTCTTTACTCCCCATCGCCTGTTTCCCCCATCCCCCAACCTACCTCCCCTCTGGTAACCAACTGTTTGTTCTCTATAGTTAAGAGTCTTTTGGGGGGCACCTGGGTGGCTCAGTCTGTTAAGTGTCTGACTCTTGATTTCGGCTCAGGTCTTGATGTCACAGTCATGAGACGGAACCCCATGTTGAGTTCCGCACTGGGCATGGAGCCTGCTTAAGATTCTCTCCCTCTGCCTCTCTCCTCTGCTCGCACTCTCTTAAAAAAAAAAAAAAAAAAAAAAAGGTTGGGCATCTGGGTGGCTCAGTCGGTTAAGCCTCCAACTCTTGACTTCGGTTCAGGTCATAATCTCACAGTTCATGAGTTCGAGCCCCACGCTGGGCTCTGCCCTGACGGTGTGGAACCTGCTTGAGATTCTCTCTCCCTCTCTGCCCCTCCTCACTTGTGTGAACACTCTCTTTCTCTGAAAATAAATAAATAAAAGTTTAAAAATAAGTAATTTTTTTTTTAATTTTTTTTTCAACGTTTATTTATTTTGGGGACAGAGAGAGACAGAGCATGAACGGGGGAGGGGCAGAGAGAGAGGGAGACACAGAATCGGAAACAGGCTCCAGGCTCTGAGCCATCAGCCCAGAGCCCGACGCGGGGCTCGAACTCACGGACCGCGAGATCGTGACCTGGCTGAAGTCGGACGCTTAACCGACTGCGCCACCCAGGCGCCCCAAAAATAAGTAATTTAAAAAAAAAATTTTTTTTAACGTTTATTTATTTTTGAGACAGAGAGACAGAGCATGAACGGGGCAGGGTCAGAGAGAGGGAGACACAGAATCTGAAACAGGCTCCAGGCTCTGAGCTGTCAGCACAGAGCCCGACGCGGGGCTCGAACTCACGGACTGTGAGATCATGACCTGAGCTGAAGTCGGCCACTTAACTGACTGAGCCACCCAGGCGCCCCTAAAAATAAATAATTTTTAAAAAAATTAAAATCTCTTTTGATTTGTCTCTTCTTTCCATTGTTCATTTGTTTTGTTTCTTAAATTTCACATATGAGTGAGATCATATGGTATTTGTCTTTCTCTAGCTGACTTATTTCACTTAGCATAATATACTCTAGCTTCATCCACATCATTGCAAATGGTAAGATTCCATTCTTTCTTATGGCTGAATAACATATGCCACATCTTCTTTATCCATCCATCTATCAATGGACACTTGGGCCGCTCCTTCCATAGTTTGGCTATTGTAAATAATGCTGCAATAAACATAAGGGTGCATATATCCCTTCAAATTAGTGTTTTTGTACTCTTTGGATAGACACCCAATAGGATAGTTCTATTTTAAATTTTTTGAGGAATTTCCATACTGTTTTCCATAGTGGCTGCACCAGTTTGCGTTCCCATCAATAGTGCACAAGGGTTCCCCTTTCTCCACATCTTTGCCAACATTCATTGTCTCTTGGGTTTTTGATTTTAGCCATTCTGACAGATGGGAGGTGATAGCTTGTTATGGTTTTGATCTGTATTTCCCTGATGATGAGTTATTTTGGAAGAACAAATATTGTTAAAACGTCTATACCACCCAAAGCAATCTATAGATTTAAATGCAAGCCCTATCAAAATACCAACAGCACTTTTCACAGAACTAGAATAAAAAATCCTAAAATTTCTATGGAACCACAGAAGACCCTGAATAGCCAAAGCAATCTTGAAAAAAGAAAAACAAAGCTGGAGGTGTCATAATTCTAGACTTCAAGTTATATTACAGAACTATACTAATCAAAACAGTATGGTACTGCTTAGATAGATCAATGGAAACAGAATAGAAAGCCCAGAAATTAATCCCTGACAAAGCAGGAAAGAATACGCAATGGGAAAAAGACAGTATCTTCACAGAAGGTGCTGGGGAAACTGAACGGCAACATGCAAAAGAATGAAATTAGACCACTTTCTTATACCACACACAAAAAATAAACTCTAAATGGATTAAGGACCTAAATGTGAGACCTGAAACCATAAAGATCCTAGGAGAGAACACAGGCAGTAATCTCTCCAACACTAGTCGTAGCAACATCCTTCTAAATAGGCCTCTTGAGGCAAGGGAAACAAAAGCAAAAATAAACTATTGGGACAAGGTCAAAATAAAATTCCTCTGCATGGCAAAGGAAACAAACTACAAAACTAAAGACAACCTACTAATGGGAGGAAATATTTGCAAATGGCATATCCAATAAAGGGTTAGTATCCAAAATATAAAAAGAACTGATACAACTCAACACCAAAAACAAAAAAACAAACAAAAAAACCTAAATAATCTAATTAAAAATGGGCGGAAAACATGAACAGACATTTCCCTAAAGACATCCAGATGGCCAAAGCACATGAAAAGATGCTCAATGTCACTCACCATCAGGGAAATGCAAATGGTTGTGTTTTTCAACCTAGTTGCCAAGTTTTGCAGGAATTAGGCATGTAACACTAAGAGACATCCCGTTCTGAGTTTCTACTTGGAAAACCAGAAGCCGATGCAAAAATGCAGCCCAGTACTCACTTAATAATCCTTGCATTTCTGTTTTCCACTTGGCATTAGCTGCCCTCCCTGCTTACAAAGCCATCATCTTGGCTGTGTGCACAGTCATATTCTGCAGCTGAGGAAAGTGGGATTTAGCTCAGCAGCATTCAAAAAACATCAGAAAACACTGGGGCATCCCTAACTGCCCAGCAACGACCAGTTCTCTCCAACGGCACCATCGCGGGGGCGGGGGGCGGGTCTAAACCCCAGGTAAGGTAAGCATTGCTGACGGAAGGAGAACACTGAGGTGAGAAAGAGCTTTTTATAAGTCACAAGGAAAAAGACATCTTCATTTAAAAATGAGCAAAGTCAAAGACAAAGGTGACTCAGAAAGAAAAGATGTGGCAAAGTTGGGGGAAATGTTCAATTTCGGTATTACAAGAGAGTGACGCACCAGCGCCTGCTATCAGTTTGGCGGGGTCAGAGAGAGGTTGCTGGGCAGAGCTAGCAAAGAGGGAACAAGCATCTTGGGCCCTGCCGGTGGGAAGATGGCCAACTGGCTTTTCTGGAGGGTAGTGCCACCCCACACACTCCTGATAGGCAGGTTTTAACTTGATTCCTACCAAACCCCAGCAAGATTTTCTGGTAAATAAAAAGAAGGTTATTCTAAAATGTATGGAGACAGGCAAAGGAACCAAAATAGCTAAACAATTCTGAAAAAGAAAAAGAAAGCGGGAGGAACCAGTCTACCTGATTTCAAGACTCACTATGAGGCTGCAGTAATGGAGGCGGCATGGCAGCGATGGAGGGGTAGACACACAGGGCCAGGGAACAGAGCCCAGAGCCCAGAAAGAGACACAGGTGTGCCCAACCAAGTCCTGACAAAGGTGCAGAGCCATTTAGGAAAAGGAAAGAGGCCTGTTCCACATACGGTGCGGAAGCAACTAGACATCCAGTGGACATCCAATGGAAGAAAAAGAGCCTTGGGGCACCTGGGTGGCTCAGCTGGTTAAGTGTCCAACTCTTGGTTTCACCTCAGGTCATGATCTCACGGTTTTGTGAGTTCGAGCCCTGTGTCGGGCTCTGTGCTGGCACCACAGAGCCTGCTTGGGATTCTCTCTCTCTCTCCCTCTCTCTCTGCCCCTCCCCTACTCACACTGTCTCTGCCTCTCTCAAAATAAAGAAACTTAAAAAACGATAAGAGAAGGAAAGAAAAAGAAAGGAAAAGAAAAGAAAAGGAGCCTCAACAGAATCTCACACTAGATGTCTACAAAAATTAACTCCAAATGGATCACAGGCTTAAACGGAAAACTGTTAACACTTTTGGGCAAAAATACAGGAGAAAATATTCAGGATCAAGGGCTGGGCAAAGAGTTCTTAGACTTGATACCAACAGCCTGACTCATAAAGGAAAAATTGATAAAGTCGGACCTGATCAAAATTAAAAATGGTTGCTCTGTGAAAGACCCTGGTAAGAGGAGGATAAGCCAAGCCACAGAAATATTTGCAAATCACAGATCTGACAAAGGATTAGTACCCAGCATATATAAAGAGCTCTCAAAATTCAACAGCAAAAAAGTAAACAATCAAATGAGAACACAGGCACGAGACATTTCACCAAGAGAATGCACAGATGTCAAGTAAGGCCACGAAAAGATGGTCGGCATATGTTGGTCATTAGAGAAAATGCAAATCAGAACCACTTGCAGATGCCACCACACACCTATCAGAATGGCCAAAAGAACAGTGACCCCAGTGAGCACGCAGAGAAACTAGACCACTTCCACGTTACCGGTAGGATGGTAAAAAGGTACAGCTACTCTGGAAAACAGTTTACCAGTTTCTTTGTTTTTAATTAATTAATTTATTTTTTACTTTACTTGGCATATGGTGCAGTAATGATTTCAGGAGTAGAATCCAGTGATTCATCCCCTGTGTGACACCGAGTGAGTGCTTACACACAAGTGCCCCCTGCCCATGTAGCCCAACCCCCCACCCACAACCCCTCCAGCGACCCTCTGTTTGTTCTCTATATTTAAGAGTCTCTTATGTTTTGTCCCCCTCCCTGTTTTTGTATTATTTTTGCTTCCCTTCCCTTCTGTTCATCTGTTTTGTATCTTAAATTCCTCATGAGTGAAGTCATATGATATTTGTCTTTCTCTAATTTTGCTTAGCAAATATCCTCTAGTTCCATCCATGTTGTTGCAAATGGCAAGACTTCATTCTTTTTGGTTGCCGAGTTAATACTCTATTGTATGTATGGAGTGTGTATTCACACACACACACACACACACACACACACACACACACACACACACCACATCTTCTTTACCATTCATCTGTCGATGGACATTTGGAGTTTAGCAGTTTCTTAGAAAGAATTAAACCTGCAACTGTCATGAGACCCAGCAACTGTCCTGGGCATTCATCCAGAGAAATGAAGACTTAGGCTCACATAACACCCTGCACTCAAATGTTCAGTGCAGCTTTATTCATCATCGCTCCAAACTGGAAACACACTAGACATCCTTCAATGAGTTAAGCGAACTGTGACGCCCCCCCCCCCATGGAATACTACCTGCCAATGAAAAATGCCAACAAATGAACTACTGATACACACAACAACCTGGAAAACTCTCTCCAGAGCATTATACTAAGTAAAAAAGGCCAATCTCCAAAGGTTACATGCTACATGATTCCATTATACAACATTATTAAGATGCTGAAATTATGGAAATGAGAAGATCAGTGGTTACCAGGGGTTAAGGAAGTAAGGTGAGTGGCTAAAAAGGACCAAGAGGAGGGATCCTTGTGCGGGATGGAGCCCATCTCCATCTGACCCCAGCAATGTCAAAGTCTTGGTTGTGATAGTGTACTACAGATTTGCAAAATGTTACCACTGCAGGAAACTGAGTGAAGGACACACAGGGCCACCCTGCATTATTTTTCCAAACTGCATGTAAATCTACAATTATCCCAAAATAAATTTTTAAAAGAGAGTGAGAGAGAAAGGAGGCCTCACAACCAAATAACAAGGTCACCTTTTTAGACAATCAGGGAAATTTGAACAGGGACTGCATATCAGTCGGGTAATACTAAGGAATAATTAAATGTGTAAGGTGTTGGGGCTCCTGGGTGGCTCGGTCAATTAAGTGTCCAACTCTTGATTTTGGCTCAGGTCATGATCTCATGGTCATGATCACATCGGGCTCCGTGTGCTTGAGATTCTCTCTCCCTCTCTCTCTGCCTCTCCCCCACTCATCCATGCATGCACTCTCTCCCTCTCCCTCAAAATAAGCTTTAAAAATGAATGAATGAATGAATGAATGAATGAATAAACAAATAAATAGATAAAATCGTGTTGATACGGCACCATGGTCATGTAAAGACAAATGGTCTTACTGTTAGAGATGCATATTGAAATGTGATTTCTGAGATTTAAAATAAAAACCTCAGAAATAAAAATGTATATGGCAGAGGAGGTCAAGGGACAGTAGACAAGTGCAGAGAGATTTGAAAAAATGACATTTGTTGTAAACGGGTGGTGAGAAATGGTTCATCAAACTCTTCCCTCTACTTCGAGTATGTGTAAAATTTTACAGAAAGACCGACACTTGATATGTTTCTGCTTTGGCAAGGATCCTAATGGTACAAGCTGCTTCACGTGTTAAGTATGATGAACAAAGAGTAGCTTTATCACCAGCACTATCATACTTTTGTCAAAAAGTAAAAACTAGCACTTCTTTAACACACACACACACACACACACACACACCCTTCCACTACTGCAAGGTCTCCCCTTGGGAGGTCTACCCTGAGGAAGTGATTAACTATGCAGGAGGTGGGGAAAGGCAAGAGGGACTTATCAGTTCACCCTGCTTGAGGGCAAGGACTGCAGGTGACAGCAAAGGTTGAAAACAGGTTAGAAGAATACACCACAAAGCAGTAAAAACAGCAAGGGCAGAGGGGCGCCCAGGTGGCTCCCTCGGTTAAGCGTCCGACTTCGGCTCAGGTCATGATCTTGCGATTTGTGAGTTCGAGCCCCACGTGGGGCTCTGTGCTGACAGCTCGGAGCCTGGAGCCTGTTTCGGATTCTGTGTCTCCCTCTCTCTCTGCCCCTCCCCTGTTCATGCTCTGTCTCTCTGTTTCTCTGCTCAAAAATAAATAAACGTTAAAAAAAAAAAAAAAAAAAAAAAAACAGCAAGGGCAGAACCCTTATGCGTGGGCTATGATCATCAGGTATTTGCAAAGGGAGGGTCCAAGCCAGCACACACGGTCACGGCCCGGCTACAAGCACACAGCGATCATATACGCACACGGACCTGAATGTGGCAGGATGGAAGCCACAAGCTAAGAGACGTGGTTGCCCCCTGTGGCTCTGAGTTTGCCAGCGTTCTACATCAGTGCACCCTGCTTCACTGCTTTTGTGAGTAAGACAGAAAAGGGAAAGAGACACGTTCAAGGAGAAGAGGGGTCTGAAGCTACGTGATTCTCCCTGGGGACCCTAATGACCGCCATGACGAAAGAAAGACAAGCTGAAGGTGTGTGTACCTGCCATTGGGCACAGGGCACCTCCACCCAGCCCACTGGGAACTCAAGGCCTGCGGTGGGGACGGGAAGCGGGGGGTAAGGGCTGCAGTCCCCAACCACAAGGAGAACCAAACAGCAAGAGAACCATGCCTGAAAGTTTGGACACACAGTGAAGCATCAAGGCGACCAACACAGCCAGAGGGAGTTCAGGGCCAGAACTACCTGGAGACTCGAGGCGTAAACGCTTCAGCACTGCTGGGAGCCCGCTGCTCTTGCCCCATCTACCAGAAATGGAAGTAAAAGAGAAACCGAGGTCACCCGAGGCAACCTTCCCACCCTGACATGCCACCCTGTGCAGGAGGCAGGACCTACACTGAGTCCCAAAGGTCTCCACCCACACCTCTTGGCCCTGCACTCCCAGCACCAGGAGAAGCAGACCCACACAGAGGTCAACAGTGCCACCAGACAGATGCGGACCCAAGTCCTACCCCACCACTAGTGTGCTGTGCAACCCTGGGGAAGGTGAGCAGCCTCTCTGTGCCTCAGTTTCTTCATCTGGAAAATAAGGATAAGCATTCCCACCACCAGAGACTGACCTGGGGTGAGCTCTCCTCCAGTGCCGGCTGTTTATAGTTCTGTGCTCTCCCTTGTCCTCTCCTTCCACCGTCTCCCATGCGAAAATGTATCCCATCCCCGTAAATGTTCCCTCAGCCCAGTTCTACCTCGAGCTACTGACCACCCCTTTCCCAGAAGACTTCCTGAAAGAGTGGTCTGCCCTTGGACTTATAAATTCATTCATTCACTCAATCAACAAACCAAAGGTTAAGTTCACACTACGAGGAGGAATCAAGCATACAAAAGGGTGCGAGACACAGCTCTAGGGCTCAAGATGGGGAGACACGCAGGCAAAGTGGCAAAGTGAGCCTGTGACTGCAGCACAAGGTGCCATGGGACATGAGGGGATGGCACAGCCGAAGCCTCCGGAGCCTGAGCGAGGGGTCAGCGATGGGCAAGGTGGGCTCTAGGACAGAGGGGGCCGCCAGGGACCTGGGCTCATTCAGCACGGTTTCAGCCAGCCACAAGAGTGGACACAGTGAGGTAACAGAGTGTGTGCCCGCCCTGCTGAAAAGCCCGGAACGTGATCCCCAAGGCGACCTGAGCAGATGTGCACATGAGCCAGTGAACTAAATATGCACTTAGCTACGCAGAGTGGGTGACAGGGGAGCACCCACAGGAAGCAACCAGGGAGAGACTTGGGCAGGCCTCCAGGATGATGAGGCCAAGGAATGCAGCCACTCATGGCACACAAACACAGACAACATGAGCCATTCACCTTCACACGTTTCTCTGGGATGTCCCTATGGGCCATCGAGGTGGAAACCTCTGCCATTTCTACAGAATGCCTCGTGGAGCTCCTAGTCTGGAGGGGAATGTCATTACACGCGACAACACACACTGAGGGCCATTAAAGGCTGGGAGGAAAAGACGGGGACAGCAGGGGCACTCGGCAGCCCAGACACGCACTGCAAGGGCAGGAAGACCGGCCCTGCCCCAGCTGAGCCTGCCCGAAGGGATGCAAGGCAACAAGCAGGCCAAGGACACCGGCAACACAGACAGAAGGAGGCACCACTGGCGGGAAAACACCAAGGGAGGAGGGTCCTGAGGGGATCGGGGGATGGGCGTGTGGGGAGCAGTAGGAGGGTTGAGTGCAGCCACAGAGGGCAGGTGGATGGCCCTGGAAAGGGTCAGGCAATGAGAGCCCCCGGGACCTTGCCTGGGCAGCCGAGGTGGAGCAGGGAGCAGATTCGAGCTCATTCTCCCCAAAGTGCTGTTTAAGATGAAAAGTGGCCCCGGCCTCCCCAGAGCCCTCCCTGGATATGGCTCCTCCTAGCATCATCCTCCTAGCCTGTATGGTGGAGCAGGCCCTGAACGGACTCACAGGGCGACAGCTCAGCAGTAAGGGCCCCACACAGCAGAGCACCTACCACCTTCCTCCAGAATGCCCATTTCCCACAAGGCTCCCAGCTTTCCCCAAGGGGCCCTGAATCTTCCCGAAATTCCTTTCCTAGATCAGACACCCTGGGCCATCTTCTGAGCCCTGGCCCGATATTTGGCCATCCCCCAAGAGAGCCCACTGCCCGGGACTCAGGGCTCCCCAAGGCGGATGGGGTCAGCAGCTCTCCATGCCCCTCCCCTCCACTCTACGGATGGCATCATCAGCTTCCTGGCACCACCGCTCTTCTGTGGAGCCTGGGGGTCCTCTAGGCACCAGGCACCGAGTAGGCTCCAGATTCCACAGATTCCACGGAGGAGCGGAGCATCACGGTCTGATCAGGGAACAAACACAGAAGAGAAAACATGCTGGCAGGAGCAGGGAGAGGAATTACACACGGTCGCTCCTCGGCTCGGAAAAGACCCTCTGTGGTTGGCAAAGAGTGTGAGTTGGCAAAGAGGGTTCCAAGCCTCTGCCGAGCTCTCGACGTGCCCCACAGCCATCTCCTGCCCCCACCCCCCAGCTAGCTGCACTACTCCCCCCCACACACGCACACATCCACCTGGACGCTCACACACACTCACTCAGAGGCCCTTGCACACAACCGCGGGCACACAGCCCTCAATCCCGGCTTTCCTTCCTGCTCTGGCAGAAGCTCTACTACTGTGTGCCTCCCGCTCCTGATCTCCCCCCAAATCACTCCCTATGCCTGGGGGGAGGGGGGCCGAGCCTGCTGAAGGCCAGTTACCTCCCAGCCCCACAAATGACCCCCTGCTTTAAAAAGCCTCCCAAAGTCCCCCCCAAATGAAATGAGTCCCTCCCTCCCTCCCCCACACTCCCATAAGCCCCGAACTTACAAATGAGACATTTCTTAAACGTCCAATTTTTGTCAAGGCCTCCCTCCTACATTTTCAATTCGGTGGAGCTGGGGTGGGGCGGGGGGAGGTGGAGGTCTCACATTTATTCTACCTCTTGCCATGCTGGCGGGGTAAGCAGGCCTTCCTTAAACGTCTGTTTACAGATCGTTTGTTCACAGATGGAGCCTCAGGAGGGAGAGGGTGGGATGGGTGCAGCGAGCGCGATGCTCGGGTAGAGACACAGCTCCACCACTCAGCAGCAGAGCGGGGCCTCAGTTTCCGCTTCCATAAAATGGGAACGATACAGTGCCTGCCCTGAGGATCGCTTTCAGCATCAAGGCAAAGCGCACTCCACAAGTGGGAGGCACTGCTGTACCCATCAGCGCCCTTATTACCGCCACCGAGTCAGAGGAGCAGCCTTTCTTTCCAGAGAATCGGTGGCGGGTGGGAAGGGAAGTCAGGCAAGGCTGCTAACCAGGGCGTGTCCCACAAGCATCAAATCCGCAGTCCTTACAGCATGCCACACCAAATGATCTTGGCCAAGAAAATGATAAAATATTTCATCAAACGCTGGCTACGCTGCAGCACACATCGTACTCGTTTTCTCTCTCAACTAGTCGGCTGAGCCCCTCCCAACATCTAGGACACCCCAGTCTTTTACTAGTTCTTAAGTCTTACTGATGATTTTTTTTTAACGTTTTATTTATTTTTGAGACAGAGAGAGACAGAGCATGAACAGGGGAGGGTCGGAGAGAGGAAGACACAGAATCTGAAACAGGCTCCAGGCTCTGAGCTGTCAGCACAGAGACGCAGGGCTCGAACTCACGGACCGCGAGATCGTGACCTGAGCCGGAGTCGGCCGCTCAACCGACTGAGCCACCCAGGCGCCCCTTACTGATGATTTTTTTTTTAAAACGTGCAATTTCTAAAAAATACCAGGAATGCTAAAAAAAAAAAAAAATTTAAAAAATAAATAAAACGTGCAATTTCACACACAGAGGGTTAAGTGCGTAGTAGCTGTGAAGCAAAGGGTATTTTCGAGGGGCTCAAAGGCAACAAAAAATTAAATCAAGAGGCCAAATGCCAACGGGACGGACGAGCTTGGCTTGAAAGAAAATGCCGATTCCCTGGTCTGGCGTGTGGGCGACAGGAACAACAGCACTGGCTCGCACCCACTCAGCAGCCGTGGGTGTCCGCTCGTCCCTATGGAACCCCCTTCACCATGGAAAGAGCGCCCACAACGGATATGGGGTGCCCTGCGGGCACAGAGACCGTTCTAGTCTTTGTCAAACAAAACTCCCAACGGGAGAAACATTCTCAATAACACACACCTAGGTCTACCGGGTTCTGGCACCCCCAACCACAAACTGCCGCTTCTAGGGTATGGGGAATTTTAGAGGTATAATCCAGTCGCTGAGCCTTCCAGTCCTGGTTTAAGCGTGTCCATGTGAGGGCCTCACCATCAACAGTTCTTTCGGTTCATTCTTTCCGCTTTAAAAACAGCCTGGGGGGTGCCTGGGGGGCATCAGTTAAATGTCTGACTTCGGCTCAGGTCGTGATCATGGGTTCATGGGTTCAAGCCTCGCGTCGGATTCTGTGCTGACAGCTCAGAGCCTTGAGCCTGCTTCAGATTCTGTGTGCGTGTCTCTCTCTGCCCCTCCCCTGCTCGTGCTCCATTTCTGTCTCTCAAAAATAAACATTAAAAAAAAAAAAAAAAAAAAGTGGTCTGAAAGAAGATCGTTTCCTTTTCCCACTGAGTATATAAAACTGAAAACAACCTTTGTGGATCAGAAAAGCCAAGTTTCTATGGATCAACAGGCATGCCTGTCACTGTCACTAGTAAATCAGAGAACCCCCTCCCATACCCTCTCATAGCGGAAGTGAAGAGACACCGGGAGCCCTGCGAACGTGCGGGGGCCTGGCCATCAGGATGCTGGTCTCCCAAGGCTTCCCTGACTCCCATCCCCAGGGCAGAAGGTGCCTGCTTCTCCACCCAAGACACAGAAAACATTTCCACTAATCAACTATCATCAAGGGCGGCTACAGACGCTGCTCCTGGTTGCTATTCAGAGCGTGTGACATCCATCAACAGATGGTGATCACCTGCCTGCAGCAGGGGCTCAGGACACAGCAGGGACACAGCTGCTCCTGCCCTCCCAGGAGCCCCTCGGTGTGGTGTCCATGGGAGGGAACACCAGCTTTGGAGCTGCGGTCTGATCTGAGCACCCCACCTCCCTGAGAGGCCTGAAACCAGTCATTTTCCCTCTGTCCTTCTCAGTTTCCTTGTTCAGAAGAAGCTGCAGGGACAGTGACAATGACACTTCCCTAATGAGGAGTCAGTGGTGAGTGGGCACAAAGTGGGTGTCCAAACACACTCCCTTACTTCTGTGCAATACCTGCACCCAAGATCTCTCCCCGGCAACTGGGTTCCCAGAGTCGGGGAAGGGGACTCTGCCCGGGTCGGGACCGGGGAGGGGCGGGGCGGGGGGGGGGGGAGGAGGAGGAGGGGCGGTGAGCAGCCAGTCTGAAAGGCTGTACCCTACTGCCTCCAGTCCTGCCGGAACAGAAGAGAGAAAGGAGGAAGGAAGACCCAGGCCCCCTCTTCCTCCTGTCCTTATTTCCAATCCCGTAGGGCAACTCATTCCACCCATGCAGGCTGCCACCTGACCTCCACGAAGGAGTCTGCCACACGGGGTCCTACTTATCTGTGTGCCTGGGAGCCCGGCTCCAGCTGAGCTATCTAAAGGGTGGGGGCTGTTTTATTCTTCTTGCTCTCATACCAGCACAGGGTGGATGCTCAGAAAGTGCAACCTGACGGTACCCCCAGGAGGCAGGCTGCTTCTCAACTGCACCTAAACGTGGGGTCCCACCAGGCCTGAAGGGCCTGCTGCAAGGTGACCCAGCCACCCACCTGGCACTGCCCAGCAAAGCTGGTCTGGCCCTGCTCGTTGCACACACCACACCTGCCCCTTTCTCCTGCCTCCTCCTGCCTCCTCCCCCCACTTAGAAGGCCCCTCTGCCCAAACAACCATCCCACACAGTCCTCCAATCACCAACCCCTCTCCTCTTCCAGAAACAACCTCATGCCAGGTGGCTCTTTTTTTTTTTTTTTTTTTTTTTTAACATTTATTTACTTATGAGACACAGAGCATGAGCAGGCAAGGTGCAGAGAGAGAGAGACACGGAATCCAAAGCAGGCTCCAGGCTCTAACGTTTACTTATTTTTGAGAGAAAGAGACAGAGTGTGAGCGCGAGAGGGGCAGAAAGAGAGGGGGAGACACAGAATCCGAAGCAGGCTCCAGGCTCTGAGCTGTCAGCTCGCGCTCAGAGCCCGACGCAGGGCTCGAACTCACGAACCGTGAGATCATGACCTGAGCGGAAGTTGGACGCTTAACCGACTGAGCCACCCAGGCGCCCTAGGTTGCTCTTTATCACTTCGTGCCCATATCACAACAAGCATCTCTGAGCTAGTGCCCAGCTCTGTGCATTCTCTACGCAAGCGGTCAGATCTAAACATCTCACTTCACTCCTCGAGAACGTGCCACAGCTCCTCACTACCTCACACGGTGTGGACCTGCCCTACCATTCTGCCATTTGTTCAACAGGATTACTGAGCACCTGGGGAACTAGGACAAATTACAACAGGCCTTTTTGAGCGTAGTCTAGGTGGTGGGGGAGACTGACCATCCATCAAATAATCCCAGCAACAGGAAATTACAAACTGGTATGTGGAAAAGTACAAAGCATCCCCACAGGCAGTAACAGAGAAGCTGGGCCAGTCTGTCAGGGAATGCTTTACCTGAGGAAGTGATGTGCCAGCTGAGATATGAAGAGTAGAAGTTAACCCAGAGATAATAGGTGGAAGAAAATCCCAGAAAGGAGCAATGAATAGCATGTGCAAAGGCCCTGAGGCAAGACAGAATGTCACCTGAACAAGCAACTGGAAAAGAATGCCAAGGGGCCACAGGACACAGCAAACAGGGAGGAGGGCAGAACTGGGAAGTGTGGGATGCAGGTGAGCAGCACGCTGGAGGGGCAGAAGCCGGCCTCCAGTCTGAAGAGAGGGACAGCCAGGCTTCCTGGCACCACCCTTCCCTGCTTTCAGCCAGTGTCTACAAAAGGAGAACTGACTTTTTATCAGCCAGTCTGAACGTAATCAGTAAATCAATTCTGCCATTAGGAGTGCAACAGTCCCCCCCCCCCCCCCCCCCAGTAGGCAGAGCCAGGCGGAAGTGCAAGGAGATGGCTGTTTGTGGTCATCTGTAACCTCTCCCTCCCTCCAGCAGCTTGGGACATTAAGGGCTGGCCCTACCACTAGAGCGGGCAGAGCATTCTAAGCAGGAGCGGCCCTCTGGGCCACACAGCAGGCAGGTCTGCACTCTACCCCACCCCCCTCGTCGGCCACTCTAGGCAAGCAGACACCCTGTCAGTCCCTTTTGTCTCGGGCCAATCTGTAGGCCAGGCACAGACCATGTCCCATTTACCAAGCCACCTTCTCCCTTTAATCCCCAAGTCACCCTAACTAAAAGAGGGATGCGGAGCCCAAAGTTCCCAGCCCCGGCCTCACATTCGGCCCTTTTGAGCCGGGATTCCAATCCCTCGGTTTCTGTTCATTCTGCTCTGCCGCTGTCTGAAAAAGCATCCCTCCCTTCCTTCCCAATGTCCCCACGGCCCAGCCCGGTGCCCTTCCTCCTCCACGCAGCCGTTTCCAACACACCCAAGTGGAAGCAAGTCGTCCGCCCCTCATCCATCTCAGACCACCCGTGGCCTCTGCCTCCACTGTGGCCCAGACCACGCCGACCCTCCTCGTGGGCCAGACATGGCGCCTTCATTTCTGCCTCCGCCTTGAGGCACCGAACACCCAAGCCAGCAGGGAAACCGACCTGCTGACCCTCTGTAAAGACGAAAAGGCAGCTTTTCCGTTTCCCCCATGACTTTCCAGGGAAAGGAGATCAAAACAATAAAATAAAAATTTAAACACGTGATCTTCTCTCCATCAGACTCTACAGCATCTAGCAGATACAGCCCCTAGCACCCACGGAGCACAGCCGTTGTTTAAAACCAAATGACCTCTCACACTGAATGCCTGGAGTGCCGCACAGAGCCCCAGATCTGTGTCAGATGAGCTGTATCAGCACGAGCTTGTGGGGTGTGACCTTTCACAAGTGACCTCTGCCTCTGGGCCCCAGTTTACCTCTTCACAGAGGGAGGATAAGACGGACCACGGTGACTCGGGAGGGGGAGCTGAGCAATCCAAATGCCTTTTTGCTCAGTCCTTGGTGCCTGTGCAGTGAGGCCTCCCCACCTCACCTGTGGGATTGTAAACTCGGTTTCACAGCCCTCACAGCGTGGACCACACAGCCCTGGGACAGACTACATACTAGCTCCTTTCCTGCTGTCTGCCCCCCCACCCCACCCCGTCCTTAGAACCTCGGCTCCAGGTGACAGAGCTGTCTTCAGGTTCACTGCTACATCCCACAGGCCAGGAGGTGCCCAGCAAAGAGAAGAAGCCTGATACACATCTGCCGAATGAACAGCGCCATCCACAAACGAGAGGCGCTTTCTGACGGCACACCCATCACCCCGCAAGGTGCTGAGACTCCGCTGTCAGGAGGCAGATACTTAGAGGTAGGCCCAGTTTGCACACAGACAAAGTGAGATACGGAAAATACCGCACAACCGAGGGCTCTGAGAGAACATCTGGGGACCATGACACTGAAAACACACACCCCGTGAAGGGACCTCATGGGGTAACGGGGTGGGAGAAGTGTCTTTGAGGAAGAATGTGGAAGAGCTTTCCGAGTGGATGCTGGCTGCTCAGGTGAAGTCTGGGAGGGGAGAACCCGAGGGCACCCCCAGAGTGGCTGACGGGCTGCCTCCTTCGGGGGGGGGGGGGCGGCTGTGTTTGTCCGTCGGCACATTAACGGCAAGTGGCCTGAGGCATCAGAGAGTGGACGCTCGGCGCTTAGGTACCATCTGATCGAAGACAGTCCACTTCCGGGATCAGCTGATCGGGTTAAGAGCCAGATGTGGGAAAGTTGCTTTAAAGTGCAAAATTGGGGCAGAGGGAGCAAAACTTGTATGTTCTTGTTCGACTGGGAGCTACTCAGTCCACAAAAACCAGGCCAATGCAGGTCAATACGACAAAGAGCCAGCCGGGGAATTCTGGATCTTACGGGGCAGGGCCAATCTTTACTCTAAACCCTGGCTCTGTCCCCACCAATTTATACCACATCACCATTAGCATTCTAGTAAGACAGAGAGACTGGCAATTATTTTAGAGGAAAAAAAACAAGGGACGAAAGGACAACCAAGTGTCCCAAGCACTTGGCATTCACTGCAGACACGTTCACCGGGTGTTGCTCTGGGCGAGGAGCCCAGCGGGCCGCCTGGAAGAGGGGAAAGAGCGGGGCTCTGCAGGCAGACGGATGTGGGGTCAACCCACCAACTATGGGACTTTGGCAAGTTACTTAAATCTCTGTGGGTCTCAGTTTGTGAAATGGGAATAAAAACCTTCCAGAACATGGCACCCATTAAAATGATGATGTGTATCAAGGGCGTGGGCACAGGAAGTACCTGGCGGAGGAGGACCCCAGTGGCATTGGTGGGGGGACCCCCTTGGGCCCAGGACACTCTCTTCATCAGTGACCCCAACGCTTCCCGCATGCTTCCTAGGTCGAGGGCCACACAAGGGACCCACAGAAGGTACAGGAGGTACAATGACGTTCTGGTGGGACTGATGGAAGACACCCCCAGGAAGGCCTCTGGGAGTGGCCTCCCGTGGGGGGGAGGTGGGGCAGGACGCAGCAGGAGGTCACAGCATGAGGTGGGGGCAACAGAGCCATGGAGGGTGTGGGGGGAGTGCTGGGAACAGCAAGGGTCTAAGTGGAGTGGTGCGAGTGTGGGAGAGCAAGCTGGCAAGGTCAGGCGGAGCAGCACAGGGGCAGCCGAGCTGGACATACTGAGGGGAGGGAGACGGGAGTAGCTGGAAGCTTCTGGAGCAGGGGGTGGTTGTGCGGAATGAACTCGGAGGCAGAGGCTGAGTAGGAAGGGGGGCAGCCGCAGCCTGTGAACTTGTGGATGTGGTAAGGAAGTGGCCAATTCCAGAGGTGGCTGGCAAGGGAGAAACAGGAGGCTGGACTCCAGCAGGGTCTTGGTGGGGGAAGGGCACGCTCTGCGGGGAGACCCTAAGATGGGGGCAGACAGAGAGGACGCGGTGCTGTGAGGCTCAAGGGCAACCAGTGACAGGCCACCAGGGTGAAGGATGGCATGGTGACCAGCCACTTACGAGATCACACGGTACAAAGGGGGGAGGGACACAGGTGCACTTCCAGGGTAGGAGAGGCAAAGGGGAGCTTGCCCAGAGGCAGGGAGAAACGGAAATCACTGAGCTGCCAACGGAGGGAGAAATCCACCCTGACTCTTCCTTCACAGGAGCAAGATTTGTATTCAGGGTCATCAGAGACTGTACAGGGAAAGAGGTGTCACAGATACCGGGGACTGTGGAGCAGACCAGGAAAGATGCCTATAGCAAAAGTGCTGGTGACAGAGGGGAAACACACAGCCCCTCTCCCCTCTGCAACCCTGCTAGCAGCTGCTTTACTCACCTTCACCTGGCCATCCATGTTCCAAGTTCCGTGTGCCAAGAATGTTCCAAGTGTGCCCTACACCTCAGTCCAACCAGAGCACAGCCTCGCGCTCCAGGCGGCTCCCTGAATGCCCCCAACCAGAAATTATCCTGGAATCCTATCCACGCATCTCCGCGAATTATCTGTGAACCTGTGTGATCCCTCAGCTAGACTGAAAGCAGCTGGACGGGCTAAGCCTCACGCCTTGGCCGACAGGAACACCTAGTGCAGAGCTTCCCATAAGAACAGGTACAAAGAGGGGCGCCTAGGTGGCTCAGTCGGTTAAGCGTCTGACTCTTGATTTCGGCTCAGGTCATGATCTCACGGTTCATGAGTTCCAGCCCCGTGCCGGGCTTTGCATCAACAGCGTGGAGCCTGCTTGGGGTTCTCTCTCTCTCCCTCTCTCTCCCTCCCTCCCTCTCTCTCTCTCTCTGCCCCTCCCCAGCTGGTGCTCAATCTCCCTCAAAATAAATAAATAAACTTAACAACAAAAAAGAACAGGTGTAGAGAAATGTCAGATAACTACCTGAAGGAAGAAAGCCTGGTCACGCCTTTGTTCAACAAACGTGTAAAGGAACAGGAAAAAGCACAGAAGCCTGTGACCTAAACGTGTCATGGGCTCCTGGCTGTCAGTCTCTTGCAACTCCCACCCCTCCCTGTCCCCATCCCACACACAGAGAAGAAAAGCCACCTGGAAATGGCGCTGGCATGTATAAGTCATGGGTGCTTCAAGAGTTTACCTGACACCTCCTGGGGGCTGGTCACAGGATCAAGAGGCCTGTACCTGCTCTCCCTGGGTGCCTGGGTGTAAACCATTGATTGGTGCCGAGGGGTGTGTGGAAAAAACACATTCCTGGTGGGACGGAAGGGGCTCTACTTACGACAAGCGATCAGCAAAGGCCTCTGGGAAGAATGTCATCTGAGCTACCACCCGAAGGAGGGAAAGGAGCCGGGAACCAAAAGCACCAAGGGAAGAGACAGGGAAGAGCGCTTCTGGAAGAAGGAACAACTAGTGAGACACCCTGAGGACAGAGGAAGCTGGGACTGTGGGAGGAGGAGAAAAGCAGCAAGTATGGCTGCAGTGTGGGGATCAGGGAAAGCAGGAGGCAGGAGAGGGCTGGCAGGCACTAGACCAGCGAGGCTTCCTGAGAAAGAACTGGGAATTTATCCCGAAGGGTGCTAAGCACATGAATCACAGGACCCAAATCATGTTTCCATTCCTTAACTCACAGTGGCCTTCCTCTGAACCTAATTCTGCATCAGTAAAATGAGAATTTCCTTCTCCTTGTTGTGGGGATAAGTGCCAACATGTTAGAAAGCACTTAAACTCCAACGCACTCAATAGACATTAGCCACTGTTGTCACCAAAGTTCAAATTAGGGCTGTCAAAATTTGACAGGCAGTCAAAGGAAGTTTCAAAAAGATTCTTCCCCTCCCCAAAAAAATGGGAGCACTTTCTCATTAAGTGAGCCTAAGTGAGTTTCACCCAATGCACATATCCTAAACTATAGCGACTGGCTATTAATCATAATATCCCCTATCTGTAGAGCACCTAATTTACATAGCACTTTCATACCTGTTACAAGAATGTATTAATTAATAACCACTGGCCTTTAACACTTTTAATTTCGTGACGGCGTTACAAATTGGCTAGTTCTTGTAAGATTTAGCAGGTATGTCTCTCTCCTTGGAAAAGCTGACCAGTCATGTCAACCTACCTATCAGCTCTCTTAAGGTTCAGCATTCTTACTGCTGTGGTCTACATTCCCGTATGTCCCAATCTGCCAGAGAATTAAATGATGGTAATAATTACCGTTTCACGGAGTGCTTTGATGTGCCAGGCACTGTTTACTAAGCGTTTTACATGCTTAATCTTCACATCGTCCCTATATGTTTTATATCTCCATTTTCCAAATGAGTTCTGAGCACTTCACCCAAGCACACTCAAAGGAAATAAACGACAGAGCCAAGAACTAAACAGCAAGATGACAGGACTCCGTGTCTTCACTCTTAATTCCAACTCCGTGCTAGATAGTTCAAAGTGCTTATAACATGGCGCTTGGTACAACACAAGTATTCAGTAAATAAAGGCAGCTGTCGTTAGCAGGACACAGGTAGTTTCTAGTTCCCATAAGAGTGTCACCTCCAGGAGAGCAGCGACCTTGTCTGTCTGGGTGACTGCTGCACTCCCAGCACCTGGCCCAACGCACATTTGACAGACAAATAAATGAATGAACATCCTTCCCAGAAAGCAAAGCTGTCTGCGCAAGGCTCTTTTTTGCACGTTACATGCCGCGCCGCTGTTACTGCCCCTTAGTAAGACCATCAGGCAGATTTGAAGACGCAGAAAGGAGACGTGCGAGCTCCTCTCTCTCAATTCAAGGGTGGCAGAAACAGCTCCCAAGGGAGGGATGAGTCCGGGATCGCACTGCTGGAGGGTCCTGGCCCTGGCAAGGCTCTGCCCTCCACCCCGGCGGGGACACCGTCTTCGCCGGCGCTGGGACCGGCAGAAAACAAAGACTCGCGGGGCTGTCGCACCGGCAGAAAGGCTCGCTCCCCTCGCCCACCTCCCAGAGTGAGAGCCCAGTGCCACCGTGCATCGCCCGGCCGGGGAGCTGCGGCGAAGGCCAGACTCGTAGCCCGGCCCGGGCCCTGAACCATGCAGATACATGCAGCAGCCCCGCCTGGACGCCGCCCGCAGAGGGTCTCCAGGGCGCGGGAGGCCGCGGGCCGGGCCGGCCTGTCACCTTCAGGACCGCCCGCCCACTCGCCCTCCCTCCGCGCGGGCCCGTCAGCACGAGCCGCCGCCGCGCGGGTGGGCCTCCCCGCGCATCGGTCTCCCCGGGGCGCCCGCCTCGCGCCTTACGGCCCGGCGCTGCACCCCCGCCCGCTGGCCCATACCTGCTGGGAGAGCGGGATGAGCGGGGCCGCCATCTTCCCGCGGACTCGGGCTCCGAGCGCCGGGGAGACGGGGGCGGGGCCGCGCGTGCGCACTGGTACGAGGGGCGGTGCGCGCGCAGCTGAGTCCGGGAAGGGGCGGGACCGAAGCAGGGCTGCGCACGCGCAACCGAAACCGAAGGGGCGGGGGCGGGGCCGCGCACACCTAGCCCAGGCCGGGAGGGGGCGGGGCCGGTTAGGCGCGCGGGTCCCACCGTGGGAGCCCAGCCTATTTGCCCCGTTACCCTTCCGTCTGCTGCGTAAGTCTGACATGCTGTCATTCTTTCAGGTGCCGTTCCCTTTTCTGTGCGCCTGGCAAATCCTTATGGGAAGGTTGTTACGCACCCCGCGGAGCGTCAGAAACCTCGCCGTGCCCAACTACACTCGCTGTTCCCAGGATAGGGTGTGTGTGTGGGTGGGTGGGAGGGTGTGTGTCTGTGTGTGTGTGTGATGATTTCCCAGCTCCCATTTCTAGCAGGAGGCAAATCACCTTAGCAAGTCACTTAAGTACTTTCTCGGAGCCCCTAGTCCCCCCTTCTGAAAAGTGGGAGTGGTAATATACGTTTGCTGTCGTTCCACCTCCATGTCTCACACTGTGCCTGGCACAGAGCAGGCACCGGACGTTTGCTGGAGAACCGGTACTGGAGGGGGCATTTATTTCTCGGACGTTTTGTCTTCCATTCGCGAGGGACACACACTCCTCTGTGGCCAGATTCCACTAACAGCATGAGTAAGGATTCCACTAACAAGATGAGGAAGGAAGCCTGGGCAGCTGACCGCAAGGTCTCTTCAGGGCAGGTAGGCATCCCCTTACCTGCCCTCCTCCTGTGATGGTGGCACAGTGAGTCTGATCAGGCCCTGTTTCTCAGGCAGGCAAGCTAGAAGGCCATGTGATCTCAGGGGTGGGACACAGCTTCCTGTCTCCCTCTTCCATTTGGGAGTCTCACAAGCTCCTGCTGATCTTATGAGACACCCCTGAGTAAAGAGCAATGATATGAGACCATGTGTCATCTGGTCTCATCTTGAGAGTGTTTTGCTGTCTGCTCTAAGTTTCTGCTCTAAGTTTTCAGTCTCATCATGCTCCTACACTTCTCCATCCCCTGTATAAAGATCAATGGGAAGGGGCACCTGGGTGGCTCAGTTGGTTGAGCATCTGACTGATCCTACGATCCCAGGTGGTGGGATCGAGCCCCATGTCAGGCTCTGTGCTGAGCGTGGAGCCTACTTAGGACTCTCTCTCCTGGGGCGCCTGGGTGGCTCAGTTGGTTAAGCGTCTTGACTTCAGCTCAGGTCATGATCTCACGGCTTGTGAGTTCGAGCCCCACGTTGGGCTCTGTGCTGACAGCTCAGAGCCTGGAGCCTGTTTCAGATTCTGTGTCTCCCTCTCCCTCTGCCCCTCCCCTGCTCTCACTCTGTCTCTCTAAAATGAGTGTTTAAAAAAAAAAAAAAAAAGGATTCTCACTCTCTCCCTTTCCCTCTGTCCCATTCCCCCAAAAAGCAATGGGAAGCCACAAGAGGGATCTGAACATGATCAGATTTGTGTTCTAGAGTGGTGGCTCTGGATGCAGCAGGCAAAATGTACCGAGCATAGATGGACGGAAGGGAGTGGATCAGCTGGAAAGCGTAGTGGTGGTCTAGGTGCGGTGATCAAGGCTTTTAGCTGTCTTGAATGCTTTATTAGTCTGTGTTCCATAAGGAAAAGTCATTTTATTTTTTTTAATATTTTTTAAGTTTATTTATTTATTTTGAGAGAGCAAGAGAGAGAGTGTACCCAGGGGAGGGGCGGAGAGAGGAGGAGAGAGAAAGAATCCCAAGGAGGCTTCATATTGACAGCGTGGAGCCCAACGCAGGACTTGAACCCACGAACCATGAGATCGTGACAGAAGCCGAAACCAAGAGTCAGACACTTAACTGATTGAGCCGCCGAGGCACCCCAGGAAAAGTCATTTTAGGTATTTCCCACAGAGGATGTTTCATACGGGAGAATGAGTACAAAAGTATGCGAAAAACAGAACAGGCATGTAAGGTCGCCTATAGATTAGTAACTGTCGGGAGCTTCAAGCGCTTCTAAGACTAAAGGTCAAAAGGGAAAAAGGTGTGGCCCAAAACCCAAAATCACGGGACCCTGAGCAGGAACCCAGAAGCCCGCTGTCCCCAGCCACGGCTGCTTCTGCCCATCATTAAAGCCACTGCTTTGTTCTTACCATGCCTGAGGTGCCCGCAGAAGCCTGAAAAAAAAATGGCTTCACCTCTCCACCTGCCTTCCCACTTCTTTCTGACAGAACATGACAGGAAACCAATGGGCACGGGTGTCCGTGAAATGGCATATGCAGGCTTCCAGCCTTGGTGTCAGATCCTATAGAGACAAGGACAACAGAGACTCTCCTGCATCCTCTTGCCTGGACACAGAGGCTTGGTGGTGTGAGTCCCACCCAGCCAATGGCCTGGGATTCCCTCTTACTCCTGTAACCACCACACTGGGCAGTGATCCCCCCTCCTGGGCCTCTCTCACTGGACAGAGCTGCACTGTCCAACATGGCGGCCACCCGTCAGGTTGGCTGACTAAATTCAAATTAATTTAATTTAATTAATTAAATAAGATTAAAAATGCATCCCTCCATAGAATGTACAACACCAAGAGTGAATCTCACTGTAAACTGTGGGTTCTGGGAGATCACGATGTGTCAGGTTCAGCCGTTGTGACAAATGTCCCACTGTGTTGTGGGATATTGATGGCGGTGGAGATGTGTGGGTGTAGGAGTGGGGGTACGTGGGAACTCTTTGTACGTTGTGCTCAGTTTTGCCGTGAACCCAAAATTACTCTAAAACCAATGTTTATTACTGTGTTTTCAAATTCATTCCTCAGTCTCACCAGTCACATTTCAAGGGCTCAGGTGTGGCCAGTGGCCACTGTATTGGCCAGTGCAAATGGGCAACATCTTCACAGAAAGTCCTCCAGGTTGGCACCGCTCCAAAAGATGAGCTCTGCGGGGTCTGACCTGGTCTGGCCCATCTTCATACAACTGCTCGCAGCGTATTCTCTCAAAGCCTGGCTCTGTTTCTTTCCTCGGTAACTTCTTACCCGTTCAGAGACTAAAGAGGTAGACAGTGGAATCCCATCCCTGCATTTTCAGCAAGTGTCTTTCGTTTCTGAGAGTGATAACCAACCCCAAGAAACTGTCAGCCGTCAGCCCAAAAGTCCACATCTGAAGGTCCGCCAACTTCAACCCAAGTGAGAACGACGCTTGCCGGAATCTCACTTCCTCGGCAGACTTTTCACATTAATCACCCAGCAGCATGCCACATATAATTTCTAATGTATGCAGCTTATTTGTAATATCACCGGATTCCAAATTCCTCCTGTCCTAAATTTTACTACTTCCAACACAAATTTCTGTGTGAAAAACGGGTGCCTTCAAATCAGAAGACTGCTTATGTAGGACTTTAAAAAAAGCAAGTTATTTGGGGCGCCTCGCTGGCTCAGTTAGTAGAGCATTTGGCTCTTGCTTTTGGAGTTGTGAGTTCAAGCCCCATATTGGGTGTGGAGTCTACTTAAAACTTTTCTTTAATTTTTTAATTAAAATATTAAAGGTGCACCTGGGTTGCTCAGCTGGTTAAGCGTCCGACTTCAGATTAGGTCATGATCTCCCAGTTTGTGAGTTCAAGCCCCGCGTTGGGCTCTCTGCTGAGCGCTCGGAGCCTGGAGCCTGTTTGGGATTCTGTGTCTCCCTCTCTCTCTGCCCCTCCTCTGCTCACACTCTGTCTCTGTCTCTGTCTCTCTCTCAAAAATAAACATCAAAATATGTTTTAAAAAGAGAAAATATTAAAAAGCAAATTATTTGATTAAAGGGAAAAAACTTTACTTTTACTTGAACTGAGAAGTTTACTTGAACTGAGAAGTAATTATTATTTTCACTCGAGAAAATGAATTTCATTCCTCTGTCCTACAGAGAATAAAAGGCCACAGCAGTGGGTCACAGAGTGACGGAAAAGAAGCAGGAGCATCTTTACAGCACATCAGAAGTGTGTGCACAAGACCTGGGTTCTCCAGAATAGCCTGTAAAACGCTTCCACACTAAGGATGGTGTATCAAGATTTCATATTGGGGGCGGGGGGGGGGGGGCGGTGACGGGCGCCTGGGTGGCTCAGTGGGTTGGGCATCTCACTTCAGCTCAGGTCATGATCTCACGGTTCATGAGTTCAAGCCCCGTGTTGGGGGCTCGAACTCTGTGCTGACAGCTCAGAGCCTGGAGCCTGTTTCAGATTCTGTGTCTGCCCCTCCCCCACTCGCACTCTCTGTCTCTCTCTCTCAAAAATAAATTTAAAAAAAGATTTTGTATTGGAAAAGGTTAGCATATGCTATTGGTAATTTACAGCCTGAAGAAAAAAAGGGCATCAGTTCTCCTTTTTCAAAATCAGTTTTACCAACTTTTTTTTTTCATGTTTATTATTTTTGAGAGAGAGAGAGACAGAGAGGAAACAGGGAAGGGGCAGAGAGAGGGAGACACAGAATCTCAAGCAGGCTACAGGCTCCGAGCTGTCAGCACAGAGCCCGATGTGGTGCTTAAACTCACACACCGCGAGATCATGACCTGAGCTGTAGTCGGCCACTCAACTGACTGAGCCACCCGGGTGCCCCTACCAACTTCTATTTATACAACATTTTGGGGGCTAAGAGAAGAGCATCATGATTTGGGCCAGACTGTCACTGGCCTGTAGCTTCTAGCACTCAGATTTGTGGAGAAAAATCTCTGTGAGCAGCAGGGAGGGAGCCCCAGGGAAAACCAGGCCGACCCCACTGAGAAGCATAGGAACATTTTCAAAGAAAATTGGACAGATTACCACATATGTTGATGTTTGCACTTTTAAATGTAGATTAAAGTAGAAGCAAGGCTTTACCCATCATCTTTATCTGGGGTGGGAATGACTAGAATTCGTCCCTCCTGTGAAATCTCTGGAAACCTTTGTCGTGCCCACCAAACCTGCCCATCAGCAGGTCCTCCTCATCTTCCTCACGGGCCTTCTTCATTTCCTCCTTGGCCTGTATGGCATCCATCTCCCTTTCTGGGCCCTTGGAGAAAGAAACAGATACATGAGACATTAGCCGCTGGGGGTTGTGTTTCCAGGGAGTGGACTGGGGATCCACCTTCAGCCTGCCCTTGCCTTCTACAAGCCTCCACACCGCCTGGGGGCAGCTTAGAAGAGCCCCCAAGGATCCAGGCCTTAATCCCGGATCCTGTAAATGGGACCTTCTATGGGAAAAGGGTCTTTGCAAATATGATTAAGTTAAGCATGTTGAGATAGGAAGATTATCCTGGGTCATCAAATGGACGCTAAAATCCATCACTAATGTCCTCATAGGAGACAGAGAGAGATTTGACACATACACAGAAGAGAAGACCACGTGAAGACAGAGGCAGAAACAGAGCCACATGGCCACAAACCAAGGGACACTAGGGGCCACCGGAGGCTGCAAGAGGCGAAGGAAGGATGCTCCCGCAGAGCCCTTGGAGGGCTGCTCAGGCTGCTCAGCCCTGCTGAGGCCTTGATTTCAGTCCACTGATAGTGATTTTGGACTTCGGGCATCCAGACCTGTGAGATGATGAATCTGTGTTGTGTTAAGCGAGCCAATTTGTGGTAATCTGTTACAGTGGCCACAGGACACAAATACACCCATCTGCTTCCTTCTCTTCCCAGAGTACCTGGGCCCCTGTCCTTCCATCAGCTGAGCAGTGAATGGGTAGTGAAAGGAGTCCTCGGAACCTAAGTGAAAAAAACCCAGGCTCATGTGATCAACACAAGGGTTAGCAGTGCAGACAACATCAAGAAGGTTCCCGTAGTCCTTACTGAAAAAGAGTTTTGGTAAAGCTTTACGGGAGAAATCAGATTCAAGAAGAAATGGCTCCCTCACGATCAACAAAATGAAAAGGCAACCCGCTCAATGGGAGGAAATATTTGCAAATCATATCTAATGAGAGGTTCATATCCAAAATATATAAAGAACTTATACAACTTAATAGCAAAAAAAAAAAAATCTGATGGAAAAAACGGACAGAGGATCTGAATGGACATTTTCCAAAGAAGACATCCAGATGGCCCACAGACCAACAGGCCAACATAAAAAAATGCTCATTATCACTTATCAGGAAAATACAAATTAAAACCACAATGAGATATCACCTCACACCTGTCAGAATGGCTATTATATATATTAAAAAAAAAAAAAAACACTAGATAAAAAGCGCTGGCCAAGGATGTAGCGAAAAGGGATCCCTCATACACTATTGGTAGGAATGTAAATTGGGGCAATCACTACAGAAAACAGTATGATGGTTCCCCTCAAATTAAAAATAGTAATACCATATAATCCCGTAATTCCACTTCTGAGTATTTCTCTGAAGAAAACGAAAACATCTCAAAAGGATATCTGCACCCCCATATTTATTCCAGCATTATCTACAATAGCCCAGACTAAGAGCAACCCAACTGCCCACCAACCAATGAATGGATAAAGAAAATGTGACACACACACACACACACACGCACATGCACACACACACACGCACACACGCAGTGGAATATTACTTAGCCATAAAAGAGAATGAAATCTTGCCATCTGCAGCAACACGGATGGACCTTGAAGGCATTATGCTAAGTGAAATAAGTAAGATGAAGAAAGACAAATACCATATGATCTCACTTATATGTGGAATAATAAAAAAAAAAAAAAAACCAAGCTCATAGATACAGAGAACAGGTTGGTGCTTATCAGACACGGTGGGGGGTGGGGAATGAAAGAGGGTACACAAAATGAGTGAAGGGGGTCAAAAAGTACAAACTTCCAGTTACAAAATATAAATAAGTCATGGGGATGTCATGTGCAGCATAGATGATATAGTCAATAATACTGTAATAACTTTGTACGGTGACAGGTGGTAGCTAGACTTATCATGGTGAACATTTCTTAACGTACATAAATGTTGAATCACTATGTTGTACACCTGCAACCAATATAATATTGTACGCCAACTACACTTCAACTGAAGCAATAAATCAAACGCAAGCGGTTCACAAAAAGGGATATCCAAAGGGCCACAAAAGCCATAAAACAGGGCCAACCTTCATTTGTTACCAGGGTAAGAAAACTAAAACTGGAAATACCCCTACGCGCCTAGAGAAACCCACAATCCCCGTGCTGGTTGAGGACGCGAGACAGCACAGCCCCCCCAGGAACAGCCTGGCAGGTTCTTCTGGGGTTAAACCCCTCTTGTAGGACCCGCCTATTCCTGGCTATTTACGCCAGAGAACTGAAGGCCCGCATCCACACAGAAAAAACTGTTAAGTAAATATTCATAACAGCTTTGATCATATGTCAAAAATTGGAAACACCCAATTGTCTGTCAACTGGTGAACAGATAAAACTACCAATGGGGTGCCTGGTGGGGGCTCAGTTGGTTAAGCATCTGACTCTTGATCCCGGTTCCGGTCATGAACTCACAGTTCGTGAATTAGAGCCCCGTGTTGGGCTCTGCGCTGACAGTGCGGAGCCTGCTTGGGATTCTCTCTCGCCCCTTCTCTCTGCCCCTCCCCCACTTCCTTTCTCTCTCAAAATAAATAAATAAACATTGAAAAATTAAAAAAAATAAAACTACTGGGGCGCCTGGGTGGCTCAGTCGGTTAAGCGTCCGACTTCGGCTCAGGTCATGATCTCACAGTTTGTGGGTTGGAGCCCCACATCGGGCTCTGTGCTGACATCTCAGAGCCTGGAGCCTGCTTCGGATTCTGGGTCTCCCTTTCTCTCTGCCCCTCCTCCGCTCATGCTCTGTCTCCCTCTGTCTCTCAAAAATAAATAAAGATTACAAAAATAATAAAAATTAAAAAAAATAAAACTACCCAGCAATAAGAAGAAACCAATTACTGACTAATACCCCAAACATGGCTCAATCTCAGACACATTATGCTTGAGGAGCAGGCTCAAAAAGACCACATGCTAGGTTACTCCATTTACATGATACTTCGAAAAGTTGAGGCTGTAAGGGCAGATACCAGGTCAGTGGAGGCTGAAGTGGGAGAGGGTTTGGCTCCAAAGGGCCCAAGAGACTTTTGGGGATGATGATCTTGTTCTACATCTGGTTCTTTTTTTTATTTTTTTAACTTTTTTAATGTTTATTTTTGAGAGAAAGTGCATGAGTAGGGGAGGGGCAGAGAGAGAGGAAGACACAGAATTTGAAGCAGACTCTAGGCTCCGAGCTGTCAGCACAGAACCTGATGCAGGGCTTGAACCCGCAAACCATTATATCATGAGCTGAGCTGAAGTCGGACGCTTAACTGACTGAGCCACCCAGGCACCCCCAGTTCGTCCCATTTAAAAAAAAATTTTTAATGTTTATTTATTTTTTGAGAGAGAGAGAGACAGAGCGTGAGCGGGGGGAGGGGCAGAGAGAGAGGGAGACACAGACTCGGAAACAGGCTCTAGGCTCTGAGCTGTCAGCACAGAGCCCGACGCGGGGCTCGAACTCACAGACCATGAGATAGTGACGTGAGCCAAGGTCAAACGCTTAACCGACTGAGCCACCCAGGCCCCCCTACATCTGGATCTTTGTTGGTGGTTTCACAACTGTATGCGTTTATCAAAAGTCATAGGCTTCCACACCAAAAAAAGATAAATCTTACAGTGTGCATATTATGCTTCAGTAAATTTGACTTGTCAACAACTGACAATGATACCAAGCGTGGCCAAAGATGCGGCATAAACTGTAACTCTCAACCTCTGCAAAAGGAAACAGAAAAGAGGATGACACATTGAAAACTGTTGGGCTGTGTGGGACCTTGTGACCCAGGCTGTCCTGTCCTGGGCATGTGTCCACTGAAAGACACACACGGGAATGACGGTAACAGCTTTATTCGTGAGGCCACAAGCTGGAAGCAATCCAAAGCTGCATCAACAGAGAACGGATATATACCTTCTGGAATATTCACACAGTAAGAATGAGCTGCTGCTGTATTAGATAATATGAACCTCACAGCACTGCCTGAATGAGTAACTATTGGATGGCTCCACTTACATGAATTTCAAAAGGTCAAATGTATGGCAATGGGATAGTGGTTCTTTTTGGGGGCAGCTACCGGCAGGGAGGGGGTATGAGGAGGTTCCCAGAACGCTAGTAACATTCTGTACCTTGATCTGGGTGGGACGTTTACTAATAAAAATCCATCAAGCCCTTTCCTATATGTTAGACTCAAGTACAGAAATAAATGAATGATGAACAAAAAGTTCATTGTGTGTCATACCTTAGTTTCCCCCCAAGTGGCTTTGCCAAAATTCTCAGCATACCCTTCATCGTCTGTGATCAGGAAGTTATCGAAGATGGTTCCTGATCTCACCTGTGGATGAAAATAAGGCCTTCCTTATTGACGTGACAAATACAACAACTTTGCACCAAAAAGCAATTGTATGTGGCTCAGGACCCTAACGGTGATTGGATCTCAACAGTAGCATGTGCCTAAACCCATTTCTGAAGCATCCCTTCCCTCCGAGGCACTGGTTCTCAAACTTAGAAACTCCTGATGCCTGGCGTCCCCCCCAGGGATGCTGACTTAACTGGTCTGGGGTGCTGCCTGGGCGTGGAGACTGAAGAGCACTCAAGGGACTCGAGCGCTTGCGATGTTCGCCCACCACTGCCCGAGAACTTGACTGTGCAAAGTCAGCCCGCAGCGTCAGCACCACCTGAGAGCTTGCTGGGGAGGCAGGGTCTCAGGCTCCACGCTGGACACTCTGCTAGCATCAGAATCTGCAGTCTTGCCCTAAAGCTGATGGGCCCCACAGGTCAACTCCAGGCTGAGGAGTGACAAACCCCCAGGGGGCAGCGAGGGAGACGGGAAATGCAAAAAAAAAAAAAAAAAAAAAAAGGAGGGTAGAAAGGATGTCTGTTTTGTTCATGGCTGAATTACGTCTTGAGTCCAGGTATGGGTACCAGGTACACAGTAGGAGTTCAAGGAATACCAGGCACACAGTAGGAGCTCAAGGAATACCAGCTATGCGAATGCAGGAGTTTAGGCTGAAGCTCAGAGTTATCAAACTGCAGCAAATTTATTTATTTATTTTTTCTTTCTTTCTTTCTTTCTTTCTTTCAGTGGGGGAGGGGCAGAAGGGGAGGGGGAGAGAGAGAGAGAGAGAGAGAGAGAGAGAGAATCCCGACGCATGGCTCTATCCCACGACCCCGGGATCATGACCTGAGCTGAAATCAAGAGTTGGACGCTCAACTTCCTGAGCCACCCAGGCGCCCCCGCGTGATAGCAAATTTAAAACCAAGTAACCTGCCAAAGCTCCAGTCCAATGGCACCAATGTTCTCAAATTCTGAGAGGTCGTACTCCGTCAAATAATGGGTATTTTTCAGCTTCTGATGGAGCCAAACGTCTTTGTCTATACCCTCTGGTTTCAGGCCATCCTGCAACAACAGAACCTAAGTGTGGGTCCGGAGGGACGCAGGCAGAGGCGGGGGAGGGCCATCCTGGGGCATCGTAGGAAGAAGACACCACCCACCTGGTACGGAGGCTTCTGCAGCATCGGCGCCTGCCAGTCCCCGTCCAGTTCGCTGTTCCAGTCGCTTGGCTTACTGGCACTGGCATCCAGAAAATGCTTCTCCCAGTCCTTACCATGTGTAAGGAAAAAAACAATCAAATCTCAGATTTGAGAAAAGAAATTCTTAGCTACCCGGAGGCAGGAGCAGGCCGATGGGCCCATTATGCATGGGCCCATTGCAGGCTGTCAAATCATAATTTGCCCATCAATTTGGTGATCAAAGGGCCAAGTGCTCAGGGTTCTCAGTCCCACCGAGGATGTCAAGGCCCCACGCTGCCCGGATTTTCTCCCTAAGCCTTGGCATGATCACACCGCCCTTCCCAAACTGGTGAGGGACAACAGTCTGGAAAACTCAACATAGTGGCTAAACTTAAAAATGTTGGGACAGGGCCGCCTGGGTGGCTCAGTCGGTTGAGCATCCAACTTCGGCTCAGGTCATGATCTCACTGTCCGTGAGTTCGAGCCCCGCGTTGGGCTCTGTGCTGACAGCTTAGAGCCTGGAGCCTGCTTCGGATTCTGTGTCGCCCTCTCTCTCTGGCCCTCCCCTGTTCATGCTCTGTCTCTCTCTGTCTCAAAAATAAATTAAAAAAAAAAAAAAATGTTGGGACAGAAGTGATGTTGGGGGGAAGGGGCCACACAGTCACTGCTGGTTAGGTGGTCTGTCCTTCTACATCACAGTCGTGCATGGAATGTTCCAGAGAGAGAGGCTGGACAACCAAGAAATGTTCCAGGATTTACCTGGGGATTGCTGGGTAGCAGGAGAAAAGCAGTTATGTTATTTAGACTTTACACACATATTATATAAAATATATACATATGTATATTAACAGTCACAGTATACACATATAAATATATGCATACACATACATGCACATATGCATGCATATAATACATGCACACACATGTATAATCTGTGTGTATAATAGATGTGGACACACATATACATATACACATTAACACACATGCACATTTGTATACACATATACACATGTAGACATGCACTCATATATATACACATATATCTGAGTCTCTATGTCTGTACGTGGCTCAGGAGGTGTTGAACAAATATTTGTTGAATAAATAAATGGATGACAATGGGGCGCCTGGGTAGCTCAGTGGGTTAAGCGTCCGACTTTGGCTCAGGTCACGATCTCACGGTTCGTGAGTTCAAGCCCCACGACAGCTCAGAGCCTGGAGCCCATTCCGGATTCTGTGTCTCTCTTTCTCTCTGCCCCTCTCCTGCTCACTCTCTGTCTCTCTCTTTCAAAAATAAACACTAAAAAAGACTTTATAAAAACATAAATGGATGAATAAAAGGTGCTATGGATTAATATTCAGATAAACATATAAAACCAGGGGCATCTGGGTGGCTTAGTTGATTGAGCATCTGACTCTTGATCTCAGCTCAGATCGTGATTTCATGGTTCGTGGGTTTGAGCCCCGAGTTGGGCTCTGTGCTGACATCACGGAGACCACTTGCGATCCTCTCTCTCCCTCTCTTTCTGCCCATCCCCTGACTGTGCTCTCTGTCTCTCAAAATACATAAGTAAACTTTAAAAAAAACACATAAAAACTTAAAAGTTGTGTACAATGACATTTTCTCTTTTAGAATAACTGAAAAATTGTAACATTTTGCACTTAGACTGGGGCACCTAGGTGGCTCAGTTGGTTAAGTGTCTGACTTTGGCTCAGGTCATGATCTCACAGTTCGTAGGTTCGAGCCCCGCATCAGGCTCACTACTATCAACACAGAGCCCACTTGGGATCCTCTGTCTCCCTCTCTCCCTGCCCCTCCCCTGCTCACACGCACTCTTTCTCAAAAGTAACAAACAAAAAAAGACTGGGGCTTTTTCATGATATGCAATATTTCTTAATGACTGACACGTAGGATTTGGTGGCTCCCAGTCGGCTTTTTTGCTCCCACCTCAACTGGCAACAGATGAGCCACTCTTGTGCTGGGACCAGGAAATGGTTACAATGCAGTCCGAGTAGCCAGCTCCTTATAATTGCAGGCTGTCAAATCATAATGCCATAATGAACTAATTTGCTTAGGAGTTCACACAGAACTGAACATATGGACAAAACACAGCCAGTTTGGAGGCCAGCTTCTGAGCGTATGATTCAGCTCCACCAGGGACCCACCTCAAGTACGCTCAGCCCTAAGGCACACAACACTGCTAGCCCGCATCGTTGTAGCTCAGAGGCAGCCAGGACTTTCATCCTAAGACCTGTGTCCTCTCCTGCATAGCCAGAGGGCTGCAAGGTCAGTTTCTTCGCCATTCTGTGCCTTGTTTTTCTGTTTGCTTGTTTTTTAATTTTACTATTTATTTATTTTTGAGAGAGAGAGAGAGAGACAGAGAGAGACAGAGAGAGACAGAGACAGAGAGAGACAGAGGACAAGTGGGGATGGGACAGAGAGAGAGGGAGACACAGAATCTGAAGCAGGTTCCAGGCCCTGAGTTGTCAGCACAGAGCCCGACGCAGGGCTCGAACTCACAAACCATGAGATCATGACCTGAGCTGAGGTCGGACACTTAACCGACTGAGCCACCCAAGGGCCCCTCTGTACCTTGTTTAAAGTAAGTGCTCTTTCCAGGTGAAAACTACTTTTTTGGTCTGTTTTTAAGGTAGTTCAGTAAGGGAGGGAGAAACTTTGCTCTTTTGCTTTAATGATTACATTGTCTATGACGACATACTTGATTATCAGACAGCAAAGCCACTGAGCAGGTTTAAGTTGCCAGAAATTAATCGTAAACACAGACATTAATTGCCGTACAGCAAAGACAACCGTCTTAAGGCAAATGGTTCATGGGTTTGGAGTAGTGTTTGATGCTCAAACAAAACATTGCAACAATAAATAAATGTAAACTAAACACAAAACAAAACAAAACAGAAGGTAGCTTGTAGTGGGCTGAGTGGTAGTTCTGGGTAAGGGTTTGTCCACGTCCAAAATCTCGGAATCTGGGAATGCAAGCTTATATTGAACAAAGGATCTTTGAAGAAGTAATTAAGGTAAGGATCTTGAGGCACATCTTTCTGGATGATCCAGGTGGGCCCTAAGTCCAATGACAAATGTCTTTATAAGTGATAGGAGAGACACAAGAAGAGGAGGACATGTGGGGGGGGGGGCAGGGCAGAGATTGAGGTCTACCAGCCAAGGAACTCCTAGAACCAACGGAAGCTGGAAGAAACAAGGAAGGATTGTCCCCAAGATCCTTCAGAGGGAGTGTTACCCTACTGATATCCTGGATTTCTGCCTTCTGCCCTCAAGAACCATGAGAGAATACATTTGTCCTTTTTTTTTTAATGTTAATTTATTTTGGAGAGAGAGAGAGAGAGAGAGAGAGAGCGTGAGCGAGTAGGGGTGGGGCAGAGAGAGAGAAGGAGGCACAGAATCCGAAGAGGGCTCCAGGCTCTGAGCTATCAGCACAGAGCCCAATGTGGGGGCTCGAACTCAAGAACCATGAGATCATGACCTGAGCCAAAGTCGGACACTTAACCAACTGAGCCACCCAGGCGCCCCTCTGTCATGATCTTTAATGTTTTATTTATTTTTGAGAGCGCAAGTCGGGGAGAGGCAGAGAGAGGGGGACAGAGGATCAGAAGCAGGCTCTGTACTGACAGCAGCGAGCCCAATGTGGGGCTTGAAGTCACGAACCGTGAGATCGTGACCTGGACTGAGGTCGGATGTTCAACCCACTGAGCCACCCTGGCTCCCCCCCCGCCCCCCTACACTCCTGTCATTTTTAAGCCACCCACTTTGCGGTCCTTTGTTAAGCAACCCTAGGAAAACTCACGCAGACCCATTACGTTAACTGATTCTTGGTCGTCAGTCACAAGTGCGATGCTCAAAAAATACTTCATGTTCAAATTCAGAATAGCAAAATAAGACAAAAAATCACTTTTATAAAGATTGCTGAGGGGCGCCTGGGTGGCGCAGTCGGTTAAGCGTCCGACTTCAGCCAGGTCATGATCTCACGGTCCGTGAGTTCGAGCCCCGCGTCAGGCTCTGGGCTGATGGCTCAGAGCCTGGAGCCTGTTTGTGATTCTGTGTCTCCCTCTCTCTCTGCCCCTCCCCCGTTCATGCTCTGTCTCTCTCTGTCCCAAAAATAAATAAACGTTGAAAAAAAAAAAAATTAAAAAAAAAAAAAAAAAAGATTGCTGATTCAATATCCTTAAAAAAAAAAACAAAAACCACATGGGTTAAAAAAAAAAAAAACTTGCTCACTTTCATCGCAGATTTTGTAAAGACCCTTTCACGATCCCTGGAAGCGTGAAGCTATGTGGCCGGTTTCAGCGGCAAATGTTCCAGGGAGGGCACTTTGGTTGTGACCATGTGGGCATCATGATTACCAGCCATGCAGCCATCATGAAGGACCTGCGTACTTACAAACTCCACTGGCACACTCTGTGGAGATGTTCGTGGAAAATGCACACCTGGGATTTGTCATCTTTCGCCTGGTCCCAATCCTTGGACTCTGCGGAGGACTTCTCCATCTTCTTAAGTGACGTTAAGTTCCAGTCATACTCGATGTCGCCGGATTCAATTGATTGACCGTCAATTTTCACTTCGTAAGTGAGGTCCGGTCTTAAAACCAGAGCATAGAGGTGTGTAAATCCATCAACCTGCACGTTTTAAGGGGAGAAAGGATAACGATGAGACCTTTGACATTTCAGGGCAGGTCTACGTATGTGATTTAAGTCACTGTTGGTCAAAGCTTTGCTGTAAACAGCAAGAAGAGTGTTTCTAGGGACAGGGGTTGACTTGACTACAAAATGTGGCCCACAGAAGAAATCGCTCCCTTGTAGAAAACTTCCGCACTACCAGCTGACTTCTCTTGAGTGGCTGGTTCCCTTATGTGTAGACAATGCTTCCCACCTAGAATCCCACAGGTGGTTATGACAGGGTCTTGGTGTAACCCAAACACCACTGCTCTGTTCGGTTTATGAAAAGTTATGTGGAACACGATTTCTTGTTCTGTATTCTGAAAGATACCAAATGAAGCCCAGTCTATTTTTTCAACACAGGGGGGACCTTTCTAATGCTCTGAGCTGTCTAGCAAGGGCAGGCCTAGTGTCTCTCTTGGTCACAGTTAAAAGCCCCAGACACAAGGGAAGCATTGGGCAAGCATTCAATAAATGACAAATGGGAGGTGGATGGGCAGGTGTCTGGGGAGGTCGGGGGTGCCCAAGATGTGCCTGCCTGTCAGCAGTGGGGCTGCCTGGTCATTGTCATGGGGCATGCCCTAGAAATGTCTGTCGCCGGGTCAGCCTGACCTGCTGTATCAGCACCTGAATGGACCCTCCAGTCTCCTGCACAGACCTTCCAAAGATGCTGATGCTGCTCAGGGCTCAGGTTTGGGAACCACTGTCTCAGCATCTTAAAGGCTCCATCAGGAGGATTCTCCCCCTGCTAAGAGCCAAAAGTAAAAGCTTCTTCAGTACCCCTCTGCTCTGTTCTGAGGGACACAGGCTGCTGTCCACACCACGGCCGATGGTTCTGTCTGCTCCGTGTTCCTCTCAACCTCTGTAGCTCGCTGTGACAACTGAGTACAGGCTTCTCCCAATGCTCCCTCCCTGATCTCTGCCCGTCTTTGTCTCCACTCACCTTTCCTAATTTAGACTTTGGGTTCATTGGCCATCCCGAGGTATAACATCCTCTCCCACACATATGCAATGGATCCAAACCAGGATCTTTAATCCTAACCATTGGCCTGAGCTACAGAGTGGAGTTTCCAACAACTTTCTGGACACCTCTACCTGGATGTCTGCCAGGAGTCCACAACCAATGGTTCCAAACACATCTCTCGAGTGTGGCCTGGCCCCCCCACTGGTCTTTGTTTCTCCCTGATTAACAGCAATGCTGCTGAGATTCATCGACCACATACCCAGTAGCCGAATTCCGAATATCACAAAGTCCTCTGGGTCCCACCCCTGAATCATCTGTCAAAAACGGTCCCATGTTCTGTATCCCGTTGAAGCCTTGGCCTCACAGTCTCACCCTTCTCCCTGCCTATCGATCACCCTGTCCCTCCAGCCCCCGCCCCCCAGAACATCTGAGGTATTTCTCCAACAGGCAGATCTGCCCCTCTCCTTGAAAACCCCTGAGGGCTGACCACTGCCTGCAGGGGAGATTCTCAGCCTTTCTTTCACAGCATCACAGAATGAATCCAACCCCACTGGACGTAGCTTCTCCTCCCTGGGAACACCAACAACCTGCTGTGAGTCAGTGCTCCTTCAACAGAAGCATCTTTTCTTTTTCTAGCAGGTGCAGAAATAGCACATGTCTGAGGGCATCATCAATCTGCGGGTGCCACTCGGGGCCCCATAGGCTTGCTGTCCTGAGCTTGTCATGCTCTGACCTCCCCAGCACAGTCCAGGCCAGACTTCATGGCCTCTGTAGTGTCATCCCCGGGCTCTCCCACACATCCAATGTGCAACTGAACAATTCCTCGGGAATCAGTTGTAAAACCTGTGCACTCAGTTGGCCGTCGAGCTCTCCCTCACCCCCACAGGAGCGATGTCAGGCCTCTCCATTTAAAGAGGACCTGATGATCCTTTGCAGCTACCAGGTCGGCGGGTGGGACCCCAAGAGAGCAATGAGGCTGCCAACGGGAGACTCACTGGGGCTTTGTGAAGAGACCGAACACACCCCGGCTTGGGTCAGGACTGCATAAGTGGCGATTATGGACACTTCCCCTCTGTGCAGTCACTGTGCTCTCCAGATGCACCCCGGCCTCCTGCCCAGATTTGCCCAGACTTGTGGAGGCCCCCCATGTTGAAGCTCTGGGCACTGGGGATGCCCCAGGAGTCAGGTCCCTGCTTCCTGGTGGCTACATTCAAATAGAGGGGTTGCATCGGGGAGTGTACTTCCCTTCCGCGGGCCCGGAGCCGGGGACCTGATGCAAACTGCCTCTTGGGAGAAGCCCTGGGCTGGGCCGTGGAGTTAGGAAGGCATCAGTGCTGTTTTCACAGGATCCGTGGTAAAAAGTAAGAAAGTATGCTTCCATTTTAGAAACATTCCCATTTGTAAATGTTTTGGTATGTTGAAGATTAATTTCTTCAGGATGTTTTTGCGTCCCAGCCTGAATATTTTATTCCATAGTGAGGACGGACACCGCTGAAATGTGACTATTCTATTGTAACCCTTATAAGGCAGATTATAATACGATGTCACAGCTCACAGTGAAAAGTGAGGATGCCCTCCTGATGGGTACAAACGTCAGAAAACAAGCCAAAGGGGTAGGCAAATATCTCTAATAACACTGCTAAACTGGAAACCTGGGGCATGGGGGTGTGTTTGCTAAGATCCATACCTGGCTCAGTTAACTATTTTAAGATCAAAAGGATTTTCTCTAAATTCATGCTGTCATTAAGAGTTAACACAATGGGGCGCCTGGGTGGCGCAGTCGGTTAAGCGTCCGACTTCAGCCAGGTCACGATCTCGCGGTCCGGGAGTTCGAGCCCCGCGTCGGGCTCTGGGCTGATGGCTCAGAGCCTGGAGCCTGTTTCCGATTCTGTGTCTCCCTCTCTCTCTGCCCCTCCCCCGTTCATGCTCTGTCTCTCTCTGTCCCAAAAATAAATAAACGTTGAAAAAAAAAAAAAAAAATTAAAAAAAAAAAAAAAAAAAAAGAGTTAACACAGGTGGCTGGGTGGCTCAGTCAGTTAAGCATCCGACTCTTGATTTCAGCTCAGGGTATGATCTCACAGTTCGTGTGTTCAAGCTCCGAGTTGGGCTCTGCTGACAGTGTGGATCCTGCTTTGGATTCTCTCTCTTTCCCTCCCTCTCTGCCCCTTCCCTTCTCTCTCTCTCTCTCAAAATAAATAAACATTAAAAAAAAGAGTTAACACAATCACAGATTTGAATACAGAAGCACTTACCTTACACCTGATTGATTTCTTGTTTGAGTGATACTGATTCTTGAAGTGTAAAATAACATGAACTTTCTTGATATCAAATCCACAAATATCGGGCCCTACAAAAAAAAATATTAGCTGCTCTCAATTTCTTTCTATGATGCATCACCCCAGGAGACCCCCAATCATTGTGAAATAATATACGAGGCACCAGAAGTCTATAGGTGCAGGAATAATCGGACGTTGTCATAGAGATTTGCAGCTATTTGCAGCTACGCAGCTACCTACGCCCCCGTGTCCTGCTCTCTAAAATGGGGATGTTAATCTTGACTTCCAAGGCTACTTTGCCAATTAAATGGGCTCAGGTATGTAAAGCATTTAATATGGCAATGCTCAATATTTGTTATTATCATTATGTGTGTCCCAAGACAACACGCGGGCACATATTCAGGCTAAGACTTTCTGAATGTAGTAAACAAGGTTTGCAGGAGGTATCTGGAAAATTTGTCCAACCTTGAGGATGTTTGCAATTACCCTGCTGCTGCTTTACTGAGCTTAAGCCTCCGGAATGTACTAGACCCTCTGGGTGTCTTTCTGTCTCGAATCAAATTCCACCACATCCATTGACCCGGGGCTGCACCCGCCCCTGGGGATTCTGTGAGGCAAACCCTGTGTAAACACAAGCAGATGACGGCAATTTTTTTTTTTTTTCTACAACTTGCAGTGATGAACCTCCAGAATAAGAGAGATCCAGGCTGCACATAATTAAAGGATATCATCAATTTGCCAGAGTGGATATGACATTGAACTTAGAAGTAGCATCCTGAGGGACCCACAAAGAACAGCATGTCTACCTCCCAGCTGAGTTCTCAGAGGACAATGTTTATGTAATTTCCTTTTTTTTTTTTTTTTTAAATCACTGGAAAACATTCCAGTTCAATTTTTAAAACAAAAGCTATGGTATGTGAACTATCTGTATGAAAGTCTACCACCTCAGGATTAAAATATGAAATTTTCCCTTCAAAGTTGGTCAGAATTTTCTGATTTCTAAGCACCCACATGCTTTAAATATTAAATTAGGCTTCAGAACATGCCCGGGCATGCCTGGGAAATCTGGACATTTTCCATTAAGAGAGATCATAAAATATTTATGCATGTAATGGATTTTTATGAAGAAATGGGAGTAGACAGATAGGCTCTAAAGCCAGGCTGACCTGATTTGGGGCAAGTAAGTTTAATCTTCGTGAGCCTCAGTTTCTTTATTTGCAAAATGGAAGCTGTGTTACCTGTTTCCTAGGGTTTTAAACGTAATTTAAGACTGCATTTGTATCGCTGGCATCCTGTTTTAAGAAAATAAAAATAACCTAAATGAAGACATTTTAATTTCCTTTTTAATCAAAATAAAGATGTTTGTTCTTCGTTCCAGATTTTATTTTTTTATTTTTTATTTAAAAAAAATTTTTTTAACGTTTATTTATTTTTGAGACAGAGAGAGACAGAGCATGAATGGGGGACGGTCAGAGAGAGGGAGACACAGAATCTGAAACAGGCTTCAGGCTCCGAGCTGTCAGCACAGAGCCCGACGCGGGGCTCAAACTCACAGACCGCGAGATCATGACCTGAGCCGAAGTCGGCCGCCCAACCAATTGAGCCACCCAGGCGCCCCTCGTTCCAGATTTTAAATGCAACAGTAAATTGGAGTCATGGTGGAGAAGAGAGCAGGGGTCAGGGACTATGCAATTGGTGGAAACTTTGCATATATGTAATGTGGTGGCCTTAGAGAAGTCACCTTGCCCTCCAAGACAGGGCAGGATTATATCCAGATTCAATAAATAATATAATATCTATTCTCTCTACTTCTATAACACTATGACCAGCTGTACATACAAACATGAGAACAGTGTAACAGGTGTCTGAAGGCTGATGCTGATCACAATAAATTCAAAGATATGCACTGGAAAACCAGGACAGAGAAAACTTCTGCAATACATCCATGTCACGAGAGAAAAGAACTTTGAAAAAAGATTCCTCAAACTTGAATTACAGGCAGATATTTTGAAATTACATTTCCAATATTTTTGGGGGGTGCCTGGGTGGCTCAGTCAACCGGTTAAGCGTCCAACTTTGGCTCAGGTCATGATCTCACGGTTCGTGGGTTTGAGCCCCGCATTGGGCTCTGTGCTGACAGCTCAGAGTCTGGAGCCTGCTTCGGATTCTGTGTCTCCCTCTCTCTCTGCCCCTCCCCCACTTGCCTTCTGTCTCTCTCTCTCTCTCTCTCTCTCAAAAATAAACATTAAAAAATTTTTTTTAAAGATTTTTTTCACTTATTTTTTAACTGTGGTAAAATATACATGAGATTTACTGTCTGGGTCATTTTTAAGTGTACCTTCAGGGGTATTAAATACATTTGCTGTGTTGAGCAACCATCCCACTGCCCATCCCCATGACTCTTCATCTTACAAAACTGGAACTCTATATTTATTAAACACTAACTCCCCATTCTCCCCTGTCTCAGCCCCTGGCAACCACCATTCTATCTTCTGGCTCTATAATTTTGACTACTCCAAGGACCTAAAATAAAATAAGTGGAATTGGATAGTATTTGTCTTTTTGTGACTGGCTTATTTCACTTAGAATAATGTCCTCAAGGTTCTTCCATGTTGTAGCCTGTATCAAAATTTCCCTCCTTTATAAAGCTGAATGATAGTCCATTATATGGATACCACATTTGTATATCCATTCATTTGCAGATGGACACTTGAGCCCTCTAGTCTTGTTCTTCTTTTTTGAGATTGTTTTGGCTATTCAGGGTCCCTTGAGATTCCACATGAATGTTAGAATGGGTTTTTCCATTTCTGCCAAAAAAAAAAAAAAGTCATTGGAATTTTAATAGGAATTGGATTGAATTTGTATATTGTTTTTAGAATCTGTAGAATGCTTTGGCTAGTGTTAACATTTTAACACTATTAAGTCTTCCATTCCATGAACATGGAATGTCTTTCCATTTATTTACATCTTCTTTAATTTCTTTCAGCAATATTTTGTAGTTATCACTGTATGAATTTTTCACCTCCTTGCTTAATTCCTAAGTATTTTACTCTTTTGGATGCTATTGTAAATGGAATTATTTTTGTAACTTCCCTTTCAGATTGTTCATTGTTCACATATAGGAACGTAACTGTTTTTTGTGTGTTGACTTTGTATCCTGCTACTTTGCTGAATTCATTCATTAATTCTAATAGGTTTTTTTGTGCAATCTCTATGGTTTTCTCTATGTAAGATCAAATCATCTGCAAACAGATCATTTTACTTCTTTCTTTCCAATTTGGATGGCTTTTATTTATTTTTCTTGCTTGTTTGCTCTGGCTAGAACTTCCAGTAGTATGTTGAAAAGAAGTGGTGAAAGTGGGGGCACCTGGGTGGCTCAGTTGGTTGAGCATCCAACTCTTGATTTCGGCTCAGGTCATGATTTCATGATTTGTGAGTTCGAACCCCTGCTTGGAATTCTCTCTCCTTCTCTCTCTGCCCCTCCCCTGCTTGCACTTGGGCATTCTCTCTCCCCTTCTTTCTCTCAAAATAAACAAACTTAAAAAAAAAAAAAGTGGTGAAAGTGGGCATGTTTGCCTTGTTCCTGATCTTACAGGAAAAGCTTTGTCTTTCACCACTGTGTATGTTTGCTATGGGTTTTTCATATATGGCTTTTATTATGTTGAAGTAGTTTCCTGCTATTTCTAGTTCGTCAACTGTTTTATCATGAAAGGGTATTGAATTTTGTCGAATGCTTTTTCTGCATCAATTGTGATGATCATGTGTTTCTTTTTTTCTTTCATTCTGTTGATGCGGCATATACTATTGACTGATTTTCATATTTCAAATCACCCTTGCAGACAAAGAAGAAATGCCACTTGGTCATGGTGTATAATCCTTTCAATATGCTGCTGACTTCTGTTTGCTAGTATTTTGTTGAGGATTTTTGCATCAATGTTTATAAGAATATTGGTCTGTAGTTTTCTTTTAGTGTCTGGCTTTGGTATCAGGATAATGCTAGCCTCATGGAATGAGTTAGGAAGTACATGTTCCCACCTCTTCAATGTTTTTTTGAAAAGTTTGAGAAGGATTGGTGTTAGTCCTTCTTTAAATGTTTGGTAGAATTGGTGAGAGGTTCATCAGATTCAAGATTTTGCTTTATTGGGAGATTTTGGTTTACTGCTTCAAGCTCCTTACTATTTATAAGCCTCTTCAGATTTTCTATTTTTTCATGATTGAGTCTTGGCAGCTTTTGTGTTTCGAGGAATTTGTCCATTTTACCAAGGTTATCCAATTTTGGGGTGTATAATTGTTCTTAGCACTCTCTTATATAATTCTTTTTATTTCTGCAGAAGTGGTAGTAA
Organism: Leopardus geoffroyi; assembly: GCF_018350155.1. Lineage (NCBI taxonomy): Eukaryota > Metazoa > Chordata > Mammalia > Carnivora > Felidae > Leopardus > Leopardus geoffroyi. Next base: position 12,279,262 of record NC_059331.1, read on the forward strand.
CATCCCATTTCTGATTTTAGTAATTTGAGTCTTCTTTCTTTGTCCATCTAGGTAAAGGTTTTGTCAATTTTGTTGACCTTTTTGGAGAACCAACTTTGGATTTCATTGATTTCCTCTGTTGTCTTTCCATTCATGATTTCATTTATCTCTGCTGTACTCTTTATTATGCCTATTTCTCCCTTCAATTCTACCAGTTTTTGTTTCATATATTTTGAAGTTCATTAGGCGTGTAAATGTTTATAGTTATTACATTTTTTTGGCCTTTTTATTAATATATAATGTCCCTTGTCTCTTGTAATCTTTTATTCAAAGTCTATTTTGCTTGATATTAGTATGGCCACCTCTGCTCTCTTTTGGGTGCTATTTGCCTGGAATACTTTTTCCCATCCTTCCACTTTCAACCTCTTTGAAAAAAACTTTTTTAATGTTTATTTTTTTTTATTTTTGAGAGAAAGAGCATGAGTGGGGGAGGATCAGAGAGAGGGGGAGACACAGAATCTGAAGCAGGCTCTGGGCTCTGAGCTTTCAGCACAGAGCCCGATACGGGGCTCGAACTCACAAACCATAAGATCATGACCTGAGCTGAAGTTGGATGCTTAACCGACTGAGCCACCCAGGCGCCCCTTCTTTCGTTTTGAGTTTTTGTAGGGAAATGTTTAAATTCCTTTTTAACTTCCTTTTGTGTATATTCTATAGCTATTTCCTTTGTGGAGGAACCATGGGGGTTACATTTAACACCTTGAAGTTATAATGCTCTAATTAGAATTTACACCAGTTTCACTTCAATAACACACAAAACTCTGCTGTTCATTTGTTTGCACTCCTGTGATCAGAAGCAGCGATCAGAGTTCAGATCCCTGATACTGGGAGGACAGGGTCCTTTTTGCCCACCCTGGCTGTGGCAAGCTGTGTATAGGCTGCTCCAGGAGCACATGCACAGCTGTCTGCCGTGTGGCTTGAAATGGGGGATGGGTAGGTCTCCTGTGCTAAGAGCTGAAATTGCCCAAAATTAACCTTCCCATTCTTCCCCTGGAAGAAGCAATCCTTCCACAGACTTCAGAGTTCCAAAATAGTTACATCATATTCTGTTGATTTTTGTCCAGGTGGGGAGATGGATTCCTGGTGAGTTCCTATTCCATTTTCCCAGAATCCTCTTTATCCTGAAAACTTTTTGAACCCACACGCTTCAGTTATGTCCAGTTCCTGTGGCCCAATGTGGTCCCATGCCAATTCTAGCACAGATTTTAATCAATGTCTCCTGGTATCAGGAGATATTTAATGTGTTCCAGGGGTCAGCAAGGGCTAGGCAGGAAATGTTTTTGGCTTTCCTACCATTTTCATGTGTCAAAAATATTAGCCTTCTTTTAATTTTTTTAATCATTAAAAACATTAAAACCCATTCTCAGCTCATGGGGCGTAACAAACACAGTCTGTGGGCTGACGTGGCCCGTGGCCAAAGTCTGCTGACTCCTGATGTATTTCAAATACTTGGGACTACATTACTATCGCATAAATAACTCTCTCAAAAGTACAATAGAGGGGCGCCTGGGTGACTCAGTCGGTTAAGCGTCCAACTTCAGCTCAGGTCATGATCTCACGGTTCGTGGGTTCGAGCCCCGCGTCGGGCTCTGTGCTGACAGCTCAGAGCCTGGAGCCTGCTTCACATTCTGTGTCTCCCTCTCTCTCTGCCCCTTCCCTGCTCATGCTCTGTCTCTCTCTGTCTCAAAATAAATAAACATTAAAAAATTAAAAAAAAAGTACAATAGAATGGTACAGTTGCCTTTTTATAATGTTAATTAGGTTTCACGGTACTAAAAACCTTTGGTTGGATATACTCAACACTACTACTGAAGCCAAGTCTTGCTCTGAGGAATTCTATCAAGTGGAAGGAAGGGTTCAAAGTCATCAGAAATGGTTGTTTTGTGCTATCTGAACTCACCAAACATAATATAGTACTGAGATTTTCCATTCAGGTTCTTCTGATCCACATCTGCAGGGAAGATCTTAACGTAGCCCCCTCCACAGTCCATCTTTTGCTCGTGTTTCACTGTGTACTGAATGACCAGCGTCTTCCCTTTGTTGCTAAACGGTTTGAAACGTGCCGAGATGGCATAGAATCGGCCATTTTGCGTGGTTTGCAGACCTTTAAACAAAAAGGACTCGTGAAGGATTAGGAATGGCACGTGCGCTCGGTGCTGCAGGGAATTAAATGGTCACCCTTCCCCCTGCCCCCAGGAATAACCACTCACATCAGCCCAGGGCCTCACACACACCTTCACAATAATATGTGATGGCCATACCACTAACAGTCTCTCTGCTGCCAGAAACCTTCTATTTCCACACCCCATTGTTTCTGTGCTCAGTATTACCACTGTTGTGTCTTAAATTGAGACATTTCAGCTGTAGATGACAAATGTGCAGTCTAAGTGGATAAGGAGTTAATTTTGCTTCCATTCATCCTCCAAGGGGTGGGAACACACAATAAAGCTTTTGCGGCAACTTTGTTAAAAACCAGAGCATCCTACGTCTTTTCTTTCATTCCTGTCTTAAAATTTTTTTTTTTCAACGTTTATTCATTTTTGGGACAGAGAGAGACAGAGCATGAACGGGGGAGGGGCAGAGAGAGAGGGAGACACAGAATCAGAAACAGGCTCCAGGCTCTGAGCCATCAGCCCAGAGCCTGATGCGGGGCTCGAACTCACGGACCGTGAGATCGTGACCTGGCTGAAGTCGGACGCCTAACCGACTGCGCCACCCAGGCGCCCCTCATTCCTGTCTTAAAAGAGCTGCTTCGGGGGCGCCTGGGTGGCTCAGTCGATTAAGTGTCCGACTTCGGCTCAGGTCATGATCTCACGGTCCGTGAGTTCGAGCCCCGCATCGGGCTCTGTGCTGACGGCTCAGAGCCTGGAGCCTGTTTCAGGTTCTGTGTCTCCCTCTCTCTCTGACCCTCCCCCGTTCATGCTCTGTCTCTCTCTGTCTCAAAAATAAATACACGTTAAAAAAAAAAATTAAAAAAAAAAAAAAAAAAAGAGTTGCTTAGGACACACGACCGTGGATGGAGAACAGAGTGCTGACCTGTAAAAAAGTGCTTCCCTGCCCTGGATGAGCTGGCCCACAGCACAGTTGCCATCTTTTTTTTTTTTTTTTTTTTTTTATAAAGATACCACCCTTTTGTCACATGAATCACCTCATATTTTAGAAGTTTAGGTGTTCAAGATGAACCCCCCTACCTTTTCAGTAGCCACTAGGCTCTGTACCAAATCCTTATCTTACACTATTGAAAACAGAGCCAGTCTTATTATCATCTAGTCTTCCCTGCTCCACATTCCTGCCCCCAAACCTGCCTATGCACAGATCCATCATAAATGCACTTGACATTTTCTGTCGATACGTCCAAGCCTGAACTCATGACTGACCGCCCATACCACACTCATCTCTTTCTTTCTCCTCCATTCTCTCCCCGCCCCCACCCTTCCCTTTCTCAAAGAATTCATAGGATCTCCCCTCCTTTACCCCTTTACTACCCAGGCAATTCCTAAGGCCAAGATTCACCACCTCTCTGTCTCTCCACCCTCCTCGGCCACCCCCATCGTCTCTCACCTCTTCCCATTTCTGTCCGACTGAATTCTATTCATCCTTCCATCTATGGCTTCTGTGTGATGGTCCTTGGAGATCACAATGAAAGGGGCCAAACTAATGGGTATCCCCAGTGCCTTGCCCATGTGCTCTCACTAGATGTGTGCTGGAGTGAACGAAACACAGCATCTCACGATGCCAGATTGGAGGAGGAAAAAATGTGGTGCGGAAAAACCCAAATGGAAACCCCTATCCTTGGACAAGCTTGATGAAACAATCTGTTAATTTCACTCCATTTTTGTCCTATGGGCTGAATCGTGACCAACTTTTTCGGTCCACGTGTAACTTAAAACACAATGCACATGCAATAGAAAACCAGAAGCTGGGGCGTCTGGGTGGCTCAGTTGGTTAAGCGTCTGACTTCGGCTCAGGTCATGACCTCGCTGGGTTTGTGAGTTCGAGCCCCGCATCAGGCTCTGTGCTAACAGCTCAGAGCCTGGAGCCTCCTTCAGATTCTGTGTCTCCTCCTCTCTCTGCCCCTCCCATGCTCATGCTCTGTCTCTCAATAATAAATAAACGTTAAAAATTAAAAAAAAAAAAAAAAAAAAAGAAAGAAAAGAAAACCAGAAGCTGCTGACAGGATAACACCGGAGGAGCGGAGTCAAGGTAGAGGTGGAGTGGAAGGCTGGTGAAAAGAGGAAAAGTTTTCATCCGAACCAGAGGTTGGCCAATCTTTTCTGCCAAGCCAGAGATCAAGTATTTTAGACTTCGCGGGTTATACAGTCTGTGTGCCAACTTACTGCCTTTATAGCATGCAAAAGGCCAAAGAACCTAAGTCAATGAATGATCATGGCTGTGTTCCATTAAAACTTTACTTATGGATATTGACATTTCATATGTTTCACTAAATTTTATGTAATTTTTATACATTATAAAATACCATTCCCCTTTTGATTTTTCCCCAACAATTAAAATATGTAAAAGCCATTCTTATCTCACCAGCCGTGCAAAAAACAAGTGTGTAGTTTGTCCACGTTTGAACATCAGAAATGAGAAGAAGACAGAAGTTATCCTTGGCACTAGGAGGCTACCGACTTGGGGGATGGGCAGTGCAAGGGGGCGGGGGCTCTGAAAACATTCTCTATCTGATCCAGGGCATACAAATGTAAACACTCATCTTTCTATACCCCTACGATCTATACACCTGACAGCATGTAACTTTTAGGTCGATTTTTTTCTCCTGCTTAAAGTGGAAATAAACATGAGAAGTATCCCCTAATCATTTTCCTTTTGCAGGTCAAAGACCTGGAGTCTCCAAACTTCTGCCACTAGTGGGTATACAATGGAGCGACCTTGGGCAAGTAAAGAAAGAGAAAAAGTAATGCCAGGCCCTATCCAAGCCTTAGCTTCCCCACCCGTGAAACGGCTGTAAGAGGTGTTATGGGTGTGCCACACCTACCTCGGAAGGTTGCTATGGAGGTGAGGCGTGTGTGTTTGACATTTAGCTCCATTTTCTCACCATTCCTACACTAACCTTTGTCCTTTTCCTTATGACCATAAAATTTCCCCGACGAGAGTCTAAAATGCCCAAATTGGGAGTCATTGGTGGACTGCACCCAGCGGTTCCTCCAGCGCTCTGTAGGGGGAAACAACACCGGTTAGAGCTGAGACTGTTCATTTGAATCATGGAGGTGTGTGTGCGTGTGTGTGTGTGTGTGTGTGTGTGTGAGCGCGCGCGCGCGGGCGGGGGGGCGGGGGGCTCGAGGCTTCAAAGCTTCGCCACCACCGACCCCGCGGCGATGGGCTGTTGCCAATGGCGACTCTGGCTATCCGCTGGGCAGCCAAGGATGGAGGAGCTTTCGCCCCTACTTTCCCACCACCACGGACATCGCCTTTTCACCTCCGTCTAGAAATTCCTCTTGGAAGTAGACGGTGGCCAGCGCCACCCGCAGCACGCAGACCGCCCACAGCGGAACGGGAGCCACAGCCATAGAGTGCGCGCTGCACTTCTTGTAACGCCCCTTTGCTCCCAGCGGTCTCGGCGAAGTGCCAGACCGTCCCAAGACTACAACTCCCGTCACGCCTCGCGATTGTGACCTGAGGCACCATTGGCCCCTACCGCGCAGTGCACGCCGGGCCCGCCCAGGCACTACCACCATCCCGGCGCGCCGCGATTATGACGTGAGGCCCCATTGGTCCTCGGGGCGCGGCGCGCGCTGGGATATGTAGTCTCTTCCGCCCTGGCGCAGTTGCCGGGGGCAACGGTCCCATCCGGCCGGAGTGTCTAGCCGGGAGCGCAGCGACGGCCTCTGCGGATGGACATCGTGGGAGGAGGTTGGTGGGGTTGGCCCGGTTGCTGCCGGGCTTGGCGACCGGTTTGGGGAGAGGAGTTGCGGAAAATGGGGAACGTTCTGGAGCTGGGCTTGTCGGGCTGAGGGAGGGTAGGGGCCTCACGCCTGGTTCCCCGTCGGGGCCCATTTGGGATCGTGGTCCGGGGTGGGTCGCTCCAGGCCGGTGGTGGGGAGGGGGGGGGGCAGTTGAGGGGGGTGGGAAGAGCCCGATGGGGTGAGAGGCGCCTGTGTGTTCAAAGTTAGGTTTATTTGTCTTTAACAACTTTATTGAGGATGCGTTTACCTACCGTACAATCCACCCCATGTAAGTGCACAACTCTGTTACTTTAATAAGTTTACTAAGTGGGGCAAGCGTCACCAAGATCCAGCTTTAGAACTTTTCTGTCTACCCAAGGATATCACTCCTGGCCCTTTGCAGTCCCTCCTCGCTCCTACTCCCAGCCCCAGGCAACCACTGATGCGCTTTCTGACTATAAAGTTGCCTTTTCTGGATAATCCTTATGAATGGGGTCATACAGTACGTGGTTACTTTCCCTTAGCATGATGTGTCCGAGATATATGCATGCATGTTGTTGTATGTATCCATATTCTTTTTTTTTATGCTGAATCGTATTTCATTGGATGGATGGACCTCGGTTCTTATCCATTCACTAGTTAATGGACTTTTGGGTTGTTTCCACTTTTTGCCTACTATGAATAATAATGAATATGAACATTTGCATACATTTCAATCACCTTTGGCTACATGGGAACTGTCAGACTGTTTTCCAAATTGGTGACTGTACCATTGTAATGCTCCATGACTGTGTACGAGGGCACCGATTTCTTCACATCCTCAGCAACACTTGCTATTATCTACAGTTTCTAATTTATTTATTTATTTTTTTGAGGTTTATTTTTGAGAGAGAGACAGAATGCGAGTGGGGGACGGGCAGAGAGGGAGGGAGACACAGAATCCGAAGCAGGCTCCAGGCTCCACCCTGTGAGCACAGAGCCCGGACTCAGGCTTAACTCACAAACCGTGAGATCATGATCTGAGACGAAGTTGGATACTTAACCGACTGAGCCACCCAGGCGCCCCATCTGTGGTTTTGATTGTAGGCATTCTAGTGGCTGTGAACTGGGATCTGGTGGTTTTGATTTGCATTTGCCTAATGGCTAGTGATGTTGAACATCGTTTCATGTGCTTATTGGCCATTTGTATGTTTTCTTTTTTTTTCAGCGAAGTATCTGTTCATATCCTTTGCCCATAGGTTTGTTTTTAATTGCGTTTTAAAAATATATCGATTTTGGGGCGCCTGGGTGGCGCAGTCGGTTAAGCGTCCGACTTCAGCCAGGTCACGATCTCGCGGTCCGTGAGTTCGAGCCCCGCATCGGGCTCTGGGCTGATGGCTCAGAGCCTGGAGCCTGTTTCCGATTCTGTGTCTCCTTCTCTCTCTGCCCCTCCCCCGTTCATGCTCTGTCTCTCTCTGTCCCCAAAATAAATAAACGTTGAAAAAAAAATTAAAAAAAAAAAATATATCGATTTTAGTTGTGATGCAATGGATAGAACATAAAACTTGCCGCTGTAACCATTGTTGATTTATTTTTAAACCTAGGGAAACTTTTCAGAAAAACTAGACGCTGTTAAACCTGGCCTGGTGGTCGGGCTTTCCCTCTGACCCACAGAATGGTGGGGGCTGAGTTACCTCCTGAGCCTCGGTTAGAAAAATATCAACCAAGGTAGCTGTTGACGTTCCAGCAGTCTCTACTTCCTCTTTACCACGTCCTTCCTGCTAAAAGCCCGCTAATGCAGGTATTCCAAACACTATTATCTAAATCTTACCATTTATTCCATGTCCTACAATGAACATAGGAATCTTATGAAGGGAATAATTGTCATCGTTTTACAGATGAGCAAGCCGAAGCACAGAGTGGTCAAGTAACTTGCCCAGCGTCACACAGGCTAGGACTCCTGCACTGTTTCTGTCAGGTGTGGTTGGTTTTGCCTTCACTGACCCCTGTGGTCAGGCCTGTGCGAGGCACTCTAAGTACCCAGATGGGGATGAGCAAGCAGGTACGCCACGCAGAAAAACAGAGTCAAAGAAAAACGATTCACTCTTCTACAGACAGAATCTTAGGGCTGGGTTCAATGTTTTTCCTCTCACAAAACATTTGATTTCAGCTTTTTTTTTTTTTTTAAAATAAGTTTATTTTCAGACATAGAGCGAGTGCAGGGAAGGGGCAGAGAGAGGGGAAGAGAGAGAATCTCGACCAGGCTCCACGGCGTCAGCACAGAGCCCGATGCCAGGCTGGAACTCACGAACCGTGAGATCGTGATCTGAGCTGAAGTCAAGAATCAGACACTTAATGGACTGAGCCACCTCGGTGCCCCTGAGTTCAGCTTTGAAAGATGCATAAGACAGACGTTGCCAGATTTTACAAATAAAAGTATGGGACACCCAGTTGAATTTGAATTTGAGATAAACAATAATTTTTTAGTATGAAACTATTTGGAACATACTACTTTTTAGTATGAAAATATGTGGGTCATACTTCTATTTTAACAATTATTGGGGCACCTGGGTGGCTCAGTCAGTTGATCGTCCGACTCCTGACTTCAGCTTAGGTCATGATCCCAGGCTTGTGAGATCGAGCCCCACCTTCGGCTCCGTGCTGAGTATGGAGCCTGCTTAAGATTCTCTCACCCCGGGTGTCAGGGTGGCTTACTTGGTTAAGAGTCCAACTCTTGGTTTCGGCTCAGGTCATGATCTCACAGTTTGCGGGTTCGAGCTCTGTGTCCAGCTCTGTGCTGACAGTGCAGAGCCTGCTTAGGATTCTCTCTCTCTCCTCTCTTTGTTCCTCCCCTGCTCGCGTGTGTGTGCTCTTGCTTTCTCTCTCAAAATAAGCACATAAACTTAAAAAAAAAAAAAAAAAAAGATTCTCTCTCTCCCCCTTTGCTTCTCTACCCTGCTTACGCTCTCTCTCTTAAAAAAAAAAAAAATTAATTAGTCTTTATCTTAAATTCACATCCCGAGGTGTCCTGTATTTAATCTGGTAATCCTCGTAAGATTGTTTTCCAAGTGGACAGGGATGGGAAAAAAGGCTCCTTCAGGTCCCACAGTGAATTCTTTTTAAACAACAAAATAACACTTGGCCTTGTTAAAACACTCAAACAGGATGGAAACAAGCAGTGGTTGGGCACCTGGTCTTTTCTGCCTCACATATTACGCTGGAGACGACATTATGCACACAGATCTCCCTCATTGCTTTTTCACGGGTGCGTAGCACTCGCTTGTCTGCACGTGGTCTTCTGGATTTCCCCGGGTCTTTTCGGATGGGTTCAAGTGCTTGAGGGGTACAGACAACGCTGCCGTGACATTCCTCGCGCATACACATCAATGTGCATTTGAGAGTGCAATCGGAGGCAAATTTCAATTGCCCGGGTGCCGGGCCTCTGCTTTTCACATTTTCGTTGCTGTTGCTGAGTTCCTTAGTAAAGGGGCTGCAGCAAACGCACAGCCACCCCTGCCATATTTTTCCATCTTTTTTTTTTTTTGAGACTTTAAACTTCTTTGAAACCTTTTTAAATCTTGGGGTGGGTCGTTTTTATTCTTTCAGGGGCATGCGGGAACACGGAGACTATGATAAAAGCACTGACCCCGCCCCGCTGAAGGCCGTTCACCAGCGTGTGCGCACAACACGTGATCCACATTGGGTGGGTGCTGCTGTGTCTGTCTGTAGCCCCTCCACCCTTCCAGGGCCGTGGTTTTTACCCTTAAACTTTATTTAAAAAAATTTTTTTTAACATTTATTTATTTTTGAGAGACAGAGGCAGAGCGTGAGCAGGGGAGGGGGAGAGAGAGAGAGAGATACAGAATCCAAAGGAGGCTCTAGGCTCTGAGCTGTTTGTTAGCACAGAGCCTGACGCGGGGCCCGAACTCTCAAACTGCAAGACCACGGCCTGAGCCGAAGTCAGACGCTCAACCGACTGAGCCACCCAGGCGCCCCAGGTGGTTTTTACCCTTAAAGTGAAGTGAGATTTTCTGCGGAGGGGAGGGTCCTTAAATACACAGGCTGATGTTAAGCAGTTCCTTGTGAGAGAGCTGGGGATACTTGGATAAAGGAGGAGCGCTGATGTGGGGAGCCAGTGGGGAGTAGGACTCTTGGAGTCGTGGTCGTGTCACTGGCCAGGCAGTGGAGCTCTGTCGGGAACAAGGGGGCCTTTGGAGTCGGACCTGAGCTTTGAATTTGGCTCTGTTGCTCACCAGCCAGGGGACCTTGACCCTTCCGGTGACCTTAACCGGTGACCTAACATTCAGGTGCTTTTATTTCTTTCACCTCCTCTTTAAAACGGGAGCTGGCGGGGGGAGGTAACACTAGCTGCCTCAAGGTTGCATGAGGATTAAAACAGATAATACAGCTCTGAGCAGAGCGCCGGGCTCTCTGTTGGAGGCTGAGAGGCACTGGCTCTTCTGTCTGACGTGCAACGTGTCTCCTTTAAGAGCTTGGCATCAGGCAAACCATAAGAGACTCTTAAATGCTGAGAACAAACTGAGGGTTGCTGGAGGGGAGGTGGGTGGGCGGATGGGCTAGATGGGTGATGGGCATTAAGGAGGTCGCTGGTTCGGATGAGCACGGGGTGTTATATGTAAGCGATGAATTACTAAATTCTACTGAAAGCAATAGCACGCTACGTGTTAACTAATTTGAATTTAAATAAATGTCGAAAAAGACCTGGCATTGAACGGTAATTCAGCCGGTGGTACTGGGTGTTGACATTTTCATTGCCATCCTGGGGCTTGAAGGGAGCGCTTCAGGCAGACTGCAAAGAAAGATTTGATCTTTAAAATGGGAGGTGTTGGGGCGCCTGGGTGGCGCAGTCGGTTAAGTGTCCGACTTCAGCCAGGTCACGATCTCGCGGTCCGTGAGTTCGAGCCCCGCGTCAGGCTCTGGGCTGATGGCTCAGAGCCTGGAGCCTGTTTCCAATTCTGTGTCTCCCTCTCTCTCTGCCCCTCCCCCGCTCATGCTCTGTCTCTCTCTGTCCCAAAAATAAATAAACATTGAAAAAAAAAAAAAATAAATAAATAAATAAATAAAATGGGAGGTGCTGAGGGGCGCCTGGGTGGCTCAGTCAGTTAAGCGACTGACTCTTGGTTTCGGCTCAGGTCATGATCTCACAGTTTTGTGAGTTCGAGCCCCACATCGGGCTCCATGCTGACCTTGTGGAGCCTGCCTGGGATTCTCTCTCCCTCTCTCTCTCTCTCTGCCCCTCCCCTGCTCGCTGTTTATGTCTCTCTCAAAAACAAATAAACTTAAAATAAATAAAATGGGAGGCCTTGAGAGATTTGAATGCATGGTATGAACACCAGGTAGGTATTCTTACTCTAAGTTTTCTTTCTTCACCCCCTCCCCCCCCCAGAATGGCTTCCAGAAGAAGAACTGGCCATCCCACGCGCAATATTTTTGGTGATTTTAGTGATCTTTCCTTAGAGGATTCAAAAATGGAAGAAATCAGAAACTTGAAAATCGGTAGAAGTCTTACCCAAATAGCACCCGGCCGCAGCAGATTTCTCAAAGAACACCAAACGATGGGTGTAAAATACTCACTCCCGAAAGAGAATGCCGTTGCGGAGGGTGGGCTCAGACTGTCTTCGGGGAGACCCCCGATCACTGCCTCGAAGCTCAGGGCCAGCGCTGCGCTCACAAAACTGGCTCAGCTGGAAACCAAGATCATGAATCGGAAAGCTCAGGCGGATTTGTCTGATGTGGAATCTGACCTGAAGACGCCCGAGGACAGTCTTCCGAGGAGCGCACATACAGCCCTTCCCAGGAGCACAGTCGGACTTCCCTCACACGGCCCAGAGAAAACCCAGAAACAAGCCCATGAAACTCCCACGGCCGGGAGCGGCACACCGAGTGGGAAGGTCAGTAGGTTTCTAAAGAAGAGGGAACCACGCGTTGAAAATGGATTCCCTGAAACACATTGTGGAAAAGAGAGGAGTTTTCAAACACCCAAAGAGAAAAAACCCACTAGAAAACTAGATTCTCCAGACAGCGATGAGGAGGAAATGAAAGAGTTGCTAGGAGGCTTGATAGAATCTTCTAGAGAAAAAGAAACATACACGAATCGGCGTTTCGTCAGCTCCAAAGTCAGTGAGAAAGAACGAACAAAAGTATTCTCGGTAAGTTTTTACGTATTCTTTTTTTTTCTTTTTTTTTTTTTTACTATTTATTTGTGAGAGAGAGAGAGAGGGAGCGAGCACACATGAGTTGGGGAGGGGCAGAGACGAGAAACACAGAATCCGAAGCAGGCTCCAGGCTGTGAGCTGTCAGCCCAGAGCCCGACACGGGGCTCAAATTCACGAACTGTGAGATCGTGACCTGAGCCGAAGTCGGACACTTAACCAACTGAGCCACCCAGGCTCCCCTGTATGTATTTATTCTTTGTTTGTTTTTTTTTAATGTTTATTTTTGAGAGAGAGAGAGAGAGAGACACACAGAATGTGAGCGGGGGAGGGGCAGAGAGCGAGGGAGACACAGACTCCAAAGCAGGCTCCGGGCTGTTAGCTGTCAGCACAGAGCCTATCGCGGAGCTTGAACCCGTGAACCGTGAGATCATGACCTGAGCCGAAGTTGGAAGCTTAACCGACTGAGCCACCCGGGTGCCCCTGCGTGTATTTATTCTTAACCAAGCCTCGCGTCTGCACTCTGTGTCACAGCGCTTTACAAAGGCTTGACAACAGCCGTCACCCGTAAGCTACTTGAGGAAGGGATTTGACAAGGAACCGTTGGGCTCCAGCCAATCACGGCTGCCTGCTTTGGGCCTGCCGTGAGGTGACAGGGTTTGGGACATTAGGCAGTTTTGCAATATCTGGAGTAAGTGTGCGCAGCACAGGCCTGCACTTTGTATGACGGATCGTGGTGCCGCACAGGAAACTTGGGACAGCTGCGTTTCTGTTTTTCAAAATTGAGATGAAATTCACATAATCTAAAATCCACATTTTTACTTTCGTTCCTTTTTTATTTTTTAAAGTTTATATATTTATTTTGAGAGAGAGAGAGAGAGAGCTCGAGCAACGGAGAGAGAGGGAGAGAGAGGATCTCAAGCAGGTTCCACGCTGTCAGCACAGAGCCCAACTCAGGGCTTGAACCCACAAACCGGGAGATCAAGACCTGAGCTGAAATCAAGAGTCAGATGCTTTAACCGACTGAGCCATCCAGGCATCCCTCAAATTAACATTTTTTTTTTTTTCAACGTTTATTTATTTTTGGGACAGAGAGAGACAGAGCATGAACGGGGGAGGGGCAGAGAGAGAGGGAGACACAGAATCGTAAACAGGCTCCAGGCTCTGAGCCATCAGCCCAGAGCCTGACGCGGGGCTCGAACTCACGAACCGCGAGATCGTGACCTGGCCGAAGTCGGACGCTTAACCGACTGCGCCACCCAGGCGCCCCTCAAATTAACATTTTTTTTTTTTTAATTTTTTTTTTTTTTCAACGTTTATTTATTTTTGGAACAGAGAGAGACAGAGCATGAACGGGGGAGGGGCAGAGAGAGAGGGAGACACAGAATCGGAAACAGGCTCCAGGCTCTGAGCCATCAGCCCAGAGCCCGACGCGGGGCTCGAACTCACGGACCGCGAGATCGTGACCTGGCTGAAGTCGGACGCTTAACCGACTGCGCCACCCAGGCGCCCCTCAAATTAACATTTTTAAAACAAACACTTCAGTGCCATTTAGTCCGTTCGTGATGCCGTGCCAGTGTACTACCTCTGTCTAATTCCAGAACGTTTCCATCAACCCCTGAGGAGACCCTGTACCTGCTAAATGATCATTCCTTGTTTTCCCCTCCCTCCAGCACCTGGAAATTACTAATCAGCTTTCTGTGTCCGTGAATTTGCCTGTTCTGGACATTTCACATGCACGGAATCATCCAGTACGTGGTCCTGTGTGACTGGCAGCTTTTCTGAGCATAATGTTTTCGAGGTTCATCCACATCGTAACATGAGTCAGTGTTTCCTTCCTTTTCATGGCCACGTAATATTCCATCGTGTCCATATACTACATCTTCTGTATCCACCATCCACTGATGGGCATTTGGGTCTTTTCCACCCTTTGGCTATTTGTGAATAGTGCTGTTAGGAGCATTTGTATACACGTGCCTGTTTGAGTCCCTGTTTTCAATTTTTGGGGCTCTCCCTAGCAGCAGAATTACCGGGTCCTGTGGTAATTCTGTGTGACTTACTGAAGCAGTGCCAAACTTTTCCAAAGCAGCTGCGCCGTTTTGCGTTCCCGGCCACAGTGCACGAGGGTTCCAGTTTCTCCACACCCTCTCCAACGCTGGTTATTAGAGCTAGCACTTGTTACTAGAGCCATCTTAGTGGGTATAAAGTGACGGAAAGGCTGCATTTTAAGGGGGAAAAAATCTGCCCATTTATTTTGATTCTGCTGCAGGCTCAGGCTTTCCCAGATCATGCACTCAGGGGCCTTAATTTAGAAACGGTGTGATTAACCAAATTTGTTTGAAAGCCATGTGATATTTCTGATTATTTGTGCAGTGTTTCTGCACTGCAGTCCCAATATTATCTCGTCTGAATGTTGTACCTTGACTTCTAGAGATGAAGGGAGAGAAAGAAAGGGGCTCAGAGAGAGAGAACTCTTTGATCGCCAATCCTTGGCCTGCCCTACTCTGGCCGCATTATTCCGTGATAAGGACTTCCTTGTCACCTGTTTGATAATTAATTTCATTTATTTCCGCCAAAGTAGGATCAGATCCCAACTCAACCAAGAATCCTTTCACTACCCAGTGAGGAACCTCCCGGCCCAAAGCCATTTCGGACATCATGTCTGCCACCCTCACAGTCAGCAGACGGGACCCTTCGCAGCACGCGCTCAAAAGCTCGCTCCCCACAGACTCACGCTTCAGGGGACACAGCCGCCTGCACAGCATCACTGTCCATCACCGGCACCTTTTCAAAATCAGCCTCCATGACGCCACATGGCAAGCTCTCCCCCGGAAGGAGTGAGCCTGAGCCTCACGATCAGTCGCCCTCAGAAGCTGCCGAGGACAGCCTGAATGGTAACCCATGGCCCTGTGCCCACCTGTCACCCTAGGCAGGAAGGGCAAGACCACCTAGAGGGTCCCTGGGCGGTGGGGGGGGGGGGGGGGGGTCACTGGGTATTGCCGTGGGGAATGCATCGGTCATGCCACCCCCTCTACTTCCTGACCACCTTTCCTGGTGGAGGAGCCAAGTCAGATTTTTGCTCTTGTTTTTTTTTTTTTTTTTTTTTTTTAAATTTACATCCAAGTTAGTTAGCATATGGTACAACAATGATTTCAGGAGTAGATTTCTTAATGCCTCTTACCCATTTAGCCCATCCCCCCTCCTACACACACCCCCCCCCGTAACCCTCTGTTTGTTCTCCATATTTAAGAGTCTCTTAGTTTTGTCCCTCTCTCTGTTTTTATATTATTTTTGTTTCCCTTCCCTTATATTCATCTGTTTTGTGTCTTAAAGTCCTTATATGAGTGAAGTCATATGACATTTGTCTTTCTCTGACTAATTTCGCTTAGCATAATACTCTCTAGTCCATGCACGTAGTTGCAAATGGCAAGGTTTCATTCTTTTTGATTGCTGAGTAATACTCCATTGTATGTGTGTGTACGTATGTATATATATATATATATATATACACACACACACACACACATACAATGGAGTGTATATATATGTGTGTATACACACAGACACACATGCGCACACACACATATATATATATATACACGTGAATATATATATATGTGTGTGTGTGTGTGTGCGTGTGTGTGTGAGAGAGAGAGAGACTTGGTCCCTCCATACACACACACACACACACACACACACACACACACACACACACACATATACAATGGAGTATTACTCAGCAATCAAAAAGAATGAACTCTGGCCATATATATATGTATACATCTTCTTCATCCATTGATGGACATTTGGGTTCTTTCCATACTTTGGCTATTGTTGCTAGTGCTGCTATAAACATGGGGATGCATGTGCCCCTTTGAAACAGCACACCTGTATCCCTTGGATAAATACCTAGTGGTGCAATTGCTGGGTCGTAGGGTAGTTCTATTTTTAATTTTTTTTTTTTTTTTAATTTTTTTTTTTTTTTTTTTTAACGTTTATTTTTGAGACAGAGAGAGACAGAGCATGAACGGGGCAGGGGCAGAGAGAGAGGGAGACACAGAATATGAAACAGGCTCCAGGCTCTGAGAAGTCAGCACAGAGCCTGATGTGGGGCTCGAACTCACAGACCGCGAGATCATGACCTGAGCCGAAGTCAGCTGCTCAACCGACTGAGCCACCCAGGCGCCCCTCTATTTTTAATTTTTGAGGAACCTCCATACTGTTTTCCAGAGTGGCTGCACCAGTTTGCATTCCCACCAACAATGCAAAAGAGATCCTCTTTCTCTGCATCCTTGCCAACATCTGTTGTTGCCTGAGTTTTTTATTTTAGCCACTCTGACTGGTGTGAGGTGGTATCTCATTGTGGTTTTGATTTGTGTTTCCTGATGATGAGTGATTTTGAGCATTTTTTCATGTGTCTGTTAGCCACCTGGATGTCTTCTTTGAAGAAGTGTCTATTCATGTCTTTTGCCCATTTCTTCACTGGGTTGTATTTTGGGTGTTGAGTTTGATAAGTTCTTTATAGATTTTGGATACTAACCCTTTATCTGATATGTCGTTTGCAAATATCTTCTCCCATTCCGTCGGTTTTTAGTTTTGCTGATGGTTTCCTTCGCTGTGCAGAAGCTTTTTCTTTTGATGAGGTCCCAATAGTTCATGTTTGTTTTTGTCTCCCTTGCTTCTGGAGACGTGATGAGTAAGAAGCCGCTGTGGCCAAGTCAAAGAGGATTTGCCTGCTTTCTTCTCAAGGATTTTGATGGTTTCCTGTCTTCTGTTTAGGTCTTTCATCCATTTTGAGTTTATTTTTGTGTCTGGTGAAAGAAAGTGGTCCAGGTTCATTTTTCTGCAAGTTGCTGTCCAGTTTTCCCAGCACCACTTGCCGAAGAGACTGTCTTTGTTCCATTGGATATTCTTTCCTGCTTTGTCAAAGATTAGTTGGCCATACGTTTGTGGGTCCATTTCTGGGTTCTCTATTCTGTTCCATTGATCTGAGTGTCTGTTTTTGTGCCATGTTCTGTCTTTAGTGTTTTCATTGAGTAACCCTGACCAATTACAGAGCAATAACCTGAAAACAATATCCTAGAGCCACATACGACAAAAAGGCAACGCGATTTTTCTTTTGGTGAAAGAGGAATTTACCTCCTTTCCTTTTTATATTCAGAAAAGGGAGTAAATCTCTAACCAGTCACAATTAGACACTTCTGTTATTTCAAATTATTCAATATTATTTTTATCCCAATATTACACATATTTAAGAAAGAAAGGAGAAAGAGAAAAGATGTGTACCCAACACTTAATGTCTTCCCTCTAGGGTGCTTCATTGTGAGACCCAAATTAAAATGTCTTTATTTATTTATTTATTTTTAATGTTTATTTTTGAGAGACAGAGAGACAGAGCATGAGCCAGGGAGGGGCAGAGAGAGAGGGAGACCCAGGATCCGAAGCAGGCTCCAGGCTCTGAGCTGTCAGCACAGAGCCCGACGCGGGGCTCGAACCCACGAACTGTGAGATCATGACCTGAGCCGAGGTCGGACGCACAACTGACGGAGCCACCCAGGCGCCCTAAACTGTGTCTTGAGGGCCTGCTGGGCACAGGCACGTGCCAAGGGTGTGTTAGCAAGAAGACGATAGCAAACAGGCCAACACAAGCCCTGCCCCCTGTGTGCTGGGTGACCCGTAGCTCGTGACTCTGGTAGGGGATGAAAAAAGAGCTTTTTCCTGCTACCCTTGTACGTTCCTGGCGGGAGCTCTGCAACAAAAGACAGGTTGAGAGAAAAGCATACAGTTATTAAATAGATGTTAAATATTCAACGTACGTTTTACGCGACACAGAGCCTTCCTAAGGAAACCAGACCTGGAAAAAAAAAAAAAAAAACAGTTAAGTGTGTGAGCGTTTTTACTCTAGGCTCGATGAGGAGTGGAAGGTACTGGAAAAACGTGATCAGACAAAAGGAAATGAGCTAAGGGTGGTTGGTAAACGGGGCCAGACTTTGCGAGGCCTGCTGTGATTCCTCTTGGGGTCCCTCTGTCTTGGAAACGGGATGCTCCTTTCCTCTGGGTGGTGGCGGTGGGGGGGGGGGGGCACTTCTCACGTGAGACCCTTGCAGCAGGTCAAGGGAGAAGGGCAGAGGATTCTTGCAACGCGTGCCATGTTCAAGTTCCCTCCTGTCTGGGATATTCAGTAGGCCAAGGTGCTGTATTTTGGGGTAGCGTGTCCTGAATCCCATCACAGACTAACGTGGGTATTCATGCCCCCAGGAGGTCAGCAGTAGAAGCCCTATCGGGGTGGGGTTTGGGGGGAAGTATTGCCATGAAGGGTGGTTCCTTCCGGTGCCCTTGTTAGGGTCGGAGAACGCAGGGGGATGGGCTCTTGGCTGCCGACGTGAGACACCCCTTTGAGCTCCCTCAGTGGCTCTGATCCTTGGGCCCGAGAGTTTGGTAAGTGGGTGTCCCTGCTCCCCTGGCCCCACGTCACCTCCCTCATCATGTGGATGGGAAGACGGGTATAGGCTGGTGGGGCAGGTGACAGACCCAGGTTCCTCCCTTTCTGCTGTTTGTCCACACTGCCGGTCCCGGCAGCCCTTCTGTCCTCACTGCTGGCCTGGAGGGGCCTCTCCTGGTGGCCAGCCCCTGCCCTCCCTTGTCCAGATGTAGCTTCGAGGGAGGGAGGCAGCTGGCAGTGGTGAGCACATTCTGAGTCTGACGTAGCTGGGTGGGCGTCCTGGCCCTGCCTCTTACCGGTTGTGCAGTCTCGGGCGCTCTGTGCCTCAGTTTTCTCATCCGTCAAGTGGGGGCAGAGCCACAGAAGTGGCTGTGAAGCCCCTCAGCTGGCCCTCTGCTACAGGAGGCGCGTGCGTGCTAGGGTTGGCCTACATGACGGTAATGTTTCTCGGCCAGTGCCAACGCTGTTCCCAAGTGCTCAAGTTCAGAATCACCCCTATGCCTTTGCTCTGGGCCAGCCGGATGCCTTTTAGTTCAGACGCTTTGTCCAGGGATGTGTCTTTGGACCTGCCTGCCCCGTGAATGGCAGTGACAGAAGCAGAGAGCTCGGAGGAGGCGTGAGCCCCCAGGACTGGGGTGACAGGGGGATTCACTCTAGGGCTTAGGATGGACAGGTGTGGGGGGCAGGTGGTGTGGACCTCCCTCTGTCTCTCTCTCTCTCTCTCTCTCTCTCTCTCTCTCTCTCTCTTGCCTCCAGCCCTGTGCCTGCTGCCCAGAGGACCCCACTCTTGCCTGTTCCTACCAACTTAGACTCTCTCTCTCTCTCTCCCTCTCTCTCTCTCTCTCTCTGTCTCTCTCACACCCCGCCCCCTGCCCATGTTTCAGGGCTTGAACTGAACTGTGCAATAGAAGTTGCTGCCAACTTTGGCTGATATCCACTGCCCACCCACCTAGAGGAGTGGGCTCATCTGTTGGGTTCCCAGAGGTCTGTTTGGAACACCAGAACTCCACAGAGGATTCTAGACTCCCAAGTCTCTAGGGCCCACGTGTTCAGGCACTGGCGACTGGCCAGCTGGCATGCCGAATGCTGGTCCTCCTTGGGCTCCTGTGCCCTTAACTTGCTTTAAGTGGGAACTTACGACACTTCGGGTCTAGTTTTATGTCTGCTTGAGTTGTCCCCACACCCCACACCCCCTACCTTGCACACACTTGGCACCACACATTCTTTACCGTGTTGCTGTCATCTACTCATCTGGCTCAGTGTCTGTTTTTATAACTAAAGAGGCTTTTTTTTTTTTTTAATGTTTATTTGTTGGGGCACCTGAGTGGCTCAGCCGGTCAAGTGTCTGTCTTGGGCTCGGGTCATGATCTCGTGGTCCGTGAGTTCGAGCCCCGCATCGGGCTCTGTGTTGACAGCTCGGAGCCTGGAGCTGCTTCGGATTCTGTGTCTCCCTCTTTCTCTGCCCCTCTCCTGCTCGCGCTTTGTCTCTCTCTGTCTCAAAAATAAACAAACATTAAAAACACTTAAAATGTTTGTTTTTGGGGGGGAGGGGCAGAGAGAAAGGGGTACAGAGGATCCAAAGGGGGCTCTACACCGACAGCAGCAAGCCCGATGCAGGGGCTTGAATTCACGAACCGGGAGATCGTGACCTCAGCCACAATCCAGAATTGGACGCTTAACCGACTGAGCCACCCACGTGCCCCGAAATGAAGCTTTATTGGAACCCAGCCCCATCCATTTGTTTACACATGGTCTGTGGTGGTTTTTGCACCATAACGACAGAGCTGAGTTAACTGTGGTACAGTCTAGGGTGCAAAGTGGAAACCATTTACTAGTTAGAGAAAACACGTGTAGATCCCTGTGCTGGCTTATTAAGGACCGAGACGGCACGCTTCTGTGTTTCTATTCTTAGCACTTAGCCCAGTGCCTATGACATGATGGTAAATGCCGTGTGGTATGTAAATGAGTGAATGTCATGTTGCATTTTTAATTACAGATTTTCGAATCAATCTTTTATCCCTCGATGATCTGGCTCCAGCTGTCAGTGAGAACTCAGACTTGGAACGGAAAGTGAGTACAGCCAACTTAATTTTTCACAGTAGGTTACGTGGAGATGCTTGGTAGCATTGTGCTTCCTTTAGGCCCGTGGGTCTTCGCCTAACCCCCGGGGGACCCTTGGCAGGTCTGGAGACAGTTTTGATTATCGTGACTGGGGTGGAGATTGCTGCTGGCGTCTGGTGGGTGGCGGCCAGGGATGCCGCTTAGTGTCCTGCAATGCACAGGACAGCCCCCACTGCAAAGAGTGTTTAGGCTTCAAATGTCAGGAGTGCCCCAGGTGAGAGATCCTTATGTAGGTGAAAACAGAATAAAGCTAGTTAATGTGGCAGGTGATTAAAGCAGGTCCCACTTAGGGGTGCCTGGCTGGCTCGGTCGGCGGAGCGTGCGACTCTTGACCTTGGCTCAGGTCGCGATCTCACAGTTCGTGAGTCTGAGCCTCATGTGGGGGCTCTGCGCTGACAGTGTGGATTCTCTCCCTCTCTGCCCCTCCCCCACTCATGCTGTCCCTTTCTCTCAAAATAAATAGTAGATAAACTTAAAAAAAGAAAAAAGAAAAAAAGCGGGTCCCTCTTAAACTGTCCCATAAGAACACCGTGCTGACCTGTACTCATCATAGTGCCCCATTCTTGCCATATTAGTAACCTCCTCACTATGGAACCTGCAGGCACTGTTTTAATAATACATAATAATGACATTGTAACAGATTTCAACCACGTGCCCCCTACACATGCTCACACCATCAGTGTTAAAATATAGCAGCCCCAAAGCATCTCAAGAATATTGCTCACGGTACTGGGCCTGCTCAAAACCCCTGAAGGACCAGCGTGGACCCTTCCCTGCTGGGCCCCCTGGGTACCCTGCATCCATTCTAATGCGGTGGTACTTGGAGCGTGTTGATCGTTCGAAACCACTTTCCCGTGACCTCTGTCACCCTCCCTTTAGAAAGAAGGCCAGCGGGAAAAGGCATCCAGCCAAAGTCCCCAGGCAGGGGGCCCTCCCACTGGAAGCGAGGTCTCAGAGTGCCTGAGCGATCCGTCGGCTTCCTCTGCCGGGCCTGAGGATGCTTCCAGCCCGAGGCCAACGTCTCAGGAGCCCACAGCCAGCACAGTGAGCTCGGCTTACTCAGAAGATTTTGAAAAATCCCCAAATTCGACAGCATCCGAGTCAAGGGCCCGTTCCGAGTCTCCTGAAAGGACGCTGGACACTCTGTCAGAATTCTCTGCAAGCCTGAAGACAGACCTTCCCCTGCCAATGCTCAAACCTTGGAAAAAGCAAGTCAGGGACGTTACAAGAGTCATCATGAAGGAGACGGCTGTGCAGACCCTCGAGCCCGCCTTCACCTACCAGTGGGTGGAGGGTAAGTGTGTGGGCCCCGGGGGGGAGGCGCCGGCTCCCAGGGCGCGTGCCACGGGCATCCTTGGAAGCATGACGAAGGCTTCAGGGTCTGTCATTGTTAACCAGCTGGGGGGCCTCGGTGCCCCGTTCCCTCTTCCAAGGACGTGGGGCAGCCGCCCTGGGTGTCTCCCACTGCCCCCCGAGCTCTAAAACATCCGGAAAGGTTTCAGAATCAGGTTCTCAGCTGTGGTGAGCCTGCCCCCGGGGGACCTCAGCGAGGTTGGAGCCAGTTCGGGCTGTCATGACTGGGCGGAGACCAGGGATGCTGCCCAACGTCCTGCGGTGCCCAGGCTGGCCCTGCCAGGAGATGACCCAGCCCCAAATGTTGGCGGTGCCCAGGGCGAGCCTGGGGACGGCACTGAGCGTGGAACCACCACCTGGGATGGCGAGTCCTCAGATGGCTTGGGGGTCCCGGTGCGGTGTGTTGTGGTGGATTCCCTTCTGTGGTGCAGGGGACATTGCTCTTCGTGGCCGGTGTGAGTTTCCAGGCGTCTGTCTTGTCTCCAGTTTCAGTCTTGGCCCTTCTGGGTGGAAAGGTCCCTTGCTTTTAAACATCCCCCCACTCTCTTTTCTCGTCTAGGTCGCTGCCCACAGCGTAGCCAGGGTTATTCCTGGACTGCACGAGGGCGTATAACACTCTCACCTGCTGTATTCATTTTGATTCAGGGGGGCTTAGCCGTGTCTCAGCCTGGGCTGCACGCTGGGGTAGGTCGTGACCATTTTCTCATTTCTCGGGGAGGAAAGCCAGTCAGACGTGCCAAGTCAGATCACTAGAGGGCCTTCGAGGGTAGTGGAGGCCCAGTTCTGACGTAGAAGCCTCTGTGCTCCTCTCCACGTCCTCCCGCTGCCTGACAACGTAGCCTGTTGTTGACAAATGTGCGCGTTTCTGTCTGTATTATTTTGCGACTTAAAGAGCCCTTTGGTAAAACCCAGCTGGTGCCGTTTTCCTCGACTAGGCCTGATACCGAAAGAGGAAAACAGCAGTCTAAATCAACCAGCTTATCAGAGTCCCGGGAACATTCCGAAGCCTTCGTGTGGCCCCTAGGATGGAGGGGAGAAGGAGGGGAGGGCATGATGTCCCGGACTGCGGTGATGGCTTGAGCCCGCTCAGCAGACCTGTACCAGGAGACGCCTCCAGAAAGACGGAGGCAGGTTTGGGGAAATTGTAAAGGAGGTTAACAAAGCAAGAAGGTGGCTGTCCTGTTCGGGACCTGTTCGGGAGAGGAAAGCACAGGCTCGCGTAGCTTATTTCATATGTTGATGAAAGTCACTCTGAATCCTGCCCACCAGCCCCTCCCCCTTTGTCTCTGGGACAGGGCCCAGTGTGGCGGCCGTCGGACCGGCTCTGGGAGGTGCCTACGTGGACCCCGTGCCCGTTGCCAGCCACGTCATCAGCGCGGACTCCATAGAAGGTAACAGTACAGCTCAGCGGGTCCTTGCGGTGAAGTGGACGCATCTTAGCTGCAGGGCTGCCCCCGCCGGGAGGGCTGCTGCCCCACTTCAGTGCTGGGTTTGGGGAGTCTGTTGGTGACATGGTCACAGGCAACTGCCCCGGTTCCTGGGACCCCTGACGACAGACTGGGTGTCTGAGAACCTTTGGTCCGTGTTGCCAAAGGACACCCATGTCGGATAAGACAGGAATGTTGGGAGTAACACACCTCTAGGCCCTCCACCCCCGCCACACTGCTTTTATTTTGCGCACTCCCCTCTGAGCCTTCACGTCCAGAATACATGGTGCTTTTTCCCCTGAAGACACTCGGCAGGTCCTGAGTGTGAGCCAGCGTGGCGGCCACAGGCCTGGACTCCTTTCAGGGTCTGGGGGAGTTGTGGGGTCCTAGGGAGGCCCGGTCCAGCCTGGGGCAGGGGGAAGGCCCTCCCAGCAGCTGCTGAGGGAGCCCAGGCCGCGTCAGGTGCCCACGGGGCCACTGGTGGCTCACAGGGCACAAACAAAGGTCCATCTAGGACTTGGGTTTTTTTTTTTTTTCCTTTTCAATTAAAAACAAAAAAATTTTTTTAACGTTTATTTGGTTTTGAGAGAGACAGAGTATGAGTGGGGAGGGGCAGAGAGAGAGGGAGACACAGAAGCTGAAGCAGGCTCCAGGCTCTGAGCTGTCAGCACAGAGCCCGACGCGGGGCTTGAACCCACAGACCGTGAGATCGTGACCTGAGCCGAAGTCGACTGCTTAGCCGACTTGAGCCTAGGCGCCCCTGCCATTTTCAATTTTTTTAAAGATGAAGATGTTAAAAATGCACAGGTTGTAACAATTGAAATGTTTGTATCCTTTCAAAAAACTCTTCCATTTAGCTTGCTATTATCTCAGAGATTTTTCTGTTCTCTTGTAGTCTGACAATGATCATTTCTTTTTTTAAAATTTTTTTTTTTTTTCAACGTTTATTTATTTTTGGGACAGAGAGAGACAGAGCATGAACGGGGGAGGGGCAGAGAGAGAGGGAGACACAGAATCGGAAGCAGGCTCCAGGCTCTGAGCCATCAGCCCAGAGCCCGACGTGGGGCTCGAACTCATGGACCGCGAGATCGTGACCTGGCTGAAGTCGGACGCTTAACCGACTGTGCCACCCAGGCGCCCCTGACAATGATCATTTCTAACAGTTACACAGCTTCCATTTTTCAACATATTTTGAATTTAATTAAAACTTTTATTTTTATTTTTAATTGTATTTTTCAGTTTACTTATTTATTCTTGAGAGAGAGAGAGAGACAGCGCACGCAGGGAAGGGGCAGGGAGAGAATCCCAAGCAGGCTCTGTGCTGTCAGCTCGATCCTACGCACCATGAGATCGCGACCTGAGCTGAGACCGAGAGTCAGACGCTTAATCGACTGAGCCACGCAGGAGCCCCTTTAATTGTATTTTTAATTTTAAGTATTTTAGTTTTATGTTTAAAGATACATAACAGGATTTACCCTCTTACCCATTTCTTTAAGAGTTTATTCGAGACAGAGACGGCACAAGTTGGGGGAGGCAGAGGGAGAGAGAGAACCCCACGCAGGCTCCGCACTGTCAGTCAGTACGGAGCCCGACGTGGGGATGGAACTCATGAATTGCAAGATCATGACCTGAGCCGAAACCAAGGGCCAGGACGCTTAGCCGACTGAGCCCCCCAGGCGCCCCTCCTCTTACCCGTTTTTCAGTGACCAGCTCAGTGGTGCGAGCAGGATTCACATCGTGCGGTTGCAGAACTTGGGGTTTCCTAGACTTCTTCCCGCGGGTGGGACGTTTAGTTGAGGCTTCCGCTTCTGCCTGGGAGCCGAGCATCCCACGTGCAGCTCCTGAGGGTCCCACACAAGCCCGCAGACAGCAGTATTTCTGGTGGCAGCACTTCCAGAAGGCAGCCCCCCTTGGCCCTGCGGGGACGCTGCTGAGCGTGGGGTGGGGGTGGGGGGGGTGGGTGGCCCAGAGCCTCACCCTTGGGGAGACAGGCGGGCAGGTGGGCGGAGTGACACGGAGCTGGTACAGCCCTGACAGCTTACAGCCCGGCCGCGTTGGCGCTCAACGACATGCTGAAGCAGCAGCTGAGCCTGACACAGCAGTTCGTGGAGGCCAGCCGGCACCTGCACATGTCCCTCCTGCAGTCCCTGGACCGAGACTCCTTCCACTACCACACCCTGGAGGAAACCAAACAGGTGACCGCAGCACACACCCCCTTCCTGGGAGAGAGGGCAGGGGCCTTTGCACGCGAAGGAGGACAGGGCTCAGCCCGGGCAGCAGGGACACCGTGGGCCCAGTCACCTACAGTCCTAGGGAAAGGAGCTGTCCTCGTCCTTGGCGAGAGCAGTATGGGACGGGGGCAGCGAGAGGCAGCCTGGCGTGGGCTGCGGCTGGCTAGGCTGTGTGTGACCTTGGAGCAAAGGGGACCTCCTCGGTGGGGGCTCCTGTCCCTCTGCAGACCCGTCCCCAAGCTCTGCCCAGTCCTGTGGGCTGAAGTGCCAAGACTGTCACACTCACCTCTCGCTCCCCCCTAAATTTAATTTTTGTTCGATTGTAAAAATTTTCTTCTCATTTTGTAAAAATTTTGTTACAGAGGTAGGTAATTTATAAAGCCCTCCATAATTTCAGAGAGAATTCGATATTCTTTAGATTTTCCCTGTGTAAAGTAGGAACATTATGTATGAAGTATACAATATTATGTATGTTTCATACTATATGTTATATATAGCATACTAGGTATTAGATATGATAATGTTTCTAGAGATGGCATCACACCACATGAACTTCTGCACGGTCATTTCTATCCTTTTATCCACAAATATCTTGCTTTGTAGTTCTTAAAACTAAGGACTTTGGAACAAAATGGTCACAGCGTCATTATAACACCCAAACCAAATGAACTTTCCTTATTTTCTTAGTATTGGTGGATATCCAGGGGTAGATTCCCACTTGGCTCATGCAAGTCGAACATTTTGTTGCTATTTGTTTCTTCAGAATCCAAAGCCTGTACATCAATGTTTGGGGTCTTTTTAGCCTCCTGATTAGGGCTTAGGGCGGTGGTTCTTGGCTCGGAGCGGCATCAGACCCCGAGGGCCACCAGGGTTCCGCTGGCAGCAGAGGTGGGCCTGGGAGCGGGTGTTCCCCCTTGTGCCCACAGGGGACCCACTTTGAGAACCCCTGCTTACGGGTTTCCCCTGCCCCATCTCTTTGATGTTTCCTTGCAGTTCATTTGTTCAAGTAAACAGGTAGTTTCTTCGACGGTTTCCCGCATCGTGGACTCTGATGATCACACCCCCACGGGGTTCTTTGACTTCAGTTGATCATACACACCGATTGGTGGGATACAGCTGAAGTGATCTGACCATGTCACCTGCCTGTAGCCCCCCGTGGCTCCTCACGGCCTGCTCTGGGCCCTTCTGTCCGCCCCGTGTGCCCTGAGGGCGCCCCCGGTAGCCCCACTCCCCAGCTCCCTCCACCCCCAGCCGTGGTCATGCTTCCCTCAGACCCAGCAGTCAGGGCGCATCCCTCGCAGGTGCCTTGGCCAGAGCCTGTCTGGGTTTGTCTCTCCTCTTCTTTCCACAGCATTGTCACGTGGCTTCGCGTCATGGTCTTTTTCTGCCCACCTGCCCGGGAGCCATTGGGGACGGGTGCTGCCTCCAGCACCCAAAGCCTCAGTGGACTGAGGTGGTGGTGGTGACGGCCCCCTGTCCTCTGCCCCACAGTACATCAGGCACCACAGGCCTGCCCCGCTGTCCATGGAGGATGCCCTGGAGGAGGTGGAGGAGGAGCTCTGGGGACCGGAGGAGAGGCGGGATTCGTGGGTTTGAACGGACAAGCAGGTCCAGAGCACCGGCTGCGACACACGTTGGTTTCCAGGGGACAGTGGCGGGGGGCAGGCGGTGCCGAGGACTCACCCGCGTGGAATCCCAGCTCCAGCCTTCTTTAGCAGAGTAGTGGAACTCGCCCGGCCCCCGAGGGGACGCGCGGGCCGGTGGCAGTGGCCCCACGGGTGGAGTGGTCACCACTCACGGCCGGACGGAGGACGCCAGCCTGTCGGGAGCCCCGCGGAGCGGCTGTGCCGGCCGGGTGCTGGCCGCCCAGTGAGCGGACATAGACGGGAGGGACCACAGCCCCGTCTGCTAAGCAGGAGCCCGGGCCAGGTGTCCACGCCGGGCACACCCACATGAGGCGCCAGGGCAGCTCCCGACCTGACCGCACGACTCGGACGCAGTCTCTGCGTTCCAGGCACGCCTGCTCCCGACTCGGCTGGAGCACACTTCTGACTTGAACACGCAGAGAAGAAGGTCTTTAAAAAAAGTTTTTATTTGAAGGCAAAACAGTAAAATCCACAAGAAATTGTTAACAGCACGTGTTTACGTTTTATCCTGAATCAGACACGTTTGAACAATTCACAGCTACAGGAAACCTAGAACAAAATCAAATATTTTATCACATCAGGTTGAAAAGTTGGAGAGGACTTTGCATCTTATTGAAAAGAATTTTTCAAAAATGTTTCTGTACAAATAAACGGCACCGCACGAGCTGCCCACAGACGCCAAGCGTGGCCTGTCCCACGCCGTCCCCAGCGTCGCCCAGCAGACCCCACTCCCTCCTGGCCTCACCTCCCTCGATGGTGGTGGCTGTGGGGGGGAGGGGGGCAGCAAGGGGAACGAGGAGCGGGAGGCACAGCCAGGGGTCTCTCTCCACACCCTGGAGCGGAAGGTCCACGCAAGCGCTGGTGTTGGGTTCCTCTAAGTGGAAAACACAGGCCGAGACGCTAAGGGTACAGACTCTCCGAGGGTGTCATTCTGGGACCTGAAGGTGCCTCAGGTCCGTGTCCTCAGAACCTCCGTTTCTGCAGGTACAGCAAACGGCTGACGTTTGGGGAAAAAATGTCAACGCAAACAACTAAAATAAATGAACTAAGGGCCAGCACGTCTCAGAGGAATCGGGTTTCAAATTCTCACTGGGATCCTCTTAGAGCAACATTCCCTTCTCCAAAACTAAAGACCTGGAGTAAAAACGAGAAGAACCCTGTGTAACTTTGCAAATCAAAAAGGGTTTTTCTGTTTGGAACCAGCGCCTGGCCTGAGCTTCCCCATCCACCACACGTCGGCGGGGCACAGGCGGGCAGGGCCGGCTGGCCCCACACCCGCTCCCAGGCTGCCGGGCCGCTCGCCCAGGGCCTCTCCTCCACACGCTCCTACTGGTTTAAGCAGAAGCTCAGATCTGCCCGAGGGGAGAGGTGCGAAACAGCCGTGCCTTAAGATGTCAGGGATTCTCATCCAGGGGTGGAGGGTCTCGTGTTTCTCACTTCGCCGTCAAGGGAAGCAGGCTCTGGCCGCGCGGGCCCGGGCATCTCCTGGCGGGGTCGTGCTTCTACGTTAGAGCGGTTTGCAGGCGGGGCCCGGGGCCTTCCAAGCTATCGAGCGTGGTGCTCGTCACTAGGCAGGCTGTGGCCTTCCTTCCTTCTGCCGCTCCCCAGAGATGGAGGCTGTGTGAGAACTGAGCTGTCCCTACCATCTGTCACTGCCAGTAAGCCAGGAAGGTCCCGGTGGCCAACGCGGTGGCCGAGGCGTGGCTCCCGCCCGCAGAGCGCCTACTTGCACTCGTCCCTGGCCTTCATGCGGGCGATGAAGGAGTAGCTCTTGTTCCTGCGGTAGTTCTCGTAGGGGTCGTCCAGGGCCACGCCCACACCCTTGTACTGGTCCCACTTGTCCCGGACGTCCCCCCCCTTGATGGGGTCCTGGATCCCTTGCTCTTTCACGCCGAGGCCACCAGATCCACTCCAGCCTTAAGAAGAAAGGGGGGAGGGCGGTTATAAGCCACGAAAGCCGAAATTTGGCACATTTATGTGTGAAGTGAAACAGGACTCCGTGTGCAGAGCTGAATGATGTGCACGTGTGTGGTCGGCAAGCGTGTAACTGATGAGGTAAGAAAGAATGGCCAGCAAAAACCGCAGGCTCGCCCTCTGTAGAAGTTCTGGCAGAGAGCCGGAACCTTCTCTGGCTCCCCAGCCCCAAAGGCCCAGAGCGGGTGGTGGTTCTTCCCAGGAACCTTACCCATTTTCACCAGCATCTGATGTCCTTTGTTTTCTTCCCCGAGCCTTGAATCAGGAATAGGAGGTGCTGAATTAGAACCCAGACCAGCCGAGGAACTAAAATTAAGACAGGTTACGTTTTTTAAAAACGAGCGGATACATTTATTGGAATGAAAACTCTTAGAATATTACAGCGTGTGGCGTACGCGAAGGTTCACCAGTTAGGAGGACACACACACACATCCTGGGTCTCTATCATTCTTCTTTGTCATCTTCGCCAGCCAGGTAGGGGGGCTCCCTAAGATGGCCCCTGCCCCACGGCGAGCGGTGAGGGCAGGTCACACGGAACCCCCAGAAGGGTCAGACACAGCCCAGGCGCCACCTCAGGCTTTACAGCGTTACCACAAAAAAGGCAAGAGCGTGGTGTGAGGCGAGGCGGTGCCACTGTCACCGCGCTAGAACTCGGGGTCCCCGAGGTGCCACCTCAGCACGGGCCACCGGGAGCACGTCTTCTAGCGACAGGTTTCAACATTCACAGCAAAGCATCAGAGGGTTCCAGCGCTACCAGCGGCCACTGGACAGTTAAGACAGAAATCTTACGGCGGGGTGGGGCTCCTGGACCGCGACCGGCGTCTCCGTCCCGGGGAGTAGGACTTGGAGCGGGAGCGGGACCGTGAGCGGGAGCGGCTCCGGGAGGAGCGGGACCGGCTGCGGCTCCTGCAGGGAGGACAGGGCGGGCGGTCGGCGGCGGCCACGGGCGCCACAGAGGGGCCTCGGTCCGCGGGCGGCACCCTGCCTACCTGGAGCGGGAGCGGGAATAGGAGCGGGAGCAGGAGCGAGATCTGGACCTGGAGTACGAGCCCGAGGACTTGGACGACCTTGAGTTGGAGCGGGAGGAAGAGCGCCCTCGGCTCTTGGATCTGCTCCGAGACCGTGAGGGTCCACTGCAGGGAGAGAGCTGGTGAGCGGCGCCCCCGGCTTTCAGGAAGACCCCGGGCAAACCTCTGGTGCTGGCGTCTCAGGTTTAACTTGGGCCTCGCGTGAAAAAACCCCCAGGCCCGGGCAGGGGCCGGACTGGCCTCCCTCTGCCCCCTGCCAGGGGGAGACGGGCCAGCCTGGGGCGGGATGTGACAGCGCGTCTGCCCAGCCCAGGCAGGGCCCCGCTGTAGTTTGGGGAGGCAGGTGGACCGTGAGCGGGCCCCCGTGCGCTCACCTGTTCCGCTTTTCCTGGCCCTTCCTCCGCCGCGCCCGCATCTTTGCTCGAAAGAACTCATAGAGGCCGTTCTGCTCCCAGCCTTCGCTGTAAGACACAAGCCTTCCCGTGTGACTCCGTGCGCCTCCCTCCCGCACCCAACTGGGGAAAGTTCACGTCCGGGTGTGCGGCCCTCCCTTCCCTTGTTCATTCGGACACTGAGCAGGGTCCCTCACCCGGGTGAGCAGAGGCCGCCCTTCGCACGGGGAAGTGGGCCGAGAGGCCGGGCCTCCCACTGGGAAGCAGTCAGGCTGGGCTGCACGACCGGCTCCCATGCCTTTTCCACATCAGCGTTTCCCCAAACAGCTCAAACGGCTGTTAGGGCTTACGATGTTCCTAACAGGGAACCTGGAGCTCTGACTCCCAGATGACAGGCCTGTGGCCCTGCAAAGGGCAGGCCGTGAACTGTGAGATCACGAACTGACCCGAAATCAAGAGTCAGACGCCCAAACGACCGAGCCACCCAGGCGCCCCTACGCCTAGCGTTGTATAGGCCACCACTTTCCTCACCTGGACCTCACACTACCCTGGGCAGAAGGCGTGGAGTCTTTCCCATAAACGAAACTCGGGAGAGTCAGGTCAGGAGAGGGGACAGGGGCCACCCTCCCATCACCAGCTGCATCCCCAGTCTCCCTGAGCCCCGTACCTGTTCCTGGGCCTGTCGTGGGACGGAGGGCTGTAAAAGGCCTCCACAGCCGCCAGCAGCCTCTCACTGGGCGGCATGGGGGGTGGGAGGCGGATGTCTTTTGGGTCCAAAGGCTTGTACTCATGGTCTTCCAGCTGCAGTGAAGAACACAGGTGTCACGCACGCCAGCCAGAACCCCCATCAGGCCCACCCAGGGTGCTGTGGGCACTGGGGAGTGGGGTGGGGGACACAAGGGCCTGGTCTGATGAAGGTCACCCCGGGCATGAGTGTTCCTCATCCTGTCCTCGAGAAATCCCACTAGGGCTGCGGCCACACCAGTCATCTGATCCCTTAATGAGGCGGTTGAGGACTTTTTGGAGACCAATAAAGGCCAGAGTTCTCCCTCCAGAAAACACGTGAGACACAATCTCCAAGGTGAGATGATGGAAAGGCCCCCTGGTTCACCCACAGACATGATGCAGATTGCAGATACGGCCAGACTTCTGCCCTGTGCCCCCAGCTCCTACCCCAGGGCCCCCTCCCCGGTCGGAGCAGCATCAGCCCGAGCCAGGGAACCCCCTCGCCAGAAACCAGGTCAGTTTGCCGCCCCCTTCCGCCCCGGCACAGCCCTTCTCGACTGCCAGTCTGACGGGGCCTCAGAGTAGACGAGAAGTGGCTCCTCTCTCAGCGCATCTCTTGAGCGGTTCGCAGCCCGACCTTGCTCCCCTTGCCCCCCACCCCCACCCCCAGCGCTGCCCCTCCCTGGATTTCCTGTGGGCCCAGTTCAGAGGCCACACCTTCTCTGAGAAATCCCTCTGCTGTCAGCCACTGGACAAAGTGGCTTCCCAGGGCCAGGGTCAAGAGGGCTGCACCTCACACCCAGCCTGGCCCGCTGCTCATGGCCACAGAACTTGGGGCACCGGGAGGGGAACGTGGAGGGGGCAGAGGAGACACGGGCCTTGCTCATTCTTGCCCCAGGGATTCAAGTCCAGGTAGAGGCGTTGGCTTGGACACATTCCCACTGACCGCTCAGGCTGGCCGGGCATAGGGAACCAGAGGGAAGGGGCCCCGGGCGGCAGCATTTGTAGCCTGCGGGGAAGCGGCTCCCACTACTCACATGCACGAGCAGGTGCTTGCCATGGTGACCTTACCTTCACGAGGGGCGCCATCAGCCCGGCAGGCAGATCGAAGTAGGGCACGTTGGGGACCAGGCTAGGGTCATCATGGTTGATGTGGGGAGGGCCCTGTCGCCGCATGTGGGGGGGCTGCCCATTGAAGCCGTGGGGAGGAGGGCCAAAGTCGGGGTGCTGGGGCCCACCCCAGGGTGGGTGCTCGTTGATCCCAGGATGAGGCATGCGGTGGCCAGGGTGGTGGTGAGGGGGTCCCATCTCTGCAAAACAGAAACTCCTCTCAGGCCCGCTGGGGGTCGTGATCTGGGTGGCGCTGACAGCAAAAAACTGAAATCTACAAGGTGATGAGCGCCCGCGGAAGGGGGTCCAGTGAGGGAAAAAGATGCCAACACCTGCTCGTGGGCAGCCCTGCCCAGCATCTTCTCTCCAGCTGCTTCTCGCTATCTGGGGTGTTGCAGCCAGGTGGGGAGGATCTGGGTTCAGGGGGACCAGTCCTGCACCCACACCAACACCCGTGGGCTCAAGGCAAAAACAGGGAACCATAAGGGAAATCACAACATTGTAGCAACATTATGGGCTGAATTGTGCCTCCCCACCCCAGTACCCCAGGATATGACTGTTATTTGAAGACAGGGTATTTAAAAAGGTAACTTTCAGTGAGGTCCCACAGGCAGGCCAACACGACCAGCGTCCTGATGAGGCGAGTGGGACACAGGTACACACAGAGGGAGGCCGATGTGAAGACGGGAGAAGACCCCCTACTCTCACAGCCCCCAGAGCGGGGGTGGGGGGGCGGGGGGGCAAGACGCCCGGTGCTTTGGTACAGCCCTGGGGAAACCTGTACTGGCCATCAATGTGCTCAGTGGTCCCAACTGAGTTTAGGGTCAAGAATGAATTTTAAAACAAACATAGAAGCAGCGACAAAGTAGAAATCATTTTTTAAAAAGAGAAATTTAACTAGAGATTCTTTCCAAAAAAAAAAAAAAAATTGGCAACGAACTAGAAAAGCTGGTGAAAACAGCCAGACAAGGAAGCGGGAAGGGGCACCACGTGCCCACTGTGAGGCTTGGGAGCCACTTTGCTTCCACAAACCCCCACATCCTTCCTCACGTGCAGTACGGACAGACGCAGCGCCCTCTTCCCAGGCTGTGTGGGAAATGGGAGCAGGACTTCCCACCCTGCCAGCCAGCCGGCTGTGTGCCACATGCCTCCACCAGGGCCGCCAGCCTCTGCTCGTCTCCCCACCTTCCCGAGGGTCCGGCCTGGGCTTCCACAACATCCCGTGACCCTCTGCTTGTCACCTTGACTCAGGGGACGTGCCAGGTCCCGCAGCAACGACCCTGAGCTGCGCCATGAGCCCGCTCAGGGGGGCGATCCGTGAGGCGCCTCCTCTGAGCAGGGGACGGGAACGAGGGGCAGGAGAGGGAGGGCGTGTACGGGGCCGAGGACAGCCCCCACGGAGGGCGCCTTCGCACTCACCGGCGGGGAAGTCCCCCTGGGGGTAGTCGAAGCGGTGGGGGTAGGGCGGCCGCTCGAAGGGGTGCCGCGGGGGAAAGTCGTCCTGCATGAAGCGAGGTGGGAAGCGGTTGAAGTTGTGGGGGTGCGGCGGCTGGTTGAACTGTGGGTGCTGCTGGTGGGGCGGGAAGGGTCCCCGGAAGTGGGGCGGCCGCTGCATGCGGAAGGGCGGCTCGCGCTGGCCTCCGCCCCATGGAGGCTGCTCGTGCTGGCTGTTCCAGGGGCCCTCGAACTGGCTGTTCCAGTTGGGGTCGGGCTGGCTGTTCCAGGGCGCGTCCCGCTGGCCGTTCCAGCCGGGGTCCCCACGCTGCTCGCCCCACATGCCCTCATGGCTGTTGTTCCAGGGTGGGCAGTGGGGCGGCCCGCCCTGGTGGTGCGGGTAGGGGGGCTGCTCGGGAGGCTGCAAGGCAAAGGGCGGACGTGAGCCCCCCACGAGGCCGGGCCGGCACCGGCCAACCGCTCTGCGGCACTGGCCTCCGCCCGTGGAGGCGGCCCGGCCCCGACCTGGTGCCACCTCCTTCCCTCTGCCGCACGGCGGACGCCGTGCTGCCTGGGCACACCCCGGGCTCACGCTCCCAATGCTGCCCCCGCGTCTCAGCGGAGGGGGCTCCCTGTGCCCGCATCCGGGCCGGGCAGGCCCCGGGGCCGCACGACCACCAGACACAGAAGCCGGCGGATGCCCTCTTGTTCCCCCACCCCTGGGTGCTTGCAGAGCAGCTGGGCCCGGGGACGCGTGGCAGCGGATGCCTGCTCTGAGGACACTCCCTTCCCTGTCACTTCCCCTCTGCCCTGCACGGTCCTCTGGACCCCCTCCCGTACGAACTCAAATCCTGTCTCAGGGTCTGCTCCCGAGGGCCCGTTCCAGGAAGTGTCTTCCTGCAGGGGGAAGAGAACATGAGCTCTGGATCTCACCCAACTGCTGCTGTGAGGCTGAAAACGGGGCTTCTAACCCCAAACAGGGCCGAGGGGGGATGTGCCCAGGAGCACGACCAGAGGGCCCATCTCTAGGGTCACAGCTGGGAAGCTCCGTTGACCGCCAGCACAGAGCGGGCCGAGGCTGCACCACACGCTCAGGTCTTTCAAGAAGTCAGAAAGAGCCAGACTTTAAACGTGGGAATTACTTCAAAATGTGTAAGATACCACGTGGGCAGGCCAGGCCAAGCGTGTCGCTGCCTCTGGGCAGACCCTCAGGGAGGTGGCCCTCATCACGAGCCCATCCGCCAGTCCCCAGCGAGAAGGTAGAGCCTGGAGACACTGAGGGCTTCTGTTTTCCACACCTACAGAATGGGGACAAGAACTGTTCCCTCAGTAGAGGGCACCCATAAAACGCCCGATGGCACACGGCTCACAGCTGGCACCCAGAGGTGCGAGCCGTCTTTACGGAGATGCCCAATCTTTGGTGAAATTAAATCTCTTGTCCTGAAGCTGGGGTGGGGGATGGGGATGCAAAGCCACAGACACCGCCCCCCCCGGCCGTCAGTCCCGAGCTGACTCCCTCCCACCCCCTCCACAGAGTCCCCTGGCAGGGCTGCATCCATTGGGGGCCGCGGGACATGCCTAAAAGCTCTGTCTAATCAGATCCAGTGACCAGAGAGCAGGCGGATCTTTCCAGTGTTTCCCAGTCATGCGAAGCTGGATGAGATGACCCCAGCCTAGAAATTCTGACCCCAAGGAACCAGAGGCAATGGGCAGCATCTCTGCCCCAGAAAGCACTGCCAGCCTTCCGTTTCTGACCTTCCTTTTCTATGCAAGCACCATGTTCTTTGCAGGGTGACAAAATGTTGGCACTGTGCTAGCTGAACCAGTTAAGGGGGCAGAAACCATTCACCTGGCTGTACTCAAACCCTATGAAGCTTCCCAGCCCTCACAGAACACAGGGTCCTGTGCTCCTAAGGCGGTAAGGTAGTAGCAGGGATGGGTGTGAAGAGCTGACTTGCCTTGTTCTGCCCCTGCCCCTCAGGAACGTGGGGCTGGTCTCTCTCCCCTACCCGCTCAGCCCCAGGGCCGTGCTGCAGAATCTCAGGTTTCCCCAGCAAGCCGGGAAAAGCCCATCGACCCACACAGGACAGCGCCCACCCCCCGCCCCCACCCCCCCTACCGCAAGTTTGGGAAAATACCTGCTGCTGGCCCCAAGGAGCCACGGGATGAGGCTGGTCAAACCACGGGGGCTTGTTAGGTGGGATCTGATCGTGGGGTCCAGGGCCCCGGGGGCCGGCAGCGGCAGGATCCTGGACTCCCCCGGAGGCATCGTACTCAGAGGAGCCAGGCATCTGGATGGGAGGCTTGCTGTCATCTAGAGCCAGGCAGGAAGGTGGTTAGCAAGGACAGCAGTCAGCAGGAGGTGTCGCCCGAAAAGATGTTCAGCGACCACTGCGGGACCAACCCAGGCAGGGCCTTTACCTCTCAGTAAACTCCTGCTGTGTGACCCCACTGGAAAGCGATCGCCTACAGGACGGCAGTGAGGAGTGGGGGGGACTGACCTCACACACGACATACCCCCTCCTCTGAAAGCCTCCCAACACCTTAACTTCTGCCCCATCTCTCGTTTGCTCAAAAATTCCCACTACTGATTTTTATTAAATGCCCTTTCTACATCTTGTTGAAAGATCGTTCTTTCCCAGCTCATCTGTTATCTCCTGAGACTTTTTACATGTTGCACCATCCTTCCGCATTCCTGGGGCAAACCCTATTTGACCGTGATGTGCCTTTAAATACTTTGCTGGATTTCAGGTGGTAAGTAGTTCTGCATTTGTATTCAGAAGTGACGTTGCAGGACCTTTATCGTTCTTTCTCTTTGTCCATCTGATATAAAAGTTATTCTGGTCTCAAAAAATGATCTGGGCAGCTTTCCTCTCTCTGCGTTCTCTGGGGTAGTTCGTACAGGAAAGGAATCCTCTGATTTGTAAGGGTTTGGTCATATTCACCTGTGAAATCTCCAGGCCTAGTGTTTGGAAACAGGTTAGAATCTGGCCCTGGGACTGGGCCCGGTTTGGGGCCCACGGAACCGGAGTCCTTCTCTGCGGGAGAAGGCTGCCTTCCTGAAGCTGCCTCCCGGGGTGGGTGCTGAGGGAGCCCCGTACCAGGCTGGGTGGTTGGCGGGATGGCAGGGGTGGGTGTGGGGGCCGGAGGCGGGGCAGGCGGCGGCGGGGTGGCCTTGACTTCAGCTTCCATCTGTGGCATTTGGATCTGCTGCTGCTGCTGCTGCTGCTGCTGCTGTTGCTGCTGCTGCTGGGCCAGGCTGTTGACAAACTCCTCGTGCTGCGTCTTGAGGGTCTGGATCTGCTGTTGGAAAGCCAGCTGCACCGGCTGGACCACCGAGGAGTACTCGTTGATGAGTGTCGCCTGGCAGAGAGAGAGGAGAGCAGCCGGCGCTCAGGATGGCAGCCTCAGGGCTCGCTGCCTCGGCCCAAACCTTCTGGAGCAAACCCTGGAAAGCCCCTGGAATCTGGGACAGTGCCTTGGGCAGTGAGGCCCAGGAGCCCGGAGCAGGCAGGCAGGTGACTGTCACATAACAGTCTCGACAAGCACAGAGACGAGAATGTTCGTTGCAGTTAAGTAAATCCCTAGTAAAGGGAACGAGCCTCGACAGCCATGTCCTTGGCTGTCACACAACTGTTAAAAACTCAACACTGAGGGGCCCCTGGGTGGCTCAGTCAGTTGAGCAGCCAACTCTTGATTTCAGCTTAGGTCCTGGTCTTACAGTTTTGTGGGTTTGAGCCCTGTGTCGGGCTCTGCACTATGAGCCTGTGATTCTTGCTCTCCCTCTCTCTGCCCCTCTCCAGCTAGCACTCTGTCTCTCTCAAAATAAACTAAAAACAAAACAAAACAAAACAAAAAGCCAAAAAACCAACAACAAAAAACCCACCAACACTGACAAAATTCTAGGTTATGGTCCTTACTCGCTACACAGCTCTGAGCAAGTCACAACCTCCCTGAACCTCAATTTCCTCATCTGTAAAATGTAACGGTATTGGGACCTACCTCCAGGGATTTGAGGGAGAACTCGGTGAAATAACACATGCAAAGAGACTAGGGCAGCACCATGAACATGAGCTGTTGTCACCAACTCAGCAGGAAAAAAGCAGTTAACGTCACCGACCGGGTGTTTTATTTCGCGACAACAAAAAATGGGAAAGCGTTTTTAAAAGTACACCACGCATTTGCTCCTCCTGCCTCTCTGAGCATGAAAGATTCTCCCCTGCGGGGAGGTGGCATTCAAGACCACCAAGAGGACACAGCCAACACAGCTTCTGACACTCCCACCACATCTCTGCAGAAAAACGCTACCTTTCGGCCCAAGGGAGGGGGTAGGAGCTCTGCTTTTTCTTCTAGCAGCTGTGGATGCGGCAGCGATGCCGGTGCCACGGTAGAGGTGACCAAGGACACCCGGCTGGTCCTCCCCTCCCGGCCCCGCACCCCTGTCCTCAGAGAGGAGGCAGACATGCACGTACGGGGCACGACCACGACGGCTAAGACTGCCTTGAGGCTCTC
Source organism: Leopardus geoffroyi (assembly GCF_018350155.1). Taxonomy (NCBI): domain Eukaryota; kingdom Metazoa; phylum Chordata; class Mammalia; order Carnivora; family Felidae; genus Leopardus; species Leopardus geoffroyi. The sequence goes on from NC_059331.1 coordinate 12,317,752, forward strand.
TGACGCTTCCGTTGTGCGGAAGCCAGCCCGGAGGACCGGCGCCAACAGGCCAGAGACTGCCAACAGCAGGGCCTGAATGGGGCAGCCCGGTCGCCAGAGCACCAGGGAAAAGGCAGGCGGGCTCGGCGGGCAGGGGCTCCCTGGCTACTGTGGACAGGGCGGGAGCCCCCACAGGCTGCTGTTCAGAGCCCGGCCTCCCACTGCTCACCACCGCCCCGGAGACACGTGCAGGAGCCCAGTTTTGGAAGACGCCACCCAGCCTCTGAAATCCCCGCCCCACCCCACCAGCCGTTCCTGGCCCAGGCGGGGGCTGCGGTCCCCTCGACTTGTGGCAACGTGCTGGGGTCGCAGACGCCCCACCCTCCGGGCCCTGGGGGGGGATCCGCACCGGTCCCGGGGAGCGGCACGGGTGGAGGTGGCGCCCACCTGGTACTGGCCGAGCCCCAGGGCTGGGCTCTGTAGCTGCTGGATGATGGAGTCGTCAAAGTAGCCGTTCTTCTCCCAGAGCTGCAGGAGCTGGACGTGGGGGGAGGAGGGAGAGGCCGCGTCAGAAGAAAATTCAGCACCACCACCCCCTCTCCCCCCGCCCCCCGCCCCTCTCCCCCTGCCTCTCCTGGCTGCCCCACGTACCCGGGCGATCTTCTGCTGCTTGTCCTCCTCCACGGCCAAGAAGCTGGTGCAGTAGATGGGCACCACGACTTTCTGCAGGGCGGCCAGCAGCTCCCTGGCCTGCTTGCGCTGGCTGTGAGGGAGAGACCTTCCGCGCGTCAGGGCCCTGGGGCGGGACCCGGCCACGCGCCCGTTACCATTGCGGCTCCAGCCACAGCACCCTCTGCCTTCTCGGGACACGGGCCCCCAACCCGGCCGGGACGAGGGCTGGGCTCCCCACAAGACCTATGCTGGCATCTGGGCCCAAGTGACAGACGGACAGCAATGGGAGGAGGGAAAGAACAGCCTGGGGACCTTCAGGGCGAGGCCTGTCACCCTGGTCTCCTGATCAGTAAGACAACCCTTTCGCCCCGGTGATGGACACAAGGCCTGTAGGAACCCCAGCTGTCCGTGTGGCCTCACTCAGCCCTGTGCCCCCCTATGCACAAGGAGACCTTGGCTCGAGCTCCGCATCTCAGGAGGCAGAGGGAGCATGCTGGCCATGCCAGCCGGCCCGTCCTCACAACTTCCTAGGGGGCACTCTGTGTACATGGGTGTGGAGGCCCCTGTGGCTGTGAAGTTAGGTGGCAGAACCCGGTGGTACACGTTGCCTCCTGGAGGAGGATGCAGGGCAGAAGATGAGCAGCCCAAGGCCCTCCCAGCACCTAGCTCACCAGAGGGTGCTCCGAGAGAGCAGGGAGTGCAGCCCTGGGAAGAGGGACAGGGGACGGGGAAAAGGGGAGGGCAGTCCTGGGAGGAGGACAGGGCGCAGCACTAGGCTTCTGGACAGAGCAGAGCTCAGGAGGAGCCCAGAAACAGGGCCGTCTCTGCAGAGCTGCCCTGGTCAACACAGTGGCTGGTGAAAGCAGGAGAGCAGAGAAGGTTCTGAGCAGCTGCCTATTTCCCCACAGCAGAAAAATAATGGAGGGACGAAGCAGGGAGTGGCCGAGTGGTAACAGAGCCATCTGCCTGGCACAGGAAACAGGGAGCGGAGGGGCGGGGACCCAGACCGCACACTCGCGGCAGGAGATGGGACGAGATGGGGTAAGGGTCGGGAGGGAGGCGGGCAGCTTCTGCTGCTCTCGTGGGAGCCGTCCCCTTCAGCCAGGCCAAGCTCAAAGCCAAACTTGGCAGCCAGTCTTGACGGCTAAGCGCTAGCCTCACCAGTAATCTGTGCTTCTGCCGGTTTCCTCCCCAGGCCTGCTTTGGCTCAGGTGTCTGATTTTCTTTAAGTTAACCTTTGTCGTAAGGTACCAAAGAGGCTGTGCAGAAGTAAACGCTGGCCTGGCCTCGGGAGGGCTGTGTGTGTGGTGGGGGTGGGTTTCAGGGTGGTGGGACAGAGGGTAGCAAAGAGGACCCCATGGGAGGGACCTGAAGCAAAGCAGAGTCGGGCAGCAGGGTGACTGAGTGAGCGAGTGTGTGTGTGTGTGTGTGTGTCAACGAAGAGAAGCGGGCAGCTGACACAGACAGATGCCGAAAGGCACCCAGAAGCTGCCCGAGGAAAGTAAGGAGTCAGGGGACGGTGGCCTGGGTGACGTGAAGGGTCTAGGGAAGGGGCCAAGATGTAGGGGATGGTGGGGTGTCCTCCCGATGGAGGGCTCATGGCTCAGACCAATCCTCCTCTGGGGTCTTTGGACACGCGACGCCCACGGTCCCGGGCCAAGCCAAGCTACTGAGTGCACAACAGCAGCCCAGTAGAGGGCCAGAAGACGGGGGACAGGCAAGGCGGAGCCTGGCGGGGCCCTCACCAGTGGTGCAGCACGTCGTTGATCAGGTAGATGAGGTGCAGCCGCAACTCGAAGTGTGCCCCGTCGGCTGTGATGCGGTTCCGGAGGTGGCCCGCCATCAGCTCGCAGTGAGGAGGGGACTTGGCGTTGCTAAACATCCAGTTCTTCCCGGCCTGCAACAGCCAGGCCGATGGTGAGCAGGGAGGAGCTCCCCGCCGGGCCACACGCGTGCAGGCGCCCAGGAGGCCGAGGGCGGGCCCTGAGGGCGTGGCGTCCAAGCGCTCCGCTGCACACCCAGGCTTCTGCCTGCCTCGTGGCTCCCTCTCCCCGGAAGCAGCACACCTGCCCGCAGGGCTCGAGAGCGGAGACAAGGGGCAGATGGGGTTCCCCCCAGAGCACTGCCACCCTACGCAGGCCACAGGAGGCTCCCATCTCATCGGGAGCGCCAGATTCTGGGAGCACCCGCCCAACCCCCGCTCCCGCACTCACCGAGATGGCATCTTTGGTACACGTGTCGATGATGGGTTGAAGCAGGTTGTCAAACTCATTCATGTCCAGCTGGGTCTCCTCCAGGAGCTTCTGCATCTGCTGCTCCACCGCGTGGGCCACGGCCGCTGTCACCTGCTCCTGGGAGGCCAAGCAGGAGGGAGGCTGAGTGAGGAGGGACCTCAGCCCAGGCTGAGCCGGGCCCATCCACGCCCTGCCCCCAGCATCAGGAGGTCCTGTCCCTCACACCTGAAGCCCGAGACACGCATCTGGGACAGTCATGGTCACAGCCATGACCAGGGCAGGCAGGGAGAAGATAGAACAAGACAAAACGTAGCAAGAGAGGATATCTGCCCCCGAGGCGATGGATGGAAAAACGAACACCCAGAAGGGCAGCCAATCAATTCAACAAAAACAGAATGAAAACTGAGCGACCAGTGTGGACAAACAGTCCAAAGACAACACACAGTCACCGGTCAAGGGAAAAGAGAGCAACCACACAAGCAGTCGGGGAAACGGGAGTTAAAACGTGGCGCGGGGTCTCGCACACTAGATTCGCAGACCGCGAAGTGGCTGAGGCCCAGTGCTGCTGTGGGCTGTGCAGTCAGCTCAGGGCTGGCCGAGCCGGGCCACCCGGTCCCGGACGAGCTCTGCATGGGAACCGAGGGGGAGCGTTCTGGAAGGTTTTGTTTTCGGCAAAATGACAGTAGTTTTACATCCTGAATCTGGTAATAAAAATGGAGCTGGCGCTTCAGGTGTTTTATTTTTCATTCATCGTCTTTCTGGCAATTCGTCCTGCTGTACTTTGCCAAAAACTCAAACCGTGACAAATCAGGACCAAAGGGTCCTTCCCCGTGACAGCCTGGGGTGGCCTAGCTGGCAGGAGCTGGGGCCAATGGCACCAGAGGCCACCCGGCCTTCGAGCGCGTGGCCCCACTTGTGGACGTCCACCCCATCACGAAGGGTGTCTGCGCGTCAAAGAGCTTGTGGAATGACTTCACGAAGAACTGTGTCCCGCGTCAGGGGTCCCGCTAAACACACCCCAAGGGGTGGCAGCCCTGTCTTCAGTGCTGGCACATGGTGGCGGATTCTTCTGATAACCGTTCTTAGTCCCAACACACAGATGCAAACGCTGAGGCCCAGGCTGAGCTCCGGCTACCCGCCTCAGGACCAAGAGGGGAAGCAGGGAGGGCCCCAGGCCTCCTCGGGACTCCCCCCTCCTCCCAGGGCCAGCAGGGGAGGGAGGGAGAGGGCAGAGGAGGAGCAGGCCCCGTACCTGTCTGAGAGCTAACAGGTGCTGCTCCTGCTGCTGCAGGTTCCACTGGCTCTGCTGGATGAGCTCGTCCATGGATGGGGCTCCCTGGGCCGGCGGGATGGGCGCAGCCGGGGCCAGCGGGGGCTGCGGCAGGGGCGGCAGGGCCGCGGCCGGCTCCAGCTCTGGGGCCTGCTGCTTGCAGATGACTGGTGACAGAGGAGGAAAGGTGGCCCCCATGAGGAGGTGGCCAGGGCCCAAGCGTCCCCGCGGCTGCCCGTTGGGCAGCTCCAAGGCGCAGACACTTCCCCTCCCTATTCGAGCCATCCACAAGAGGACCCCCATGCTGCACGGCAGCCCCTCACTCTGAGCCCGGCTCCTCCCGCTCTGCCTTCAACTCGAAGGGCCCTAGTCCTGCCCTCGACCCTAAGGGCCCTCTTCTGTGTGACGTCACCTTGCCCTTCCCTAGCCTGCCATCCGGCCTTGCCCACTGGCCTTCCAGCTGAGACTGAGCCCATCACCCCCCACCCTCTCCACCCCTCACCCAGGCCCCAGCCCAAGTTGAACCCAGATCATAAACAGCCCCACCCCAAGGGGGGTCTCTCGTTCCCCAGCCTCCTCAGCAGTTTCTGTCTTTAAAAACTTTGTCTCACGCCTCCTCTCAACAACTTTACAGCTGAGGCTCATCTTTAATTCTGCGCCTCCCGTTTATCTCGTTCCATGGCGGTCTGGCTCTGCACCCCCCTCCTGCCAACCCCTGTGGACATCCTTCTTCAGGCCGGTGGCCCGGTCTCAGGTCCCAATCTCACTTGGCCTGTGTGGCTGCCCCCAGGCCCCGTTGTCTTTCTCTGCCTGACCCTGGGATGCTGGGATGCCTAGTTCCACCCTCTTCTCTGCGCGAGCCCACTGGGGAGCGTGACATGGTAACTTGAGGCTGCAGTTACGTTTGCAAGCCACGGCTCCTACCTGTTGTCACCATCCTGTATTCCTTGCACTGTGGATCTGATTACAGACCCAACAGCCCACGGGCTTTCCACAGGCACCTCAAACAGGCACATGTGTCCTCTCGCCGCATGCTCCACCTCTCCAGGGCCCTTCCCAGGCTCCGCGGCTGTCACAGTTAGGCCCACGCCCGAAGCCCAGGAGGTCTGGGCACTCCCCACTCCCTTGCACCCTACACTGATAGGTCACCCCGGGTAGTCAAGTCGGAACCTCCTACATCACACTCCGATCTGTGTCCCTGCCGTCACTGCTGTGACTCTGCTGTCACCTGCATCGCCCTTGGAACTGGTCTCCTGAGTCCAGTCCTGCCCTCTACACCTCTTCGAAATACCACAGCCAGAGTGCTGCTGGTGAAAGTGTGGTCCGAGGCTCAGCCCTTGGCGAAACCCGGACCGAGTATACAAATGGCCAACGATCATTCTGGCATCTTCATAGTGGCTTGATGGTTCGCAGTTCACTTTGTTGTATTTTGCAAAAGTACGCTTTCCACAACAGGTTGGGTTTTAAAAAAATGAAAAATACAATCTAATTCTTCACCAGAGTTTGTGAAGCGCCATTCTAGAACAGTCTTGGGGCTCACTCTTCTCAAACTACCAGGGTGAAGGGCCAGCTACACAGTGGCTAAGCCTGTTCCAGAACACAGTACTGAAATCCGCCAAGATCTCCCCAAAAGCTTCCAGAATTCCTGAGTCCCTGGCAAGCCAGCCCTCCGTCATCTGTACCCTGGCCTCTGTCCACTCCAACAATCCTTCCTTCTCTGGGTTTTAGCCACCCTGAGCTGTTGCTCCCTCCACTCCCAACCCTCCCTAAGGCTCTTTCCTTTGCCTAAACACTGCTCTCCTCTGTTTCCATCTGACGAACTCTGACATCCTCTTTAATCTCAGCAGAGATGTCGTTACCAGCAGAAGACATTTCCTGAGCCAACTTCCCCTGTTAGAAGCACTCCATCCTTCCCCCCCGTTATAATGCCAAGTCCCAAGCAGCCCCCAATTTCTGACAGTCCAGGGAGGGAGTGGGCTCCCTTGCAGGGAAAACAGCACCTCACCTCATGGTCACTTGGGCCAAAGCACTGTCCTCCTCTGCCTGGTTATGACACCCTCATAAATATCCAACTGGGACCCTAGTTCATGGATTCTACCCCTTAACCCTACTTGCCCCCATGCCCACTCCCTCTGACCCAACCTGCTGACCTAATTCAGACCTTACCATCAAATGCCCTGTTCTGTCACGTGCAGACCTCAATGGTCCCAGCCTCCATTCATGCTCCCTCCACCCTGTCCTCCACACTGGCCCCACAAACCTGACCCACCTCTCCCTTCTTTGAAACACTCTCGTGGCTTTCCACTGCCTGTAGCAGCTGTTTTCAAGGTGACGTGCTGGGGCTGATGAATGGTTGCTCCAAAACACTTAAGTGCATAAAACAATTTGCCTACAATTGCAGGCAAACTCCCACCTACACCTCAAACCTAACTCCTAACTGGCACCAAATGAAATACCGGAATGAGGGAGAAAATCCAAACTTTCCCCTGGTATTTATCACTCCAGCTCAAACCCTTCCCTCCTCTACACACGTTCTAGGCCCTAGCCATGGTGGGCTTCTCACAGTACTCTTATGGCTCCCTAAACACACCGTGTTTATTCAAGCCAACGCACATTTGCTGTTTCTTACCAACTTTTTATTGAACACCTACTACCTACCACGTATTATATAACACAACGCCCCAAACAAGGTCTGGTTGGCTTCAGGAAACCTATAGTCTTAGGAAATATACACGTTTCGATGCCTACCACTTGGCAACCCCCTACTTATTCATTTAATGTCATCTACAAGCTTGAAATGTGATACTAAACAAGACAGATGTGGGCTCTTACCACGTGGTGACTATTATTCAAAGGCCATTCTAAACCCATCTTAAACTCTTTGAGGGCAGGGCTGGAAGCCTGATACACAACTCAGTGAACATAAATAAACGGCAAATATCTGCCAAGAACTAAAACCCAAAGAACAAGTCTTTTAGATCTGGGCTGCAAACACCTGAAATGCACAAAAATCTTGCTAGACCCAAGAGTCCCACAAAGGGTTCTGGACACCTGCCACTAGGGTCCCAGTCCAGCCTCCATCACTTCCGCTCTGGAAAACACTGAAGCGCCCACTGTACTTCTGCTGACCTAAGTCGTCACATCTGCAGAACAATACAGAAATCCCTGATCCGGAGCCCAGGAAGAGGATCAATAACCTCGTTCTCTATTACACTCGGACCCAGCAGCCGCTCGGGGCAGGGCCCTGGGATCGTGAAGGCCGAGCTGCCCCATTTTCGGAGACTGAGCATGCGGCCGAAAGAAGGCGGTTTGTGGCAGAGCACGAACTGGAATCGGAGAAAGGAATCGCTTGGAAGGGGTGGCCTGAGAGCTGGAGAGAACTCACGCTGCTGCTGCTCCAGCGCCAACTTGCACTTGTAGTAACTGTAGAACTCGCCTCCGAACAGAAACGAGAATTTCGGGTTGTCCTTCTGCTTTTCCATCGTCATCTTCTCAAACTCGGGCCCGTTGCGAGCCACGAACTGGGCCAGCTTGTCGATGACATTTCGAAGCTCCTGGTCTGGAGGACGGAGAAAAGGCCACGCGGGGCGTCAGGGAGGACCGCCCAAATCCGGGAGCCCTGGCGTCCCAGCCCCCGTCCGCCGGGCCGGGGTCCCTGGGGCTGGGCCCCGGAGAGGCCGCCCTTGTACGGGTCCCGAAAGAGGCCACACGCGCGCCGGGGATGCGGGGACCCGCGGGAGAGGCCGCAGGCGAACCCGGGAGGCCGAGCCCCGCCCCCTCCTAGGCCCGGAAACCCCGGAAGGCGGGGCGGGCCAAGAAGGGATTCCGGGGAGAGAGAAACGGTCCCCGAGCCGAGGCTGGGCCTCACCGTCGGGCGGCAGGGGCATCTCCATGGCTCCGGCCGCAAGGAACGTCCTCCGGCGCCTCACGATCGCCCACCAGCCCCGTCTGCGGAAGCCGGCCGGAAGTGGCGCGAGGGAGCCGTTTACGGCTGGTCTCGCGGGCGGCTTCCGCCCTCCACTTACGGCCGTCGCCGGGAAACCGCGGAAGGGAGGGCAGAAGGCGGGCGGGAAGAAGCCGCGCGATACTGGTCGCTAGTGATGCGCACGCGCAGGGGCCTTCCCGCGCTTGCGCGGAGTGGGCCGCTGTCGCGCTCCGCCCCGGAACGTGGGGAAAGGCGCGGACTACCGTTAGCCGCCGCCGCTGCGTTCTCCCGAGCCGGCGTCGCAGCTGGAGGGCCTGGCAGGTTGCGTGCTCCGCTGGACAGCTGCCTGGGGAGTCCCTGCGCCGGTCAAAGCCTGTGTTTCCTCCTCGCGAGGCTGAGGTGAGAAGACTACGAGGTGAGGTGCGTCCGGGAGGCTCCCGGGCCGTGACGCCGGTCACATCTTCCCGGGCGTTAGAACCGGGAGGCAACGGGCTTGGCGGGGATGGAACTGGGCTTGTTGAACTTCACAAGATCCTTCCGCTCAGTTTCTTTCGCTCGACCCAACGCTTTGGTAAGGAAGACTTTGGGGCGGGGGGCCTACGCCACCCTCGCCGGCCTCAGACTGCGTCCCCTTGGGGCTCGCGTGGTTTCCGTGCAGTCATTCAAGCGGCGTGGAATGAGCGCCCACGACCTGCGGGTGCCCGGCCTTCTAGACTGCGCGCCCAGTGGGCTCGGCGCCTTCCTGAAAGATGCACATTCCTTCTCAGATGATGACGAAGCGAACGCGTGCTGATGGTGGGGAAAGATAAAAGCAGCAGCCGTAAACGTTAGAGAACGTAGACTGGACGTCCCGGCCATCCGACCTTCTTGAGATTTGCCATTAACGCTTGGTTGGCTCTACGTCCCTATTTTTTCTGTGCAAATAAGTGTCCGTATATTTTATTTTTTTATTTTATTTTATTTTTTTCAACGTTTATTTATTTTGGGGACAGAGAGAGACAGAGCATGAACGGGGGAGGGGCAGAGAGAGAGGGAGACACAGAATCGGAAACAGGCTCCAGGCTCTGAGCCATCAGCCCAGAGCCCGACGCGGGGCTCGAACTCACGGACCGCGAGATCGTGACCTGGCTGAAGTCGGACTCCTAACCGACTGCGCCACCCAGGCGCCCCAAGTGTCCGTATATTTTAGATACTTTTCTCTTCGGTTACAAATTTCGCCACCTGACGCTCATGGATTATCTCCTGTATGTCAGATACTGCTCTAGGCCAGGAATTGGCAAACTTTCTCTATAAAGGGCCAGATAGCAAATATTTTAGGCTCTGTGGGCCAAGAGGCAAAACGGAGCATATTAGTAGGTACTTGCGTAACCAAAGAGACAATGTCCCTAACGCTTTTTTATTGGTGGTATTCAGAATGTAATGATTAAGCAGTTTTTAAAATACAGGTCTGCTGAGAAAAATAGAACGCTTTTTTTTTTTGGCGGTTCTAAGTTGGTCTTCCCTGGCATGAGTTGATTGCAGATGTTCCCTAGTAGAGACTATTCTTGGTTCACGGAAAAGCAGGCTGAGCGTGGCTTGTGATGTCTCAGTGGTGCCTGAACTCTGCTCTCCTGAGCAGGCAGCCGAGGAGGGGCGGAGACCTATAAATCAGTAGACAAATACGTCATTCCAACAGTGTTATTAAGGAAAACAGCTGGGTCCCGAGACCTTGATGAGGGAGGGGGGTATGGCCTGCCCCTGGGAAGTGAGGTTTGCACTGAGATCCTACTCTGCAGCAAGCTGTGTGACCACACCAGGCAAAGGGAGCACGGATGTTGGTCTGTTCAGTATAAAGCCCAGTAATCCGGGGGCTGCAGGTGCCAGTAAAGGTCTACATCGGGGTTTTAATTTGTGATCCGCCACGGGTGGAATTCAGAGATAGCACGCTGTTGTCCCTATATGTGTTTTCGTGAGTTAAAGATACACAGTGTTTTTTTAGAGTCTTAACAGGATCTGTGAGCCAAGACAGGTTAACGAATCTGTATGGTCATTTCTCGTGACTGCTCAGGACAGTGTGATGTGGATGTACAATAATTTATTCAAGCCAGACTCTATGGAGTCTCTTTGATTGATTCCACTTTTAGGCCACTGTTAAAATGATTTAGCGTAGGATGTGCACATTTAATACTGATAATGCTCAACTGTCCCCTCTCAAATGATTATGTAAACCTGTGACCACTTTTATACAGTCATTTTTTTTAAGTTTATTTATTTTGAGGGAGAGAGGGAGGAGGGGAGGGACAGAGAGAGAGGGAAAGAGAGAATCCTAAACAGGCTCCACACTGTCAGTGGTACTCGAACCCATAAACCGTGAGATCATGACCTGAGCTGAAATCAAGTCAGACGCTTAACCAACTGAGCCACCCAGGCACCCCTACATTTATTTTTTTTTTAGTTTTAATGTTTTGTGTTTTTGGGGGGTGCGGGGGGGGGAGGACAGAGGATCTGAAGTGGTTCTGACACTTGTGGTGCTGACAGGCTGACAGCAGCAAGCCCGATGTGGGGCTCGAACTCACGAACCATGAGATCATGACCTGAGCCAAAGTCAGACGCTCAACTGGCCCAGCCACCCAAGTGCCCCACTACATTAACTTCTTAGTGTTTAAAATGCCATTTATCTGAACCCGAACATTTAAGCATCAGGCGGCCTCACGCAGACGCCTTTCAGTGGGCCAAATGAGAATCCACTGGTCAAAAGAAAGCAGTAGAGTTGCCAAAAGCAGAGGCTGCTGCACCGATGGTCTCAAGAACCTGGAAACAACTCTTAAGGAAACCAGTAAAATGCATACTCCTGGGCAAGATGAACTTGAAGAGACCCCTCCCGCCCACCCCAAGAAGCAGAATGGAAAAATGTCTAAAGCCATATGCATACCTGCTTTGATCTGCAAACATGCTGTGAAGGATTTATCCCAAATCAGAAGTATGTGCTATGCTGTGCACTGCAAAGTTATCCCATAAAATGGTGTTTAAATGTGCAGCAGTAGGGATCGGTTAATTATAGCACATTCCCTCAATAGAATGTGTGTACACAGATGCACAAAATCAAGAGGATATTTAATAACATGAGGAAATGTTTCTGGCATACTTTTTTTTTTTTTTAATGTTTATTTATTTTGAGAGCGTGCGTGAGCAGGGGAGAGGCAGAGAGAGGGAGACAGAAGATCCAAAGCAGGTTCTTGCACCAAGTGCAGAGCGCCCAGTGCGGGGCTTGAACTCACAAACTGTGAGATCATGAGCGGAGCTGAAGTTGGATGCTCAATTGACTGAGGCACCCAGGCACCCATGGCATATTTTTTTAAAGCGGGTTATAAAATAATGTGCATATGACATGTTTTGAAAGAAACGTGTATATAACAGGGCGCCTGAGTGGCACAGTCAGTTAAGCATCCGCCTTTGGCTCAGGTCATGATTTCGTGGTCTGTGGGTTGGAGCCCTGTGTCGTGCTCTATGCTGACAGCTCAGAGCCTGGAGCCTGCCTCTGATTCTGTGTCTCCCTCTCTCTCTGCCCCTCCCCTGTTTGCTCTGTCTCTCTCAAAAATAAATAAACATTAAAAAAAAAAAAAGACGCATATAAACCCTTCCCACAGGCAACTGCTGTGTTGTCTTTTGTGTGTCTTTCCAGAAACGTACTGTGTATTCACAAGCACATTTATATATGCATATATTTTGGAAATTGTTCCCTTCACACATAGATCTAGCTCATTCTTTTTTTTTTTTTTTTTTAAGTTTATTTATTTTGAGAGTGAGAACACAAGTGGGGGCAGGGCAGAGCCCAACTCGGTGCTCTATCTCACAACCTTAAGATCGTGACCTGAGCCAAAAGCAAGAATTGGACGCTTGACTGACTGAGCCACCCAGACACCCTTAACTCATTCTTCTTGATGTCTGTATAGTACAGATATTTTTTAGCTTTAACAATTTTTTTCAAGCTGAAAAAATACATAGACAATAAAAGTTGTTATTAAAAAAGTAGCGGGTGACTAAGGAAGTCTAATGCCCATCCAGACCTGTAGTCTCAATAAAGCCAAAGCTTGGTGTTACTGTCAACCTCGTTTCCTACAGTAACTGAACCCCGTGTGGTCAACTAGCTGAAGCCGCAGCAGGAGGAATGATGTGGGAACAGAGAAGGTCCTATCCAGTCTTTGAGGGAGCAGCATTCCTCAGGGCCTGATCTTGTCACCGAGCCAGCCTCTGGTCACAAAGGAGTTGCCCTGGGGAGATAGATAAATGGGAGTATTCCAGTCCCTGGAGTGTTCAGCCCCAGGTAGGAGTTGAGACTAGTGTCTCAACAACGGGGCCGCGTGCAGCATGAGCTGTTATTCTCCGTAGGACCAGGTCTTGAGTTGTGAGGCAGCAACTCCATCCTGGGGCAGAGCCTCTGGAGGCCCCGTGGCAGCTGCAGTGGTGGACTGCCAAGCCACCAGGTCGCCCAGACGGGAGGGCTCCGTCAAGGTCTTACTGTGGCAGCATGGCCCACACAACTGCAACGAAGGGACACACCCCTGAGGACATCACCTCCTCTCATGGCAAGTACATGACAAAGGTGAGGAAAAACAAAACAGCTCACTTTTATCTTGGCCGCTCTGCCGGGCAAAGGGCCCTGGCTTGGAGTCAGACATTCCTGGATTCCCGGCTTGGTCCATGGGCTTTGTTTCCACTTCCCTGGAAAATGGTGCCAGTATCTCCCTCTTGGGTTCTGATGGTTAAATGAGATGTGTATAATATAAAATATGCAAGTAAAATAACCTGAGAATTGTAAGTGTAATAAGGCAAACGTTTCCATTCCATTTCCCTCAGATAATTATCCTGTACTTTCCTTACCGTTTTCCCTATCTCCAATATAGCCCCTATGTGCTACTTAACTTAGTTACACATCTACAAATTAAGCCAAGCATGCTCTGAGGCCTAGGCATCTGTTTTCCTGTACTTGACTCAAATGAAGTGTTCAGTAAATCAGTGAACAAAAGGATTATGAATGAAAAGGATGTGGGCAGTTGTTGTAGCAGAAACTCCTACTCTTCAACGGTGGCTGAAGGAAATTCTGTAGGTAATGGGTTTCTGAGTTAATATGGGGGGGGGAATGGGCTTTGGAGGCAGACTTCCTGTGTGATAACCCCCTCGACCCTCATTTTCATCTGTAAAATAAGGTTAATAAACCTCGTAAGGATTGTGTGGGGAAAATCCACCACTGTGTTAGGCGTGGAGCAGGTCTCACTATTAGCCATTATTCCTCAAAAATACGCTTCATGAGCACAGCTGCTACACGTTCTTGGGTTTTCCGTGTTATTTTGTTCAATAAAGGCATGTCATTAACTGCTGAGCTGTGTCTCTGGTTTTATTCTACCATGTCATAAATTCACACATCACATGTCCTCATCTTTGGCTCAGGAAAAAAGTTGCAGTTTACTCAGATGTGAGAATCAAGTTGGTTCGTTCTTTCTATCTCTTACATGTTTTGTTGCCGGGCACACTGAAGACAGGGTCACTCAGACCCTCACTGACAAATTAGGACCAGTCATGATTCCCTGGAGACCATCATTTATTTTTGGTAAATGCCATCAATGAATATACACACAGTATCAATCCCACAGAAGTCTATAGCATTTAATTCTTGAAAACAGGTGACCACTGGAAAAAAAAGAATTCACAATTTTCAGTTCCTTTAATAATTTAATGTTCTATCCCCTTAAGGCTGTTAGACCTTAAGTTACCCGGGTCTGGTTGTATCCCAGCAACAATAAAGGGCCTGTTGCATGATGTATACCAAATACACAGCAAAATTGAGAAATCCCAAGTGCTTCTTCACTTCAACATGTTTGGTTTCTCTCCTTTGTAATAGGGGTTTGATTTTCCCTATAACGAATGACTTAAAATAAGGTGCTTAAAAAGTCCACACCAAGTCTCAAAATAGTGAACAAACACTATTCGAAAATGCCCTCTGAGCCTCAGTTTCCCCTTCTGTAAAATGAAGGAGTTGGGTTCGAGTTAGTGTCGTAGGCAAGACCACACAATGGATGGGTAGATTAATTTCCTGCCACAAACCCCAGCAAGGAAGAGGGAGAGGGGAACAGAGCTGCAAATGGGAATGTGGGAGTGGGCGGGGGTGGTAGGCCAGGGCCAAAGTGGCTGGAAAACTGGCCTTCAGGAGGTCAGTGTCAGCTCTGAACCTTCAAGTCTCAAAAATATGTCTTTGTCTTTTGATCGGATGATTTGGTCTAATATGATTGTCTCATTCATTCCAGTGTATGTACTTGCTGCAGATTTATGTACAGAATTAAATATCCCATTTATTAATTTATAAACCGTAATAAAGCCAGTCCGTTCCCCTCACCAGCAGATCTTGCATTGGAAAAGGGAAACAATATACAAATTTTAGCAACATCATAAATTTCATTAAACCTGAAAAGACACACAGTTCATTTTGGAGTTCAATTATCTGTTCAAGGACTCAGTCACTATAATCATAAAAACAACTACCACAGTATCTTTGTGGTGCAGAATTACCCCCACTTGTTGCTAGTCACCAGTGAGAAAAGTTCAGCTACAGACTGTAATGCCTCTGTGAAGACACTCAGCAAACTCTTCACAAATGCCCTTCAGATTTCCCCTTCCCGTTTTACACAGCAACCGTCTCAAAACTTGGGGCCAACCAAAATAATTACAAAGAAAGTGAATGACACGTGAACACACAGGGACCTGAGGCTGGTGGTGCATAAACTCTGGCCACAAGGGGACCGGGTGACCTCCAGGAACAGCCCACTCATAAGCTGACAAAAATAACCAAACCAGGAGTCCATCATAAGCTATGGTACTCCCTCAGACGGGGAAATGTCTCACCAAGACATAAAGGGTGACCCACTGTCCCACCTGCGGCTTCCTCCGAGTGCCTATTCAAGAGGTTGGGCACAGCCCCGAAGGAAGGCAGACATCACCAGGGACCCCAGCAGCTGAGCCGGCGGTCCCCTCTGCGAGGACAGCATCCTCTTGTGACGCTAGGAAAGATGGAGACCCTGACCTGAACCTCGGCACATGGGCTACCTGCTGGGGCCACATCATTTTCCTGATACGTGATTTATCCAAACCCAAATCCTAGCTTGGTGCTCGCCGCTTCTCCCCTTCACCAGGACATGGTTTCGATCCTAATGCAGACACCCGACCAGATCAGGTCATGGAATCAAAGTGCTGTGGTCTCATCTATTACACAAACTGTTGAGATGACATTCTTGATTCATTCTGCTTTCGGCGGCTGGGGCCATTAGGAGCTTCAGAAACTTCAGCGCTTCCTACTAATGCTGAAATGTATCATGACACGCATCACCAGAAGGAGTTTTTCTTGTTTTTAAACATTTAAGAACAAAAGGGTTTTCAATCTATAAGCCAGTCCTCATGCGCCCCACCCCCCATAGGAGACAACGGCATAAACACAACTGCAAAATATTCCCTAGAAAAATGCAAGATCCTCATCAAGTTAACATCTCCCCACCAAACATCCTACTAAGTCGTCACAGAAGCGAAGACTCCTCAGAAAAGACAAAACAAGTATTACAAAAACAGAGCTTGAAACACTGAACGTGATTTCCTAATGCTCTGACAGCCCCTCAGCCACTCCCCCTCTGCTGTCCCCAGCAAGGAGAGATGCCCTGCTCTGGCTAGGAAAGAGAGGGCACAGGAGACAGCAGCTGCCCTTCCCTCTGGATCTGGACATATACTGACTCTGACTTGCAGGTCAAAGAATTAGGCTCCAAGAATTCAAGGCTAATTGCAGTAGCTTTTCTCTTTGGAAGATCTGCCAGTAACTGCAAACGGCCAAGGGGGTTGGCCGGAAACTGGGTCCATCTTTGTTGCTGGAGATGCTTTTAATCAGTACCCCTCTGCTCCATGCCTGCCTCGGCCCTTGGCCTATCTGAGCAGCGGAATTGAAGCAGCTAGTTTGTCACTCTCCAGCACCATCTTACTGTCCTTTCCTTGGCCTCCGGGAACCCCCTCTTGCCTGCTCGGGGAGGTCTGCATCCACAGTGATCCCGCCTCTCCGGAGAGTTACCTGGAAATACTATCTGGAAAGCAGAACGAGAACTCTCAAAATACATAACTTGGGGAAGAAGTCCACACAGAAAGGTAAAAACCTGGCCAAGATCTCCACAGCAACACAGCCCTCGGATGACAGACTCCAGGAAGAAAGGGCCTGGAACACGGGAGCTTGAGGGCGGTGGCCCTTACTGCAGGGCAGCGTCCTGCTGCCCCCAAGGGGCTGGGAAGCCCAGGGTCTTCTGATGGTTGTGCACCGTCCCCTCGGCTGGGTTGTACATTCACTGGTTGTCAGAAGTTTCTGGTACTGCTAGGGAGTGGGGGAAGGAGTCACACAGGTACCACCCTGCCCTCTACACTCTACACGTCATAACGGTTCAAACTGTATGAGTTTGGGTAGCTCTGCCGACTGTACTGGAAGTGATCTGTTAAGATGTTGTTGCGGCCATACTGATAGTCCCCGTGCTGGGGGAAGAGGATGCCATTGTGTGGTTTTTCCAGGGGGCTCCGGTGATGTTCCTTACTGCTCAGGTCCCCCGTTGTGACAGGGAGGAGGTGCTTCCGGGCTTGCTGATTGGCATCGTACTTGGTCTGCAAGATCAAGAGAGTCAGTGAGACAACTGGCTCCTTCCCCAGGACATGCGCACAGGACAGAGGAGCGACGGGCATCCGAGCAGCCCTTCAAGGTGCCACCGAAGCACTGGCCCTAGCGGGGCTCAGGCATGGCCAGCCCTCCCTATGAGCCATCTGTGTCTTTACACTGGACCGAACACAGTCTTCTTGAGGAGACCGTGAGATCCCTGACAGAGTCTCCACAGACCCAAAAGCCACAGCTGGAGTATGGCACGGACCCAGAAAAATCTACACAGGAAAAGGAAAGCCGGGCTAGGAAGGGCCACACCAACACCATAAACCAGTCAGCCACAAAGCTGGGAGCTGGAACCCCAGCCTCTTGGCTCAGGGTGAGGCCCTTTCTTCTCCCCTCCACCGACTCTTGGTGCCTCCTTGGGTATCGAGGGGACACCCCACCCCACCTCAGACTCACTTTGTTATACAGAAAGACCCCCAGGATGGCTGTCATCATGCCTAGGACGTTGGTGCTGGTGACTGGGTTTTGCAGCATGATCAAGGACACCGTGATGACCATGATTCTCTTGGTGGCATTGGCAACGGAGTAGCTCAGAGGGCTGATGAGGTTGAGGATGCTGAAGGCAATGACATTCTGGGCAAAGTTACAGAAGCCGCTGACAGCCAGGAGCAGGAGCGTCCAGGGCCACTGGGACACATAGGTCTACAGAGACGAGAAAACAAGAACAGCACTGGGGTCACATGCTGGCTCTGGCAGAAGTGGGGGAGAGGCACAAAGTGGCTTACTGGGGTCAGCGTCTAGGCGGGGAGCAGTTCCAGCTGTGTGTTGCCGTGTAATAACAGGTGCCTGATCTGCGCAACCTCTGACCCTCACGACACTGCACGCAGGCACAGCAATAATCCACTCCGTTGCTGCTGAGGACGGGGAGGCTCCAAGAGCCCCAAGGGTGGAGAGCACGAGGTGAACTGGAGCTTCCCTTGTCCCGGACAGTGAGGACTGGGAGCTGTGGGGTTAGCAGAGCAAGGTCTGCTTACTGGACACTGTCTCAGTCCAATTGAGCTGCTATAACAAAATGCCATGGGCGGGTGGGGGGTATAAACAATAGACATTTATTTCTCACCGTTCTGGAAGCCAGGAAGTTCAAGATCAAAGAGACTCAGTGTCTTGTATGAGCTTCCCAGTTCATAGGTGGGGTCTTCTTACGGTGCCCTCATGTGGTGGAAGGGGCGAGAACTCACTGGGTCTCATTTTATAAGGCCAACCAACCCTGTCTGACGAGGGCCTCACCTCCTCATACCATCATATGAGGGGCTGGGTTTCAACATAGAAATTTGAGTGGGGGGGACACATTCAGACTGTAGCAGACATGACTCGTTCTGTAGGACAGGGAGGCCCTGGGAAGGCAGCCCCTGAGTATGCACAGAACCTAGTAATACAAGAGTCCCAGGCTAGAAGCAAGAAGCCCTGGGTCTGCCCTGTTACTGAGAACCACCCCTCCAGCCACCTGACCTTTCAAGTCACACTTTCTTCCTCTGTGCGACAGAAGACACTGACCCTGCTGAGCCCACACAGTGCTGCTGTGGGGACATTCAAAAGGGTTCATGGCTGTGAAAGTGCTTTAAAACAGTCCCAAGCCAAACACGAGATGTTCTCAAAAACTTTAGTTATCATCTGACCCTCTCTGGAATGAGGCACTCTGATCAAGGGGGCCCAGAAGTTAAGAACTCACAACTAGCAGACATCTGGACCACAGAACCCCCTTCCCCCACCCATCCCCCTGAGCCTGGGTTGATCCCAGAACAGGCAGCAGCTGAGAATTAGGTGGGGGGCTGCCCCCGCCAGGCGGCTGGGAATGCTCAGTGCTGAACATTTACGGACATCTATTCAGAGCTGGATACCGGAAGGCATGTGGCACCACTCCTATGCCTCCCCACCCCCCACAGTCCTACCTTGGTACCAGTCCTGAGGAACCAAGGGGCACCAAGAGGCTGCTACAGGGCAGGGCGGCCAGGCCAGTGGAAGGGCCCCAGGAGACAGTACACCAGCCACGCACCGCTCCAGGCTGTCCACCTCTGCAGTGTCTGGCCTCGTCTGGAGTGCTGGGACAATCCCCACGTCCCTGTGCTCCAAGGGCAGAGCACCCTCAAGACCTAGTGTGGCTCAGTGAAGGTAGCAAAGCCACAGCTGCGCGGTGGCACCTCCTCTCTGCATCCCAGTCCTCAAGCCACATTGGTACTGGACACAGCTGGGTCCCTCCAGGAAGGTGGCATTTAGTGGCCTGCCAGCATGGGAGCTGGAACGGTCTTAGAATGGCCACCTGATTCCATCTCCACCACCCTCAGAGAGAGAGAGGGATCACAAGGTCCTCTCAAAGGGCAGCAAGATACACTTAGGTGACCTCACGGTCACTTTGACTTTTGCCCCTCGTTGGAACAGCCCCTGTAAGGCACGTGAGCCCACCAGCATGCTTCTGTGGCAAGCTGACCTGTTCACTCCCGAGTCCTTTTGTGAGATGACCGACATGGTCTTACAAGCTGTTTTTATGAGCCAGCCAGCTTGCCTAGATCCCTACTTCTCAGAAAAGGAACCCGATCAATCCAGCTTTAAAAAAAAAACTGATACCAGTCAAGTGTTTCTTCCCCACACAATCAGGATTCAGAACCACTCCCTCACCCCGAAACACTCTCCCAGGCCTCTTGGTATGAATCCCCTTCCCCAATCCAGGTAAACTAACGGTGTGTTCTCCTTCCCTCTAGGTTTGTCCTTTTAGAGACGATCCTAGAACTGGAATGATACAGGATGGAACTTTCTCAGACAGGCTGCTTTCACTCAGCAATAATGCCTGTGACATCCACCCAAGCTGTCATAAGGAACAACAGCTGATGACCTTTTTCATTGCCAAGCAACTCTCCGTTGTATGAATGTACCAAAGTGGGCTTGTTTCGTTTTTTATTCACTCGCTTGTTGAAGGACATCTGGGTTGTGTCCAGTTTTTGGTGGTCATGAGGTCATGAGTGGAGTTGCTATAAACATTTGTGTGAACTTGAGTTTCATTTCTCTAAAGTTAACACCCACATGTGAGATTGCTGGGTCATACAATTAGCGTATGTTTAACTTCAGAAGAAACTCCCAAATGTTTTCTAGAATGGTTGTACCATTCTGTATTTACTCCAACAACATATAAAAATTCTAGCTGTGCCTTATCCTTGACAAACATGGTATTGTATTTTTTTATTATTATAGCCATTCTAATAGGTATGAGGTGGATCTTATTCTGGTTCTGTTTCTCTCTAGTGCCTAATGATGTTGAACATATTTAACTTGCCTATTTACATGCCATCTAGACAGTCCCAATGGGAAAAAGTCTGTTCAAGTCCTTTGCCCATTTTTAAGCAAGTTATGATCTTGCTATTGAGTTCTGAGAGTTCTTTATATATTCAAAACACAAGTTCTCTGTTAGTACGTCATTTGCAAATATTTCCTCCCAAGTTGGGAGTCTGTCTTTTCTTTCACTTAGTAGTGTCTTCACAGAGCAAAAGTTTTAAATTTTAATGAGACTCCATTTACCAATTTTTTCTTTATGGACTTTGCTTTTGGTGGAATGTCTTAAGAACTAATCTCAAGTCATGATGAAGATTTTTCTCCTGTGTGTGTGTGTGTGTGTGTGTGTGTGTGTGTGTGTGTGTGTTTGTGTTTCCCCTAAAGGTTATCATTACATTTAAGTCTAGAATACATTATGAGTTAAGTTTTCTGTAACGTGTGAGGTCTAAGTCAAGGCTCAGATTTTTGCTTATCGATGTCCAGTTGTTCCAACACCATTTGTTAAACTACCCTTTGCCCTGTGATTGCTTTTGAATCTTTGTCAAAAATCAATTACCCAAATTTGTGTGCATTTAGTTGTACACGATTCTGCTCCACTGATTTATGTGTCTCCCCCTTAACCAGTATCTGTACCTTAATACTAAGTCTTTAAATAATGTGATTCCTCCAAGTTTATTCTTTCTCAGACTTATTTTGACTATTCCAGTTTGTCTGCCTATCTATGTAAATATTCCAATCAGCTCTAAGGTTAAAAAAAACTCAATACCTATCTATCTATCCACATGCGCGCGCACGCACGCACGCACACACACACACACACACACACACACAGATATACAGGCATATATCTTAGCAATATTGCAGGTTCAGTTACAGACCACTGCAATAAAGGAAATATTGCAATAAAGCAAGTCAAGTGAATTTTTTTTTGTTTCTCAGTGCGTATAGGAGTTATATTTATACTGTAGACTGTTAAATGTGCAATAGCATTATGTCTTAAAAAAGGGGTACGCCTTAATTAAATGTACAGAACTTTATTACTCCCAAATGCCAACCATCACCTGAGCTTTCAGTCAGTCATAATCACTCATCATAGATCACCATAACAAATGCAGTAACAAGAAGTTTTTAAGATTGCAAAGATTACTAAAACATGACACAAAGACACAGTGAGAAAATGCTGTTGGGAAAACGGCACCAATAGATTTCCTTGATGTGAGTTTGCCACAAACCTTCAATTTGTAAAAAAGAGTATCTGCAAAGTGTGATAAAGCTAAGTGCGATAAAACAAGGTATGCCTGTGTAGATTAATGGATCTCAACTTTTCTTCATTACCACCTTTTCCAAGGAGAAAAATTGAAGTTAAAATTCAAGCAATTATTTATAATTAATACTAAAGAACAAGGTTTTGCTGGTTAGAGAGAATTTTATTTCTTCCTTTCAAATCTATTTATTTCTTTTTCTTGTGTTATTGCACCGGCCAGGATGTCAAGTATGATGTGGAATAAACATGTTGAGCATGAACATCCTGAAATTATTCTTGAATTTAGCAGGAAAAACCTCCAATCTTTCATCATGGTGTTAGTATTCTGCAGTGGCTGAGAATGCAGTTTTCAGTGATTGCAACTACTAGCTCATGTACTCTTTCTTGCTGTTTCTTTCTTTCCTCTGTTCTCTTCCATCTTTTTTTATCATGTTCTCATACTTAAGACTTCTTTTCTGTGCCAAAATCAGTAACGTTATACTGGGGAAGGGACACCGTCCTTTCAAATGGGCCATCTAAGGCAGCTAATTATGCATCACCTTGAGGTCTCTACTGAGAAAAATTCTGTGACTTGAACTAAATATTTTTAAATGTGGATTTTTTGGGAAAACTAATATTTAACATTGTTTCTCCTGCATGGCAAAACTGCCTATTCTGCTATTTAAAAACCCTCAATGACTTTATTTTCAACTGGCTGCTTTTTTCATGTACAGCCAAAATGAAAACGTCTAAATTAATTATGTTGTACAAATGGTACCCAACACAAACTTTTTAAAAATTAATAAGACTTTTGTTTTATGTTTGCATTTTGACTATTTTCATAAGGATGTAGGTTGTGTGTTTAACCGTTAATGTTAAAAACTGTGATGTGTATGCAGAATATTCTATATGCATGTTCATGTTTAGAGAATGGCTGTTGACGATAAAAATCAGCTTTCATGTAAAAAAAATCAGGTTGAGGAAGTTTCCTTCTGTTTCTAGTTTGTTGACTTTGTATTTTATTTATTTTATTTTGAGAGAGAGCATACATGTGCATGCATGAGTCGGGGAGGGGCAGAGGAGGAAGAAGAAAATCTTAAGTGGGATCTGCGACTCCGGGCTCGATCTTACGTAGTGAGATCATGACCTGCACTAAAACCAAGAGTCGGATGCTCAACCAACTGAGCCATCCAGGCACCCCTAGTTGTGTTTATCTTCATGAACGATGTTGGGTTTTGTCAGATGCCTTTTCTGTATCAGTTGAAATGAATAAGTGATTTTCTTTGTTAAACTGTTAGAGATTACACTGATTTTCAAATATTGAATTAGCCTTGCATTCTTGATTTAAATCCCATTTTGTCAGGGGCGCCTGGGTGGCGCAGTCGGTTAGGCGTCCGACTTCAGCCAGGTCACGATCTCGCGGTCCGTGAGTTCGAGCCCCGCATCGGGCTCAGAGCCTGGAGCCTGTTTCCGATTCTGTGTCTCCCTCTCTCTCTGCCCCTCCCCCGTTCATGCTCTGTCTCTCTCTGTCCCAAAAAATGAATAAAGGTTGAAAAAAAAAAAAAAATTAAATCCCATTTTGTCATAGTGTATTATGCTTTTTATACATTGCTACATTCGATTTACTAGTATTTGGGGCTTTTAAAAATATTTTTTTATTTTTTTAAGTTTTAGACGGAGAATGTGAGTGGGGGGAATGGGGAGAGCAAGCGAGCGAGAGACAGAGAGAATGAATCTTAAGTAGGCTCCATGCTTGGCACAGAGCCCTATGTGGGGCTTGATCCCATGTCCCTGGAATCACGATCTGAGCTGAAATCAAGAGTTGGATGTTCAGCCAACTGAGGCACCCAGGTGCCCCTACTAATATTCTGTTAACAACTTTTGCCTCAACGTCCATGAGGAATACTGGTTTTGTTACATGGCCCAAAGCATTCCCCTGTCTTCTGTTTTCTGGAGACTGTAGAATCGATATTTATTCTTTCTTAAATGTCTGGTAGAATTTGCCAGTGAAACCAGCTGGGCCTGATGATTTCTTTTTAGAAAGTTTGAACCTATGAATTCAATTTCCTTAAAAGCTATAGGACTACTGGGGTGCCTGGGTGGCTCAGTTGGTTAAGTGTCTGACTTTGGCTCAGGTCATGATCTCGCGGTTCGTGAGTTTGAGCCCCACATAGGGCTCTGTGCTGACAGCTCAGAGCCTGGAGCCTGCCTTGGATTCTGTGTCTCCCTCTCTCTCTCAAAAATAAAAACAAAACATCAAAAAATTAAAAAAAAAAAAAAAAAAAAAAAAGCTATAGGACTATTTAGGTTATCTAGTTCATCTTGGGTAGGTGAGTTTTGATAGTTTGTGGTTTATGAAGAATTGGTCTATTTCATCTATGCTGTATATAGAATAGTCAGTAATATCTCTATCATTTTAATGTCTGTGAGGTCTATAGTGATATTACCTCTTTCACTCTTGGTGTTTGTAATGTCTTCTTTTCTGTTTTGCTTCAGTTGAAAATATTTTTTATTTCCCTTGAGGCTTCCTCTTGGGCTCTGCATCATTTAGAAATGTGTTACTTAATTTCTAAATGTTTGTGGAGATTTTCCTGTTACTGCTGTCAGAGAAGATACTTTGTATGTTTTGATATCTTTTTTTTAAATTTATTTATTTATAGAGAGAGAGAGAGGAGAGAGAAAACAGGTGGGGTAGGGGCAGAGAGAGAGAGAGGGAGACAGAGAATCCCAAGCAGGCTCCGTGCTGTCAGCACAAAGCCCGACACGGGGCTCAAACCCACAAATCATGAGATTGTGACCTGAGCCGAGATCAAAAGTCAACACTTAACCAACTGAGCCACCCAGGCACCCCTATATGTTTTCAGATTTTTTGTTAAAGTTTGTTTTATGACACAGAATATGGTCCGTTTTGGTGAATGTTCCATGAATACCTGAAAAGAATGTCTATTACACTGTTGTTGGGTAAAATGTTCTACAAATGTCAGTGAGATACCCAGTTGGTTGCTGATATTATCTTTTTGCTTGGTGGGTTTTTTTTTTTTATAGTTCTATTGGTTCTGGAGGTTCTGTATTCACTGGATATAAAACTATATGTTGCTAGTTCTTAGTTTCAGTACTTTAAAAATGTTATTTCACCTCTTTCTGGTGTTCATCGTTTCTAATGAGAAATCCACAGTCATTCAAACCGCTGTTCTGTAAGTAATGCATCATTTTTCTCTGGCTGCTTCCAGATTTTTTGCTTGTTTGTGTTTTAATCTTTTTTTTCTCTCTGTGGATCAAACTGGATAATTTCTATTGATCTATCTTTGAGTTACTGACCCTTTCCTTTGTCATTTCCATTCTACTACTGAACCCATCCAGTGAGTTTTTAAGCTACTCTTTCTGAATTTCCAAAATTTCCATTTGGTTCTTCTGCCTTTCATTCTTTACATTTGTCTCAAGAGAATTCACGTTACCTTTTGGGGCATGATTATAATCATTGCTTTAAAGTCATTGTTCAGGGGGTGCCTGGGTGACTCAGTTGGCTAAGTGTCTGACTTCGGCTGAGGTCATGATCTCACACCTCATGAATTTGAGCTCTGCATCGGGCTTTCTGTTGTCAGTGTGCAGCCCACTTCAGTTCCTGTCTCCCTCTCTCTATGCCCCTTCCCAGCTGGTGCTTTCTCTATCTCAAAAGTAAATACTTTTTTTTTCTTTTAAGACATTATTCAGGGGCGCCTAGGTGGTTCAGTTGGTTAAGCATCTGACTTTGGCTCAGGTCATGATCTGAGGTTTGTGGGTCTGTGGGTTTGAGACCTGCATCGGGCTTTACAATGACAGTGCAGAGCCTGCCTGAGATTCTCTCTCTCCCTCTCTCTGTCCCTCCCCCACTTGCCCGCTGGTGCTCTCTCTCAAAATAAATAAACTTAAAAAAAATAGTCGCTGTTCAATAATTCCAAGATCTGTGTCATCTCAGTGTTGGCATCTGTTAATTGTCTTCTATGGGAAGGGACTTGAAATTTCCCTGGTTCTTCATATGCCGAGTAATTTTGGATTATATTCTGGACGTTTAGGATATTGTAAGACTGTAGGTCTTAAATCCTCTACAGAATGTTGATACAGAATTTTGTTTTAGCAGACTCGGTTGGGTTCAGGCTACAAGCTTGACAAGCCTTCTGGGGGTGTTGGTTCCACTGTCAGTTGTGTTTCCAAAGCCTCTCCAGCAGTACGCGGCTCCATCCTGAGCGTGCGCTACCCAGCAATGAGTCTGGGATGTGGGCAGCAGTCTACCTCGTAATTCAGTGTCAGTCTTGGGTGTGCTATTAGGGTCAGATCCTCACAGGTACAGCTCAGGGGTGAGCCTAGGATTTCATGGTGTTTCTGAGGTCACTTTCCCAAGTTCCTCCTTCTCCACGATCTCCCTGGTACTGACCGTTGCCTAGGGTTCCCCTAGGAACCAGTCCTCTAGTCAAAGGGCCGGGGCACAATTATGCCGCTCTACACTATGGCCTTCCCACAACTGTACCTCTACTTGGGACCAAGCAGTGGGCTGATTAAAAGAGAAAAATACATGGGGCGCCTGGGTGGCGCAGTCGGTTGGGCGTCCGACTTCAGCCAGGTCACGATCTCGCGGTCCGTGAGTTCGAGCCCCGCGTCAGGCTCTGGGCTGATGGCTCAGAGCCTGGAGCCTGTTTCCGATTCTGTGTCTCCCTCTCTCTCTGCCCCTCCCCCATTCATGCTCTGTCTCTCTCTGTCCCAAAAATAAATAAACGTTGAAAAAAAAAAAAAAAAAAAAGAGAAAAATACACAGTGGGGGCTAATCCCACTCTGACCACAGAGGGAGGCTGCCCTCACTCAGCATCTCAGGTGCTGTGGGACCCTGCTGCTACCATTGCCATGGGATTGCCAGTGGCCTGGGACACAGGAGAACAAAGAAACAAAAATAACAGAAAAAGCCAGAAGGGCATTTCCCCTACCCTGAGCATCAGGAACCCCCTTTCCTATTCCCTGATCCAGAAGTAGAGGGTGTCTCGCTCTGTTCTCACCATGTGCAGCACCCGGGGCTGCGAGTTAAGGCTGAAGATACAGGAGGCAAAAGACAGACAAACTGAGGGGCACCTGGGTGGCTCAGTCAGTTAAGCATCTGATTCCTGATCTCGGCTTGGGTCATGATCTCACGGTTCATGAGTTCGAGCCCCATGTCAGGCTCTTCACTGATGGCAGGGAGTCTACTTGGGATTCTGTCTCTCCCTCTCTCTGCTCCTGCCCTACTCACTCTTGCTCTCTCTCTCTCTCTCTCAAAATAAATAAACTTAAAAAAAAAAAAAGAAAAGAGGGGTGCCTGGGTGGCTCAGTCGGTTAAGTGTCTGACTTCGGCTCAGCTCATGATCTCACAGTCCGTGGGTTCGAGCCCCGCATTGGGCTCTGTGCTGACGGCTCAGAGCCTGGAGCCTGCTTCGGATTCTGTGTCTCCCTCTCTCTTTGCCCCTCCCATGCTCATAGTCTGTCTCTGTCTCAAAAATCAAAACATTTAAAAAATTAAAAAAAAAAAAAAAAGAAGAAGAAAAGAAAAGCAAACTGCTGACTCAGTGGTAATTTGAAATCTGGTCTTCAACCCCAGCCCGTCCACTGCCATTTACTTTTCTGTTCTCAAATAGCTGCTTCACTCATCTTGTAAAAGCTTTAAAACCAGGCCGCCTGCTTCAGAGTCTAGTGATCCCTGCCTGGCTTCGGTCAAGCTGTCAGCAGTGGGGCTGCCCGTGTGCAGAACTACCCACCACACACAGCCTTTGAATCTTGGTAACACAGCGAGCGGCAGACTCCAAGTGATGCTCTCCTACCTGATCCTTCTCCCTGTACCGCCACGAAGCACAGCACTGGGATGGGGCCACGTCACCCGGCGTCCGTGCCAGAGACACAGGGCAGGGAGGGGGAGTCCAGATAGGTAGGGGCCCTGCCTTCACACCCCAGCACTGTCAAATACGGAGGGCTCCCTGGAAAACTGTCGGAACGTACGAGGACCCCATCAAGGTAAAAAATATGTATGGGCTCGACAAAGAGAACAGGTCACTAAAGGTATTACGAACAAGGTAATCACTGGAATAAAACTAAAACGTGTCCTGAATGCAAATACAAGCAAAGTTACTAGAGCCGAGCCTGGAAGCACGTGTTTGTGTGCATATATACAGAGACGCTAAGGAGTTGTCACAGGACGTAGTAAGAGAACTGACACGAAACCCACCAGCAGTATCTGCAGCCAATAAAAAGAATGAGAAAGACCTAAATATGTCAATAGGGAATAATCGATCCCCAGGAAATATCATTGAGGGAAAATAGCAAAGTGCTCCTTTCTACCTAAAAAGTCACTTTCTGTGTAAGGAGGAGAAAGGAATATATACAGATGTGCTTATATTTGCAAAAAGAAACACTGAAGGAATAAACCAAGAGCATGGCAATGAAGAACTCCAGGGGAGGGACAAGAAAGCAGGAGGTGATAGGGACTGAAGCCAGACTTCTTGGGGTTTTTTGTTTCTTAATATTTTTATTTTTTGTTTTTATTTTATTTATTTACTTTGGCGGGGGTGGGGAGTGCGTGCTTGTGAGGAGGGGAAGGCGAGAGGGAGATGGAGAGAATCTTAAGGAGGCCCCACACCCGGCACAGAGCTCCACGCCCTGAGATCATGACCTGAGCTGAAATCAAGACTGGACGTATAACCCACAGAGCCCCCCAGGCGCCCCTGAAGCCAGACTTATTTGAATAAACCTTCTCATCTCATTTGGCTTTGGAAATATAAAGGTATCTGACAAATTCAGTGTTGGGGGGTGGGGGGAGGAAAGCAATGCCACAAATGGAAAACAGATGGAAGTAAAAGAACCCAACCGGACAAGCTGGTGACACAGGCACACTGTGAAAACAATTATTTCCAGTGCCCTTAGAACACGGCATTCCAACTGTGCATCTTTAACGGGACATGTCCTAAGGACAAAGAAGACCGGCAAAGAAACCTTAAACTCAGAATCCTGTCCGCAGCTGGCCTGTGGGCATTTTCACTCCGAAGTGATTATGTGCGCATACAGTGGAATCTTGTATGTGAGTAATTATGGGAAGGAATCAAGCGTACCCGAAAAGATGTACACTTAAAAATCACAGCCATGGCAAATCCTGTCATGTTACATTGCAACGAACTGGAATGAACTCTCCCCTCTGCCCCAACAGGGCTTTCCTAGTTTTTTACCACAAAGACTTAAAAGCAATGACAACCCAACAGCGGTGAGCACCACGGCCTGTCTCTCTCAGCAGCGCTCTCTACCACAAGCAACCCGGACTCTTGAAGGAGCGGCTGACTGCAAGTCTGGGACAGGAGAGGCACAATATGGGAAACAACATCCTGCTGGACCAAAAGCTACCAAAGGCTGACCTGTGCTGTCAGAAGGACAGGGAGCCAGTGGGAAGGACTCCATTGGCTGAGACAGGATAATCCGAATAGAGAAAGTGTTAAGATGTGCAACTGACACAGGCGTCCACAAAGATGTTGAAAAAAAAAAATATATAAAAGGACCTTCCTTTACCCCTCCCACAAAAAACACCCCCCCCCCCATTCACTGGTTAACATTTACAGTAAGCTAAGAAGTGTTCTCTAAACATTGGTAATTAAGAAAAAAATGAAAGAAAAGCACTGAACTGCTCTTCGTGTAGTTGAAAGTAACACACTAGTCCTGAGTGATGATGGAAAGCTCTTTACAGAAAAATTACAGCTAATCAATATGGAAAGGAAGTGAGAACAGAGCCAGTTTCCTCATCTGGAAAATGGAAATACGTCTCCAGGCAGTGCTGAGGATTGAAGACCAATGCCAAGAACTCTATCGGGCCTCATTAAGCCCTAATAAAATTTACTACCCTCTCTTACCCTCTCTGTAACTCCGGCTCAGAAGAAACCACGCCTACCTCCTCCTTATCACTGTCATCTGCTTAGTTTCTTTCTTTTCTATTTATTTATTTATTTTTCTCACCTGCTTAGCTTCCAGTGAACCGTCTGGAGGCTGGCCCTGCACGTGGTGGGAAGCTTCTTGCCGGCGCTCAGAGAGCTCCGCACACACCCAGAGTGAAGGAAGTAAGGACAGAGATGACACCAAGAGAGGAATCAAGCCATGCAAGCACAGTTTTGACAAGTCAAAGTGAGATCTGAGCCAGACTGTCAGGACAGGAAAGTCGCCTGTGCCGGCATTTTCCTTCCTGATGCCACTGGCACAAATGAAGCAGCCATCAACACCTGAGATCCAGCACGCTGGAGGAGGAAGTGCAAAGGAAGACGACTTCCTCGACTGCACGAAAACTGCGTCATGACAAAGCTGAGCCTTAAGAGGGCTGGCTGGCTGCCAGGGGCCCCGAATGTCCCAAAGTCAACACAGGTGTAACTGCCCGGCAAAGCAACTGGTTTGGAACTCGTTAAGAAAAGGGTGTGTCCGTGGCACTGGCCAACTCACCAGGTCGCTGCTGACCAGGAAAGCTGAAAGGTCCACCAGGACCCACGTGGGGATCATAAAGAAGACAGCGTGGCAGCCCAAGATGTTCAGCAGCCGGAGATGGTGGATCCGTGAATCTCTTAATACCTGAAAAGAGAAAACCTCTTTAAAGGCCGATTGAAACTAAAAATGGCAAGAAGGGCTCCAGTTACCCAGGCCCCAAACACAGTGACTATACAGAAGCCCTGACATCTGACCTTGACCACCAAACCTACCAGTGCCCTATGATGAGACACACAGCCCGTGCCCAAGACAAATATGAAGGACTGAGAGTGAAAAACACCAACACTCAAAACTGGTAAAGCTGTAGTGAAACAGGCACTCTGAAATTCTACTGGTTTATGTCTAAATCAGCTCGTGCACATTCCAGAATGCAACCAGGCAAAGTCTATCAGCAGCCATGAATATCTCACATACTCTGACCCAACAACGTAAGGAAATAACCCGAGACAGAAAACCCGCACACACAAAGATGTTTGTTGCTGTGTTCCTTATAATGAATGGTTGGAGAGCAATAGTTTTTGTCTTAAATACTTATTTTTGAGAGAGCGCGAGTGGGGTAGGGGCAGAGAGCAGGGGACAGAGGATCAGAAGCTGGCTCTGCACTACTAGGTTGACAGCAGCGAGCCTGATGTGGGGCTGGAACTCACGAACCATGAGATCATGACCTGAGCCAAAGTCAGATGCTCAACTGACTGAGCCACCCAGGTGTCCCTAGAGCAGTAATTTTTAATGAAATGGGAGAATGTTGTAATCATAAATGACAATGTACTAATTTTACTTTTCAAAAGCACAATTCTGAAACGTACCTATAATATCACAACTCTAAAAACTGTACGGAAAAAGACCCCTACTAGCATTAACAGTAGTTCTCTTTGGGGCACCTGGGTGGCTCGGTGGGTTAAGCGCTGGACTTCGGCTCCAGTCAAGATCTCACAGTTCGTGAGTTTTGAGCCCCATGTCAGGTTCTGTGCTGACATCTCAGAGCCTGGAGCCTGCTTTGGATTCTGTGTCTCCTCTCTCTCTCCCTCCCTCCCTCTCTCTCTCTCCTCTTCTCCCGCTTGCACTCTCTCTCTCTCAAAAATAATAAACATTAAAAGAAAAAAAAAAACCCAGTAGTTCTTTAGCGGAAAGTACTGTGATTTTGCTCAATAGCGTGGAAATCCCTGGGCGCAGGGCAGGTCTCTACTGATTAGTCATCTCCAGCACCCACTATGGTACCTGACACAAGTTTTCTGATTTTTGGGGGGTGGGGGGGCTTTTCTCTAGTTTTCCACATTGAATATATGCTAATTTTATAAAAGGAAACAAATTACTTAAGAAAATGAAACAAATACAAAACCAGCAGAAGGGCCACAGGATTTTTGTTTGTTTCAACACCAAGGGAATCCCTCCTTGACCGCATTTTCACAGGCTGCCCACCTGTGCATCCGCAAACCACCAGGCAGGTCCCAGACGGTACCCAAATACCTTTTTGGAGAAAATATTCTGAAGCGAGAAGCACAGTGTGGCAGCAAGGGCGCTGATGAGCCCCCACATGTCGAATGACAACTCGGTGACGGTGGCCAGCAGGACGCCGCTGATGATGGGGATGAGCGACAGGTACACCTGCGGGAAGGGGGGCAGGAGGGATGGATGGCCGAGGCTGAGCCAGGCTGCCCCCCACACGCCCCTGGGCCTGGAGGAGAGCCTCGGTCTCCCATCCCTCACCAAAGGGAAGGTCCAACTTTACAAGGCCCAGAGCGTATGCGATGGTTCCTGAGATCTGGTGGCTAAATGGCTCCAAACTTCCGGAGAAATGGGATCCATTTTTGACCTCTAGCTCACCCTTTTCCTACAAAGGACACTTTAAAAGCACTGCAGGAATTTTAGGAGGTGGTATAGGCCCTCTCAAACGCCCCTGAGGGTCAGAGCAAGGGTTCCGGACTGGGGGACCTGAATTCCAGCCCCCCCCCACCCCCCTGCTGGCTGTGGGCCTCAGGCTGTTAGGCTATTTGACTCTCCCCTTTCCCTTTAAGTCCCACTTCTTCCCCTGCGATCAAGAATGACAATCACCTGCCTTATCTGTCTCATAGGGTGGGTCCCTACATATCCTGTCTTCATCGTTAGTCTTTGCCTAGGCCATTCCTCAGTCCTTCCCCACAGTGGAAGGTGCCGGCTCCTTGCCCAAGCTGGGTACAATGTCCCGAACGATAGGGAAACCTGATAAACATGACGTGATATCGAGTGATGAAGCTACACACCTCCCAGGCAACTCGGACCCAGGGAGACAAGTCACACCTGACATCACCCTGGGGGCGGGTTCCAGAGCACACCCAGGTCTTACAGACAAAAAAGAGGCTGAAACAAAAAAATCAGCCAGAAGTGGCCCAATTTCTATAAGCCGATCCAGGGCACCGCCACTCTGAGTTACATAAAATACAGGATGCCAGAAACCAACCACCTAGAGAAGAGGCGCTCTGTCCAGCACGAAATGGATTCCAGCTGGGACGACAGGAGTCGCACTTCCACTTAAGGACAAGGAGCAAGGCCGTCTCTGGCTGAAGCCACAGCTCCTCTCGCCCCAAGCCAGGAAATACCCAGGCTTGGCATCTTGAACAGACACTGGATTGTGCCCAAAGCATCTTCCTTATGCAGTCCTAGGCTCTGCGTGTTGCTTTCGTTTCCAGTCCCAGACACTCACAGTTCCTGGTTGTTTTTATTTCGAAGACTTTGTTGGATTTTGCCAAAATCACTCTTTTGACTAGCACCTCACTTCGGACCCCAGAAGTCCCCAACCTGACTGGGGTCACTCGCGAAGAAGTGAAACTTTGTCAGAGTTCCAGCAAGATGTCATGTGTTCCATTCCGGGTCCCCCTGGAGGGGCACGTGGGGCCCAGCCAAGATGGGACCGAGTCACTGCCCACTAGCAACCACACGGAGGGAATCAAAACACGAAGGGAAGCTGGACCTGAGAGGGACAGGTGTGTCCCCAAGACCACACGGCAGAGACAACTCGGGGACACACACACTGCACACCACTGCCTCCAAAGTGATTACAGAACATTAGTGAAAGGGCCACCAGAAGCCTCTAAGCAGACTTCCTGATTTGACAGGAAGCCAGGAGTCGCGACCACGTCACCAGCTGGGCACCAGCCAGGAAGCCCTTGGGGCCCCCACCGGCCCAGAACCCTCCCAGGTTACCTTGGTGCTTTGCTTCTCTTTCATGATGATCCGGGACAGGAGAACCACCCAGATGGGCATGGTAGCCTTGACTGCAAAGAGAGGCCAGGGGGCTCTCAGGGAGCCGTCTCCGTCCCAGAACCCACCCTGGGACCCTGTCCCAACTCCACTAGTGCGATGGGAGCGCCTGGCAGCCCTTCAAGCCTCCTCGGCCCTTCTCTTTCCGGGGAGCTTCCCCGCAGCCCAATAGCTGCGACCCGACCTGCTCAGCTCCCAGCTCTCTTCCCAGCCACTTCCCTCCTCTAGACCCCTGTGCGAGTCGCTCCTCTGCTAAAAGTCTCGTTGGCCCCCAGCCCCGTGCCAACAGAAGTTGACTTCTCGGTCTGGTATTCCAGGCCGTCGGGCCGCAGCCCCGCCAGCGCACTCCTACCCACGCGCCGGAACCCCGGGCGGCGCGTCCCGGCCGCCGCCCCCCAGGCCGGCCGCTGCACCCACCAGTGTGCGCGTAGGACACCGGCACCTTCCAGATGCTGACGTGCGCCGACACGGACGCGAAGTACTTGCCGAAGGCGAGTGGCAGCACGTAGCGCGGGTAGAAGCGCGGCGGCAGCAGCGGGCCGGGAGACGGATGTGGGCCGGGCCCGGGGCCCGAGACGGGCGGCGCGGGGGGCACGCGCCAGGCGCGCAGCAGCGGCGGGAGCCCCGCGCACAGCGCCAGGATGTGGCACAGCGACACGGTCACAGGGAACGGGAAGGCGCTCAGGATCACCTTGTTGACCACGTTACCGCCCGCGCTCAGCGCGTACCACAGGAGGCACAGCGCCGCCACCCGCGCGCCCTCGCGCGCCCCGCCGCCGCCGCCGCCCGCCGCTCCCGGGCCCCCCGCGCCCGCGCCCACAGCCGCCGCCGCCGCCATCCTGCCCGAGCGGCCACCTCTTCCCGCCCGTCCGACGGCCCGACGCCGGGCGGGGGCGGGGCCGGGTGGAGGCGGGCGCGCCGGCCAACGCCGCTCTCCACTGGTCGCCGCTGCCTTGCGTCACCGCCTCGCGCCGGCCGACGCGCCCGCCACCACGTAGCGGGCGCGGGCCCCGCCCCTCGGGTGGGCTTCCGGCGGCGCTAGGCCTATCCCGGAAGCGGAAGGGGGGGGGACGCGGACCCTAGCTCGGTCGCCGCCGGGTTTCCCCGCCGGTGGGTTGGCCTAGGGGACCCGGAGCCAGGTCTCGAAGTGAACGGGCAGGAGCGCAAAGACCCTATCGCGTCAGCGTCTGTGATCGGGCCATCCAGCCGGGGGTCAAACCTCGATGTCCACGCTACATCGGCTCCTTTCAGCCAGATTCCTCATGGGCAGGAGGCAGTGGCGGCGGACAGCAAGGGTAAAAGAGCAGGTCTTTACTGAAAAGAAACCAAATTGTGAAAGCTTTCCATAAGCTACATCCTTTTTCTGCAAAAACACGGGAACGGACTCCCGTGGCCGGACTCCGATAGAGGGGCAAGCCCGGTCTCTGGGAGCTCGTTCTGAGAATCACTGCGACGTGCGCTGCGCGGTAGGTATTACCCCATCCCCATTTCACAGACGGACAGACCGAAGCCCAGAGAGGGGAGGCGACTTGGCTCAGGTCCCCTGGCCCATTCGGGAGCTGTGGCCGTGGTAGTCTACTTGGGCACCTGTCTCCAGAGCTCTTGCCGGAGGGAGAGGTGCGAGGCCCTGAGCGCTGATGCCCAAGGCCAGGCTAGAGCAGCCCCAGACCCTAGCAGAGGAAACAGGATGGTGTTTTCAGCAAGATGTTCCTATACTGAAAGACTGATGTGTGTTCCAAACATCACGTACTGACGAACTTTCCGGGGAGGGGGGGGCGGGAAGTGGGGGGTTAAGCTGCCCTTTTACAACGTCCTTACTTGGCAAATTATAAAGTGGCAACCCAATGATTTCCAATATGCGAGAGGGAAATCTCAGCTTAACCGTGTTCCCCAAAGCAGGCACTATGTTTGTCCTGGGCTTACTGGACACTCAGAAGTGGTCCCTGCAGGTGGGGGCAGGGAGCAGGGACCCATCCTAACGCCCAGGTCTGAGAAAGGGAGATGCTCATAAGATGCCAACCTGTACCCGAGTATCTTACAGCTGTGCCTACACAGCTGTGACCCTTTGTCACAGAGCAAATCACTTCCTGGGGAAGTCCACACAGCAGCAAGGCTGGCCCACATTACAGGCCACAGTGGACTTAGAAAGGAACTAGTTTCTCCATAGCAAACAGTTCTCTGATACGGCTTTTTTTCTTTTCTTTCTTTCTTTCTTTTTTTTTTTTTTTTTGTTGTTGCTTAAACTCTGGTCATTTAACTTAGTCCTCACAGCTCTGGGGTAAGCACTTTCATCTCCCACATGCGGACACATGCATAGAAGTGAAGGGATTAGGGGCGCCCAGGTGGCTCAGTCGGTTAAGCGTCCGACTTCAGCTCAGGTCATGATCTCGCGATTCGTGAGTTCGAGTCCCGCGTCTGGCTCTGTGCCGACAGCTCAGAGCGTGGAGCCTGTTTCGGATTCCGTGTCTCCCTCTCTCTCTGCCCCTCCCCTGCTCACGCTCTCTGTCTCAAAAATAAACATTAAAAAAATAATAAAAAAAAAAAAAAAAGTGATTAGCATAGAGCCACGCAGCTGATAGGTTGCAGGTCCAGAATTCAACCTGACTGTCCTCAAAGCCACTTCGCCGATCCACTGGGCGCCCATCCACTTCGCCTTATCTTGGGGTGGGTGTGCCCCGCACCGAGGCCATGTCATAGATCCCTGCTGGTTCTGAAATTGTGGTTCTGGGTTGACTCCCAATGCTCCCGGACCCCTTGTTTTGCCCCGTGGGACTGTTCCCCTTCAGGGGAGGCAGCTCCCTCATCTGTGAAAGGAAGTAGGTACGTCCAACGTGACCTGTTCCGGACTAAAAAAAAGACCTGAAAACCAGAATCTTAGCTTATGGCTTCAGGGATGAGGGAGAAGAAGGAAATATTATCACTTTGTAGTCAAGGCAGAAAAGTTACTTTTAAAAATAGCACCAGCCACACACTAAGACAGCCCCAGGCCTTCATGAGGAGCTAGAGGCCTGGGACCAGAGCCAAGGGTGGCTTTGCCAGACATGGCTCTGGGCCATGCCCTGTAAGAACTACAGCTTTTTGTGGGGTAAAACGAGGTTACGGAGACCTGGGACATGGAACCTCTGTGGAGGGCTTCCCTGGGGCAGGAAAGGACTGGACAGAGGCGGGGTAGCATTCCTGCATGTGGACAGTGACCAGCATCTGTCACCCAATGCTAGTAGGTGACCCCGGAGGCGGGACAGGCAACAAACGGGCCCGAATGAGTGAAAGGCAGGTGGAGGTCAGTCTTCATGCAGAAGGTTAATAGGCTGACTTCGCCACTCCTGGCCCTGCCGGCCTCCCTGCAGTCTGGCCGTGCAGCCCAAACCTTGGACACCGGGTCCACATCTTCGCAAATGCAGAAAGGCTGATTTGCCTGTAAGGGACCAAATTAATAACGGTTCTGAGACTGGTTTGTGCAAATGGTTTTTTTTTTTTTATTTCCACATTTATATCACAAGTTGTCCACTTACTGGACCAAATAGCAAAGTTGCTCCCTTCTGTGTCCTGAGAACACAGAAGTCTAGGTACTGTACATTCACTAAGGCTCCTTGTTTTTGCAAATCGCGTTTATGACAAATAACCATAAGGCAAACGAATCTAAAGGAATGGTTATGAGTGTTTCCAGCGCACAGACAGGTCTCCTCTTGCCCAACAGTACAGCTTACACACCAGTAGCACCCGCGATTACTTTTGTCTTTGGGGTGGGGTGGGGAGGGGGGGAATCTGGAAAGGTGAACTTTTCAAGATATGTGCAGGAAGGGGAAAACGAAAAGGGAGAAAGAAAGGAAACTTATTTGGCTGATGGTCAGATGGAAAAGGCGGATAAAATAAACTCCTAGAACACTTAAATTTTTGCAGCATTTTTTTCAAAACTGGGTCTTAACCGAAACCAGATGAAAATGTGTGGATGCCCATGGAGCGCAGGTCATAGCAGCCGGCCAGCTGGCCCGCTGCAGCTGCCGAGCTTCTGGCACCGTAACTGAAGCACTGGCCGGTGGGGGTGCAAACAGAGGCCACGGTGCACGTACACCCACTGCCTCACACACTCAGGGCCAAATTTAGAAAAAGAAAACGCAAATGGATGAGATGCGTGCTTCTGTTGCTGTGTTTAAAGGTAACCTCTCCCACAGGTTTTCTGTGCCTGCCTGCAACTGAGGTCCCAGCTTACAGGTGCTGGGAAGTGTCCACACCGCTTCCGGGGTGGGGAACTGACGCTTTTTATAGCTGGTTCGCTATAGAGTTCTGAACTCACTTTGCCGGCCTTCCTTCCACACGGTCCTTCCTTTGCAATTTTGTTAGTAAACTGGTAGCAGCATTTCACAAAAGAAGGAGAATTTTGAGGGAAGGGCTTGGAGAGACCTCGAGACTCCCGCCCCCTCCCTCCGCCCCGGGCCGGACTCCCCGGCTTCCCAAGCACTGGGGGCAGCCCGCCCGCCGTGCTGACTGCAAGGTGGGAACGCACCGAGAGGCCGCCGGGCCGCTCAGTCCAAGCAGACATAAGGCAGAATGTTCAACCGCCCGTCGTCGCCGTGCGGGTCGAGCGATATGCACTGCGTCCAGTCATACCAGTTACCCTGTGTGTCCTGACACCCGTTCACCCCAGGCCACCGGTGGCCCTGGATTCTGTCCAGATCGTCCTGTGTGACCTCGCGGCTCAGCCCCGGGCGGTCCGTGGGCGCGCTGTGAGGCACCAGCACGTGCGGCTGCCTGGCCCCACGCCGGGTGCTCTCCTCCTGCCTCAGGTACTCGGACATGAAGTGGTGGGCGCCCGGGGTCTGCGCGCCCGACGAGGAGAGCAGGCTGCTCTGCCGGCTCAGGTAGGACTGGATGATCTCGTTGCGCGACAGCTCCTTCCAGTTCGTCTGTTCGAAAGGGCTCTGGAGGCTGGCCTTGGCCTCGGGCTTGTCCAGCTCTGTCCTGGGCTGCTCTGTGTGCACGGGGCTGTCAGCCCGCACTGGCTCTTTCTGGGTCAGAGGTTTGATCTGTCTGGTCATGGGGTCAAAGGTGAGCTTCCGCTCTTTTAACCGGACGGGCTTGACGCCCGCCTCGGCCGCCTGCCCGTCCAAGTTCACCGTGTAGTCACGAGGCCGGTACCTCTTCTTCTTTTTGCTGTCCGAGCCGCCAGAGGAGGCAGCGTCGCTGTCCGCCTTGGAGGAGTCTGGGGAGAAGCCGGCCCGGGGCAGCAGGGGCTCGGCCGGCGGCAGCCCCACTTTGCAGCCCTGCCCTGCCGGCCGCTGGTGGCCCTCGGGCTGCTCCAGCCAGCGCACCGGGCTCTCCGCACTGGGCAGCAGCTCGAGCCGCCTCACGGGGGGCGTGGACGGCCGGGCCAGCGGAAGCGGCGACGGCACCTGCGTGGCGTCGAGCGGCTGGGGCCGCGGAGAGGGGCTGGGCGTGGAGCCCTTGGGCGCGTACGGGCTCCGCTGCCGGGCAAAGGAGCCCTCGTGCCGTGAGTTCCGGGGACTGAAAGAGCAGCGAGGCGGCCCCTTGGGGTGGGGGGGGCCCGGAGTCTCGTCCACCCGGTCCAGCTGCTGCAGCACCGCAACCTTGGTCTGCAAGCAGGGCCCGGGCGGCTTGCCGAGGCCCGGGGAGCTGGTGTGCGGCCGCACCGCGTTGACGGGAATCTTGCCGCCGTGCTTGTCGTTCTCGCCGTGCTCCAGGCGGCCACCCTCGGGGCCCGTGTGCCCGCTGCCGTCCAGGGGGCCGGGGAAGCTCTCGGGGCTCCCGCCGATCCCGTTGGTGGGGAGGGGGGAGGAGTTGGGTACCAGGGAGTCGTGGCTCGCCTTGGAGACCTTGGGAGGTGGCCCGGGGTGGCCGAGGTCACGCTGGTCTCCCCGGCGCTTGCGGCTGCCCAGCCTGTCCAGCCGATGCCCCCGCAGCCTCTGGAGGTCAATGCGGTTCTTCAGGTCGTGGATGCTCTTGGGCGTGCCGGCCGCCCCCGCCTCCGGCCGGCAGTTGTGAGCACCCCCGTTGGCGGAGCCGGCGCCCCCCGCCAGTCCCCGCAGCGCCGCCTCATTCTGGTGCACGGGCTCGATGAGCTTCTGCCAGCTCCGCAGCAGCTTCTTGGCCCGCTTGGCGAGCTCCTCGTTCTTCGTCTTCTTGCGGACGTCGTTGATGAGCTTCCCAAGTCGAGTTTCCTGCAACCAGAGAGGGACGATGACACGCTTCTGGGACAGGAAGTCCCCCGTGAAAAGGGAGCAGAGCCGGAAACCGTGGGAAGGGCCCCCCTGGTCTTTGGACTAACCCCACTGACCCTTCCATCACAGAATTCCTGGACACAAAACCCATAGGGATTTGGGGGTCCTTTGTGACATCTACCTTCTCAAATTTAGTCCTCAAGCCTTAGGGCCCGAGGTGGCATCTCAGAAGCACCATCCCACAGGCTCCCGGCACCTGGAGACTGGGGACTGTCAAGGCCAGTGCAAGAGCACTTTGCCAGGGAAGCTCTCTGGGTGAGAGCGCTCTATGGCCAGGGCAACAGTGAAAGGAGGGATGGAGCCAGCCTGGCTCACCGGAGACGCCCCCAGGCATGCCTCCCAGCCGGCCCCGCAGCGTGACAGACACCCTGTGCAGGAACGGGCCCCAGCCAGGGAACTAAGGCTACCCAATTCCCACGCTACCCAGAGGAAGACGTGGCTTTTGGCATAGCACAGGTTGGGGGGGCGGGGGTGCTGCACCCCCGCCACATGGCACTCGCAAGTCCTCAGGTTGGGGAAGCCTGGGCCCGGCCCACCCGGCTCCTCCCAGCGTTGGATGCCGGGGACACTCACCTCCAGCGCCTCTTTGGTAATGGGGTATTTCTCCAGGCTGGAGATGACTTCCAGCACCGCCACCATGTTCCGGATCTACAAAACAAGAGCCACTTGTCAGACGTCTGCCCTTCTCTCTGTCCTAGCCCACTCTGGCCTCTGCGTCCCCAAGAGCCAGTGGAGTCAGTAACACCAGAGCCCTCGCCCCACGCAGCCTCCTACCTGCTCCTAAGGCCAACAAGGCGCCCAGTGGTCACCCCCATCCACCTCCTCTAGTGCATGGGGTACAGTTTACCAGAAGCCCATCCATGGTCATGCCCACCTGCCCAGGTGCTTGTCACAAAGCTGAGACTTGTGACATGTATAAGCTAGGATCTGCTCTTGCTATGGGAGATGTGCTCAACCCTGCCACCTCATGGGGGGGGGGGGGGCAGGATGCTGAAGGATTTAGCAAATAAAACACTAAGCTTAAAAGATCCATACCAGCATTCCTCCTTGCAGTGTTCTTAGCTTTAGTGCACTTCACAGATACTGTGTCTTTCACAAACTGAAGGTGTGCGGCAACCTTGCATCGAGCAAGTCTACTGGGGCCATTTTCTCAAAAGTATCTGCTCACTTCGTGTCTCTGTGTCACATTTTGGTAATTCTCACATTTCAGACTTTTTCATTATTATTATTATTTGTTATGGTGAATGGTGGCCAGTGATTTTTAGTATTTATTTATTTTGAGAGAGAGAGAGACAGTGTGAGTGGGGGAAGGGCAGAGAGAGAGGGAGAGACAGAATCTCAAGCAGGCTCCAAGCTGCCAGAGTAGAGCCCCACGTGGGGCTTGAACTCACGACACCACAAGAGATCATGACCTGAGCTGAAACCAAGAGGCAGACAGACACTTAACCGACTGAGCCCCTCAGGCGCCCCTGTGATTAGCGATTCTTGATGTTACTGCTGTAGTTGTTTTGGGGTGCCACAAACCACACCACACAAGAGGGCAAACTCCGTGATACTGTGTGTGTTCCGCCTGCCCCACTGCCCAGCCCCTCCCCATCTCTCTCCTCTCCTTGGGCCTCCCTGTTTCCCGAGACACAACAGTGTTGAAATTAAGCCAACTGGCAATCCTACACTGGCCTCTAAGTGTTCAAGTGAGATAAAGAGTAGCATGTCTCTCACTTGAAATCAAAGGCTAGAAATGATTACACTAGAGGGGAAGGCGTGCCGGAAACTGAGGCAGGCTGGAAGCTGGTAGGCCTCTTGCGTCAGCGTCAGTTAGCCTGGTTGTGAAGGCAAAGAAAAGTTCTTGAAGGAAATTAAGGTGCTTCTTCGGTGAACAAACATGAGCGATAAGAAAGCAAAACTGTGTTACTGCTGATGTGGAGAAAGTCTGAGGTCTGGATAGAAGGTCAAACCACCACGACGTTCCCTTAAGCCGAAGCCTCGTCCGGAACAAGGCCCTAACCCTGTAATTCTACAAAGGCCGAGAGAGGTGAGGAAGCTCTCACGTTGGAGGCCAGCAGACACACATCGGGTCACGAGGTTCCAGGAAAGACGCCATCGCCCCTGACGCGGCAGCGCAAGGCGAAGCGGCAGGTGCAGACGCAGAAGCTGCAGCAAGTGATCCAGAAGATCTAGCCGAGATCATTCGCGAAGGTGGTTGCAGTCTAAACAAGACTTTTTTTTCTCTAAAAATTTTTGGAAGTGTATTTATTTTGAGCATGAGTGGGGGAGGGTCAGGGAGAGAGAGAATCAGAAGCAGGCTCCGCGCACGGTCAGCATGGAGCCTGTTGTGGCCTCAGTCTCATGAACCGCA
Source organism: Leopardus geoffroyi (assembly GCF_018350155.1). Lineage (NCBI taxonomy): Eukaryota > Metazoa > Chordata > Mammalia > Carnivora > Felidae > Leopardus > Leopardus geoffroyi. The sequence continues at coordinate 12,359,383 of NC_059331.1, forward strand.
AGCTCACGACCTGAGCCGAAATCAAGAGTCCACCGTAACTAACTGAGCTAAATAACCCATGTAGGCGCCCCTAAGCAACAGATTTTCAGCGGAGGCCAAACAGCCTTCTATTGGAAGAGGATGCCATCCAGGACTTTCAGAGCTAGAGACGAGAAGTCAATGCCTACCTTCAAAGGACAGGCTGACTCCTACTGGGGGCTAATTCAGCCGGTGACTAAGCTGAAGCCTGGGCCGATTTACCACTTGGAAAATCTTAGGGCCCTTCAGAGTAATCGGCGCTGCCTGTGCTCTAGAAATGGAACCACAAAGCCTGGAGGACAGCACATCTGTTTACAACATGGTTTACAGACTCTTTTAAGCCCACTGTTGACGCTTACTGCTCAAAAAAAAGGATTCCTTTAAAAATATGACCGATCAAAAAAAAATTAAAAAAAGAAAAATAAATATGACTGCTCACTGACAACACACCCAGTCACACACAAGCTCCGACAGGGATGTGCAAGAGATTCACGTGGTTTCCATGCCTGCTGACATAACATTCATTCTGTGGCCCATGGATTAAGGAGTAATTTCAACTTTCAAGTCTTATTAAGAAATACATTTTGTAAGGCTGCTGGATCTGGGCAAAGTAAACTGAAAGCCTTCCAAAAGGGTTTACCGTTCTACATGCCATTAAGGATATGTGTGATTCATGGGAAGAGGTCAAAATGTCAACGTGACCAGGAGTTCGGAAGAAGTGGATCCCAGCCCTCACGGATGACTTTGAGGGTTCAAGACTTCAGTGGAGGCAGTGACTGCAGGTGTGCTGGGAAGAGCAAGAGAACTAGAATCCGAAGTGGAGCCTGAAGACAACAGGCCTGCAGTGCTCCGATCTCGTGACAAAACTTGAACGGAAGAGGAGTTGCTTCTAACGGACGAGGAAAGAAGGCTTCTTGAGCTGCAATCTGCTCCTGGTGAAGATGCCGTGAAGACTGTTGGAACGACGACACAGGGTTCAGAACGTCACAGAGGCAGAGTCGAGGGGGCAGCAGCAGCGGGATTTGAGGGGACCGACTCCGATTCCGAGAGAAGTCCCACCGTGGGTGAAACGCCACCAAACAGCATCGCATGCTGCAGAGAAGGCGCTCGAGAAAGGAGGGCTGCTTCGATGCAGCAAACTTTACTACTATCTTATTTAAGACATTGCCACAGCCACCCCAGCCGTGAGCGACCACCACCCCGATCAGTCAGCAGCCATCACGTGGAGGCAGGACCCTCCACCAGCAAAAACATTTCTACTCGCAGAAGGCTCAGATGACGGTTAGCATTTTTTTAGCAATAAAGTATTTTTTAAGTTTTTAAAATTTTTATTTAATTTTATTTTTAAAAAATGTTTATTTTTGAGAGTGTGAGCGGGGGAGGGGCAGATAGAGAGGGGGACAGAGGATCTGCAATGACAGCAGAGAGCCTGATGTAGGGCTTGAACTCACAAACCACGAGATCATGACCTGAGCTGAAGTCGGACGCTTAACCGACTGAGCCACGCAGGTGCCCCCCAAATTTTATTTGAGGGACAGTGGGCGCATGCACTCACAGGTGCACAAGCGGGGGAGGGGCAGAGAGAGAGACAGAGAGAGAGAGAATCCCAAGGCTCCATGGGCTTGATCCCATGAACCATGAGAGCATGACCTGAGCCGAAATCAAGAGTTGGACACACGGGCGCCTGGGTGGCTCAGTCGGTTAAGCCTCCTACTTCAGCTCAGGTCATGATCTTGCGGTCTGCGAGTTCGAGCCCCACATCAGGCTCTGTGCTGACAGCTCAGAGCCTGAAGCCTGTTTCAGATTCTGTGTCTCCCTCTTTCTCTCTCCTCCCCCTCTCATGCTCTGTCTCTTTCTTCTCAAAAATAAATAAACGTTAAAAAAAAAACAAAAACAGTTGAACACTCAACTGACTGAGCCACCCAGGTGGCTCAGCAATAAAGTATTTTTAATTTAAAGGTATGTACATTGTTTTGTTTTGTTTTGTTTTAGATGTAATACTACTGAACATTTAACAGACTATGGTACAGTGTGAATATAACATCTACAGTAAAACCTTGATTTGCAAGCATAATTCCATTCCAGTAACATGCTTGTAATCCAAAACACTCATATATCCAAGTGAATTTCAAGAACCATTGGTTCAGTTGTGCTCATGTGACATCCAGCGTCATATACTACTTGTGTTGCAAGACATCATTTATCAAGTTACAATTTATTAGAAATGTTTGCTCGTCTTGCAGAACACTCACAGAATAAGTTACTTGCAATCCAAGGTTTTACTATATATGCACCGGGAAACCAAAGCACTCATTGGCCTCCCTTTACTGCGATAGTTGCTTTATTTCGGCAGTCTGGAACCCACCCCACAGTATCCCTGCATGCCTGCACACAATCATCCGATCGGTTTGGTCACATTAGCAAGACCTTTAGAGTTCATCCAGAGACACCAAAAAGTCACAAAGTGGGGAGATGACAGATGCCACAGTGCCGTGAGGATCTGTATCTGGAACACAGAGAGAACCTGGCCCGGGAGACATGAACAGGCACCGGGCGGAACGGGAAACTGCAGCACCTGTGCCCAGCTTTCTCCAGAAGCCACGAGCAGCTGCCCTGCAGACATGCCCACCAACCGGCAGAAGTGGCATCTGATGGTACTAGGTAGTTCAGGGGCCCAGCCAAGCCTGGGGAGGGATGGGCTTTGTCTGGTGGTCTCCTGTTTGCAGATCTGACCCAGCCACTCCATGCCCCCCGTCATTCGATGTGTTTTCACACAGCCCTGCTTTGTGTAACGTAACCACCCTGTGGGGAAGGTACTATTACCACCACGTTTTACAGACAGGAGAAGGCACACAAAGGTGCAGGTCAGGTGGTCAAACGTTATGACATCAATGTCTTCCAAGAGTCAACGGAACAGAATGAAAATTCCAAGAGCAACAGAAATGATCAACTGTAGTTTCAGTGCATCGACAAGACAAAGCTCAGACCATGGGGAGTGAAGTCACAGAACATACAGACTGCATGATTCCATTTACACCAAACATCAGAGCAAAGTCACAAATTAAATTTAAAATTTGTCAGACTTGGCCCCTGGCTGGCTCTGTTGGTAGAGCATGTGACTTTTAGTCTTGGGGTCACGAGTCTGAGCCCTATGTTGTATATAGAGCTTACTTAAAAAATACACACACACACACACACACACACACACACACACACACACACACAAGCAAAAACTCTTAAGTCTTCTCGAAGAAACGGGAGACTATCTTTGCAACCTTGGGGTAGACAAAGATTTCTTAAGACCCCCCAAAGCAGTAACTGCCCAAGAAAAAAGCCTGACAAACTGGGCTTCATCGAGATTGAGAACTTCCACTTACCTCAAGAGGCAAACAGCCCGGGAGCACTGACAAAGCGTGCCCAGTGAAGGACGTAGCTCTGGAAGAGGTGAAGAACTCCCTCAGCTCAACAACCCCCAGCAGCTGCAGGTTTTGGTGGGCTGGCCGGCTGGGGGAGCCCATAGACCAGGAGGAAGCGCCCCCTCCCTTCCAAGATCACACAGTGAGCCCATCACATGCCCACACACACTGAACGGAGCATGCAGGCGAACGGGAAGGGCACGAGGAAAGGTACATGTCCCACCCAGCCACCACCACCACGGTTCCCTGTAGGTTTCCAAAAATATTCCTTGCATTGTATATACACTTACCGCGCATTAAAAACAACAACAACAAAGCAAAACATGATTCTATGCCTTGCTTTTCTCACTAACATCAGAAACAACCAGCATCGCAGACATCCCCCCTTCCCTCTTGCTTCCAGTGGGGTGGGGGTGGAGTGGGGGGGGGGTACTTGATCAGAGCTGTGTCCCCCCCTTTTCCACTTACTGTTACAAACAAGGTTGCAATCCCTACCTTTACTACAAGAGATCCTGGGCTAACACACAAACTGCTAGAGGGGCTATTGGCACAAGGACCAGGAAGGATTGTAATTAGCCCCCAGGGAGGCAGCTCCAATTCCAGGCCCACTATAGGAGAGGAAGGCGGGAAAGCCTGTTTCCCAGTCCTTGCCAGTACTGTGGTGTATCAGTTTCCCGTTGTTGCCAAAATGATGCACATGATCACAGAAGGAGAGGCTTAAACAACATGCGTATATATATCATGTCAGTTTGGGGTGGGGGGGGGGGACGGACAGTAATGTGGTTCAGGTGGCCCTGTGCTGAGACCCAGCACAGGAGGGTAGGCAAGCTGCCCTCCTTTCAGGGAAGTTCTCAAGGCCGTTTCCTATTCCTTTCCGTGTTGACAGAATTACGCCTCCTTGCTGTAGAATGAGGGCTCCCTTTTCCTGCTGGCTGGCTGGCTGGCTGGCTGGCTGGCACTGAAGGCCATTTCAGCTTCTAGAGGGCACTGCATTCCCCAGCTCATGGCATCTCAGTTCACTTCCCACGTCTGCAACAGCACCGAGTCCTCACACTGCACCTCTCTGACCCGGCCAGACAAGGGTCTCTACTTCTGAGGATCTGATTAGGCTGGGCCCCCCTCGATACTCCAGGTATGTACCCTTCACACCCACATAGTCCCTTCTGCCACACAAGGTACCACGTGCCCAGGTTCTGGGGACTAGGATGCAGACATCCTTTGGGGCTTTTACTCTGCTGGCCACATGCATTCCTCGGCTTTTCTGATCTGCCTTCTTTGCAGCTGAAGGCAGCTGTCACCTCCACCCGCCACCTCAAGTTCTTGGTGTCTTTTTTTTTTTTAATGTTTATTTACCTTTGAGGGAGACAGAATGAGGGGCAGAGAGAGAGGGAGACATGGAAACTGAACAAAGCTCCAGGCTCTGAGCTGTCAGCAGAGAGCCCGACGCGGGGCTCGAATGCACGAACCGTGAGATCATGACCCGAGCCAAAGTCGGATGCTCAACCGACTGAGCCACTCAGGTGCCCCTCCTGGTGTCTCTTCTGAGTGTAAACTGCAGTGACCACACAGCAACAACAGTGGCCCTCACTCTGCCCGTCAGAGCTCCCACAAAGCTGCCCCTATGCCACGGGGTCCAATCTGCACGTTGGCAACAAAGGCCTCCCCTCGCAGTGTTTTCATTCAGGGCTGTGTCCAGGAACACATCTGGATGGCCCCCCAAACCTACTCCAAGCTGCACTGAGGGAAGGGGTCTGAGAGGAGACACTCCATCACTTACATGCCTTTGACACGCCACAGACAGGGACCCTGAGCAAGAGGAGACGGGGCAGTGAGGAGGCCGGTACCACAGGGACAGCGAGGCCGCCGTCTCCCTGTCCCCAGCCCTGGGATTCCAGCCCTGATGGGCTCCTGGGCTTGCCACATGGCCTGTCTCCACCCCAGTGACTTCACCCTGGTATATTTAGAGCCCTGGGTCCCATACACTCCTGAACCTCAAGGCAGGCTCTGGGCAGCTCTGCAGGCCAGCGTCCCAGGGCCACATGCAAACCTCTTGCTGTCAGGAACAGCCTGGCACACCTGCACCGGTGGCCCTTTCCTGCTCTGGCTATCTCCCCTGGGATTCATTCTCAACAAAAACAAGAACACCTCTCAAAACCACCTGCCAAAGGGCTGTCCCAAAAGGGGCAGAATTCGTAAAAGAAGGATGTCTGAGCGCCCGAAGTCTCTCATTTTCTCATTAAGGTTCCTTCGATAGATGCAGATTAATTTGTATTTCCTTAACAATTAATGAAGCCGAGTGTCACCTCCCCTTTCTACCAATGATGACTGCCCATGTGAGCCGCTCACCATTCCAAGCCCACTTACTCTCTAAGACCACCCTCTTTATTGGAAACAATTAGTCACCCGGCCAAGGAGCCCACAGGGTGGTGGTGGTGGTTGCCCCACCCTGTGCACATGGCAGTTGGGCAAGGAAGGTGTCAGGAGTGGGGGAGGACTACTCTGGAAGTGCAAGGAGCAGGCAGGGCAGGTGGGGAAGGCTGGGCAGTGGTGGCACAGAGAGGACCCCAGAGGTCTGTTCCAAGGCAGGGCAGGAAGTCGGCAGGTGATTACTGGCGGAAGTGACTCCTTAAGTATCTCACGGAGTGCCTTCGGATCCTAGACTGGAGGTTGACGGGCATAATCAGGTATCCTCAATAAGACAGGAAAGTCAACGCCACACAGACAGCTGTGCCAGCCAGCGTCTCCAGCATCAAATACACAGGCACCCCCTAAACAAGGCGCCTCCCAACTCCGGCACAGGGGGAAAGAAAACACATCCTCCCTCACACCTACGGGCCACCCCAGGGACACATGCTCCTCACCACCAACCCAGTTCCCAGGGCTCTTATGGGGACTTCCCACCGCATGATAACCAAGAACAGGCACAAAGGAAGCAGAAAGGCCTTGGTTCCTGGGGGTGCCCTCAGGGCACGCCAAGTCACCGGCAGCCAGGCTAACCGGCAATATTAGCTGCTCGACTCACAGTGAACAGGAAGAAGGGGGTCTGGACACGTACAGGCGACAGTCCAAAGGAGAGGACGGCACCCCGCAGCAGCGGCCTGGGTGCGAGTCTGGACCACGGAGCGCAGGACGCTCCCATACTGCTCAGGCCTGAGGCTGGTGACACCCCCGTCCTCCCACACCCACGGTCAAGTGGGAGCAACGAGGAATGTGCACCGCACTCCGCAGCACACTGCGCTGTGTGAACCGTTAAAGCACACTGCTCATCCTCATCTTTTTATGACACGTTTTAGAGTATTTAGTGAAGAAACGAGGCACCCTGGAATCTGCTACAAAATCCCCTTGGATGTGGGGCGCAGAAGGGGACGAGATGAAGCAATGCGGATTGGCTCTAAATCGGTACCTGCTGGAGCAGGGGCACGGTTACGTTATTCTCTCTACTTTTATGTTTGAAACCTGCCACAAATCTAAAAGGTTACAAACTACACCCACTTCCTAACACGTGGAAGATTTCACTGGGTCTGGAATGAGACGGCAGTTGGCAGCGGTGCGGAGATGAAGTGAACAAATACTTGTTTTCCAATTCCACACGGTGGCTTCTCACTGCACCACCCGGCACCTGCATGGGGAGAGGGGCCGAGGGCTGCTGGGATGCTGTCTCCCTCCAAGTGAGCCTGTCTCTGGCCCCCTCAAGCTCTTCAAACTACTGGGTATGTTCTATCTGGTGTGATCTTTGGAGCTCCTCACCAAGCCCCCCGCAGGCTGCTGAGCTGCTGCTCAACGGACTCGGTGTAAACACTCCTACTAGAGTGGAAAGGGGTCTGGGGTCTGCTCTCCCAAGGTGGGTCCATGCCTCCCTGCAAAGAGCCCAGAGAGCCAGAACTCCTCCTGCATCCAGACCTGCTCTCTGCCCTCAGATAGGGAAGAGGCCACAGGGTCCAGGAGACACCCACCCAGACATGGGCCAAACAGCTTCCTGGGGGGCTCTCCAGAGAGCTGGGGATTGCCGTGCCCACGGAGAGGGCAGGTTCTGTGGTTGGGTTCCCAGGGTGCTGAGGCCAGGGAAGGAGAAGTCAGCGAGAGGGGGCCTAGGCTTCTGACGTGACGGCAAGCCCCAAGCCATACCAAAGCCCTCGCCCATCTGTGGATGCTAGAGTGTCCGTGTCCACACAGGCCTGAGGTCAGAAGCCAGGGGAGGTCAGAGTCAGGGAGCACCTCACAGCAGGGCCAGGCCAGGGCAACAGTAACCCAGGGAAGGGACAGCTGGCCAACGCTGCCCTGTGGCTGCCTTCTGAAACCCGGGGACGCCACTGGCTTCTCCAGAGTCCAGGACACCAAACTGGCTTCAGAAAACCTGCCGACAGCAGGGTACAGGAAATCATCTTTAAAACCAAACCCAATGGAAAGACTTTAACTGGTCCTCATCACAGGTCTGAAAGTTGCCCTGTGAATAGGATCACTGGTCTCACCCTGGATCTGTGTGCAGAGCTGGGGCCAGTGCAGTGGGGTACACCCACCCCTGACCAGCTTCTCCTCCCCTATTTCAGGGGATATGCAGGTAAACCCCAGGCCCTGAGTAATTAATTAGCACCCTGTGGGGGATTTCCAACCCCATGTGAAACAGGAACTGAAACACTAAGCTTCAGAGTCTCTGAGCCCATGGCTGACCATTCTGTTCTCCACGCATCAAGGGTTCCCACTCTGTCTCAAATCCCCAGTCTCTCAGGAATTAAGCTGGATGTGTGCAGCCATGGTGGCAAAGGGGAAACCCTGCGCTCCCTGAGCTCTGAGCACTGGTGGGGCCCAAAGGAAATGAGCCAGGGCAGGCCCACCCAAGCCAGATTCTCATCGGTTTGTTGGGTTCCCCCAGGAAGCTGAGCTCTCTAGCTTTTCATCCTTGAAAGCCCACTTTACAGATAAAGAAACTGAAAGTCTGAGAAGGTAATAAAGATTCAAGGTTCATCACACAGCTAGAAGGTGGCGGAGTGTGGTCTTATACCAGCCTGGCATAGACTCTGCCTATCACACACAGGTGCTTTACTAGGTGAGGTGAGGGAGGGCACCCAGATGCCACCAGGCTGGTGATGTTGGCATCCCGCCCACATACTCTCCCCAACCTGCCCCAGCAAGTAAACGCACAGGTTATAGTTTCTTGAGCCACCCAGGGCCAGTGCCCTCATGCCCAGCACATCTCTGGGCTGCCTCTGCCTTCCCTCCAGCGTAGCCTAGAGCCAGGGAGACCCACACACCTATCCAGCATAACAGGGGCTTCAGCTCACCCCCAGTGTTCACCCTAAGCAGCAGGCCACTTGGTAAACGACAACAGCACTCAAGCCTGCCTCCCGCTAGGCCCCAGCAATGGCGCACACAAGCCTTCCTGCTTCTGATGCTGCACACCATGTTCCCAGGTGGGTGTCATTCTTTCTGTGACTCAAACTGCCTCTGCCGCGAGCTGGTGCGAGAGATGGTGCCACCTGCACCCCCCAAAGATCCTGGCTGAGCCCAGCCCATGTCCCACCCTGTCTCCCTGAGGAAGGAAAAGAAGTCAGTGTGGCTTGATCCTCCCTCTTGGCTCTAGAAGGTGCATCCTCCTGGCCCTGCTGTGCCCTGCCTGGTTCCACAGCCAAGCAGGAGTAAGAGGAACCTCCCTTAGGTCATCTGCACTCTGCCTGGCCAAGATGCCTTCTTCTACCAGGCCCCCAGTGGCAGCCTTGCACCCACAGGGGTGAAATCTCTCTCATTCATGGCTTCTTATAGGAAGAAGGACATGGGCGGGGGGGGGGGGGGGCTGTGTCCCAGCTGCAGCAGCCAAGCTCAACACTTGCAAAAGCACAAAAGCACTTCCTCATCAGAGGGGCCCATCTGCTCCCCAGGAGCATCCACAGCTGGAGCATGGCCACTGCGTGCATGGCCCTGATTGTCACACTCACAGCCCACAGAGCACCCACGACAAGAACATGTAACTGCAGCTGCAACTCAGCTGAGGGGATGGAAACCCCAGCCTGGGCCCAGAGAGCGAGCCAAGCAGCCTGCATCCCACGAGCAGCACAGCACAGGAAAAGGAAGCCCAGGGCAGTGGCCGGAGCTCCCCGTCAGCTCCCCGTCAGCATGAGCGGCTGCCATCCTCCATCACTGAGGGAGAGGCTAGCAGGTGAGGGGGTGGGGACGGCAGGAGAGGCAGCACTCTCCCCGCAGCAACAGTCCCCAAAATGTTCCTCTCTCCCTCCTACTTTTTATTTCAGCAGCTCTCTCCAGCGAAACTATGTACTTAAACTTTCCTGACCTCTGAATCAGGTCAACAGGACACACACAATTCTCATTACGATGCGGTCCCTTCTGAGAGTACAAGAGCTCTCAATGTGTCATCCGTGAACTGGTTCGTTCCTGCACTGATACAACTGCAAAGTCAGAAAGCCAAGCAGAGCACTTGTTTGCAGGGGGGTCCAGGTAGCAGAGCATCCGACGACAGACAGCACTCCGGTCAGGGTTTCTCCTTCCCACCCTGGCACTCCCAGAGGAACAGCCAGGAAGAATACCAGCTGTGCCAGACATAATGGCCCGATGCCCACGGGAGGGGCACCCACAACGTTCGACCCACATGCATGGAGAACACAGACAATCCAAAGCGAGACCCAGCCGGCTTTACAGGAACTCATAGGGGCCAACCTCCAAGAGACCGTTAAGCAAACCATCGAGGTGACAGGAGTGCGCTCCAGCACTGCCATGTGAAACACCCGGTGGTGGGGCTGGGCGGGAGAGGGCCAGGCGGGGGAGCTGTGCAAAGACGCCACGGGGCTGAACCTGGCCTCTACTGTTGGCCCAATTTGGACTGAAGCAAGAGTAGCCACCAGTCAGCCCAGCTCCTCCCCATGAGCAGGGAAGCCCGAGGGAAATACTGGGAAAACCACACATCATCTCTGCAGACCCAGAACGGGTGTGCTGACCACCGTCCTGAGAGACTGTGCCCACGGGGGGGGGGGGGGGGGGGGGCGGGCAGGTCAGGTGCACCCTGCCTACCCACCACCAGCCTGCTCTGTGGTCTCTAAGATCCCTTCAGGCAGTGCAGTGTCCAGCATGGTGCCAGGCTACCAGTCTACCAACCTGGGCCGCTATAGGATCTTGGGAGCCAAGAATACTCCAGAATCCCCCCAACAAGTCAGCAGTTGCTTCCTAAGCAACTACAGCAGGCCTGGAGTATGCAGGAAGGCAAGTGTGGCCCAGGCCTGAGGTGTGGATGGAGACGGCCAGAGGCAACAACAGAAGCAAAAGGGAAGCACCACAACCAAGGCTCACCTGAGCGGCCAGGAGCCCAGGTGCAGGGGGACCAGAACTGCGGCTACATCCAGAGAGTGCTTTTAAAAAGGAGGAGTAGGCTGGGCAAAAGTGACCACGCGACACAGGAAGTCCAAGATGCCCCTGGTTAGCAGTAAGAGTGTGTAACATGTGCCTAACATTCAGGGTCTGGTGGCCCTCACTTTCCTGAGCACTCCCACGAGGTCACCACGTTCCTTGTGCTGGGTGGACAGGAAAAGAGCAACAGGAACTGCCAGAACCTGAGTGGGGGCCACACTGGTTAAGTCATTTGGCAAGTCTCCGGGTTAGGTATCAAGGAGCTCTTGTCTCCTTTTATTTATTTTTTTTAAAGCTTATTTATTTATCTTGAGAGAGAGAGAGAGAGAAAATGCAAGTGGGGTTGGGGCAGAGAGAGGAGAGAGGAGAGAGGAGGGAGGGGGAGAGGGAGAGGGTGGGGGAGGGAGAGGGAGAGGGAGACAGAATGAAGCCCAAGAAGGCTCCCAGCTGTCAGCGCAGAGCCCGACGCGGGGCTGGAACCCACGAAACATGAGATCATGACCAGAGCCGAAGTCAGACACTCCACCCTATGAGCCACCAGGCGCCCCCTCGTCTCCTTTTAAATAGGAATCTGAGATCAGCAAACCCACCAGGGTTTAAATTTTTTTTTTTTTTCAACATTTATTTATTTTTCGGACAGAGAGAGACAGAGCATGAACGGGGGAGGGGCAGAGAGAGAGGGAGACACAGAATCGGAAACAGGCTCCAGGCTCTGAGCCATCAGCCCAGAGCCCGACGCGGGGCTCGAACTCACGGACCGCGAGATCGTGACCTGGCTGAAGTCGGACGCTCAACCGACTGCGCCACCCAGGCGCCCCAAACCCACCAGGGTTTAAACGTAATTAATGAAGGTGTGCCTGTCCTAAACTGGATGGTAGCCATCAGCCAGGACACCACCTCAGCCCATTAGGCCATGAACTCCATATCAAGTGCTCCAGGGCAGAAAGCACCAGACAAGACTGCACCAGAGGTCAGTGGATGGCCTCTGATCCTGCCCACCCACCCAGCCCACTCGGCTGTTTCCTTAGCCTCTAAGTGGGAGGATGACAGAGGCTTCCTACAGGCTCCTAGAAGGGGAACAAGAGACACACACGGACGTCCAGGATGCTGCCTGGCACACAGGAGCGCTCAGAAAGGAGTCACCTCCTACACTTGGGAGGTGATCAGCCCCAAGACCCCTCACCTATTGCCCTACAGCTCAAGGGCTCTGTGTATCTGTGTGGAGCTGGAGGAACCACAGTGGGCGCAGGGACTTTCTCAGCAGGCAGTCCTGTAACAGGGCCACCGTGGAGAGAACCAAGGACACAGTCACCCGTGGAACAGAAAGGTGAATCTGTACATTGTGTCAAATGTCATATAAGGATGGACACGCATAGCCTGTGACCCAGCGATTCCACTCTGAGGCACATACCAACAGAAATGTGAACACCCACGCATGGAGAATGTATTCAGAACAGCCCCAACTAAAAACCACCTGAATGGCCGTCAACAGCATCATGGATGCCCAAATCACGGTCTATCCATTTAGTGTGGAATGAACAAACTGCTGCTACGCACAACATTAAAGATAAATCTCCAAACAGTGTCCAGTGAAAAAGTCCGGTAGAAAAGAATGCATTCTACATTGGATTGAAAGCTCCCAAGCAGGCAAAACTTCTCAGTGGTGACCAAAGTCAGGGAAGCTGGGGATGGGGAGCTGCTTAGACAGGGAGCAAGGGTGGCTTCTGGGGAAACAAATGCTCTATTCCTGGACCTGGGTGAGGGATAACTAAGATGCAATCACTGCACATGCATTCCGTAAAATGTAAAGCTCACAACCAGCGCCCTTCTGGATGATCTTAAAGGCCATCCTGTCCCAGAAACTGATGCCAGAGCTGCGGGGTTGAAGAGGAGCAGAAGGCACTGCAGAGTCAGTCCCTGGCTCCCCCACAGTGGCACAGACCACTCTGAGGTCCCGCAGAGAATTGCCGCACAAGCCCCGGCTACCTGGGACACACAGCATACCTCTGCTTCAAAGCTCACAGAGAAACGTGTCCACACACTCCTGCCCCCGGCAGAGGTCAGGTCTGGGGAGGACAAGTGTGCTCTGCAGCTTCCAGGGAAGGAGTAACTCCGCAGCTCAGTGTCCCCAAGAAGAAGGAAGCTTGAACGTTACTGGAGAGACAGGCAGGCAGCACCTACTGCCTGGGCACTGCTGGCTAGCACTGTGCTGGGCATATGTCTCTTACCATATACCATGGCCTCTTTTGAGACCACACACCCCCAAGTAGGTATTATGCTGTTTCCCCAGCATGGAAGCCAGGGCACCCATTAAACACCTGGCCAGGGGCGCCTGGGTGGCGCAGTCGGTTAAGCGTCCGACTTCAGCCAGGTCACGATCTCGCGGTCCGTGAGTTCGAGCCCCACGTCAGGCTCTGGGCTGATGGCTCAGAGCCTGGAGCCTGTTTCCGATTCTGTGTCTCCCTCTCTCTCTGCCCCTCCCCCGTTCATGCTCTGTCTCTCTCTGTCCCAAAAATAAATAAACGTTGAAAAAATAAATAAATAAATAAACACCTGGCCACAGGTTCATTTCTGACCTAAGCTGTTAATTCTGGGCAGTCAGCCCATGCCTGATTCCATGCAACAGGCCATTAGCAAGTATACAGGTGACCTGGGCAGAAAACGACAGCCGGCTTGAAGGAGGGGAATGGAACAATTAAGGTAAGGAAAGTCTTCATGCCTAACCCAGGAAAGAAGATACCAAAGAAAACTAGAAATCAGAGGAGGGGGGAGAGTGGCAGATAACATTTTAAAAATCAAAGTAACTTGCCATATTAAGAGGCTAAAAATGAAAAAGCCTTGTGATTGTTCCAAAAGATATGGAAAAAATATTTGACCAAATTGGGCATGTCTTCCTGATAAAAACTTTGAGCAAACTAGGAACAGAAGAGAACCTCCTTGGTCTGACAAAGTGTTTTGACAATATCCACGGCTAACATCATATTTGATGGTGAATGGCTCCATGTTTCCCCCTAACAGGTACAAGACAAGGATATGTTCTATTCAGTCTTGTCAGGAGGTTCCAGTCAATGTAATAAGGCAAGAAAAAGGGGAAAACAACAACAACAACAACAACAACAAAAAGGACATCTAGATTGGAAAGAAGGAAGTAAAATGGTCTTTATTCACAAATAACAGAAGTCTATATTGAAAATCTTACAGCATCTCCAAAAAAGTTACCAGAACAAGTGAATTTAGCAAGGCTGCAGGATACAAGTTCAATATAAAATTCGACTGTACTTCTATATGCATTTTCATTCAGAAAATGAAATTTTAAAAAACCAATTCCAGGGGTACCTGGGTGGCTCAGTTGGTTCAACACCCAACCCTTGATTTCAGCTCATGTCCTGACCTCATATTTGTGAGATCAAGCCCCGCATGAGGCTCCGTGCTGAGCATCGAGCCTGCTTGGCAGTCTCTCTCTCCCCCCTCTCTCTGCCTCTCCCCCGTGCATGCACCTGCATATGTGCTCTCTCTCAAAATAAATAAACATTAAAAAGCCCAATTCCATTTATAATAGCAATTAAAAATATAAAGTACCTAAGGATACATCTGACAAAAGACATGAAAGCCTTCAACAGTGAAAAGTGCAAAATATGGCTGAGAAAAATTAAAAGAAGCATCAATAATCGGAGAGATACACACAGTTAATGGACTGGAAGGGTCAATAGTGTTAAGATGCCATTTCTCCCCCAAACTGATCTACACAGTCAATGCAATCCCAACCAAATTCCAGCAGGGTCTTTTAGAGAAACTGGTAAGTTGATTCTAAAACGTATATGGAATCACACAGGTCCTAGAATAGCCAAGAAATTGGAAAAAAAAAGAAAATCAGAAGATCATAATTAAGACAATGTGGTACTAACAGTAAAGACAGACAAACAGACCAATGGGAACAGAACAGAATCCATTAACAGACCCACACATTCATGGTCAACTGATTCTTAACAAAGGTATTAAGACAATTCAATGGGGGAATGAATAATCTTTCAATTAACAGTGCTAGAATAATTGGATAGCCATATGCAAACAACAAGTAAAAAATCCTTGACCTCTACCTCACAAGATATACAAACATTAACACAAGATAGATCATAAACCTAAATGTAAGGGTTAAAACTATAGAACATCTAGAAGAAAACACGGGAAGAAAATCTTAGTGAACTTGGGCTTGGGAACGACTAAAAATATGACAGAAAAAGCATAAAATTTAGAGAAAACATAAAGTGGATTTCATCAAAACTGAAAATCTTTGCTCTTCAAAACGTGACACTATTATGAAAAAAAGGGGGGGGGGGGCAAGCCACAGACAGGTTGAAAATATATATGAATCACATATCTAAGAATGGACTTGCATCTAGAATACATTTAAAAAAACCTCTTTCAACTCAATGAGTAGGCAAAGAACCCAATTCCAAAAAAAAAAAAAAAAAAAAGGAAAAGTGGTTTGAATATTCAAATCTTTCATAGAAAAGACATGCATGGGAAATAAACACATGAAGAGATGCTCAGCATTATTAGTCATTAGGAAAATGCTTAAAACCATCACTACAAAACTATTAGAAGAGCTAACGTGAAAAAGACTGACCACACCAAGTGCTGGCCAAGATGTGAAGTGACAGGAATTCTCATACACTGCTGGAAGTTATCGTGTGGTATAATCACCTCGGAAGACATGTGGGCAGATTCTTAACCCGGAAGTCCATCAACACAGGGGGTAGGTAAGTGAACTGTACTATATCCATAGGATGAAGTAACAGATCTTGCTCAGCATTCAAAAAGCAACAAAAAAGAATGAACTCTTGACATAGAGTTTTCAGATGCATGAATCTGAAAATATGCTGAATGAAAGAAGAACCCAGACCAAAATAAAACAAAAAACAGCACATAGTGCATGATTTCACAAAATTCTAGGAAAGGCAAGCAAATTCTACAGTGACAGAAAGCAGATCAGCAGTTGCCTGGGACTGAGATAGACTAGAGGGAAGATTACAAAGGTGCAAAAAGAAACTTCTGGAAATGATGGATATGTTTATTACCCTGATTGTGGTGATAGTTTCTCAGAGGTATATAGGTCAAAATATATCAAATCACACACTTTCAACGTGCGGTTTACTATAGGTCAATTCTACTTCAATAAAGCTGTAGAACAACTGTGGAGAGAGATGACGCATGCAACAAGATGGGTGAAAAGAAGGGGCAGTAGGCAAAGAGCAAGAACACTTTTTTGTTGCAGGGGAGGCATCAGCCCCCCCAGACCTCTCTGGGGGTGGAAGGCGGAGCTGCAAGTTCCTTCTCCCCTCACTAAAATGAAGAGGCTCACGCCTGGTCATCCCACCGGTATCATGAAGACAACAAATTCGATGTTGCATGTAACAAGGCTCCAGGAGGCACCAATAAACATCAGCTTTTCTTTCGGGGACATTCTACAGGCCCCTACAAACACCTGTGCATCCAACAGACTGTGAATCTGAACTGTGGCTTAAAATAGGTGATCTGTGGCTTAGAACAGGACCCCAGCCCTCAGGGGGACACACTATGGCTGAAGCTCGGTGACAGCGTCTCATAGGTTGTGAAATCAAAGGCTTAGCAGCCACCAAAGGCTGAACTTAAGGACATGTGCCCTCCTCAGCCTGTCCTCACGGTTTTGCCATTCTTCCACCGGAGACCCAAGGGAGGGGGCCGCCTTCCCATGCTCATATGGAAGAAAGGCCATGGCCACAAACATCTACAGAAAATCTTTTTTTTTTTTTTTTTAATTTTTTTTTTATTAGTTTTCTTTATTTTTGAGAGACAGAGTGCGTGTGGGGGCGGGGCAGAGAGAGATGGAGACACAGACTCGGAAGCAGGCTCCAGGCTCCGAGCTGTAGGCACAGAGCCCGACACGGGGCCCGAACCCACGGACCGTGAGATCATGACCCGAGCCGAAGTCGGACGCTCAACCGACTGAGCCACCCAGCCGCCCCAACATCTACAGAAAATCTTAGGCGAACGACAGTCCGTCTGTTCTTCCCTAAACAGTGGCGTGAGCAACGACTGGTATCCATCCTCCTGACAAGAAAATAGCCTCTATGTGTCTGAGGTTTCTTTTCCCTCCCACCTCTGCATGGTTTTCTCCAATGGGAACTAAGCTCCTGTGACCAAATCTGTCTGGAATCCTGACTCTCCCTCCAGACAGCTGAGCTAGACCCTTAGTTAGCACCGTCAAGTGTGACCTGGGGCTCAGCAGCAACAAGAAGGGTGAAAAGAAGGGGCAGCAGGCAAACAGTAGGAAGCACCGTCACCCAGGGTTTCTGAAAGAATTCTGCTTCAGCTCCAACAAGGACCAAGTAGCTTCTGTGGGCTGGGCCAATGACCGATTACAACACCAGTGACATTTTGCAAGGGGAGAGGATACTTCCCAGGTTCCAGTCAACTGCTTTACATACCACTGCCTTGGAGGAACATACCTGGCTCAAAAGGTAGCAGCTGTGAGAACATCACCAAACCCTCAGTTCTGAAAACATTAAGTCAACTAAAATAAAAACTCACACGCCTCACACTCAGCTGAACCTCGCCCAGGACTTGACCGGTCAGCCTGCACCAAGCTGGTGCTGCCTCTACCACAGATGCCCACCCATCCACACTCCACCTACCGCCAGGCTCCCGCAAGGAGAAAAGCACAAGTCCCCTGCCACAAGGCAAAAGGCACCACTGCCTGGGGGGTGGGGGGGTGGGGGGGGTGGGGGGAGTGGAGGCAGAGGGAAAGCCAAGGCCAGAGCAGGAGGAGGCTGGCTATTCCCCGTCCCCTGAGGCTGTGGCGGCACAGACTTTGTTGCTCCTCCAGGCGAGCGTATTTGCTCAGCAGGACTCAAGGGCTTTGGGGAGAATCTTTCGTTTTCAATACAGTGGCCTGGAAGTTACCACAACCACAAATATTTTCTCCAACTTACCTTCTTGGCAACCCTGGAATTATTCCAAAGGGTTACATAAGGAAGGAGAAGAAGCCGTGTGAGGTTTCTGCAAAGCCAGACATAAAAGGAACAGAGAAACCAAACATCACAATCCACCACGGTGGCTTGGTGACAGCGGTGACAGCATTATCTGCTGGGTGGCGGCACTGCTTGCCATGGCGGATGAGTGGGAGGTTGCTGGTAAAGGATGAGGGCACAGTGGAGGGTCACGACAGCTCCCGAGGCCACATGCCACCAAGAGCCAAATCAACTGCTTCCTGCCGGCCTTCGCTGCTGCTGGAGGCCTCACTGGGCCGGCGCGGACTCCCGCAGCACTTCCTGTCTTGCTCCAAACTACCTGCATCTCACAAGAGGGGAAGCAGCAGCCAAGCTGACCCTGAGGCCAGGAGCCCACCCCATGGCTGACGGGCGGAAGACAGAGCCCGCAGCGAGTCCCGTGGTCCCCTTTACCAAGGTCCAAGGACAGCAGGGTCCCGGCTGGACTCCGGGACAAGCCCTGCAGCGGCTTTTCCTGGTCTTAAGTGCACGCAGGCAAAGAACACTGAGGGGCACTGGGAACAAAGAGGATTTCACTATGCACCGTATTTCCTTTTACGTATCATTTGCTAACATCACTTCCTCAATATTTTAAACCTACTTTCTGACGTATTTTCTTGAGCCTGTTTTTTCCCCTTTTCATCCTCACCATACAGTTGGGTAACCAAACACGTCGGCCACAGCAAAAAAAATGCAGGAGCGCAATTAGGGGAAGAGAGAGAAGGAGGGATTTGACTGCAACCTATGGTAACACCACAGAGGAGCTTACCTGCCACCACACCGAGCACCCAAACGAGCACCCAAACAGCTTTGCCTGGGCAACCCGTCAGCAGAGCTGAAGAGGGGCTGCCTGCTCTGCCTCCCCTGCTCTCTCTTCACAGCTCGTCCGGCACCCGCCTTGCGGCCTCATCTCCCTCCACCCAGAACTCCTCAAGCCCCAGCCCCACATCCTTTCCTTCTGTCTCCACGTCTCATCTCGGAGCTTCCTGGACTTCCTGCACGGTCCCACCTTACGCGCTTCGTATCTGCATTGCAAGCCCCGGTGTTCCATCCACACTCCAACCGCCCACCTGGAGGCTCTTCTTCCGCATCTCAGAGGCACTCGGGGTATCCACGGGCCACTGGGCACCCCCCGCCCCCACTTGTTGGACCCTGCTCCTGCAAGGCTTGTGTGCTGGGAGCAGGGGCACCCCTGGAAAGAGGCAAGCCCAACGCCCGCTAGCCCCCCTTACCCTCCCCTCTGGCAGGCACTGCGCCTCCAAATAAACCCACCCGCACTAACCCCTTAAGCGTGTGGTCTTTACACTCAAATTTCAACCCCCAAATATGGTGGGCCTGAGCCCACCTCTTTAGCCAACTGTGTCAGGTGCTTTGTCTGAGTGTGCCTGCATATGGCTCCGTAACTTTTTAAAATTTTTTTAACATTTATTTATTATAGAGAGACAGAGACAGAGCATGAGCATGGGAGGGGCCGAGAGAGGGGGTGAGATACAGAATCTGAAGCAGGTTCCAGGCTCTGAGCTGTCAGGACAGAGCCCGACATGGGGCTTGAACTCCCAAACCGTGAGATCACGACCTGAGCTGAAGTTGGACGCTTTACCAACTGAGACACCCAGGCGCCCCATGGCTCCATAACTTTTTATGCCCTGAGTCTCCTCAGTCCCTTTGGTTTTCCCCTCCTCTGAGAGCATCTTCTGGGCCACCATCTTTGTCACATGTGTGCCCTGTCGAACTCCCAAAAGCCCGAGAGATAGATACCAACATCATGGCTCAGGTCTGACCCCAAAGGCCAAACTCTGCAGCACTGTCTCCCCTGAGCCCCTTGCATTCCCGCTGACCTGAGAGCCATGGCAACGTTTCTGTGGGTGACTTTCTGGCACTTGTCCAGAAACAGTGACAATTACATAGTTGAAATTGCATTACAGATGCTATTTTCTCTTTTCATTTAACTCTCACTTCCTCTTATTGCTACATAATCTTCATAATGATCATGTTTAACAGCTAAATATTTCATCAATGCCTCATAATTTCCCTGACCTTCTCCAACTGCTAGACATTCCATCTCCTTCCAGGTTCTCTGATTGCAACCAATGTTGCAATGAACATCTTCAAACATACAACTTCCTTCTCTCATTTTTTTTTTTCCTTAGGAATAAACCCCCAGGTGTTAAAATTTGCTCCAAGGGTCCAAATACTTTAATGGCAACGAGTACCGCCGCAACTGTTTTTGATTCTCGGCTTATACAATGCAGTGACCCCTTTGCTAGAGGCCCACTAGAGGTGGGCCCGAAGCAAAGTGTCCCTGCCGGGCAAAGCTGCACACAGGTTGTCAGGGCTGCTATCCTACTCTTGTCATCTATCCATCGACTCTGCACAAGTATGGCAGTGTGTCTCCAGATAGGGGTGCCAGCAGGGGAAGGAAAGGGGACCCAGGACAGACAATCCTCCAGGTTTGGCACTGAACCCACCTCCTTGCACAGACATACAGAGAGAAGAACTGGGGTCCGCCCACCCACTGCTCGGCTGCTGGGGAGACAGGCACATTATCAGTGAGACCGTCACCCTACCTAGTGGGGCTATGACACACCTGCATGGACACAACGGCAAAGGGCTGGGGATATTCCTGGAATGTGGGCTGGCCAGGAGGCTTGAAATGGAAGTAACTGGAGCAGATCTAGCCACCTGCCATCACTCTCTTGCACCCCTCCAAAAAGGAACGGGGGTAGCAGGATCTGGGGTGGGATCTCTAGAGACTCATCTGGGTGTCTTGGGCAAAGTGAGGCCCTGAATGGGGGATGACAGCTTGTTGTCCCTTCCCGTCTGCCCACCTCTCAGCCGGTGACCGCTATGTGGCACAGCACACTACAACCCCAAACCTGAAAACTAGCCATAAACTGGGCCAACCTAAGGCAATGCAGATTCAAACTCCACAAGAGGACAGCAACCCCACCACGCAGTCTGCATCCTGTAAACCACGCAACAAGAGGATGGCCCGTTCGTGCTCACGTAATGGGGACGTCAGAGGTAACAAATACCCCCGGGCCCATGAGGATGGCAAGCATGAGCCCCTGAGCACTCCATCAGGCATCACCTGGACAATGAAGTGTCTGGCTCTTTCTCCAGGAGCTCTGGGTATTTTTAGGACCTACGTACAGTGGGTGAGCCACAGCCTGGGATGACAACCCCAGCCGCTGTTCCCAACTCTGTGCCCAGCACTACTGGCTTACAAACACAATCTCTATTCAAAGCAACCTCAAAGGCAAGTTTAATTCTCTTTTCACAGATGAAGAGACAGAGACCCTCACCCAAGGCCAGACCAGGTGAGGCAAGATCTGAACCCACACCTGTCCGACTCCAAATCTAAGGGCTCTGGTGCTGCTACCCTACATACTATATCCCGGTGTAACAAATTCTCCAACATTTCCACTTTTAAAAGTCCATTGTGGCAATCTATTTCTTTGCAAGCAGGAAGCTGACTTCCCTTGTTGTTTAATGCCCATACATTTATGATGAGAAACTGGAAGCAACCAGCTAGGACAAGCACGCATAGGCAAGCATTAGAACAAGCTCATTTTCAAAAACTGCCACTGGAAAACGCTGGAGAAAGGACACTGAAACTGCCTTCCCCGAGTCTGTCCTCTCCAGTTCCCACTTGCACACAGAAGTACCCAACCATGTGGGCGACTCGGTGCCTTGCAGCCACTATCCGTCCCATAGTCTTGCAGCATCATTGCATGGCCACTTTCTCAGGCTCTTTTTAAGCTGCCTCCTTGGGGCTCCCAGAGCCCAGGCCCGTCCCAGCCCCAGGCCAGTCCAAACACAAACCATCCCTTTGATCCAGGTCCCATGTGGGTTCTGGGGACACAAAGGTGAGGGGACCCAGCCTGCCTCATAGTCTTCATTACCTCAGCAGCACCTGCTGATAGCACACCCTGCACCATAACCCTGTTTTTTCTCTCCCCCAACACAGCAAGTAGAATTCACAAAATGTGTTACCATTGAGAAGTCACATCAACAATTAACATCCTCTGCATACCCTGTGATGACTGCTAAACTGTGCAAGCTGCACGGTCCCAGTCTCCTGGGATATTCCAGACCTGGGCCCCTACCTTGCCACCCTGCTACCCTGTGACCCCACGGTCCACAGCTCCCAGGTCACCTGCAGCACCAATGATGAAGACAACCTCACTTCCGACACCAGCGCTATCAGGCCTGCCACGCTACACTGATCATCTGTAATAAGCATTAGGACTAACTCTAAGGGAGAAAATGTGCTAAGATGACAGACATATTAGATATAGTAAGTTCAGCAGAAGCTGGAAACTCAGACACTGTTAATGAATAGAAGTAATGACTACAATAAACAAAACAGAAGTAATAAAAAATACAGTACACGGACCGGGAAAACAACTGATACCAAATCCCAGGTCCCACTCAAACCTCCAGAGCCCCACACACATCCCCAGAAAGCTCCTGGAGGGGGTCGGCGCTCCCCTGGACCCTGAAGCAGGAAGAAGCCTTGTAGAGAGACTGCTAGTCAGGCCAGGGCTCCTAGGGCACCTGAAGACGTGTCCTTCACATTTTCCCCACTTTACTCTTGTCCTAAGCAATAGTAACTGGCCTTTGGGCAACGAGTTATATTTTTTCTAGTGCCATTACAATAGATGCACAGCTGTGAAAATAAAACATGTTCACCTCCAAACCCACAAAGCCTTTTTCCACGGTGGGCAACACTGATCCCCCCGCCCAGAGCCTTTGCTTTATTTACTGGCAGCCTCTTCAACTCACCGACGGGCTGGAGTCTCTGCCCCTCCAAAACAGATGCCACACATCTCACAAAAAGACCACAGATATGATGCAAGGTGTGTGCGGGCCCTGCCCGAAGCAGAAGAGTGGGACTGCAGCAGCGACGGGAGGGGAGAGCAGGACCACGTTTCAACGAAACACTAAAGTACTAAACACTACTTTTTCTGCCCCTGAACCCCACAGTAAGGTGAGAGGAGCCAGAAAAAAAACCACTCACACACTGCTACAAACTCCTGACCAAGGGATCTTCTCACTTCTCCCTGCTTCTCTAAGACTTGGGTTGGGGCCTCCTCTCGGGGTGGCAGGCATTCATGTGATCCCCGCTCAGTGCCTGCTATATGCCAAATTCTGTGTGGGGGTGGGGTGGGGACTGTCCTCAAGCCCGCGTTGAGAGTCCCATCCTGGTGATGGAGACAGGCGAGTGTACCAGCAGGGCTCCAGTGAAGGCACTGCAGGGAGGGGAGAATGGGGGTACAGAGCCACAGGCATGCATAGACATGAAGGGGGAGGTACAGGGGGACTGTGAGGCAAAAAGGAAGAGGCAGGCAGAGGCCTGCTGTGCCAGACATTGGTTTGGGAGGAGCTCCAAGCTCAGCCTGTCTCGTCGAATTTGGGGTGCTCTGGGGATGTGCGGTGGAGGGGGCTGAGTTGGGCTGGGGTTCCCAAAGCCCCTCCACATGCTACTGGTACTGCCTCCCCCACCCGCACCAGCCTTGGGCTAGAACTGGGGTTCTGCTGTAGCACCCTGCTGTGGGGCAGGGCCAGCCGCTCTGGGTCTCGTCTGTGCCCTGGGACCCCACGCAGAAGTCTTTCCACCAAAAGGCACTAACCGCCACTTGCCACAGGGGCACGGGCTCTGCCTCTGCCTCCCTCTTGGCGTAACACTGGGTTCCCACCAGGGTGAGTAAAAGAATAGGGAGATAAACCCCGCTTCCCCTTCACTGATCACCGACCAAGGCCCTTTGCTCCTGAAGTTGGATCTGGACTCAGAATCTTTTTTAATCTGGGTAGGTAAACCGCTGAGCACTGGGGTGCAGGGGGAGCCCAGCCCATCCTCTTCAGTAATACGCAGCAATCTCCCCCCTCCCCTGAGTTCCTCTAACTGTATGTCTGCCAACAACACCCAAAGGGAGCCCATGTCTGACGGTCTGACGAAGACTCTAAAACACACAAACACACAAAACCACACATGCACCTCCCTCCCCCCACCCTGACCCAGAGGCCCTGTCATAACGTCGCAGCCCTGCTTTCTAAGCCCCGATCAGCACCTCAGGCTCCTTTCTTCCAAGGCTGTCTTCTCACTGCAACTCTGATACTGCCCCCGCGTCAAGCAGGAGGAGGTCTCTGGGTCCGCCACCCCCCCCCCCCCCCCAGTCTGTCACTCCCAGTGATAAGCCTGCAGGCACTGCTTGTTGTGGGAGCTTTGCCTGGAAGATGCACTATGAAGAACTGGGTTCTTTACAGCCTCAGTAAGGCCAATCAGGCACTACTCTATTAAAAAATTCTTTCTTTCTACACACACACACACACACACACCAGAAAAAAGAAAGAGAATAAATTCTTACACACAGCTCTATAAATTATAGTCCAAGGGGGTCAGCCTCCATCTGCCCCTTTTTACAGGGAGGAAGTTAAGGCACAATGAGGTCACCTACTCTGCCTGAGGTCACACAGCTGGGTTTGGGGCCCAGGCAGCCTGGCAACCAAAACCTGGCTCTTCACCACATGCTCCACTGCCTCTCACAGAAATACACAGATAAAGCACAGCCGTGGCCTTGAAGGCGCTCCCGGTGTGGCTGGGCAGGCAGGCAGGCGGACGGGGCTGTGGGACGTGCAGGGTCTTCTGAGGCCTTCAAGGGGCAGGATGGAGGGTGTTTCTGAGGAGACCTTCAGGGTACACAGGAGTCCGTAGACCAGCCCAGAAAGGTGAGAACTCGGCAGGCTGAGAGCAAAGGGTCAGCAGCACACAGGAGCACAGGTACAGAGAACACTGGGCGGGGGGGCGGGGGAGGGGCAGGTCACACAGTGGACCCCAGGCCATGCTCAGAGCAAGGAGTTACATGGTCAGATCAGACTACAGATTTTTGGACACAGCTGCCTGGTGGAGAACTCACAGCTGAGGCAGAGAGAAAATCTGCGGGCCTGGCCAGCCCCACAGAGTGAGATGGTGACAAGCAGGACGGCGTGGATATGAGACAAAGGGGGACACGGAGGCAGGGAGGACCCAGGGGCTCAGGCCCTGGCTGAGGAGAGGGACGTGGGCAGGAGGGGATGGCCTGCAGCTGGATGCCAGGGAGCCACCACGTGTGTCTCCTAGCTCGCTCGCTTCCCGAGGTCCTGAGCGTGAACTTCCCACGGACCACCATGATTCACCCATCCTGAGATGCACCAACGTGTCACCAACCACTAAGAGACAAATGGTGCCAAATGGAAGACGAGGCCTGGCCCCAGAGACATTAAAATGTGACTGACAGGGACACCTCACTCCTCAGTCCTCGTACCCTGAGTGTTCAGAGGTGGGCAGAAGCACACGGTCTCCCTCACACCCAGCACGCCATCGGGGACCAGATGCTGTCCCCAGCCATGCCCTCCCCTCAAGCATGTCTGAACAGATCCCAAGCCTGGCATCCCCAGCTTCCCTGCCCCCACCGGGGCTGTGGCAGCAGCTGGCACACCTGAACGCCACATCTCCCAGCTCTAGCTCCCCCACCCCCAGCTCCGCAGGCAACCTTTCCACACTCCATTCAGAAACCACTTGGGACCCCAGTGGGAGAAGCCTCAGCCCTTCCCTCCACCGGCATGCCTCTGCTCTTCTGCACAGAGCCACTGCACCCTGTCACCCAGGTGATGCTCACACATCACTGTGGCTGACAAGCACTGCATATGCAATTGGATGAGGCAGCCAAAGGAGTGAAGGGGTGGGGCATGGAACCAGAACCTTCCACTCTAAGGTCATTAGCAAGTCACCTGTCTGGACCCTTGCTGTGTCTCTAAGGATGGCAATGCCTCTCCCGTGGGATTGGGTGAGAATCTGCCCCGCACACGGTCAAGTGCTAGCCAGCCAGGGGTCCCGATCTGTGCAATGGGAAACGCTGCAATCATCGCCTCCACGGGCTACCGCTAAAGCAGATGTGCTCAAGTGCTCAAGAGCTTTTCTGATCGCCAAAGTGACATTGGACGGGAGCCGCAAGACAGCCAGGTAACGGAGCCCAGCGGTCTTCCCGTGGATAAACAGCAGGACTCTAACACTGGCTGCTTCTGTGTGTTAGGGACAGACATGCCCCCCTGACTCAGCCCCGCAGGCCTCCTGGAGCCAATGCCAGCTCCATCCGCACTTGCCCTCTCACACCTAACCTCTGCTTGAGAGAAAGTGGGGGGAGGAATGGGAAGGTCTCTGGCCCAGTGAGGCTCCAAACGGTGCTCACAGGGACCTGTGGTTGCACAGGAAGCTGTCTCTCCCTGTTCCCCATCCTTCCAGCACAGATCTGAGCAGGGCTATGCAGGAGGCTGCCTGCCCTGCCCTGCCCTGCCCATAGGGGGTACCCATAGAAGTTGCCTCTCCATATCTGCCACTGTGAAAATCAGCACTCCACACTTTTTTTTTTTTTTAATGTTTATTTATTTTTGAGAGAGACAGAGCGTGAGTGGGGAGGGGCAGAGAGAAAGGAAGACACAGAATCCGAAGCAGGCTCCAGGCTCTGATCTGTCAGCACAGAGCCCGACGCGGGGCTCGAACTCACAGACCACGAGATCATGACCTGAGCCAAAGGTGGACACTTAACAGACTGAGCCACCCAGGTGCCCCAAGCAGCACTCCACACTTTTACTGGCTGACAGACCTAGTGGAGACATGCACACAAATATTCAAAAAGCACTGTTTTATTAATAAAAACTCTGGGAGTCAGCTCCATGACAATGAAAGAGATACTATCACAGAATATTATGCCGCAGTTAAAGGAATAAATTCTACTCATATGTAACAAAGACAGAGCCAGGACATGCTGAGGGAAATGAGCTGGCTTCAAAATGACAGACTTGTGTGCCAGAATTTATTTAAAAGTCATGCACAGTGTTCTAGGATGTGTCTTTACACACAAAGAAGACGTACTCCAGACTCGAGAGTGGTTCCCTCCAGAGTGACAGAGGAAAACTGCATCAGTGACAGAGGCCAAAGGGGCCTTCGCTGTAGCTCAAACACTTACATCTTAAAAGAAGAATGTATTTATTGTTTGTCGTACGGACAGATCAGTGAAAAGGAGAGGGAGAGAACAGGGCAAAGGAGGGCCCAGGAGTGCAGGCCACACCTGGATGTGCAGGCTGGAGAGGGCGCCAAGGTTTGGGGGGGGGGGGGGGGCGGGCGGAGGGGGGGCATCGTAAGTTGCCAGAGGCTGTTCTGCAGAGGGGACATTCTGGATCTACAGGGACTGCAAACAGGGACGTCAGCTTTCAAACAGAGACAGTGGGGTGTGGAAGGTGACCTGAGACCTGGTTTGCCAGAATGCACATTTAACACCTGTTGTCTTGTGTAACTTTTAATAGTGCCTCGTTCACTCTCAAAGTGTCCTGGTCTGGAGGTTGAGAAGTATAGTCGCCTTGGCCATGGGTACAGGGAAGGAATCACAGCCAGGCCTCCTGAACACCTCCAGAGGAGGCGGCACGGGAAACCCCACTGGCCTCTGCCAGCTCCCCTGTGCAGTCCAGTGAGAGCAGCAGCAGAAGGGACTGGCACAGGGCACCCCGACCAGGAGGTGGCACCTCCAAGCTGCCGAGGCACTCCAGGAGTGGGGTCTCCGTGCTGGTGCCGGTGGGCACTACCGGAAAAGTGAGAGGCTCAGAGGAGAGGTGGGCAGGGAGACACGGTTAGACAGGGGAAGGGGTCAGGTGGAAGATTCCCAGGGAGAAGAGAACCAGCCCAGATTCCGCAGCGCTGGGAGGGAAGGAGCTAAGGGGCTCATCCTGCAAACGCAAGGCCCTAGGAAGGAAACAGCGGAAGGCTTCACGGAGCTCTTAGTAACAAAGCACCTTGTCACATTGGTCTTCTCCGCCAACTCTTAGCAAATCTGTCACTCAGTGGGGCCAGATCTCCTCCTTCCTCACTCACCTCACTCACACACATACTTCTTCACTTCTGCCTCCCCGCAAGGAGATGGGCATCAGATCACTGGTCTGCCAGGCAGCTTGACAGAGTGAACCGGTGGCAGCACCTGACCCTTAGCAGATCACCAGCCTTTACAGGCCTGGGCGTGTGCACGTCTGGAGACTGCAGTGGACTGGCTTCTCAGGGGATGCTATTTCCCTCCTCCCTACAAGATCTGGGATGTGATGGCTTTGGGGCTGGGTCCCCAAAAGCACAAACACCTTCATCTAATTAGGAATGACACTAGTTTGCATGCTGGGCCAGTCCCATCTCACTGACCCGGCAGTGTGACTCTCCATAAAGCAGGGATACTGGGCCCTGTGGCCAGGAGGGGACAGGCCATTGAGCCTCTGGACTCTCCGAAGCTGTCTGGCCCTGTAAACAAGGCCCACACAATTGACGCAAATTGCAATGGGTCTGGGTTTCATTCTTTCCTTTTTTTGAGGGAGTGGAAACAAACATGGCATTAGCTATGCTGAAACCCAGAGCAACTTGTATGGCCCAGGGGTGAGGTTAGCACCTCACCTTGCTCTGGGAGGAGGAAGTAGCCAGAAGATGGAGCTGCTCATTTCCCACACACGCTGAAAAGGAACGCGTGTCTCTAACATCAGGAAACCTTGGACGTGGGAGCCCAAACCCATCTGGACCGCACACTGCCAACTGCTGCTGACAGCAGAGAACAGACACGAGCTCTCATTCAGCAGCTATCTATTTACGGGGAAAATAAAAATGCATTGCGCACGTGCTGAGGAGGAAGTTAGGGAGCGGACAGAGCTGTGGGGCTTCCATAGACAGGCGAACACGACAATGTGAGTGTACCGAAAGCTATGAAGAAAACAAACATGCAGCGTGTTACAGGAAGGCTTCCTCTGACTGCTGGGCCAGGAGAGGTAGGTGGGCACCACAGCCCCAGAGAACCAGGACAGCAAAGGATATGGAGCAGAGTTCTGGCCTTTCCCTACCTTCACTGCAGCTGGCTCACTACATGCCCCTGAGGGGCTCTGGGCACAGCCTCTGAACCGAGAGAACCGTCCAGGCGGCCAGCTACAAAGGCCGTGATGCCACCTTGGACAAAGAGCCTGTGGCTTGCAGCCCAGATCTCCATTTGCACACATACCAATACTTCTGCTCTTCTTGGGCTGCTGTGCCCTGCAGCCAGGGTCCTAACTGGCTAGCAGGAGGGACTCTACCCAGGACTATGCTGGAGGCAGCTCACACCAACCCATGAGAGCCTGTGGCGAACTTTCAGGAGTCTTGGGAACCAGATGTTAAAACACAGCCACTGTTAAAAAATGCAATGATAGAGACTCACAAGTTATACTGAAAACAGAGGTGATGAGGGGCACCTGGGTGGCTCAGTCGGTTGACTGTTCGACTTCGGCTCAGGTCACGATCTCACCGTCTGTGGGTTCAAGCCCCATGTCAGGCTCTGTGCTGACAGCTCGGAGCCTGGAGCCTGCTTTGGATTCTGTGTCTCCCTCTCTCTCTGCCCCTCTACCACTCACCCTCTCTCTCAAAAATAAACATTAAAATTTTTTTTAAAGAAATCAAATTTCTTTAAAAAAAAAAAAAAAAAAAAGAGGGGCGCCTGGGTGGCGCAGTCGGTTAAGCGTCCGACTTCAGCCAGGTCACGATCTCGCGGTCCGGGAGTTCGAGCCCCGCGTCGGGCTCTGGGCTGATGGCTCAGAGCCTGGAGCCTGTTTCCGATTCTGTGTCTCCCTCTCTCTCTGCCCCTCCCCCGTTCATGCTCTGTCTCTGTCTGTCCCAAAAATAAATAAACGTTGAAGAAAAAAAAAAAAAAAAAAGAAAGAAAACAGAGGTGATGAAATGCAACTCATCATTTCCCATTTACTTTCCCACATTGCTATTATTTAGTTTTTGAGTTTATTCATGACTATTGTATCTTCATGGTGAAAATGGGTGTGCTACTGAGGCATTTCTTCCCAGCTCCACGTTTGGTGACATCATGCTAGTGGCCTGAAATCAACCCACAGTGGAAGTATTTATACCATGGAAATTGGCAAATACTACAAATCAGGGCTTAACTGTCATGTTGGTGGCCTCTAGACCAGGAGTCTACAAACTCATAACTCCTATGAGACTGCATATCCAGTCCAATGCCTGTTTTTGTAAATAAGGTACTTTTTTCCATATCACCTATAAATTCAGATAACAAAATTAGCCATGTAAATAAAGTTTTATTAGAACACAGTTATACTCATTCATTTTCATATTGTCTGTGGCTGCGTCTGTGCTATAAATAAAGGCAGAGTTGTGATAGACTACATGGCTCACAATATTTACCATCTGGCCCTTCACAGAAATAGTTTGCCAACACCTGGGGTTTAGACTTAAGAAAGTGATGGAGAAAATGTTAATAATGCAGATTAAATTTAAGTCTGTCATACCTGTAGCCATTACATTAGGAATAGCACAAAATAAATGAGGAAATATCCTTCCAGTATTTGAAAACTATTATCTGATTCAGCATTAATATAAACAAAATTATCAATCGACATTCATGTCAGAACTACACTCATAAGCTGACTACAGATACAAAAGTACAGCAAAAATCAAGGAAAGCAATCTGTGAAACAACTGGTACACAGAACTGACAATAAAAAGGGCTGTGTATTTTATTACTTGCAAACTATATACTATCTGTCCTGTATTATCAGTAAAATGTATAAACTTACGTGTGTATGTATATGCTATTTTTTTCCCAGAAAAGCTTGTTGCCAAACATTTACTGGCACACCACACAGTAAATTAGAGTATGTTACTTCAAAGAACTTGAAATAAAGTTTGAATGAAACTAAAATCCATTTGCATAATTACTGTATTTCAACACTACAAACGGAAAAGAGGGAAGAACCTGGATTCATGAGATGTAGCAGCTCTTGTCAATTACTAAATGTTTACTAAAACACGACTGTAAGTTTCATCACCTCCACATGCAAACAGAATTTCTCTACAGTGATTATCAAAGGCAAGCAAAAAAATCCAACCTAATAAAAGTGAGGTTCATGGACATGGCACTCCCTTTTACAAAGATTAATACTACTACTTAGAAAGTCAATACAAGTTCATTATTTAACACATTCCCTAATGCTTTATTTTATACTCCATTTTTCTTATCATTACACTGAAGAAATGTCATGCTCATGTTTTTCCCTTCAGTCCCACTTGCAGTTCCCCAGGGCCCTGTCTGGACACCAGCATCTCCTATGTGTGCCATGACATGAAAGCATCTGGAGGCAGTGTGACACAGCGGGGAGGGGATGGGACTCTCACAATGAGCAGCCAGGAGAGGCCTGAAGGAATCTGATGGTCACAGATCTGGGGAGAGGACCTCGGCAGTCATGAATGAGGGAGAGGAAAGTATACATTGAGGAAAAAAGGGTCTGAGTCACAGAGCATCTGTAGATCATGAAAATAAGGAGTGGGATGTCTACTCTAAGAACACAGGATCTTAACTGGCAGAGTAGTGTGATCTGATATTGGTTTGGAAGCCGCAAGAAGGAAGTTCCCCAACAGGCAGATGGCCAAGCATACGCCAAAGACAGAGAATAGACATTTTGGCTGCAGAACCACTAGGACTTACAGATGGACCAGACATAGTAAGGTGGCAAAAAGCAGGAAGCACAATCACACCAGGAGTTTAACAGAGCCACAGGCATGACTCCACTGACTGTGATGAATAAAGTCCACGACTCCAAGCACGTCCTCTTTGTCCTGGTGGGCTGGACCCCAGTCCTCTGAGAGCATCAAGAACAGGACTGGCGGCCCTGACCAGAGTAAGCATTGCACGCCCCTGCTATGAACCTCCTGGGTATGTAAGAGAAGTCAGTCCCTCCTCTCCACTGGCTGCAGTACACACAGGCCCTGCATCCACTCCACATCTGACTGCTCTCAGTAGTTCTTGAGTGCTCTTCAGGCTAAAGCAGTCTACTTTTATTTTCATTTTTTTTTACTGCTTAATTAAAAAGACAACGCTGGCTCAGTTGGTTAAGCACATCCGACTTTGGCTCACGTCACGATCTCAGGTTCGTGGGATGGAGCCTTGAGTTGGGATTCTCTCTGCCTCTCTCTCCCCCTCCCTGCTTGCTCTTTTTCTCTCTCAAAATAAATAAACATTAAAAAAAATAAAGACAACAGAGCATAGGAAAAACAAAAACAAAATACTCCTACTGCCTCAACACAAGCGGTTCTCATTTTATCCAAAGCTCTAGTTTTTGTGCCTTTTCTGCTTGGGCTTGGCTAACAAAAATGCTCCTTTTCTTCATCATAGCAAGACTTGTCCATTTTTCTACAGAGGCTTCAGGACTCTTCTTCACAGCCCTATGCCACTCGACTCTGCAGTGTACTGTGTTTCCTAAGCTTCTCCCATGCCGTTTAATTAATGACATCAACAATCACAATCATGTGAATATATCTATTAACAGTGTTATTAAAATTCATCGTGTATCTATCTGTTGGTAAGTTCCTAAGAGTAAAATGACTAGATCAAAGGACACCAGTGGCTATGCCTCTCCCTATGTAAATACTTCCCAAAAGGGTGAAGTATGAAGTAGCTCCTGGACCCTGCCAGCAGGGTGGTGTGGGATGAGGCGAGTAGGGTGGGAGACAGACTAGGAGATACAAAATGGCAACAGGGTAGCTTTAACGCTAAACCTTGATTTCCTGACAATGCCATTCTTCCCACACATTTGAGTACCAGGTATAATTTCTGATTATTAATCACATCAACATCTCTCTCTCTGCTAATGTCTCTGAGCTCTTGGGACTACTGATTCTGCATACCCTATCTTCATACAGAAAGGACATTCCTTCCTAAAGGCGAGTTCACACACAAATTCATAGTTTGATCACCCTCAGCTGCAAATGCCGTACAAAGAAAGGGATTCAGAAAAGTTCAGACAGATTTTAATCCTGACTGGGAGTGCCAACCCAAGCACCTCTTCCAAAGAAGTGCGCCTTCCGTTCCACCAGTCTAAGATTTTGTTCTACAACCTATTTCTTCCTTTTTCCCACCCCCAGGGAGCTTTTAGAAATGTGTAAAATTATGCAACGTTGTCTGGTAACTGCTCACACTAAAGGGAAGACTATCGTTGAGGAAGAAGAGCATCAGTGAAAACCAAAGTTAAGTATCTACAAAATCATCCAGGGGAATAACTGCCCCTACTCCCAGGAAAGTGGGAAGGGGCTTATACGTACAGGTTCAGTGCCTTCTATGTACTCTTCAGTATGGTAGGGCTTATCTTGTTCTCACTTTTTAGACAACAGCTAATTTGAGATTGACAGCAAATATCTGATGTGACTTGTCCAATGAAAAACATCTCAGAGAGAGCCATAGAGATTTGAATCTGGATCTGTGAGAAGTGAGATGATTCATTTTCAGAAATACCAAATAAAAGCTGTGCTGTTTAGTTAACAGCAGGTTTACAACCTTTCGGAAATATGTAACCACCCCCCTCCCCACGCCCCCCTGACAACTGAGTCCCAAACCCTTAAACACTTCACTTCCTGGTTCTTCTTTCCCTCCCCATTTTGTGGGCTTATTTTTTGTGGACTTTGCAATGAGCATGCACCAAAGAACTGAAGTCTCTGTGTTACCTCAAGGAACACACATGTGCTCAATCAGACTTTTTTCCCTTACATGGACACAGGCAACTACCTGTAAGGCTGTAACCTCTGTAGTATTCAGCCAATGAGGAACCAGGGGAGGGACTTGCACACTAGGAGATAAATTGCCTGCTGTAACTGCCCCAACTGTGCCCCTGTCCATCAGACACCTGTTCTTGCAAGAATGTTGATTAAACCCTAGCTTCCCTGTGCTCTGAGTCCGTGTCCCTCCTTTGATTGGGGTAGTGGGCTTATTTCTCACAGGGTCTAACTTCAAACCCTTGCATATTAAATACTTTTTAAAAAAAGTGTTTTATTTATTTTTGAGAAAGAGAGAATGTGAGCAGAGGAGGGGCAGAGAGAGAGGGATACAGTGGATCCAAAGCAGGCTTTGTGCTGACAGCAGACAGCCCAATGCAGGGCTCAAACTCAGGAACCATGAGATCCTGACCTGAGCCCAAGTCAGATGCTTAACCGACTGAGCCACCCAGGCACTCCTAAAATACTTCTCTTTCTGTTCTTCATTCCGTCTGTCCATCTGCCCATCTCTCTTTACTTAGGTGGGAGGCTCCAAGGATATCTATTTAGTTAACAACATTAATCAACCCAGACTTAAGAAATGAGAAGGCTTTCTTCTCCCTAAGAGGAGACCTCACGAATGGAGCGAGCAGATATAGCTCGGAGGCTCTAGAGACATTAGAGACACCAAAGCTGTGTGCCTGGGTGGGGGCTGAGAGAAGAGGATGGCCAGGAAGGGACAGGAGCCCCATTCTGCGCCCCTATGCCAGCTCAGGTGCAAACTCCTCCCCCATCTCTCATGTGGAAAAAGGCAGCAACAGCCCCCAGTCCTGACCCAAAGCACAAGTAATCCGAGAGGCCCTAGAAGTGCTCTGTCCTCAGGTGGGCATGAAAATTAAATGGAAATTTAAAAGTCAGTTCCTTGGTCTTACCAGCCACATGTTAGGTACTCACATTCCCCATGTGGCTCACAGCTACCTTACTGGATAGCACAGACGGAGACCATCTCCATCAGGACACAGTGCTCTGGAAGGAAGCAAAGACCTCCACAGGGATTCTCCTCTCCTCTCCTCTCCTCTCCTCTCCTCTCCTCTCCTCTCCTCTCTGCAGCGCCCGCCATACTGTCTCATGACGAAAGCAAACGCTCTTGAGGTCAGCTATGCAGTGACCAGGTGACTAGCTATTTAACCTTGCTCATCTATGAAATGGGATAATACCTAGCAGAGAGCGAGGACACTTAACAGCTGATGCTTTGGTCCTCCAGTTTCTATTAAGGTCCAAAGATTAAGAAATAACCTTTACGAAGATTACACCAAAAGACCTTGAGCAGCTGATGTGTTTAGCAAGGCTGCTCACCAGATTGAATGGGATCCAGCCCCTCCCTGGCTGAACTCCACAGGCAGGTCTATTATCACTGATAGGATTATTCTCCCCTTTCTGCAGGGCCTCCAGCATGGACAACCTCCCTCCCACTTTTGCTCACCTATAACAAACAGTACCCAGTCCTTCATGGTCATCTGGGTGACTACACAGAAGCTGGGCACTGTCCCTGCCACGGATGTGCTGAGCCTCTCGGGACACCACCAAGAGATGGTTCCCATAGCCCCAAGCCACAAATAAAGAAACTGAGCCTCAGAAACATTAAATGGTTTGCCCCAAGGCCACATAGGCAGAGGCCAGAGAAGGAGCTGAAGTGGCAGCCCTCACAGCTGGTGTTCAGGGTTCAGAGCCCCCTGCTGGGGGGAGTCATCTTGGCCTGGGCCTTGCCCAAGAGAGAGAGGAGGTATATGCTCTCCAAGCACACCCTCCCCCTTCCCTGGGTCCTGTCACCAACTTACAGAATCCCGAGACTCCCTAGAACTACAGGACACACAGGGGACAGGCTTGGTGCCAGAGTGCTAACTATGCCACTACAGTTCCAAGAGAACAAACATACCACGGGAGGACCCCGAAAGGCTGAGGTCTGGAGAGGGCCAAGTACTCCTATCAGGAAGAGGAGAATCCTCCAGGGAACCAGCCACCCCAACCCCCACCCCAATACTCATGAGCTGAGCGCTGCCCTGCCCAGGCCCCACCAAACCTGAACTCTTACTCTAAACCCAACTAGATCCTCCCAAGTTAGGTACTGCTTGTGCTCATCTGTCACTTGAAATTAGAGACGGACCCACATTGGTTCATAAACTGGTCACTGACTCTAACAAAATGAACAGGCTCACTATGCACCAGCAAAAGAACCAAGGCGGTGGGGGGGAGGGGGGGGGATGCGACACAGGCATGCTAGATACGTTAAAGATGCTCTGAGAAAGATCAGACCAGGACGCCAGGAACAGTCAGAAGACAGTGCTCCTGGAAGATCTGGCCCTGGCCTTGCTGGGGGAGGCACCCTGGGCCCAGAGCCCAGAGAGGCAGATAGGAAGGGAAGGAGGGAGGAAGAAAAGGGGGAAGGAGGAAGAAAAGAGGGAGGGAGGGGAAAAAAGAGGGCAGGACATCCAGGTGTGGGTACACAAGCAAGTCAGGAGCTGACTGACGAGCAGCTGAGCGTGGCTAGAGCAGCAGTGGGGGAGAGAAAACGCCTGAGCCAGACACTGGGGCACAACATTCTCGGCTGATTCCGTCTAGACTCTCTTGATCGCAAGTAACAGAAAAGGCAGCTCAAACAGGCCTCATCCAGAAAAGAAGTCAGTGGCTCACTTAACTGAAAAGTTCAGGGCAGGACTCGCCTTGGGCCAGCTGGGCCATGGTGACCTAATCTTCCCTCAACTCTCTGGACAGGTCTCACTCCTGGGCAGGCTGTTCCCAAGCAGGAGATTACAGCAACAACCAGCTCATACCTTCCCCACTCATGTCTACCCCAACTACCCCAGCAAAGTGCTAAAACTTTCATAGGATCTGACTGGGTCATGGGCCCATTCTCAAACCAGTCACTGGCCAGGAAGACACAGCCCCATGATTGGCTAGTTCTCAGTAACTAATCATCCAATAGGCATGGACCAGAGGGGAAGGACAGGAACTGGCAGCTGGATGGGCTGCCCACCACCAAGCCTGTGAACTGTTAGCTACCCTGTATATCAGCACCTGGGGCGCATCTGCACTGGGGCCACATCCCATTCTCAACAGCCTTCCTAAGCAGCGTGTGTACATCCTCCTGACAAAACTCAGGCTGAAAACCTGACCTCATCCAAGGCTGCAAGGTGAACAGCAGAATCAAGATTCCAGGTTAGTTCAGTCTAATGACAAAACTCAAGTTTTTCTACCCAAAGACCGTTTTCTCCACTATATGCTACCTAAAGGACTCAGACTTTATATCCAGTCAGCCACGAAGCCCCAACAGAGAGGATGAAACGTCTGTGTTTGGGGACATTCACTCTTTGGCTGGTGTGGAGGAGAGAGCAGGAGGCAGATCAGCTGCTAAGCAGCTGCACTAGACCTCCCTGGAGATCCCATTTTTCAGGAAGGGGGCTGCCATGGGAGGCGGACCCCAGGACAACTCTGAAGTAGCCCAAGGAGTGGTGGCACCACCAACCACCATAGCGTGGCACAGAAAGGCAGGAGGAAAGAAGGTGCCTCCACTTTGGAATGGGCCTCCTGCACATCCAGGACAGCAGTCTGCTGGAGAGAGAGAGTTCAGGTGCTGTTGGAAGCCATGGCTCTAAGAACACCTGGGGAACGCCTTCAAGGCAGACAGGGTCTTGGGCAGTGCAGGGCAAAGCCAAAACACTTGGGGGTAAGGAAGCACCATGGGCAGGGGTTTGGAGAGAATGGAATGGCCAACACAGCAAGGTGCAAGGGGGACAGGGGACGACGGGCACCGATCAGTGTTAGGCCTCAGGCCTCACTCACTCCTGCAGAGGTACGTTCAGCACCAACCCTACAGCAGAGAACTGAAGACAGCACAATGACCCAGGAAGACAGTCTGGAGTGACAAACACAAGCACAGCAGATGATGCCACTTCTATTTCCCCATTTGGGGAAGCCCACCACCCACCAGATAGAAAACCATGTTCACCGTCATCCTAACACAGGAGTTTCATCCTCAGGGCGACGAGCAGGTGCCCAGTCTCCTCTAGGAGGAGCTGACAAGCAGAATCACAGAAACCCTAAGACAGCCCTGGCCCCGCCCCTGCCCCCGCCCATTTCCGACCAGCCACCTGGGATAACTATAGCAGTCTGGGGGCACCTATTGTTTCCGTCTGAACTGCAGACCCTGTCTCTACATGCTCCTCTTTGACCTCCTGTGGGCATGGCCATTTCTTCCAAGGCCCCCTCACCCCCAAGCCAAGCCAGAGCTGATTCTCCAAGAGTTTTCACACTGGAAGCAAGTGTGTGAATCCCTTCTTCAATGGCCTAGTCTTCAAAAAGTCAAACTCTGAGGCTGCTGCATTTCCCACCACATTGGAGAAATCTGTCCACAAGGCAGACAGAAAGAGAGACACACACACACACTAACAGCACTCTGACTCAGTGATGGGGTGAGAGAAGTTACAAGCAAAAGCAGGGCAAGCTCACATAACACTTGGGAGGGCGATGTTTCTTGCCCTTTGGTGAGAAGTTAGGCTCCTGCATTCAGTGCCAGCACTGGCTTGTCAACCAATCTTCAAGCTGAGAATTTTAAATGCTTGAGAAGCTCCGTCAAAATAGAAGTGAAAGTGAAATAACCATTCACAAACCTTTCCCCCCATGATCATGCCTGAACTAAAACATGTGGCCCACTTCTGTCACTGCCAGGCTGCCAGCATCCAGCAAAGGGGGAGCAGACATCACCAACTTCAGGTGCTTGCTGAGAGCCACCCCTCCCCCCCACCCCAACAAACAGAGGGAAAAATGGAGAAGGCTGTGAAAGATCACCTGACCCTACCCTTCCCAGTTAACCTAAGGGGAAGAAGCCAGGCCCGGAAATGCAGGTACCAGTTTCCGGTTACCCAGGTTAACCAAAGGGAGGGGACAAGCAAGAGGAAAGGGGCAGAACGATCAGATGTGAAGAGACCATCCAGTGTCCATCCATGCCTCTGAGCCAAGAGGACAGAAGTCCAGAGAACTCGGCTCTTGCTGCCTGGGTCCGGGTGCTGCCTCACAACTACAGGAGGCCTGTGTGAGCCCGGGGCCTCCTGGACTGCACCACTTCCCCTGCCTGCACCAGGTGCAGCACCAGGAGAGATGATGGGCTTGGGAGAATGAGCAGCACTGTGGCAGGCTCTCTTAGATTCCCCAAGTGCTCCTCAGCCCAGAACGGGGTAGAAGCTACAAGCCGGCACCCACTTTAACACAAGGTAAGAGCAAAGTACCCAAGTGTGACTGCGGGGAAATCAGAATCTGTGGGTGGGTACTCAGAACGCCATGCTGTGACCTCCTATCATCCAAACCACTCCATTGCTTACTCCAGGCCTTACATTTCAGTTACACCCATTTTGTTTCTGGACCCAAGTCTCCCAGGCCAGCATGCCCAACTATTTGATGGCATTATCACATCAGAGTGGTGACTAAACCCACACGCGCTCAGGGGACATTGTCAGCTTGTTCTCCATACCACTACCCCCTCCCACAAACAGGACTCTGATGTTTCCTGGGAGCATCCCCTCTATTCTGGGCTGGTCTGGGTGGAACCAACACCAGGGGTGAACCAATCAACACAGCCTACTAATTGCATCAAAGCCCATAGATGGCATCAGAAAATGTGTGCTGGGACTTCTGGGAGAGCATCACCTCGTCTTTCTTCCCCTGGCTGATGGTCAAAGAGGGTGAATCCCAAAGCTGCAGGGGTTGGAAGGACAAGGAGGACACCCCACTGCGCAGAGGGAACACTACAAAAGAGATGGAACAAAACCAGGGCCTCACCTGAGAACAGACTCACCTCAGAGCACCTTTGAGTGGCACAAGCCAATCAGCCCTTTCACATTTGAGCTCCCTCTGGGGGAGGCTGGCCAACAGAATACTTGAAGCAAATGTGAAACCATCAGCAAAAAGGGTAAACCGTTCCTATTTTATATCCTACACACATCACTGGCACTTGACCCCCACAGACAGCACTAGAAAGTCAGCTTGCCAACTGCCTGCCTGGCACAGTTGCAAGATGCATGGGGCAAATAAAGTTGGGAAGGGTCTACCTGACGTGGCTTCCAGAAGGGCTGGCCTTAAGAAGAAGAGGGCAGTTAGCTACCTTGGGGATCACCTGGGGAAAGAGGATGTGGCCACCACCTCATATGCCAACCTGAGCCGGACCAGGGACCTGATGGCAAGAGAGGTCAAGAGAGCTAATGAACCCAGCCCCCCTGTGGGCAGGCAAAGCTGCGGCCAGCTTGGTAGATCAGGTGGTTACCCAGAGCCAGGTGGGTGACCAGAGGTGCAGGTAGGGGATGGGGCCAAAGGTACAAGTGCGGGCAGGGCAGGGGGGCTACCGGTGCCTGGAGGAGGACTGCCAGGCCACCTACCGGGCTCTTGTTGTGAGCTGGGCTCACATACACCTAAGTCTTCCATGAGAAGATCACAGAACCCCCCACCACGGAGTCAAGGCTGGCCACAGCCAACCACTTACAAAATCACTCTGTGCCCACAGTGGATGGGTGACCGGGACCGCCACAGCAGCCACAAGGCTGACTCACTGCAGGGTATGGCCTGGAGGAACCATCACCCATTTTTTGGCCCTGATGAAACCCAGGGAAGCGGAGCGTCCAGAGAGAGAGTGTCTCGTTTGTCACGTGACCAAAAGGGCCCCAAGGCAGCATTTGAACAGTATCTCCAGGGTCCACACAGACAGACAGGGATCTAAGATCAAGAGTCATCTTTTTTCCCTGTCACAGGGGTAAAAAATAACAGCCAAGAAATAGAAGGGAAAAAAATGCCTCACGCCTTTTCCTCAGCCAGTTCAAGAGACAGCACAAAGCATTTCAGGTACAACTTCCCTCCCAGCCTGGCATAAAAACATCCCGTAGACAAACCCAGCATAAAGACCCAGACTCTGGCAGGAGAGTAGAATGCTGACCTTGTACCCACTACTGCGCTCTCTCAGGTGACCAGGGAGGTGGTGGCAGGTGGGTGAGGACTGGGCAGGAGGGAAGGATTCCCGATCCCAGCGTGATCCTTTCTAGCTGTGTGTCTGCTGGGTAAGTGCTGACAGTTAACTCCTGATATTGGACCTTTTCACAGGAAGATCAACAAGCTTCTGAGCACAGGCTTGCTATGGAAGCCCTAGAAACATGGGGATTAACTCCTGCTCCACTACCAAGGAGCTCGCGATCCCAAGGAAAATGCAATCAACAAGACCGGTTATCAGCAGGAATGTAGGGTTTTTAAGTTATGTACAGTGCCTGAGGGAGACGGTCTTGGATTAAAGCAGGAAAGGTTTCTGGGAGAGAATAGTAGCGATGACAGA
This sequence comes from Leopardus geoffroyi, assembly GCF_018350155.1. Lineage (NCBI taxonomy): Eukaryota > Metazoa > Chordata > Mammalia > Carnivora > Felidae > Leopardus > Leopardus geoffroyi. The sequence goes on from NC_059331.1 coordinate 12,400,147, forward strand.
AGGTCACAAATGTGAGGTACAGAGAGTCCCAACCTAGGTGTCACACACAAAGAAGGTTAGCTTACAGATTTAAGTAGACGCCGTTTTGATAAGATACAACTTCATTTCAAAGCATGACTAGATTAAGAGTAGCTTCTTCCCTTGAATTTTCTCAAAAAAAACCAGCTACTCAAAGTACACCTTGTCAATATATGCAAGTTCCTGAATATTTCTTTTTTTTTAAGTTTATTTTTGAGAGAGAGCACAAATTTATTATTTTTGCGTGAGCACACAACTGGGGGAGGGGCAGAGAGAGAGGGAAAGAGAGAGAATCCCAAGCAGGCTCCGCGCTGTGAGCACAGAGCCGGACATGGGGCTTGCCCTTAAGAACCATGAGATCATGACCTGAGCCGAAATCAAGAGTCAGACACTTAACCGGCTGAGCCACCCAGGAGCCCCCTGAATATTTCTGATCACAGAACGGGATCCTGACAGGCAAAAAGGTTAGGAGCCATTACGCTAGAAGATTTCAAAGAGGGAAAGACTGTCCGAACTGGGATGGAAATGGAAACACAAAACAACATTTAAAAACACTTTAGGGGCGCCTGGGTGGCGCAGTCGGTTAAGCGTCCGACTTCAGCCAGGTCACGATCTCACGGTCCGTGGGTTCGAGCCCCGCGTCGGGCTCTGGGCTGATGGCTCAGAACCTGGAGCCTGTTTCCGATTCTGTGTCTCCCTCTCTCTCTGCCCCTCCCCCGTTCATGCTCTGTCTCTCTCTGTCCCAAAAATAAATAAACGTTGAAAAAAAAAAATTTAAAAACACTTTGTATTTATGAGGTTAAACCACAGAAGACACAGCGGAGTCCAAATTCCCTCCTGGGCACTGCTTATGTAGGAGGCAAGAGACTGTCAGAGTTAAGCCCACTGCTTCTGAGCCTACCAGCGCTGGTTATAGGCCCATAGCCTCCTCCACGACAGTGGAGATCATTAATCTCTGCTCTCTCCTGAAAGGAAGATGGAACATCTACTTCTAGGACTAGTTCAGAGAGCAAACAGGAAGCCAAGCGCTCCACACTGTACCTGGCACATACTAGGTGTTCTGTAGGCTGCGGCTGTCCGTTTTACAGCCTCCAGCGGATGGATGGAGCCAGGGAACTTCCTTGCAGTCCCAGGAGCATTCGAAGGCTCTCGACCCCACCTGCCTGGCAATGACAGGTCACCTGATACGACCTTTCTCCTTGTTAGCAGGCTCCTCACGCCATCACAGGACCTCCAGGAGTTTTTGGGCAGGCGTCTGGGGGTCCGGACAGAGGGCCCAGATACATGTGCACACCCACTTGGCAGTGGTTATGGACTGTCTTGAGCCAGCTCAGACAATAGTCAAGAGCTCCCCAAGTGCAGCACGGCCTCCCTCCAGGAACTCCTGCCTTCCCCTACTAGGTTTGCCTCAAAAATCCACACAGAGCAAACCTAACCCGGGGTACAACAGCTCTTCAAATACTTGAAAGCAGACCCCAGGTCTTCCACAGAGCCTGACACTTGTCCCCCTCCCCTCCCACTGCTGAGAGGGCAAATTGTTCAAGGGTTTGCCAGCTATTCGTCAAATTCTGTCTCCCTCAGATCAGAGATGAACCAAGAGCTGGCTTTCTGTATGTGACTGTAAAACTTTTCACTCTGAAAACAAACTATACAGTGCTCTAGAAGTCATTTCATGCTCTTAAGAATTCTGAACTACCTTTGAATAAGAAACATGAACAACTCCTCCATTTGGACCTACGAGCTATAGCCCTGTAAGGCCTCCCCTGATGCTGATCCCCACCCTCCACCCCAGATTGCCCATGTGCACATTCTCTTCCTGTTCCAGGTCCTTCAAGGGTAGGGGCTGGGCATCTCCAGGTCTGCACCCTCCACACCCAACACCATAAGCAGTGGCTAGAAATGTTTATTCAACTGCTGAGCCACCTTTTTCAGCTTTACCACATTTCTCCATCAACAGTACATATCAGTTGGCAATTGAGATGTTAAGTGTATGGCCTCCTCAGACCTGGAATTCATTCAGAGAGCACTTTTAAACACCACATGCAGAATATTGGTATGTCTTCCTTATGCAAGAAATACTCCCCAGTTCAAGGAATCAAGGAATCTCCATGTCAATACTAGCTCAGTGCTCTGAGAGCGAAAAGGGGGAGTTTCAGATGGGGGCTCCAAGTCTGGGCACTAGAAAGACCAGGCTGAAAACGCACTGCCTATGCAGTCACTCGCCAAACCACAAACTCAGTCACCCACTCCAACAACCAGCTGAGGGGTCCCAAAGGGACCAGACAGACTCAGGACAGCCTCCCATAAGGGAGAAGAAAGGGGCACAACTTCTACTGATGGAGACAAAGCCCCCAGCTTCCAGAAGGCGATTTACAGTGGGGGTTGGGCAGGAGACATGCCCACAGAACCGCAGTCACCTAGGGACTGGACTGAGGCCTGGTTCCAGTTAAACTGGAGCTCTGTCTGAGAAGATGGCTTGCAGAGACACCAAAATCGAGGCACAGGTGAACAGCTCCTCTCCTTCACTTAACCTCAAGCGCATGTCCTGCCACACGCAGCTACATCTTGAGCCCAGGAGCCCAGGTGACCATGGAGTCTTCTTACAACTGTATCAGGACAAAGGCCCCTTCCCACAAGCTGATCTTGGACAATCCTCCAGGACTCTGTGACTTCCAGGCAGGAGAACATACTATGATTACAATTAAAGCCACTTCTGAGGACCACCAGACCTCTGTGAAGACAGAATGTAAAATCCACCTTCTTCTAAGGGAGAGAGTGAGTCAGAACAAGGACTTACACCTGCGTCACAAGTGACACTTATTACCTGCCTGTTTCCCAAAGTCATAAAATGCCACACTGCTCTCTTCTTCACATATCGTGGCCACATATGAAGAACAAAGACAGGAATGTCACTGCCATTTGGGCAACCAGAGTGATCAGAGAGTCCACGTGTTTAGATTTTATAATCTTTAACGTGTTGGAGAGAATCAGAACCAACAATCTTCCCTTTTACAATGTGTAACAGTCCTCCTTTCAGCAGGATCAATGATGTTTTAAGTTAACATCATGAGTGCTTGTAATCTTGAAGCAGAAAACAAAGCCAGCACACAATACTCATGAAAAGTTCCACATCACTTGGCAATTGCCACACCACGATATGGTCTGGCCCAGGATTCTGTCCCTGACAGAAACCATAAGATGTTTCCAGGACAGGCTGTCTAACATCATCACCTTGTTAGATCTCTCACAGGTAAACCTAAACCGATTTGTAATCTCATATAAACTTATGTAGGACAGAAAAGGCTCCCGCATCTTTTCTTACCAGCTCAAGAACACTGACCTCTTGGGCCTCTTCTCAAGCCATCGCTCCACCTTTGAGAGCAGTGTGGTGGCATTTAGAGTTACAAGCACTGTCACTTAAACTTCAGGTAAGTCCCTAACTTTAGGGCAGTCACCTCAAATTAAGTCAGTAAGAAACAAAAGCGTCTTGTCCTCTCCTGACCATGGGAAGCACCCACTTAAACAGCACCTACAACAACATCTTTATGCTGTTGGTTTCTATGCCTGCAGGAAAGGGAGATCAGTTGCTCACCATCCCTCCCTTACAGAACTGTTGTGGGGAAGCAGGAGACCCTGTTCAAATGCTGCAGAGTCAGGTAAACCATATATCTCTGAGTGGAGTTCTGGTATCTGTGAGAATTTTGTTATTTTAGAAAGTTCACATAATGCACCTCACATTAAAAGAAAAAAACTTTTAGAACAACTCATGTGAGCCTCTGCTTCCCCTTCCAGAATCTGAACCCTGGATCCGGAAGGAGCCTTATGGGTGCATACACCAGTTCCCAGTCCCACTTTGTACATGAAGACCCTGCAGCCCAGAGAAGCTGGGTGGCGTCTTAATCTTCTAATTTCCTAGGGGGGGAAATTATCGTTCTTGTGTGTCTCCCTCTGCAGAGGCCCTTTGGTCACCTCTCCTTGGCGCCTGACGTCTGCATAACTATAAGAAAGAAAAGTCATTTCTGAAGTTTCCTGCCAGAGAGCCTGATCAGTAGGAGGCCTTTACACAGACATCTTGGGCAAGTTCAAGTCCCCTTCTCCCCCAGTGCCTTTTCTGGCCGCTCCCTGTTCTGATTACAGAGATGCTCACCTGCTTTGTGCAAGGCCTGCTTTGTGCTATTATTCAACTTGTTATGGGGATACAGTATCCACTCCACCGTCTCAGACCTATTCTATCCATGTGCCTCACGGTTCTAGAGAGTTCTGAATTAGAATATTACACGACTAAACTTCAGCACATATAGCAAGAAGGATGCGAGGATTCAATCAGTTTAACCAGCACTTAGCACCCTAAAACGCCTAATGCTTCAGCCCTGGAGAAAGACAAGAAACAAATCATGCTCACGAAGCCTGCATTCTGGTCAAGAAGGCAAAGCCTGAACTTCCACGAAACGAGGACTTCCAATACAAACGAGAAGTTCATCACCTGCTGAGAAGACTGTGCTTGGGTGCATGGACTCCCAATTTCTGGGCAGAGGAAGAAGGCGTGGCCCTTGACTGTACCCACGAAGATTAAGCGGGAAGAAACGCGCACACTGCGCTTCAGAGATTTTCAACACCCTGGCTACATACACCACAAGGAGAGTAAGGCTTAGATTGTTCTGAAAAACTGTTAGTCGCTTTTTGAAAAGAAGTGTAGAGGATTTACTTTATTACTGAGTTGGCAGAAATTATTAACTCAGAGTCTGCTGTTGCAGAAATTCAAATACTCCAGAGACTGGAACTGAAAACATACAGACAACTTTCCCCTTAAGAACTCCTTCGTCAAGGAGATGGTCGGTAAATGTTTCTTTGTTATTTCTCTAACTTCTCAGCTACTTGTGGATATTAGGTCAGCTGCCCTGACATTGATTTTTCAAGCAAAAGCTAAGTTTGTTAACCATAATTGCATGCCCATAGAGGTAAGCATTACATGACACAATTCCCTGTCGCTTCTCTCAGAAGAGGTTTAATTTTAGTGTTGGCTCTTCAACACTGTCCCCATTTTTTTTCCATGAGCATCTTAAATATGTGTCAACTAACTATCCCAAAGTGGAGTTCATAATTGGTCAAGGTAGAGAAAAGCAGCTGGGTGCCGGCACTGCCTTCTTGGAGCTACCTCACACTCACCTGAGCCCAGGTCAATCCAGAGAAACTGCAGAATTATGGTCGCACCACCTCTGTCGGCAACCTATTCTGCCACGGCTCCAGTTTCTATATGGGGTTTGCTTCAAGCCACGCTCCTGTCAAAAGGTTCTAACAATGCTCACAGATGGTCACTGGCAATGGCAGCATTTAAAGGAGGCACTTTCCTCATCACTCGTATCCAGAGACAGTTTCCCAATTCCATCCACCACGCTCACATTTAGCAGGACTCTATGCACAGCCATCACTAAAGTCCCCCCCAGACAAGCCATTTGACATGTTAACCCCATGCCATTACAGCAACCATGGGCTCCTATGAATGAACACCACTGTACACACTAAAATACAACAAAAATGAGATTTGTTTCCTTCTCCCGCTTCTGGCTAACCCCCCTTCCTCGTTGCCCTCCTCTCCTCTCCCCCTAGGAACCCTTTAGATTACAGCCTTACACAATACTGGAACCTCTGAGGTCACTGCCCTACCTAATCTACAACATATCATGACCGCCTGTCAAAGCGCCTCCTGATCCCAAAGCTCTCCTAGGTGGCATTAAGGATCAGTGCTAATATCTCAGCAACCTCTCAGATTCCCCGAAGGCAAACAAGCACGTGGAATTCAAGAAATTACACTCTGGACAAAAGATGCAAAAGTCACCAAGCTTTCATTTTTCATGTCATTTCTTTTATTCTCTAATATTTTAGTCTTAGGAACTGCAGCGGCTCCAGTTACTGCAAAATATTCTGGAAGGTTTTATATAGCTTGTGCCTACTCCACCCCCAAAGTCATAACAAAAATGTATACAACATTTGTTGAAGACAATTACCACCAAGTCGATCTTAATGGGGCCTGAACACTAGGGACAAGAGGATTACTTATGATACAAAAACCAGAGACTTACACCGTAACTCCTCAATTTCTACCGAAATTATACAAGCCAATGTGAATTATTCCAAAAATACCAGGCTAAAGCACAGTCCTAAGAGTAATTAGTCAAACCAATGTAAAGGAAAAACAAAAACCCTACAGTGAGAGAAACCGGAGTTACCTGGCCCAAGACAAAAAGGTTTTTTCCTTGGATCTCCAGCATATTAAAAAGTGATCTCAATGGCCACTTCCTGGTCTCCCAGCAAATGCAGGGGCTCATCTCATACCTGCCACAACATCTTCCTACTGCTCAACCTGCTCCTGCCACAGGAGAAAATGACCCCTACTGCCAACAATCCCTTTGAGAAAACATGAGGGAAGACACTACGAGTCTTCCCCTACACACGCGAAGAGGGGCAGAGAAGATCCCTCTGCAAACAGTAGCCTCGGTGGAGGACCATCTAAGAAAGCAACACCCTGGGGTTGACCCTGACCCTCTAAGTGACAAGCCACCAAGCCGGAACCCTCAGGTGGGGGCAAGTAATAGCCGAAGGAACGTTCTTGAAGAACAGGAAAGAAAATCACCACCTCTAATTCACACCAAAAAGCGGGGCTCTGGCTTGGTCAGAAGACGCAATGGGTATTTAGGCCTAGAAAGGCAACAGGAAGGATCCCACCCTCCCCACGATCATCTACCGTCGGCAGCGATCCCAGGAGGGACTCGGCAAAGGCATGTCCACTCGCAGAACCAAGGGGGGACTCTCCACGCGCCCTGGGCACCCGGCTAAGGGCAAAGTAGGCTGGGGGCGGGGAGGGGGGGGGTCCCTCTGAAGCCAGGAAGATGCTTCCAGCCGGGAGAAGAGGAAAGGAGGACTTTCCTGATCACCCAGAAGGCCGAGACACAGGCGGCACAGGCGCCCGAGTCATACCCCGGACACCAGTTGCTCCACAGCCTTTCTCCCTCCCCTCCCCCCCGCCGGGAAGACTTCCCGGGGGTCGCGGGTCCCCGGGGAAGGGCAAGGCGGGTGAGCTTCGTAAGGAGCAGTAAGGGTCATACATCTGGAGCGGAAGAAAAGGCAAAGCTCTGGCCTCAGTTCCCTTCTGCTCCCTCCGCCCAGGCCGCACGGAAGCCTCGGCCTCACGTACCCAGCGCCGCCAGACTGCCTGACCTGCCCCCGGCTCGGGCCCGTGGGGCGAGAGACCGGGATGGCAGCGGCCCTCGGGGGCAGGTGGGCGTCGGGCGGGTTCCCCGGAGCCCGGCGGGCGAGGGGCATTGGGGAGGGGGAGGGTCCCGGGCCCACGCGGCCTCCGTCCCGGCCCGCGCAGCGGGTTCTTACGTTGCTCTGGGGGTCGATGGCCTGCAGCAGCCGGTCCCTGATCTGCTGCGGAGACGCCGGAGCCGCTGTCATTGCCTGGGCGAGGCGGGGGGGAGCGGCCGGGCCAGCGGGCGGGCGGGCTGAGGCGGGGGACGGGGGTCACTCACTCGCCGGCCTCCGGGAGCGGAGCCTCATGTTCCCCGCGGTGCCGGGGAAGGAGGGGGCACGCGGGGTGGCGGAGAGGGGAGCCGGGGCTCAGGCCCGGGGCGCCACCGCCACCGCCACCAGAGGAGGAGGAGGAGCCACCGGAGCCGCCGCCGCTGCTGCCGCCGCCTCGAGAACCAAACTCCAGTGAGCTGCCCCTGCGCGGAGCACTCTGGGTAACCCGCGCCGCACGCAGCGTCGGCGCCACGCTGAGGAGGTTGGGAGATAGGGCGGGCAGAGACGCCGGGTCTGGGCGGGGCCGCGTGCGAGCCACGCCCCGCACCCCCACGCATGCGCGCGCAGGCGTACTGGTCCGCCGCCCCGCCCCGCCCACCGCCCGCCGGAGGTAGCCGTTGGGAGGCGGTTGGGCGGGGCAACGGCCGCCGCTTGGAGGCCCCGCCCCCGGCTGGGCCCTGGGGGAGCTGAGGTTTCCGACGGAAACGGGCGGTGCGCGCCGAGTCCTTGAACCTGGGCACTCCGGTCGGCCGCCTCAGGGTTGGCGGCGGAAGGACTCTTCGTTGGGGAGAAAAGCCTTCCCCGTACCGAAGGAGGTGACGGGAGTCGCGGGCGGGAGAAGTTGACAAGTTTTCCGAGCCTGGGGTCCCCAGTCCCTCGATCGCCGTTCCTGAAGGCGAGGGAGCCAAGTCCACGTTGTGATAATGTGCGCGGAAGGGTCATCTTTAGAGGAGCAGAGGGATGCCCCCACCCCTCCAGAGGGCGGGGGTCTGCAGTGCTTCGCGTGCTGGGATCACCAACACATGAGACAGCGAAGCGCCTCTCGGGAGAGCCCTCACTCCAGCTAGAAAGCCCCAAAGCCAGCCCCTTGAGCCCACCGACCCCCAACGTTGCAAACGTGTGTCAACGCCAGGGTTTCTCATCCTGGGCACCAGTGACATTTGCGGCCGGCTCACTGTTGTAGGGGCCGTCCTGTGCATTTTAAGATACTCAGCATCCTGGGTTTCTACCTACTAAACGCCAGGAGCACTCTCTCCTCCAGTCAGGTCAACCAAAAATGTCCAGTCATCGCCAGAGGTCCCCTGGCGGGCAGAACGTCCCCTGTTGAGAACCACTGGTTTAAAAGACCCACCCTGCTTTGCGTGGAGATGCTGGAAAAAATGAAACCCTCATTCTCTGAACAATACATTTCACAAAGGAAGAAATTGAGGCCCAAGGTCACCCAGAGTTACAGGTCAAACCCAGAATTAAACGTCAAGTCTAGGGAGTCTCTTTCCCATCTCCACTTTACTGCCTTTTTTTTTTTTTTTTTTTTTTTTTCCCACTGCTCTCTGCTAGCTCCAGCGCTCGCTCGCTCTCTGGAAGCCCTGTTAGAAATACTGTTATGAGAAGGGGTGAAAAGGCAGGCTGAGTGGATTATTAGCCGCAGCCTCCGGAGAAATAAATTTTTTTGTTGTTACAGGAAGACCTAGATTTAAAACAGGAGCGAGGCAGCTGATGAGAACCACACACGCGCCTTGGATCTGTGCTACACCTGTGAGTCTTGCATTTGTCATGCTTCTGGGAAGCGTTTTTGCAAAAACGGCTGTTTCTGCACGTGGTTGTGTCTGCTTCCTTCTGCACATGTGAAAAGTTTTACCTCACACTTGCACGAGAAAATAAACATGGGCAAAAAACTTCTTTTTAATTTACTCACTCTCCCTCCTAGAATGAGGTGCTTTGTGTACATGGTCCAGGTTGGAAACCAGCCCATTTGGAGATACTCTTTATCTCACTTCAGATAAGCAAAATAAACAAGCTCTCCCTCCAAGCATATTCTGGTCCTGCCTTTCTTTTAATTTCTAACTCAGATGTACAGTCTCTCATTTATTTTTTTAATCAAGGATCACATAGACATAAGCAATTTGTTTTGCATGGGCCAGGTCATTTAAGAAAAAATTTGGAAAACACTCAACTTACCTGCCCTTTTTAAAACTAAGAGGCAACATTAAGATGACTGAGTTCTGTAAGGGCACTGACTCCACTCAGTGTCCCCATTAGAACAATGCCTATTACATATTTTTGAAATAAGTGAATGAACATGTCACCAATACATGACAGCTGTATACACACACCCAGACAGAGGTATTAACTGTTCAGTTCCATAGATGGGGGACACAGTGGGGCTCCATAAATATTTAACGAAATATTAAGTATAATACTATATACACATTAGGATGCACCTATTCATGCAGATAACTATATATATATATAGTTATAACTAGTTATAACTATATATATAGTTATATATATAGTTATAACTAGTTATATATATATATATATAGTTATCTGCATAGTTTTAGTTTAGTTATATATATATAGTTTTATTCCACATTTAACATATATGTAGTAGTAAAATTAAATCAGATCGCCACTCAATGGTAGTCTTGAAAACATTAGCTTCCCTTAGGTCCAAGATAGATACTGCAGTTCACCTAGCAAGACTTTCTGCTTCAAGGAAGAGACACTTGAAATGGCTCCTATCAGTTACACAAAGGCAGGGCTCAGGGTAAATCCCCTTGCTGTAATGGTTCTTCTTCAGCAATGTGTCCTTTAAATTAGGTTCAGAGGACATCCACCCCACTGTCCTGAGAAGACAAGATATTTTGTGCTTGTAATGCCCCTGAAAAGGCTGCCTTACCTCCTAGTGAGGTGGCTCCCCAAAGGGCAAGAGGCTCCGAGCCCATGACTTGCCCTTGCCATGGGAAGTGGCAGGAAGGTAGTTTTAGGAGCCTGAGCGTAGAGCACCCTCAGCCAAGCTTGGAGGTAAAGGGAGTGGGCTCGTTTTACTGTAGGCCCAAGCCACATAAGCAAGGGCATCACAGAAGGGAGCTGCGAGCAGCCCGGTTCACACAACTACTTAGGACCAATCTTCCACAGCAATACCGCATGGTGGCAAGTAATAACAGCAGGGGCTCGCCCAGCGGACTCATTTCTGAAGTGAAAGGAGGCTGTACCCCCTTTAGACACCTACACCCCTGGGAGCTGCACAATTTAAAGTTACTGGACTTACCCCAATAAGGTTATGTGAGGCCTTCGATGAATAATAGGAAAAAGGTGAGTAAACCACCACCCTACTCGGACCCCTTTGTTCGCTCTGAATTTAACATCTGGTGGGAATTTTTAAAAAACGCTGTCCTCTGTTAGCTCCTTCAACCCCATCAGTGATCTCGGAGATGGGCGTCAGAGTTCTGCTTGGCTTTGCGGCAAGTCCGGCTTATTCTAAAAGTGAAACCGATTTCAATTGGTTTTGAATAGTCCCCTGAAAGGTCACGGCTCTTAGCAAGGGCTTCAAAGACAGACAAGAGAACACAAATAATTTCACTGTGGGTCCAAGTAGGGGGAGGCAGGCACAGAGCCTGCTCTGGAGGATCTCGTTTTGAAGCCAAGCGCAGGAAACAGGTTGGGGGCCCAGTAATACAACACCATAATTGTATGGTCTGAGCAGAGCAGCAGGTGCACCAGGGAGGGCAAAGCCACTGCGGATAGGAACACTACGAAAGATGTTGGACAGCGATTCCAAATGTTCATACCCTTTGACCCAGTATTTCACAACTTCCAAAATGTATCCAAAGAAAGCAATCAGATGTAGACAAACGTGTACATATGGGGAAGTGTGTACGGGTAAACAATTAGAAGCAACCCAAGTGTTCAGGAAAAGCAAAGTATGTAAACAAATTAGGGGTCGATTCGTGCGATTGGGAAGGTTACGGACAGCGGGGACCACAAGATTCTCTAACTCCACCTGGGTAGTGGTCTTGTTTTACGGTATGCGCAACGTGTAGAAATTCACCACGCTGTACATGACACTTTCAAAATAGATAAATAAAAAGATACATAGACCGATGACAGATAATCTAGGCACTGAAATCAGTGCTGAACAACATGGGATGCTCCCGATTTTCATATTAAGTGTTAAAATGCAATATATGAACTATATATATTGCGATCATCATTTTGGTTTTCTAAAAACATGTATACTTCTTGGACATGATGCACAGAAAAAATACTGGAACGAAAGAAGCCAAAATATTTACAGCCGTTATCTCGGACAGGCAGAATGCCAGGTGATTTTTCTTATGACATTTGTGCCCAAAGTTCCCCATTTTCTAGAATGAAGATGTGGTGTGTCCTCGTCCTCTCATCCAGTGCTGGGGTTATTCTGACCTCTAGTAGCCTCCAGCCATCATCTTCTGACTCGGACACAGCTAATCAGAAGCGTGCCCGTAATCTCCAAAATCCTGAACGTGGATTTGCCATCAGGCCTCCTGACGGATGTCCATCTAAATCCTAACAGTGTGCATTTTGCCCACTGCCCCAGTTTTGAATTCTTCTTAGTAATAAAGAGAATGACATTTGTTGAGTCCCTGCTACATGTCAGGTTCCACACCGAGGGCTTTACATGAGGACCCAGATGAACCCCTCCGGACAGTCAGGCCCCTGTGTCAGTTCCCCCTCTTGACGCTTGATGGCAGTGGGGGGAGGGGTGCTACAATTCGCTCTAGAGAATGCAGTGGAACCATGCTCTGCCCGGTGTAGGTTAAAGCTTTAAGAAGGCCTGGCAGTTACCACCCAACCCAGCAAATCCACTCCTATCAATCTCCCCAAGAACACTGAAAACCTACACTCACAGACTTGTACAGGTAAACGTCCACAGCAGGACTATTAACAGGTACAAGGTACAAACACCAAATGTCCACCAGCTGGTGAACAGATAAATGAGATGTATATCCACACGCTGGAATATTATTCAGCCATGAAAAGGAAACTAAGAGAGAGGCGGCATCCACCTTTGCAGTCCTGGGAGCATAGAGCTGCCATGTCACAATCTAGTGGCTGTGCTAAAAGGCACTTTGGCAAGAGCTGGTGACCCAAGGCCTCTGTGAAGGAGAACAAGGTTCCCGGTGACAGAGAACACCAAGCCCCATATGCCTAACCCCAACAGGCTGGGACAACTCAGGTGAGGTGCCAGGCAAGTGAGTTGAGAACCTCTTGGGGCTCAGAGCTGGCTCCACTGCGCCCCAGCCAATTTCCTGCCCAAAGAACTGTGACTCCTAATAGTAGAGGTTTTTAAGCCACTTAGTACTGGGGTCATTTGTTACTCAGCACTAGCTAAGAGAGACAGGGTTGCTAATGTAACCCTCAAGTGACACATGAGGAAGATCCTGAGCTTAAACAGAGAGGAGAGGGGCGCCTGGGTGGCTCAGTCGGTTGAGTGTCCGGCTTCAGCTCAGGTCGCGATCTCACGGTTCGTGGGTTCAAGCCCGTCACTGGGCTCTGTGCTGACAGGTCAGAGCCTGGAGCCTGTTTCAGATTCTGGGTCTCCCTCTCTGCCCCTCCCCCACTTGTGCTCTGTGTGTGTCTCTCTCTCTCTTTCTCAAAAATAGATAAACGTTAGGAAAAAAATTAAATAGGGAGGAGACTCACACACAGCCACTTCACCAACAGTGCAGCTGGGATTCCAGACGGAATCTTTCTGATGCGGAACCATGCTCTCCGGCCCTCATTGCTACTTAACTCCTCGGCCCCTCCCGCCTGGTGTTGGTCTTTGGCCGTGTGTCTCCTGTGTTTCTGTCCTCTCCTGAACCCGTGCCCTGTCTCATTCTTCTCGCCTGCTGACAGTTCTCTCCTCTCACCTGCTGCACACACACATCCAGGCAGCTTATTTTCTTTTAAGCTTTAATTACCTTCTTTATTACGCTGACCTTCAGCTAAGTACAGGGCAACAAATAATCACACATAAAAACAACACGATGCACGTAGTCTTAACACATACACTTAGGCATGAAGAAAATAAAGGATCAATCTGCCTCTCTTTTGATTCCACTTTTCCACTACTGCCCATGCTTTTTTCTAGTAGCTGCGGGAACACTCCATTCACCTTTAATTCTTTGGAAGGCAGACCAGGTAAATACGCTTGTGAAACCGTAAAACTGATTTTGTCTGCTTTTGGCTTACAGTCATAAAATTATTCTCGCCTTTTTTTTAATTAAAGAAATTTAATGTTTATATTTGAGAGAGAAAGAGAGCGCGCGCGAGCAGGGGAAGGGCAGAGAGAGACGGAGACAGAATCTGAGGCAGGCTACGGGTTCTGAGCTGTCAGCACAGAGCCTGACGCGGGGCTCGAACCCACGAACCACGAGATCATGACCTGAGCTGAAGTCGTCCCTTGCCTGAGCCACCCAGGCACCCCTTGCCTTTTCTTTTTTTTAAAAAGACCTCCAAAAACTTGCCAAAATTGTGTTTCTGAAATGTCCAAATAATCGCATCGCTTGGCCAGGTGGTCTAAATCACTTGGTAGATTAGAGGCTATTATGTATTACATATGCATACATATGTAAATATTATACGTGCAAAATATAGAGAATATATTATGGTTTTATATTCTCTCAGTTACTCTGGTGAGGCAACGAAATAAGATCAGTAACTGTTCTAATGCTCTAGTGAATGATTTTGATAAACATTTTCTTTAAGCATCTCCAGAAGTAAGATCAGATCACCCTTTCTACCTCAGTAAAGGAATTGCAGGATAAAGTCAATTTATTGTAGCTTTTTCTGTTCCAGATGGTTCTTGCCGACAGACAGTTTGGATCTTCTTGCCCCCTGCTCTAAAAACTCAGGGACCTCGGCTCACGTAAACCCTTGGCCTTGTGAGCCACGCCCCCTCACCGGCACACGCATCACATGCTACAATGTGGCACACATAAACAGCCCATCTTCCCGACCAGCCTTATTCCTCACCGTCCCTAAGTGGGTTTTCTCCACTCCTGCACACTGGTCACCTAGCTATCCAACCAGGTGGCCTGGCCCTTGCTTCTCAGAGGAGTGACCTGGCTAAAGTCACATGACTGGATTTTAGACAGGATGACGACTGCAGCCCAAAGCTCAGGGGTCCCAGACTGGCAGAGAAACGCATGAACCAAATCAGCTGCAAGCCACTTCCCCAAGGAGCGGACAAGGGCCAAGGGACTGATGTCAGAAAGCAACCAGGAGCAGACAGGAGCCACAGTCAAAGGCCCAAACTGGCCAATGGAATGTGTCAGAAACAAAGGCACAGCGTTGTGCCTCAACCCAGAAAGCAATGTGATGCTCTAGAAAACACACCCTACAAATACTGCAGGCTATATATACAGAGAGGAGTGTCAAGTCCTGACGAGACCGGGTCCTGAGCCATCGCTGTCACAGACGGAGAAACTGAGGCACACACAGGACCAATGACCTCTCCCCAACATCACTGGCACATGAGGGACAAGGGCCCACGATCCCCTCCCCGCCGTTCCCAAACCCCATAGCTCGAAAAGCCCAAAGAATTTAAGTTTGCGCCAGGCCCGTGTGGTTGACAAAGGCTGTCTGAGGCCGTTCCACCTTTGTCTGTCCAGCTGTGTGTGAATGTTACGAAGTCTGGCTACAGAAGTGTTACTTTTTGATGAGGGAGCGCGGCCAGCCCAGATACCTCGGGGTATCGTGTCACGTATAGGACACGCTGCTGGAAAGTGCAAGTTCTGAATTCGGAGTTGGCTCGGGTGTCCCGGGCCTCCGGACACATCTTACGGATAAGGGTGGCCTGAGATCCACGTCAGCGAGCAGGTGGAATGAGCCCAAATAAAGGTGTTTGGGGGCGGGCGGGGGGGCGGTGGGGGGAGCAGTGCAGCAGCACAGGAGAAGGGCCAGGGGACGAGGCTTCACGTCAGCTCTGCTGAGGACACCAGGAGACCTTGGGCAAGTCACTTCCCTGGATAGGCCTTCAATTTCCTCATCAGGAAAAACGGGATGACGGCGATCCTTTGGACACCCCTCGTTGTGCCAAAGCATTGCGGTGATGCCTAAGAAGGCCTGGCGGAAGGGCTCTGAACTTCTTCTGTTCATGCAGTAAGAGATACGGTGCAGCTTAGGAAAGAACCCCACCCCCGCCTCTGACACACCAACCACACCACGGACACCCCGTGCCAGGTCCGCGACATGCACATCTCACACAGCGTCACACCACAGAAAATTTGGACGCAAAGGGGTAAAACCAGGGAACCATCTGTGCCCCAGCTGCGCCGCTCCCCCCTCCCCAATGGCCGGGGCTCCCTCCCTGCATCATTCTGGCAACTACCTGGTTCATTTGTCTTAAAGTGAATCTTTCAGAACTGGATTACTGCACCTAACCATGCGATTTTGCATGCGATTCCCTTACCTCACTTAGTACTAAGTTTCACAAGGAGACTTCTGGAGGCATGAGCAAGCAGATGTCCTATTTGAAAAGGGTCTGACCAACAGCCCAGGTAACTGGGCCTGCCTCTTACCCTAAGAACGCCCCGAGCTCGCCTAATTCTCAGGCTCACGGAAGAGAAGTACAGAAAGGACAAAAGTTCCATCAGCCCCATTTGTGCCTTTTTCCTTTTTAGCCCCGAAACGTGGTGGTGGCTTTCCTCACACTTCCTAGAGGCTCTGATGTTTACATCTTTGTGAGTTTTTTCTTCGTGCCTGATTACAAGAGTAACAGATCTTTGGTACAGACAGTCAAGTACAGCAAAATATAAAATAAGATTTAAAAATCACGGCCTGGGGGTGCCTGGGTGGCGCAGTCGGTTAAGCATCCGACTTCAGCCAGGTCACGATCTCGCGGTTCGTGAGTTCAAGCCCCGCGTCAGGCTCTGGGCTGATGGCTCAGAGCCTGGAGCCTGTTTCCGATTCTGTGTCTCCCTCTCTCTCTGCCCCTCCCCCGTTCATGCTCTGTCTCTCTCTGTCCCAAAAATAAATAAACGTTGAAAAAAAAAAAATTAAAAAAAAAAAAAATCACGGCCTGGGGCCCCTGGGTGGCTCAGTGGGTTAAGCATCCACCTTTGGCTCAGGTCATGATCTCATGGTTTGTGAGTTCGATCGAGCCCCATGTCAGGCTCTGTGCTAACAGCTTGGAGACTGGAGCTTGCTTTGGATTCCCTATCTCTCTGCCTCTTCCCCACTCGTACTCTCTCTCTCTCTCAACAATAAACATTAAACTAAATTAGAAAAAATAAATAAATAAAAACCACAGCCTGGGGCACCTGGGTGGCTCAGTGGGGTTAAGCGTCCGACTTCAGCTCAGGTCATGATCTCACGGCATGGGTTTGAGCCCTGCATTGGGCTATCTACTGTCAGCAAAAACCCTCTTCCAATCCTCTGTCTCCCTCTCTCGGCCCCTCCCCCACTCGTGTTCTCTCTCTCTCTCTCTCTCTCTCTCTCTCTCTCAAAACAAATAAGTCAACTTAAAAAAAAGTGTTAAAAAAATAAAATAAAAATCACTGCCTGATGGGTACATGTGAAATCAAGCACTAGTCTCCCTTTTTGTGTGTTTATAATTTTCCAGAAGAAAGTTAAAGACGACAAAAGAAGTCACACAGCCAGGCCTGTTTGTATGTGTGCTGTCTCTGGCTGTTTTCACACTGCAAAGGCTGGGTTGCACAGTTGAGAAAGAGACTGTAGTCCTGCAAAGCCAAAAGTATTTACTGTCTGGCCCAGTGTTAGGCCTGATAACATCACCCCACCCCCAACGAGATCCTGGCCATAATACAGTACTTGGAACCTGTAAACAAATTGTGATACATGGTAAGAGAGAATTAAGGTTGCAGATGGAAGTAAGGGTGCTAATCGGCTGACCTTAAGATAAGGAGATTATTCTGGATAATCCCGGGGTGGGGGGGGGGGGGGCAACGTAATCACAAGCGTCCTTAAATGGGGAAGAAAAAAGCAGAATCAGAGAAAGATGGCATCTTGACAAAGACCAGAGCAGCCACTGCTGGCTTGGAAGGTGGAGGGAGGACGGGGCCACGGACCAAGAAGGTGGACAACTTCTAGAAGCTACAGGCAAGGCAAGGAAACAGATTCTCCTCGAGAGCCGCCAGAAGAACCCAGCTCTGCCAACACCTTGATTCTGGCCCAGCGAGACCCATTTTGGGCTTCTGACCTCCAGAGCTATAAGACCACACATCTTATAGTTGCCACAAGGGCAATTCCTACAAGGCCCTGGATGAAGAAAGCTTACCACTCTCTCTTTTAGACGCGGCTGCCCCATTCGAGGTTTCTGCAATGAAACACACTTGAAATGTAGCTACTCGTTTGACTCAGCAGTCGGGTTTTTAATTTTAGTTCATTTGAGATGGACACTGAAATAGCCACGTGTGGCTAGTGGCTACCGCACAGCATCATTGCCACAAAGTGTGGTCCGGGGACCAGCGGTACGGGCATCACCTGGGAGTTGGGTGAAATGAGGAACCTCGGCCCGTGCACCCCCCCCACCCCTCCCACCCCCGTCTGCTATGCCAAATGCACACTTTGCCAAGACCCCTAGGGGATTCATGGGACATCAAAGTCTGAGAGGCTGAGGTCAAAGCTACCATCCCACTCACATGCAAATACTTCACTACGGAACATCAGGAAACAACGTCTGCACCAGTTGTTAGGGTCAGCTTTCCCAGACCACGGGGAGTTCTCTGAAGTTTTTAATGCCTCGAAGCGCACTATTAGCCAAACACATGGACTTCACTGCTCCTGAACCTCTACTACAGGGCAGACCTTTGACCATCTATTGTGGACTGAGCTCTACCCTCTCAAAATTCACGTGAAAGCTTTAACTCCCAAAGTGAGGGTTAACCCTACCTGTGGGGATAAGGCCTTGAGAGGGGCAACTCAGGCTAACTGAGGTCATAAGGCTGGGCCCCTGATCCAGTATGGCTGGTGTCCGTGTCAGAAGAGAGATGCACATGCGTGTGCACAGAAGACAGGCCGTGTGAGCATACCGCAAGAAGGCCACCATTTGCAAGCCAAGGAGAAAGATCTCACCAGGAGCCAACCATGCTGGCACCTTGACCTGGGACTCCCAGCCGCCGGAACCGTCGGTTGTTTAAGCCGCCCGGTCTGTGACTACAACACTACCTCATTTAGGCTTCACAAAACCCCATCAAGGTCTTTAAAAAATTTTCTTTTTTAAATTTCTTATTTTGGGAGACAGAGAGCAACAGAGTGGGACGGCGGGGGGAGGGGCAGACAGAGAGGGAGACACAGAATCCGAAGCAGGGCTCCAGCCTCTGAGCTGTCAGCCCAAAGCTCAATGCAAGGCTCGAACCCACCGACCGCAAGATCACGACCTGGGCCGAAGTCGGACACTCAACCAACTGAGCCACCCAGGCGGCCTGAGATCTTTTCATAGAACTAATGACAGGGGCGCCTGGGTGGCTCAGTTGGTTGAGTGTCCAACTCTCGATTTTGGCTCAGGTCACGATCCCAGGGTCGTGGGATCGAGCCCCACGTCGGGCTCTGCACTGATAAGTGTGGAGCCTGCTTGGGATTCTCTCTCTCTCCCCACCCCCCCCTGCCACTCTCACCTGCTCATGCTCGATCTCTAAAATTAAAAATTTTTTAAAGGTTTAAAAAAAAGTAATGACAGCAACGAAAATAACACCACTTACTGAGTGCCTGCTGCACGTGAGGCACGTTATAGGTTTGTGTCATAGCTCTCTCCCTCACTGTCCCCATATCACAGATGAGGACATGGGGGTACAAAGATGCCAATGCACTGCCCCCCATCACACTCTGTAAGGGACAGAGCCTGGGTCTGGCCCAGACCTCCATCTTGCTTTCTAACATAACCATCTTTTCCACTCTTTCCCGATTCACAGTAAACTCTAATTAAATGCACTAAAGCTTTATTCCCCTTAAAATAACTTCTACAACTCCCCCAGCATACTCCACACTCTGTGGCCCACATTTACCACGAACGGCCACAACGATTAATGTGAACCAAACACAGGCCAACAGGAACCACCCATAAGATGTCTTAAAAAAAAAAAAAAAAAAAAAGTACTGTCTAGGGGCACCTGTGTGGTTCAGCCGGTTAAGCATCTGACTCTTGATTTGGGCTCAGGTCATGATCTCACGGTTCATGGGTTCGAGCCTATTGGTCTCTGTGCTGACAGTGAGGAACCTGCTTAAGATCCTCTCTCTCCCTCTCTCTCTGCCCGTCCCTCCTTTTCTCTCTCACAAACCAAATAAACAAACATTAAAAATACATACACTGTCTAGTCTAGGGAGTCAGCAAACCTTTCTGTAGAGTCAGACAGTAAATATATTCAGTTTTACGGGCCAGATGGTCTCTGTCGCAAGGACTCATTGTCCCCAAAGCAGCCACTGATGATACATAAATGAATGGGTGTGGCAGTGTTTCAATAAAACTTTATTTATGGACAAAGAACGCACAATTTCCTTTCATTTTCTTCTCGATCCTTTACTGACCATTAAAAAATGTAAAAACCATTCCGTCTGGTGGGCCATGCAGTCAGGGGGTGAACCAGATGTGGGCGGCAGTCTGTTGACCCCCAGTCTCATCCAAAACAACCCACAGGTCACACAGAAAACTACAGAGACAGACACGGAAGTGGTTCTTGCCATTTTCTAATCGAAAAATGTGGACTTTGAATTTCTCACTAGTTCTAGACCCCTTTTGCCCAATTTCCCATGAGGAATGTTCACTATTACCAAACTCTCATTTCTAGCAACTCTCGAGTACTAGAGAGGGGCTCGAAGAGAGTCAAGTGCTTTTCTCTGTGGAATAATGCAAATCAAGGGAATAATGAAAACAAGCCCCTGAGTAGAATTTACATCTTTCTTTAACAAAATAACATGCTGGGGCATGTGGGTGACCCAGTCGGTTAAGCGCCCGACTTCGGTCAGGTCATGATGTCACAGTTCGGTTCCTGAGTTCGGGCACTGAGCCAGGCTCTCTGCTGACAGCTCAGAGCCTGAAGCCTGCTTCAGAGTCTGTCTCTCTCTCTCTCTCTCTCTCTCTCTCTCTGCACCTCCCCCCGTGCGCACTCTCTCCTGCTCTGTGTCCCAAAAGTAAGCAAATGTTAAAAAAAATTTTTAAATACCATGCCTTCTGCTCTACACGCAAACAGCACACGTCTTTCATCAACACGGGAAAACATCGGGAGGTTTGTCAAATATTTCATAAACACAAATTTGGTTAAGAAGGAGATAATGAAATGGTTGAAATGAAACGAAAATGCCTCACTAATGACAGCCTTGCTGGCTTTTCAAATCTAACCACTTCAGAGGAGAGCCGATCTCATTATCACGTTGCACGGCTGCACAGAAAGAGCTCCCGCTCGGGAGAATTCACAGGGAGCCCAGGAGCCATCTCTCCCCGAACGATCAAGAGGAATAACATTCCATTTTGGTCTATTAAGCACAGCTCTTGAAAATGGCTGGCTCGATATTCAGCAAATTCGAAAAACATATTTGCAAATGTGTTTATGAAAACCGAGACCACGAGGTGTGCGGATGACTCCACCCGAGGGCTGTGGGGGCGGGGGTGGGGAAGGGGAAGGGCACCTTGAGATTCTCTATCATCCCCTAGCTCAAGGGTCAGCAAATGTGTCACGTGAATGGGCCAGAAAGACAGTATTTTCAGGTCTGCGGGGCAGATGGTCTCCGTCACATCTCTGCCATTGTAGCAAGAGAGCAGCTAAAGCAGCCTTAGACGATACCTATTCGGAGGGCGGTGGCTGGGTGAAAATAAAACTTTATGTACAAAAACCAGGTGGCTAGCCAGGCTCTGCCTGGGAACCACAGCTCCTGACCTCTGCTCTAGAACAGCGGGACCTGAAGTGCAACGAGAAACCCACCAAATGAGGGACACGTTCCACTTCTCCGAGACGGAGGGGATGGAAGAAGGAGAAGGGGGTTTCCAACATGCACCTCAAAGGGCAGGTGCTGCAAACGGTGGCCTTGTTTTCACTCTCAACGTGCAGCCCCTCACCTTGGCCGTGACTCCATGCAACATGCTCCAGGGCAAGCAGTAGTGGGCCTTTATTACTTAGGTGGTGGTTAAGGTCCTTAACCCTCAGGATCAGGGTAGACAGCCAACCGGTGTGATGTCAACCACAGTAGCTTTTCACAAAGAAACAGTTATCTGGGTGGCGCCTGAAAACCTCGTCCTTGTGAACAGGTTAAGCAAACTGAAGTAGCCGGAGATCACTCCCAGCCAAAGCTGACGGGGATCTAGAACCCACTTCTTGTACATAGAACATAACGCTACGCTCAGTATGAACAAATGAACAAACAAAGACACAAATTATCCAAGATTCGTTTTTCTTTGGAGTTCTCAGCTCAAAGCTGTCAAGATGATCTCTTTTTCTTTTACCTTTTTTTAATGGTTTTATTTATTTTCTTGAGAGAGAGAGAGTGTGTGTGTGTGGGCAGGGGAGGGGCAGAGAGAGAGGTCAGCAGAGGAGCCAAAGCAGGCTCTGTGCTGACAGCAGTGAGCCCGATGTGGGGCTCGAACTCACAAACTGTGAGGTCACGACCTGAGCTGAATCAGATGCTTCACCAACTGAGCCACCCAGGCGCCCCAAGGTGGATCTCTTTTAAAAAGTGACCCCGAAATTCATTAGGGATGATACACCAAATTGTTCATCACAATATTATTTATGAAAGACAAAACCCAGAGACAACTCAAGTTTCCATCAGCTGGGGACGAATTAAATTAATCACGACACATCATTACAATAACTTCTTTGCACTTATTAAGAATGGTAACTGAAAAAAGAAAAAAAACACAGGGGCACCCGGGTGGCTCAGTTGGTTAAGCGTCTTGGCTTCAGCTCAGGTCATGAACTCATGGTTCGTGAGTTCGAGGCCCGATTCAGGAGGGCTGTCTGCTGTCAGCACAAACTCCACTTCAGATTCTCTCTCCCTCTCTCTCTCCCTCTCTCTGCCCCTCCCCTGCACATGTGCACATGTGCATGCACGCGTGCGCGCTCTCTCTCTCAAAAATAAACATTAAAAAAATAAAAGAACCGTAACTGTAGGAAAAAACACAGAAATGTATCATCAGATGAGAAAAGCAGGCTAGAACACACAAAGATACAATTTATGTCATAAAAATGTATGCCCCATATCCAATGCACATGCACAGAGAAAGAGCCAGAAAGATGTGTACCTTGAGTGACGCCCTCTGCGGGAATGCGATTGTTGGTAGTTGTATCCTTTCGAGTAAAGCCGTATATTACAATTTATCTACAACGAACATGCGTTGGTAGTAAGAAACTTTAGAATAAAGCAAACAAAAGCCACTCCAGCTACCATAGTGGACCGGATGATGCAGCCTTCCTAGATACTCCAGAGTCACTGGTGAAGGGAGCCAGCGAAGGTCACAACGGTTATAGCAGTGGCATTTGTCAGAGTGGACAAAGTGCAAGTTCAAAGCACGTACGAGAGGGCCAAGGTCAAAGAGAGATTTACTGACACCAGGCAGTAATTAAAACTGAGCACCGTGCAGGCGCTCCTGGGCGCCTGTCGATTAAGCGTGTGACTCTTCGTTCCAGCTCAGGTCAAGATCTCACGGTCTGTGAGTTCGAGCCCCGCGTTGGGCTCCACACTGGCAGTGCAGAGCCTGCTTGGGATTCTCTCCCTGCCTTTCTCTCTCTCTGCCCCTCTCCCGTTAGCGTGCGCATACTCTCTCTCTCAAAATAAATAAATAAACTTAAAAAACTTTACACACACACACACACACACACACACACACAAAAGAGCACCATGGAGTCTGTCTGGCAACTCAGAACCCAAGCTGGCTTCTCCACCATCAAACAACATCACATCCAGGCATGTATCTCATTTTATCGCACTTTACTGACGCCGTGTTTTCTACAAACTGACGGTTTGTGGCAACTAGCTTCTTGGCCCCATTTTCCCAACAGCGTCCAATCACTTCACGTCTCTGTGTCACATTGTGCTAATTCTCACCATATTTCAAACTTTTTCATTATTACTGTATTTGTTCCGGTGATCTGTGATCAGAGATTATGGCTCACTGAAAGCTTAGATGACGGTTAGCGCTTTTTAGCCATCAAGTGTTTTTTAATTACGAATGCACGGGGTTTTTTTTTTTTTTTGATGTGATGCTTAATGTACAGTTACTAGACCAGAGTGTCTATAAACACAACTGTTATATGAATCAGGAAACCAAAAACTTGACTTAACTGGCTTTATTGCAATATTCGCTTTACTGTAGTGGTCTGGAACTGAACCCACAATATTTCCAAGGTTTGCCTGTATACCGTTGTATATAAGGAAAATGCTAGAAAGGCAATAGGAAGATAGGAAAAGGGTTTCTATGCTGGAAAACTGTTTCTAATTCTTTTTTTTAATGTTTATTTTTTGAGAGAGAGAGAGACTGAACACTAGCGGGGGAGGGGCAGAGAGAGAGGGAGACACAGAATCGGAAGCAGGCTCCAGGCTCTGAGCTGTCAGCACAGAGCCCAATGTGGAGCTTGAACTCGTGAACCGCGAGATCATGACCTGAGCCGAATATCGGACACTTAACCGACTGAGCCACCCAGGCACCCCTCTAATTTTTTTAAACCATACAATCGAGGGGCGCCTGGGTGGCTCAATCAGTCATGCGTCCAACTTCGGCTCAGGTCATGATCTTGTGGTCTGGGAGTTCAGGCCCCGCATCAGGCTCTCTGCTATCAGCATGGAGCCCACATGGGATCCTCTGTCCCCTTCTCTCTCGGCCCTTTCCCTGCTTGTGCGCTCCCTCTTTCAAAACTAAATAAACATAAAAAAATGAAAAACAAAAAAAATAATCAAAACAAAACCAATACAATCGCTCTTTAAAGGTGTGTGTGCGGGGCGCCTGGGTGGCGCAGTCGGTTAAGCGTCCGACTTCAGCCAGGTCATGATCTCGCGGTCCGTGAGTTCGAGCCCCGCGTCGGGCTCTGGGCTGATGGCTCAGAGCCTGGAGCCTGTTTCCGATTCTGTGTCTCCCTCTCTCTCTGCCCCTCCCCCGTTCATGCTCTGTCTCTCTCTGTCCCAAAAAAAATAAATAAACGTTGAAAAAAAAAAAAATTAAAAAATAAATAAATAAATAAAGGTGTGTGTGTACAAATGTAGGCAAAGGAGAGAGAAAATGCAGGCAGTGAAGACACCCACACCGAACATTTAAGCTTGCTGAACTTTCCAATCGCCCCAGGCAGATGGGACCCTCAGACCCCTTTTGGAGACTGGAAACTGAGGCAAGGAGTGGGGAAGCAAGCAGCCAAGGTCTCACTAGCAAGGAGCAGAGATGGGACTCGAACCCGCACCTAACTGACCCAGAAGCATGAGCGCTTAAATTCTGGGCAACCCTACGCACCCAAAACTCAAACGTCCATAATCTTTGACGTTAATGAGGGTTCTTGAAAAGCTTCCTCAAGATACACATCCATGAGACACAACTTTCAAAAGGTACAGCAGCCTCCGAAGCGATGCTGATGGGAGCTTAACAAGGAGATAACAGTTCTCTGGGGAAAAAAAATACAACTATTGAAACAAAATCTCAATGACAGCATTCTCTTCGCAGAGCACGATTCACCCCCATAACACATGAATGCCTCTCCTCACCGAAACCTCAGCACCAGTCTGAATAAGGCGGCGAGGTTTCCTCGCACCACTGACACGGCTTGATGAGTGACCAGGCAAGATCTCGGCACGTCTGTTCTGGCTGACAAGGACACAGGCCTGGGCGAAGCTCGATTCGGCCGCTACGTTCCCCGGCGACTTACAAACCACACGCCCGGGTGTGACAAGGGAATAAATTACACAAGCAGTGAAGGAGAATGACGTTGGCAAAGCAGCAGTGAGAGCGGATTTGACCCTAGTCTAGCAAAACCCCGCTGCTGTCACCAGCTCTTTCTATGCTGCCAAGAGTGGCCGGGTCAAAAATCACATTGGCCCAATTCCAGCCGCACATTTATTCACGCAAAATCTCAAAAGGGAAACCTAAATATTGCCTCTTTTCTGACTTTTTGACAGCCTCCGAAATGAATCCTCAGTGTTCCCCACAGTGTAGTTCACAACAACTCGGGCCGGAAGTCAACTAACTTCTTGGTTAAAAAATGTATAAACAAAAGATCCTTTTTAGAAATGAGCTTTATTTTCAATGAGACTCAGTTCTGCAAGTCTACAGGTTTACTTGGTTACTTCTTCCTCCCGTCAGGTTTACCTACAAATCAGAATTTCAAAAACCACAACGAACAAATCAAACACCGGCAGGATCTGGGTGCTGACCACCGGCATTTCGTCTTGGCAATAAAAGGCCTGCCTTTCAATGAAGATTCTGTGCAAAATGCTAGATTTCCTCGAGTGAGGCTTCTTGATTTTCAACCTTGAAATCACTCACTTGAAAATCAGACCCGGAATTCCAAACTTTGAGAACTGGGTCCTGATACCCCCCCATGGACGGCACCCTCGTTCCGAAAATGATACAATTAATGGCCCCAAAAGTGACTTTAACAGAGGGCTTCAAGGCAAGGCAAAGTTTCTCCTAACACCCACATCTGCCTGCTCTGTACCTCTCTTCCATGGGAATCGGTAATACTTCACCCTTAAAGTCCTGGGGATGACCTCAGCTGCACTGAGTGGCCAAGCAGAGCCCATCGAGACAGGAAAGGAATTTGGACACAGGCCCAGCAACAATGAACTTGCTTGTTATTCGTAAATACGGTCCAGTAAAGAGGTTCCATCAAACTCAAAAGCCAACCTTTCTGTTCCAGATCCCTGGATAAAAATGATTTTTTCAAAACTTGGGTAATTGGAACCAAAAAGGATGGTTGTTTAAAATAAACGGAGAAATATCCAGAAGTGGGTTTCTAGCGGAAGCTTGGAAGAAGAGGAATTCCAATCTAAAAAAACAATCTAGACATGTTCTTTTATCCATAGGGAATGCAATGTTATCACATTCCCCTTCCATAAGCCCTCCTCAAACTCCTTAAGTAGTCAGCATTTCAGAGGAGAGACCAAAGTGAAAAGATCTTTGAAAAGAAAACAATGACGTGGCTGGGAAACCGTGTGCAGCTTGGCGAACATTTTTTTCCACCCACCACGAACTTGGGCTTTCTGGGAAGATCGCTGGTTTTCCAGTCAAAACCATTCTTGAAGTCATCAGGAACGGAGGAAGGGAGACCCGGCATCTGGGAAGGTGGTTCCTGGTTCCTGGTTCCTGGTTCCCGGGAAGGCGTATATCTGGGGCTCAGGAGCCAAACAGCCTGGAAAAGTCGGAGGGCAGAAATGTACATGAAGATGTGAACGAAGCAAAGCTATCGCTCTGAAAACCCTTTCAGAAGATTTTTTATGTTAGTATTAAGATTATTTTGTATCCTTTACAATTTTGTAAGTGATTTTTCTGTTACGCAACGTGAACATACTTAACACTACCAAACTGTACATTTTATTTTTTTTTAATGTTTTTATTTATTTTTGAGAAAGAGACAGAGCATGAGCCAGGGGAGGGGAAGAGAGAGGGGGAGACACAGAATCCGAAGCAGGCTCCAGGATCTGAGCTGTCAGCACAGAGCCTGACGTGGGGCTTGAACTCACGGAGTGTGAGATCATGACCTGAGCCAAAGTCGGAGCTTACCCGCCTGAGCCACCCAGGCGCCCCCAAACAGTACATTTTAAAAAGAAGAAAGCTATTTAACAAAGTATCTACTTCATCAGAATCTGTAACATTTTAGCCCATTCTCTATTACTGCCAGTCAGTGATGACTTTCATAAATTAAAAAAAAAAAAAAAAAAAAAAAAAAAAAGATATTAACGTTATTCCAGTGAACGAAGTCCTGAACAGGGAAGGCTTGGAAACTGTACAAATGTCCATGAAGTTAAGAATGGGTATGTAAGTTATGATAGAGGTTTACTGGGGAAAACCACAGGGCTGTTAAAAAGATATATATGGTGGGGGGTTGCCTGGGTGGCTCAGTTGGTTAAGCATCTGACTTTTGATTTCGGCTCAGGTCATGACCTCACAGTTCCTGAGTTCGAGCCCTGCATCGGGCTCTGTGCTGACAGTGTGGAGCGTGCTTGGGATTCTCCCTCTCCCTCTCTCTCTGCCCCTTCCCTGCTCTCATGTGTGTGCACGCATGCACTCTCTCTCTCTCTGAAAATAAACTTAAAATACACACACACACACACACACACACACACACACACACGGAACTCTGTTACCTTTACGACATTTCTATAAATCCAAACTCTTTCCAAAATAAAAAGCCTTTTTGAAAAACAAAACAAAACAAAGTGCAGGACCAACTGGATTACGACATGTGCAAAAGAATGAAGCTGGATCCCTACCTCACACCATCTACAAGGATTAACTCAAAGTGGATCGCAGACCTAACTATTAAAATTAAAATTAGAAAACTCTTAAAAGAAAACTTAGGCCTACAGGTGCCTGGGTGGCTCAGTCGGTTGAGCATCTGACTCTTGATTTTGGCTCAGGTCACGATCTTGCAGTTTGTGAGTTTGAGCCCTGCTTCGGGCTTTGCGCTGACAGCGTGGAGCCTGCTTGAGGTTCTCTCTCTCCCTCTCTCTCTCTACCCCTCCCCTGCTTGTATGCTCTCTCTCTCAAAATAAATAAATACACTTTTAAAAAAAAAAAAAAAAAAAAGAAGAAAGAAAAGAAATCTTAGGCTTAAATCTCCATGACCTCGGGCTAGGCAACAATTTCTTAGCTATTACACAAAAAGCACAAGTGACAGAAAGAGAAATAGATTGGAGTCTACCAAAACTAAGATTTTTTTTTGTGCTTCAAAGGACACCATCGAGAAATTGAAAAGACAACTCCCAGAATGGGAGAAAATACTTGCAAATCACATATCTGATAAGGGACTGGGATCCACACTATAAAAAGAACTCTTACAACTCAGTAATAACCCAACTAAGAAATGGACAAAGGATCTACACATTCTTCCAAAGAAGATATACAAATGACCAATAGGCACATGACAAGACGCTCGACGTCATTCACCATCAGGGAAATGCAAATCAACCCTTACATCCGCTAAGACGGCTCGGCTCTCATCAAAAAGACCGACAATCGCAAGCGTTGGCAAGGATGTGGGGAAACTGGAACCATCATACGCTTCTGGTGGGAAGGCACACTACTGCAGCGACTTTAAAAAATAGTCTGGCAGAAGCTCAAAAGGATAAATATAGAGTGACCCTAAGACCCAGCAATCTCACTCCTCGGTATTTACCAGACAGCCTCGAAAACGTGTACGCGAATGTTTGTATCAACAATGTTGGAGACAGCCGAAAAATGGAAACATCCCAGATAGCCATCAACGGATGGATACAAAAACAAGCCGAGGCGCAGCCATACAATGGACTATTCTTTGGCCACAGAAAGGAATGCAGTGTTGACATGCCACGGCATGTCGGAACCTACGAGACATCACGCTGAGTGAAAGAAGCCAGACACAGAAGGGGCCACACACTGTTACGGTTCCATTTATGTGAAATACCCAGAACAGGCAGATCCATAAAGAAAGCTGGAGGGAGGGGAGAACAGGCAGGAACTGCTTAGTGGGTCCGAGGTTTCCCTTTCGGGGGTGATGAAAACGTTCTAGAATTAGATGGCCGTGGTGGTTTCACAACCCTCTGAATATACGACAAAACACTGGGTTGTGAACACCAACTTGCACTTTTGTACTTATTCATCCTTTTCCGTGGTTTTACACGCTCGTGTTCTCCCGGTCTTCCTCTCCCCAATACTTCAGTATGAAGATTGCAACGTAGAGAAGACTTAACAGAACGGTTCGGTGAACACCCACATATACACCACCTCCATTCTGCAATTAACACTCTGTTGTACAGGGTACCTGTCAATCTGTCTCCCTTATCTTTGATGTGTTCCCAAGTTAAGCTGCAGACGGTAATACTCTCGGTCCCTAAACCTTCAGGCACGTTTCTCTCTGTATTTCAAGTTTTTCATGCCTTTTTAAAAATTCCAAAGTAGCTCAGCTCAAGCAATATAGAAGTGGGTGCAGGGAACTGTGAACCATCCCCTCAGGCCCTGTTAACCTCGTCAGCGGTCACAGCATGGTCACCTCTGAGCATGGTCACGTCTGCGGACAGCCTGGAGTAGATCCGTCCAACTCCCTGCCTGGAAGTCTCCCCACACACTTCAGGTATTTATTTAATGTTTACCGCGTGCAAATCACAACTGAGGCCAGAGTGTGCATTTAAGTGACATCCAGCCGCCTTTGCTTTCAAAACACTCCCCTGTGTAGACAGAAGTTTTAGCACACCATCAGTGACAGTAGCATAACGGTCGTACGGGCGTCCTTAGAATTACCTGACTATTCCCCTGTTCTTGGACACTTAGGTGATTTCCAGTTTTGTTTCGTTTTCTTTTTTTTGTAGCAAAAGTAGAACAGCTTTTATTATTTAAAAAGCCTTTGTTACTTTGAACACATCTAAGGCCTTATTTTATTTATTTTTGAGAGACAGAGCAAGCACATGAGTTGGGGGGGGAGCAGAGGGAGAGAGGGAGAGAGAGAGAGAGAGAGAGAGAGAGAGAGAGAGAGAGAGAGAATCTGAAGCAGGCTCCAGGCTCGGCACAGAGCCTGACGCGGGGCTCGAACCCACGACCCCGGGATGACGACCAGAGCCGAGGTGATTTCCAGTTTTTTAATATCCTGGGAAAGCCGGTCACTGCCTCTCTGACAGAGCCCTTTCTGAAAAAGATCTTCCCTCCCTGTGGCCCCTACTGGAAGAGCTGGCCTAGGTCAGGGGTCGGCACACTCCCTGTGTAGCAAGTGGCACTGTGCAGGCCAGGCAGTTTCCATCACAAGGTTTCAAGCACTCCACGGTAACCAAAAGCAGTCACAGGAATGGGTGTGGCCGCATGACAATAAAACATCAGGAAAACCAGGAAATAGATATGGCCCAAGGGCTGTGGTTCCCTGACTCAGCCTAAGTGATTCTGCTGGCACCAGGACAACCCCAATCTAGTAGGACCTGGGTGACACCAAGCTAGGTCAATCAGGCTCTGCTCTCAGGAAGCAGAATCAGCACACTAGGCTACAGACTAAGCCAGCCTTGGGCTCAGCTGGGACGTCACAGAAGAGGAGCAGTAAAGGAAGCTAGCTGGGAGAGAAGGATGATGAAGCCGCTGGACAGAAAAGAACAAAATGATAAAAACACACCGAGCTCGCCCCTGCCCCAGGACCTTCGCGCGTGCTACGTCCAGTGCTACTGTGCTTCTCTTCGGTTCTGCAGATGGCAAGGCTGCCTCTCGTTCTTTAGGTTTTGATTTAAACAGCACTTCTCAGAGAGGCTCTTCCCGACCATTTCCCAAACTGAGAGCCTCCCATTTGCCTCATGAGTGAGGTTTTCCTATTTATTTGTTTTCTGTCCCTGTCCCATCTGCTATACTGTGTGCATTCACTGATGGCAAGGACTATGGCTGTCTTGGTCTCAGCTAGAAGCCCAAGGCACAGCCCGTGCTGGATAGTTGTGAATGAATGAAGGAATGAATGAATGAATAGGTGGGAACGTGGAAAGACCGAGGCTGGAGGAGCACCCCCCAACACTGTTCTACCTCCTGTGAATCGTAGTTATGCTTCCCATGCTCTTCTGCAAATCCCCTGAGCTCTTCACGAGCCCTCTTTGTACCTGGACAGGCCTCAACCGAGCTCCCAAAGAGGGCCTCTCTGGGCATACATTGCGGTCCTCATTCTGGGCTCTAAAACACTTTCCAGTGACACAGTGAACCCCCCCTTCCCCCCATCTCCTAAGTCCTAAGTCCATCTCTAACAGCCACTGGACTGGCACAAGGTCCCCCCCAGCAACCCTAAATTCAGCATCTCAATTATTCAGGACAGTCGATTTTCCTTCTCTCCCTCTTTAGGGTGAAGCAAGGGACCAGCCCAGCATGGACAAAATGCCAGATTCTCCTACTGATTTTCCCGAGTCTGTTTACTAGGAGTCTCACAATTCATTAATAGCAGAATCAAAATTAAGGCCCCGCTGCTGGGAGGAAAACCAATCCGATTAGATTTGTTAAGCCTAATGAGGAAATGAAAAATGGGCACGAAAACAGAAAAAAGTCTGAAACCCTTCTGCTGGCTTCCAGCAGGGTAGGAAGCAGGGACCCAGCAGCACACTGGTCATTCAAGCCACATTTTCCACCCTGGCAAGACACCGAGCATACACTAAACACTGGCAAGAGGTAACAGGGCCAAGGCTCGAGGGAAGGTATCTCTTGGCAGCCTCTGCTGAGGTACCAGAAACAGCCAGGACTTGGAGAACACCGTGTTCCAGTCAAAGCTCCGGCCTAGACCACAGTGACACAGTCTAACCTGTGTAGACCCTGGGAGAGTTCTTATTTTGAAAGCAGAAAGCGTGACACAAAAGTGCCGACAGAGGAGACAGGGAATGACCATCAAGTGGGTCGATCTGGAGAACGACACCGAGGATGACACGGAAGGGGACAGGCAGGCTGGACTTACACAATCATGCAGAACATCATGAAGACATTCCACAGCGCAATGAAGATGCGGAAGTATCTGAGGCTCAGTAGGAACTCCCGGATGTTGTCACCTGCAAAGGCAGAAAGCATTTTTACAAGCACGGCTCGCATGTCTGCTGTCACGGCTGCAGTGTGCTTCTGCAGTTTCCGCCCGCGCCCATCCCACTACCCCACGTTCCAGGGGCAGCATGGCTTTCCCTGTGGGTCGCCTCTGCTCCCTGACCCTTGGCATTCTGGCAGTAGCTGCCACTGACCAACCCCTGAGAGCACCCAGTCCCCAGTCTCTGATTGGCTCAGGGAGGGAACATGTGACCCAAGTCTACCCAATGAGAGTCAGTCCTGAGATTTTTTTGTCTCAACCACTGGGAAGGAGGCATTTGCTTCCTGTCCATCTTTCTGGGCTAAGAAGTTGTAAGCCCAGTCCTTTGGGTCAGAGATTGGCAAACTGTGGCCCATGGGCCAAAGCCAGCCCGTCCCGCCTGTTTCTATATGGCCTGTTAACTAAGAATATCTTTGATACTTTTTAATAGTTAAAAAAAAATCAAAGGAGTATTTTGTGAGACACAAACATTACATAAAATTCATATTTCAGTGTCTATAAATAAGTTTTATCAAAATACACCCATGCCCCCTCATTTATATATAGGAGATAAACCTCAGAGCTATTGTGGATTTGGTTCTGATTCTAGACCACTGCAATAAAGCAAGTCAAATGATTTTTTTGGCTTCCCAGTGCATGTAAAAGTTACGTTTACACTATACTATATAGTCTATTAAATATGCAGCAGCATTACGTCTAAAAAATAATGTAAATACATTAATTTAAAAATTATTGGTGGGGGGCGCCTGGGTGGCTCAGTCGGTTAAGCGGCCGACTTCGGCTCAGGTCATGATCTCGCAGTCCGTGAGTTCAAGCCCCGCGTCGGGCTCTGGGCTGACAGCTCAGAGCCTGGAGCCTGTTTCAGGTTCTGTGTCTCCCTCTCTCTCTGCTCCTCCCCTGTTCATGCTCTGTCCCTCTCTGTGTCAAAAATAAATAAACGTTAAAATAAATAAATAAATAAATAAATAAATAAATAAAATAAAATAAAAAAATAAAAATTATTGGTGGGTGTATAGATGGTTTGATGCTCGGTTGAACATCCATCTGGCTCTTGGTTTCGGCTTCTGTCATGATCTCCCAGTTCGGGAGTTCGAGCCCCACATCTGCTGGGGATCCTCTCTTTTTGCCCTTCCCCTTCACTTGCTCTCTCTCTCTCTCTCTCTCAAAATAAATAAACTTTAAAAATATATATATTGCTGGGGTGCCTCGGTGGCTCAATCAGTTAAGCATCCAACTCTTCATTCTGGCTCAGGTCATGATCTCAGGGTCTAGAGCCAAGCCCCCCATAGGGCTCCAAGTTGGGCATGGAACCTGCTAAAGATTCTCTGTCTCCCGGGGCACCTGGGTGGCTCAGTCGGTAAAGTGGCCGACTTCAGCTCAGGTCATGATCTCATAGTTTGTGAGTTTGAGCCCTGTGTCAGGCTCTGTGCTGACAGCTCAGTCTGGAGCCTGCTTGGGTTTCTGTGTTTCCCCCTCTCTCTGCCCCTCCCCTACTTGCACTCCGTCTCTCCTCTCCCTCAAAAATAAACACATTAAAAAATTTTTTTTAAAAATTCTCTCTCTCCCTCTCCCTGAGTGCATGCACACTATCTCTCTCAAAAAAAAAAAAAAAAAAAAATACTGCCAACAAATGCTAACCATCATCTGAGCTCTCAGCAAGTCATAATCACTGATCACCGAAACAAATATAACAATGAAAAAATGTGAAAGCCTCCTAGAATTACCAAAATACGACACACACAAAGTGGGCAAATGCTGTTGGGAAAATTGTGCCAACAGACCTGCTCGCTCAGGGTGGCCACACACCTTCAGTTTGTAAAAAACAAAATTCTCTGCAAAGCACAATAAAACAAGGTATGCCTGGATTTGCCATGGCTGCTGTCAAGGAACGGAGCTGAGATGCGGCACCAGAGAAGGTACAACCCACAGGGCACCTGGGTGGCTCAGTCGGTTAAGCGTCGACTCTTGATTTGGGCTCAGGTCACGATCTCCCGGTTTGTGAGTTCCAGCCCCGCATCAGGCTCGCGCTGACGGCAATGCAGAGCCTGCTTGGGATTCTGTCTCCCTCTCTCTCCGCCCCTCCCTAGCTCGTGCGCACACGTGGTCTCTCTCCCTCTCAAAATACGTAAATAAGCACTAAAAAAAAAAAAAAAAAAAAAAAAAAAAAAAGAGACAGAGAGAGAGAGAGAGAGAGAGAAAGAAGGTATGACCCACAAAGCCTAAAATGTTTATGATCTGTCCCTTTACAGAAAAATGTGCCAAGCCCTGCTCTCGGGTCACCTTTGTAAAAACAAGCAGCCTGAGAGTAAAACCAACCCAGAAGGACAAGGAGAGGATTGCATGCAGGGCGGCTGGTATGAGCCCTGAATCCAGGTGTGCCTGAGAACCGTCCTACCCTTGGGAGGTTTCAACTTGCCTTACCCTTTGGCTGGGTTTTCAGTGTTTGCAGCTGAAAAAGGACACTAATGCAGGGAAGTGAAAGGGGAGTTCTGCTTTGATGATGATTCGCTGTAGTTCCCTGATGCCACAGAGCAGAACCCATTTCGAGAGGAAACAGCTTGGTACGATGAGACTCCAGAGATGTGGGTTCCAGAACCCTCCTTCGGGGTTTTAAGTCAATCGTCCTCCCTCACTAATCCTCCAGAATGAAATGAACGGGTCCAGATAGGGTAACCTACAAGCATGCTACCCAAAATGTCATCTCTAGACCACGGCTGTCCATTAAGTACAGAAAATACCAGGCAGGAGCTCAGAAATTTACACGGCCACCCGATATGACAGCCATCTGGCATCACTGCATCATCCAAGCACCAGATGAGCACACAGACTTGCTGAACGCAGCTGAGACGAGCCCGGTATTGTTCAACCCACTGGGACAGCCACGTGAAGCTCAGCCCAGACTGCAGATGTCAAACGCGGGTCCATCCCCAGCATGTCTGAGAGGCACTGCTCGGCAAGGCCCTTCCTTGAGCCCAGCATCAAAAAAAAAAAAAAAAAAAAAAACAGGCTCTCCTGCCATCAACGGGTGCTAACTAAAGGCCACTTGTTCCAGGCAGCAGCCAAGTGCAGGAGATACAGGGAGGAACGAGACAGGCATCCCTGCCCTAAGGAGCTCACACGGAGGACAAATACTAAACAAGTAATCACACACCTGATTATTCACCATGACAAGTGCCATGGGAGCATACAAAGGGGGCATCCAACCTAGCCCGTGCTGGGGAGCGGGGGTTAAGCGCTTCGAGGAAGAGTATAAGCTCCGGGGGCACCTGGGTGGCGCAGTCAGTTAAGCGTCCGACTTCAGCCAGGTCACGATCTCGCGGTCCGTGAGTTCGAGCCCCGCGTCGGGCTCTGGGCTGATGGCTCAGAGCCTGGAGCCTGTTTCCGATTCTGTGTCTCCCTCTCTCTCTGCCCCTCCCCTGTTCATACTCTGTCTCTCTCTGTCCCAAAAATAAATAAATGTTGAAAAAAAAAAATTAAAAAAAAAAAAAAAAAAGAGTATAAGCTCCGACCTTAAACTTGGGCAGGAGTTTACTGCCCTTCCACACAGGTGACCTCGGTCAGCCCCTGGCCTATAAATGCCCTAGCTTCCTCCTGTGTAAATGGGGGTGATGGGCAACTAGGAAGACCTCAGCACAGTGCCTGGCACACAGACAGCTCTCAACAAATGCAGCCACTACTGTGTCGGGGTCAGCCAGGCACAGGGAGAGGGGCATTTTCTGCAGCAGCAGCAACAAGCACAAGATTACTAGCTGGAAGGAGACGTGCACAGAGCCCCTGATCACAAGGAAGCCACTGCTGTGACTGTCCTTATCGTGGACACTCTCACCACCACCAAGCCCTCCCACCTCCTACCCACCCCAGCTCCGATTTAGATCTATAGACCACAGCCCCAGGAGTTGGGTCTAGTACCTTCCACAGAGTGGGTAAGCAATATACATATAGCTGCTGAATGAACGGATGTATGGACAAAAGAATGAATGAATGGATGGTCTAGTGACTGACGGTACAACCTGCGGGGCCCGAAAAAGCCAGGTTCCAATCAAGAGGCTGTCACTGGTTTACTATGTGACCACAAGCAAGTCAAGCCACAAGCCTGAACCTCAGTTTCCACACCTATAAAATGGGAAAATGCCCTTTACCTTTTAGGGGTGGAGACGGAGGGGAAATACCCATAGGAAGCACCTAAGGGGGCAGCTGCCACCACGTAGGCCCCCAATAAAAGGGAACTGTCAGACTGTCCTCAAATTCACTGCCCCTCAGGGTTCCTATCGTCCCTATGCAATGCTCCATCATGGCACCCACTGCCTTGGCTGCTCCCTGCTGTGTCCCCAGCATCCAGCACAGTGGCTGGCATGTGACAGGTGCTCAATAATGCTTGGTGAATGAATAAATGCATGGGCACAGTAGTCATGTACACGTCTCATGTCTCAAACAGTCACATGAATAAATTCAGCAAGAAGTGTCAAACCTAGGGCCTCCAGAGGCCAGGCAGGTGAAATGATATCACGATGAGGGGCTGGGACGAGTAGAGGCCACAGGCCCTGCTTCAACGGGGTCCTGTTTTTCTCAACTTCACCCAACAGGTGCCAAGAGGTTGCTTGAACCCTGAGCTGTAGGATGTTCAGATTTTTCTTCAAAAATTTTCTTGAAAATTCAGACAACTGAATTTTTACGTGACATCTGATTTATTTGAAAGCTAATGTTGGCATCTAATTAAAAAAGAAAAAACAGGTCTGCAGTACTCTGAAAGCA
The DNA here is from genome assembly GCF_018350155.1 of Leopardus geoffroyi. Classification (NCBI taxonomy): domain Eukaryota; kingdom Metazoa; phylum Chordata; class Mammalia; order Carnivora; family Felidae; genus Leopardus; species Leopardus geoffroyi. Next base: position 12,436,887 of record NC_059331.1, read on the forward strand.
ATAGCTACTTGTGAGGCTGTTCAGTTGCTTGTTCGTTCGTTCATTCATTCATTCATGCGGGAAGACTGGCACCACAAGGGCACAGAAATGGGCCAAAACAAGTTGGAGCAAGTGTGAGGGGCAAATATTAGCCACATGGTATCATACATAAAGGAAAATTCTAACTGTACGAAGTTATATGAGTTCTGACTTATGCGGGGAGGGTTAGCAGGAGAAAGAAGGTCGACAGAGGTGAACAAAAGGAACAGCACATCCTCAGGCCCAACTCTCTCTCTCTCTCACACACAATCACACACGCACACACATACACACACACACACACAGATTCTTAAAAAGAAAACTGAGTTAGGGCTTGGTAAGAACAAATTGTCCTCTCTGAATGGACCAATTTCAGAGTCCAGAAAGGAGGTCTTACCTGTGCTGGGCTCCCTCGACTCCTCCCCAAAGCCCTGCGTGTCCTTCTTTTTCCTACAAAGAGGAACAGACAGTATCCACTTTCGGTGGGACATAAAGACCACTCAGTCCTCTGGCCCTGACCCTCAGCTCAGAGGGCCTCGGACACCGTTTCAGCTCTAGCCCTGCAGCGGACTTGGTGACCTCGGGGGGTTTAATGCCCCTTTGGACCATCACCTACCGGCCAATCACAGCAAGGCCTGCAGCCACCAAGGTGGAGAGGTTAGTCTGTGGGTACGAAGGAAGGCTAAGAACTCTGGGGGGACGGGCCGGAGGCTCTCCGGGATGCAAGAAGGGAGATCGCCGGAAACGAAAAGTCTTGATTTCAAGTCACCATGGAGCGCAGGGTCACAGAAGGACAGACCAGGAAGGAGGCGTGGCCAGAGGGCTGGCTGGGACTTGGGGGCGTGGCCTACGACTTGGGGCGGGCTCACGCTCGTGGGGGCGGGTCTACGGGTCCCCTGGGTGGAGCCGCGATCCAAAGCGGCCTACTCACAGCTTAAAGTTGAGCACCGCCCCGGCGTTCATCAGCAGCGTCCTGCGAAGGGAGAATGAGGTTACCTGGGCCTCCCCTTGTCCCTCTTATCCTTCCTACCCCAGCCTCTAGCCCCCCTAATTACCCGAACAGCAGGATGTCCCCGATCATCGTTACGGCCAAAGCGTCCGTCAGAACCGGAAGCGGAAGCCTCGAAGAGGGAGGGGAGAGGAGCACAAACCGACCAATCTCGAGGCCGCGCTGGCGAGGGCTGGTCCAATCGAAGGCCAAGACATGCAGGGTCCCGCCCTCTGAAGGCCAGGCCCCTTTAGGAAAGGACAAGCGCCCCTTTTCTCTGGGAGGCCCGGAGGGTATTGAGGAGAGGGCGGGGCGATGGTGTGACGTCACCCGGGGCGGAGTCACCCGCGGCAGTATTAGGTTACGCACTGGAGGCGTGCCGCGCTGGAGTGAGGCCCCCAGCGCGCAGGAAAATTAGTGCAGTAGCTTTATTTTCTGGGCTGGGGTCTCCGATGCGGCTTCTGGAGAAACCGGGCCTTCTGACCACTGAGATGCACAGGGCAATGGGTCCTGATGCAGTGGGCTCTAGGCACCGATGCCCGGGGCGGGGCGGGGGGGGGGGTTCCTCCTGGGCCCCAGTGGAAGGCGGGGATCCCCACTAGGCTGGCGCTACAGGGGAGTGGGGGGGAGGGAGGAGGTCCCAACAGAGCTGTCCCTTCGGAGAACAGGGATCCCCGTGAGGAATGGAGATCGTAACTTACAGAGCCCCATAGAGGATTAGGGTCATGACAGTTCCACAAACAATTGGGGTCTTGACCCTCTGGGATACGGGAAGATGGGGTTCACAACTGGTCGGGCCCCACAGAGGGTGCTGGTCCCGATCCAAGGGTTCCAAAGAGGACATGGATCCTAATCGAGTCCCACCGGGACACGGTCCTAACTGATCCGTCCCGCCTGGGTGGGTTCCGCGCGGGAAGGACCCCCCCCTTCCCCCCGCCAGGGACGGCTACCCTGTCCAACGCACACCACAGGGACCCCTGCACCCCGCCTCGCTGGGCTGAATGGGGTCGCGATGGCCCGAGGGACGGAGTAGCGGACACCCGACTACGCTTCAAGGGACAGAACGGCCCCACCACCCGCCCCGGGGCCTGGGGCCGTCCCTCCTCTCCCGCGGGGGCCGGGTTGGGGGCGGCGCCTGGCGGGCGGGGGCGGGTCCAGCGGCGGGGGCGCAGTTGCCGGGCCGCGGGCTGCGGGACTTACTGGGCCGGGGGCTGGGGTGGGACCCGGCGGGCGCCATGGAGCTGCTCTCGGCGCTGAGCCTAGGCGAGCTGGCGCTCAGCTTCTCGCGGGTGCCGCTCTTCCCGGTCTTCGACCTCAGCTACTTCATCGTCTCCATTCTCTACCTCAAGTATGAGCCAGGTGAGCCAGGGCCAGGAGCCCGCGGGGGCTGGCATCGCGGGGAGGGGGCGGGGGGCGGGGGTAAACCTGCGGGTCCGAGGCGGGGGATGCCCTAGATGCTGGGGGGACAGTCCGAGGGACTGGTTCCGGGGAGCAGCAGGTGCCGGGATCATGCGGTTCTTCCACATGGGGTGGGCGGAGGCGGGGGTGGGAGACAAGAGGGAGAGCAAGGAGAGAAGCCCCCGGGATTGTGAGGCTGGGGGAGGGGGAGCAGATACGCGCTGAAGGGCAGCAGAGGAACGTGATTGTTCAGAGGAGGGGGAACAGGTGCTTGGGAGGGGGCTGGGAGAGCAGGTCAGGGATCCTGGCATGGTCCTAAGAACTTGCGCAAGCGGCGTAGGTCTTGGTGAGGGCGCAGGCGGGGGTCGGCGCTGCGGGCCAGTCCAGATGTCCTGGCCGGCCGGCCGCAGCCTTGACCTCCCCTCTTGCCCTTGGCGCGCGGAGCCCGAGCGGCTGCTGAGTGTCTATATAAGGGCCGGCCGTGCTGGGGGCAGTAATCCGGTTCTGAGAAAGTGACACCGGCGCCCCCTCTCCGCTGCGGATCTCGGGCAATCTCCCCTCCTCCTCCGGCCGGGCGAAGCTGGGTCTCCTCTCCCGGCAGGAATTCTTTCAGCCCTGGCTCGTATCCTTCCACTGACTGAGCAGAACCGGCCCTAGGGCAGGGTGATTCGGGGTTAGCTACCCCCGCCAGCTCCAGACCCCCGTGGAGAATCGCAGGAGAGAAGAAAGACTCTGCTTCTTGGGTCTTTTGAAAACATTTTTTAAGTGATGGTAAATAGCCTCCTTAGAATGTGTTCTATTTTTATACAAGGTTCACCCAATGTTTCTTGTTCATCTCCTGGTGTTATAACTATTATAGCACGCCAGCAAAGGAAAGGGAGTTGAGAATTTAGCCTTAGAAAAGGGATCAATCATCCCGAAACTTTCTCCCACTTAGATGAAATCACTCCTATATTTTTCTGGCAGAATAGAAATAGCTTTTTTTTTTTTTTTTCAGATGATAAAAATAGGTGCTTCTGTATATTTAAAAATCAAGCTGAGAAATGCAAAGGAGAAAGAGATAATTACAGTTAATGTGTTGTCGACCCTTCCAGACCTCTCTTCTATGCATTTATAACCCTGTAGAGATGTAGAAACATGATTTTATGCAAATGGGATCATAGTCTGCTTGCCAAGTGTTTTTATTCCATTTTATTTTTGTCCACCCACAAGCTAAAGCCTATTCTTTAAAAGCTGTTCTGGAGACCAGTTACTTTGCAAAGCAAAATAACCTTTGTATTGTCTTAGCATGAACGCAGGGCTGTATTTCCTGTCCAGGACGAATTTGTGGTGGCTCAGGCCAGGCCCCTGGACAAGTACAGAACCTAGCACACCTTGGGCTACCTAAAACCGTGGAGGGCAGGAGCCCCGTTAGCAACGTAAGACACAAGCGTCCGGAAGAAAGAGGTCTTCAGGCTGGCCAGGAGCTTGCAAGAGGGGCCGAGATGTTTCTGCCAGTCACAGAGTGAATCATCTGAACTAGACGCACTGGAGCCTGAAGTTTCCTGAAGGTTGGGAAGGTTCAGTGGTTCTGAACCCTAGCCGCTTATCAGAGGCTCCTGGGGCCTCTTAAGCCCCCATCTCATCTCCGCCCCCAGATAAACCGAATCAGAATATCCCCGTTTGTAACTGGGGAAATAGGAAATAGTGACTAGGGTAATTTACATGATGCAATGAGCCTGTGGTCCCAGGGCTGGTAGATGACAACCCTGGGATTCAAACCCAGGTCTGCCTGACCCCGGAAATCACTACGATTGCTTCCCCTTAGAAAAGGGAGGTGCCTTGGACTTAGCTGTTAGTCCAAACCTCCGGTTTGGTGTTCCTGACGAGCCTCTATAAAGCTTTCTTCTCAGTGTCTGTGTGCTGATTGCAGAACCAGCTGTAGAATTGTCGGGGCCCCTCATTTAGAACTTAAGAATCTCAAGACAGTGACAGCAGAACACTAAACTGAATGGGAGGCCCCTCTGAGCACAGGGTCCTGGGCAGTTGCACAGGTAGCACACCTGTGAAGCCGACAGCCAAGCTGGCTTTTAGGAGGAAAAAAAAAAATCTCTGAATTAGGAGTCAGTTCTGCCTCTACCACTGAGGAAACACCTGGCTGGTTACTGCGCCTTCGAGAGCTTCTTCAGCTCACTCATCTATGAAATAGGCTCATTGCAACGTAATCCTGGACTCTTCTGCCTGGCTGTTGTGAAACTCTATTGAGACCTTTGTCAGTAGTAGGGTCTAAGGCACTTGTGAGAGGTAGTTACCATCATTTGTAAGGCCGTGGGAGGATGTGTTTCCTGGGATGCAGGCATTTTCCAGGTCAGGCTTTCATGAGAAGCCTGAATGAGGACAAAGCTCAGAGTGTGGTCCTCAGGTGAACAGCATCTATGTCCCCTAGGAGCTGGTTAAGAAATGCAGAATGCCAGGCACCACTCCCCCTCACCCCAGACCTGCTGAATCAAAATCTGCATAATATTTAAAAAGTGATGGGCTAAAAGAGGCAGGATCTCCTTATTAGACCTGGAGCTTCTCAGTAGGGGCAGGGGGGACCAGGTCTCTCACCTCCAGGACCCCCAGCTCTCTACGGGAAGAGGAGAGGAAGCAGTGGATGTTGGCTGCATGACCAAACGATTGAATGATGAATGAATGACAGTCCTGGATACTTTAAGCCTTGACCTATCCAAAGAACCTTCCAGACCAATAGACTTTTTTCTAGAACAGTTTTATTTTTTTAATTTAAAAAAAAAATTTTTTTTTAACGTTTATTTATTTTTGAGACAGAGAGAGACAGCATGAACGGGGGAGGGTCAGAGAGAGAGGGAGACACAGAATCGGAAACAGGCTCCAGGCTCTGAGCAGTCAGCACAGAGCCCGACGCGGGGCTCGAACTCACAGACCGTGAGATCACGACCTGAGCCGAAGTCGGACGCTTAACCGACTGCGCCACCCAGGCGCCCCTCTAGAACAGTTTTAGATCCACAGCAAAATGAAGCTGAAATTACAGTTTCCATCTACTCTCTGACCTCCGCCACCATCAACATTCTGCACGGAGGGGTACATTTGTCACAATCAACAAACCAACCTCATTTATCCACATCGTTATTATCATCACTGTACATCTTATCAAGCACGGTCTATAGTTTACATTAGGGTTACTTTGTGTTGTACATGTTGTGGATTTTGACACATGCCTAACGCATATCCACCATTATAGTATACAGATAGTTTCACTAACCTAAAAATCCGCCAAGCCCCACGTAATCATCCTGCCCCCTCCCCCAAGCCCCTGGCAACCACTGATCTTTTTACTGTCTCCATGGTTTTGCCTTCTGCACACTGTCATAGAATTCGGATCGTACAGCGCATGGCCATTTCAGACTGGCTTCTTTCCCCTATAGCAACATGCATTTAAGCCTCGTCCATATGTTTTCGTGGCTTGAGAGCTCATTCCTGTTTATCGCCGAGTAAGATCCCATGGTGTGTGTGCACCGTAGTGTCATTATTCACCTACTGAAAGATGTCTTTGTTGCAGTTTGAACATTTTCTAAAATGCTGTGGGGCTCAAGAGACGGCTCCTCGACCCCTGTTTTGGGACCTCTGGCACAAACTGTAAGTTCTTCCAGGGCCACTGTCTCTCACAGGGAAAGAAACCAAGGCAGGTGGCTGAACTCGAAGGCTCAGGGGAAGACTTGCCCTAAAGTCACTGAGAGTCTGGGGCGCCTGGGTGGCGCAGTCGGTTAGGCGTCTGACTTCGGCCAGGTCACGATCTCGCGGTCCGTGAGTTCGAGCCCCGCGTCGGGCTCTGTGCTGGCAGCTCAGAGCCTGGAGCCTGCTTCCGATTCTGTGTCTCCCTCTCTCTGACCCTCCCCCGTTCATGCTCTATCTCTCTCTGTCCCAAAAATAAATAAACGTTGAAAAAAAAAATTTTTTTTAAGTCACTGAGAGTCTCTGTAAATACATCTCTTACGTTTAGACCTCAGACTATATAGCACAGAGCCACGGCAGAGCTGAGAGCGCCCCGTGGAACCTTCTCGTGCTTCCCTGCCATCCACAGACAGGACACTGACCCCCAGAGAGGGAATGCTGTGCTGCCCACCCCAGGCCAGAATGAGGAACCTGAGGGGAGCTTCCTCCTCCCTCCTCAGGCAGAGCCGATTTTTATAAATCCATCAGCTAAAATTTCCACCCACAGGTACTTTCCATTTCAGATCCAGTTCCAAGAATAACTCTTGCATAATTGCTAAGCACTAAGCAATAATTTCTTTTTGTCCTCACTGGCGCCCTTTGAAATGAGTAAGAGCACTGGGGTGACCACCTCGCCCAGGTTCAATTAAGACAAGCATCAGAAGTCCCATGTCCCGGGAGGTCCTCGGTCCCGGGCCACCCCGGAGTGGTTGGTCACTCTAGCCAGCACCACCCGTTATACACAAATACACCAGCTGAGGCCCGAGGAGAGGAGTGACTAGCCTGGGCTCACCCAGCGAGAGGGGAACGCTTTGGTGGCAAACCTGGGATTGCAACCCACATTCTCCTGGATCCTAATGCCGCCCCAAAACCCAGCAAGAGAAGCCAGGAAGGAGTCTGGCAAAGGGAAAGAGCCCCCGGGGGAAGGTTCTCGGCCACCACCTTGCTGTGGATCTTCAGGGCAGGCCCATCCCCCATCAGCCTCGGTCTTCTCGTCTGTTGCAATGGGGAGACTCATCCTGATCACTAAGGTTGATAGCGCTGAGAAGCGTGTTGATAATCGTGCACATCGCATTGAATCATCACAACTTGAGGAGGGGGTGCTCTCATTCTCTTCTTTTGAAAGCAGAGGAAGCAGAGGCTAGTGGGAGGCAGTCATTTGCCCGAGGCCACCGTGGGCCTGTGACTTTTCTACCAGGAGTCACCCACGGGAGCCTGCTTTACTCCCACAAAAGCCCCTTCCCCCACTCCCTGGCCTCAGTCCCTGGGATGGTCCCAGAGGGCACAAGAATGACCCTGGGAAGAATTCAACCCCTCAGGGTTATTTTTAGATGCAGAGGTATCCATTTCTGCAAAACATGGGTGCCTCACCTGACCCAGCTCCTGCGGGACCCACCAGCTGCTCCGAAGGATTAACTCTCAGCTGGCCACATTTTAAATAGACGCCCCAAAGAAAAGGAAAGAACATTCTGCCTCATACTGTAGGACCTTTGTAAATGCTAAGACTTAGGACTACCCTGAGGGCGGGGAGAAGATGTACTCTGGGCTTGTAACCCCAGAGTGAGGAGGGAAAATTCGATCCCAGCCCTTGTTAGGAGCTGGGCAAAGAGGGATTGGGGTTCACACCTGATAGAAGGAACCAGACACAGAGCAAAAATGGTCTGTCCAAGGTCATCTGGTTAGTTGGGGGGGGGGGGGCAAAGAAAAAGGAGAGTGTGTTTAGGACTTCCTCTCAAACAACTTTTATCAGGCAGGTTTCCTGATCATAAAATATGGTTCGTGCAAGAGAATAGATGGGGTGCCTGGGTGGCTCAGTCAGTTAAGCATCTGACTTTGGCTCAGGTCATGATCACATGGCTTGTGTGTTCCAGCCCCGCATCGGGCTCTGTGCTGACAGCTCAGAGCCTGGAGCCTGCTTCCGATTCTGTGTCTCCCTCTCTCTCTGTCCCTCCCCCACTTGTGCTCTCTCTCTTTTTCATAAGTAAACAAACATTAAAAAAAACAATTTTTTAATAAAAAAAGAGCATGGATAAATACCTTGTGATCTGTTCCTATCATGGAATACCTCACAGCAGAGAAAGATGAATATTACCCTTGAAAATATTGCACTCAGTGAAAGCCAGAGGTAAAAGGCTATGTGATATGATTCCACCTATATGGAATATTTAAGTTCAGAACACTTTCCTCACCCCAAAAGGAAACCCCATACCCATGAAGAGTCACTCCCCGTTTCCCCCTTCCCCCCAACCCCCAGCCCCTGGCAACCACTAACCTGCTGTCTGTTTCTATGGATTTGCCTTTTCTGGACATTTCTATAGATGACATCATACACTTTTGTGTCTGGCTTCTCACACTTAGCACGTCTTCAAGATTTGTTCACGTTGTAGGACTTCACTTCTCTTTAAGGCTGAATCATATTTCACTGTATGGCTCGATCACATTCTGTTCATCCGTTCATCTATTGGTGGACACTTGGGTTGTGTCTACCCTTTGGCAGTTGTGAACAGTGCTGCTGTGAACATGATTTTTTAAGAGTCTTCCGGAAATTTTTGTTGGGTTCTTGCAGATAGGATGTAGCCTGGCGCCCCACTGCCCACCCAAGACCTCCTGTTCCTGGAGGAACAGGATCCCCCTGCCCACCCAAGACTTCCCTGGTTCCTGGTCCTCTGGTCATGGCCATCAGAGAGGGGACAGGTAGCGAGGGGGCTCAGTACAGAGTGTGGAGCCCAGTGTGATAAGGCAGATGAGTACCCATAGCCCTCCTGCTTATCAGCTTTCCAGGAGACTCTTGTTTTCACCCATTTTGGTGATTAAATATTTCATACACATAGAATAAATATCACAGATACCGCTCTTCCCTCTACACAGATTTAACAGATGTGAACATAGATTTGCTTCAGATATTTTTTATTTTTATTATTATTTTTTAAATACTTTTTTTTTCTACGCTCATTTATTTTTGAGATAGAGAGCACTGTGGGGGAGGGGCAGAGAGCTAGGGGGACAGAGTATCCGAAGCCGGCTCCACGCTGACAGCCATGGGCCCGATGCGGGGCTCGAACCCACGAATCATGAGATCATGAACTGAGCAGAAGTCGGATGCTCCACTGAAAGAGCCACCCAGGTGCCCCTCAGATGATTTTTTTAATAAATAAATAGAGACCGAGCCAACCCTGTCCCTTCCCCGTCCCTCCTTCTCTAGATGTGACCGCCACCCTAAAATTGGCTCGTATTGTTCCCATGCCTGTATTTACACCTTCTCTGCTGTGTATGTGTCTCTAAACTACATGGAGTATGTTGTTTCAAATATATACTTAAGATATACATAAATGTATCCTCTTGCAACCTAACGTTTTTACTCAGTAATAACCGTACGGGGTTTATCCACGTGGATTTATCTAGAGTGGTGGTTCTCAACCAGAAGGGATTTTGTTCCCAGGGCCATAGATCTAATTCACTTTTACTTACTTATTTTTTACTAAAAAATTTTTTTAATCTTTATGTTTGAGAGAGAGACTGAGCACGAGCAGGGGAGAGGCAGAGAGAGAGGGAGACACAGAATCGGAAGCAGGCTCCGGGCTCTGAGCTGTCAGCACAGAGCCCGATGCGGGGCCTGAACTCAGGGACCCTTGAGATGGTGACCTGAGCCGAAGTCAGACGCTTAACCGACTGAGCCCCGCCCAGGCGCCCCGATCTAGTTCACTTTTAAATAGCGGCTCTGTGGTAACCCATTTTGTGCGAGTCTCCACCCCTCACTAAGAGATAGTATATAACAGTGTGGCGGTGAAATCCTCCCCCTGACCCCCACCCCGGTCTCCTTTGCTAGTTTCTTTTGAGTCAGCCGTGAGGAGCAGAATTGCTGAGACGTGGGCAATGCACAGCCTCAGATTTCCTCAGTGTTGCCAAACTGCCTCCAAGATGGTGTTGCCTATGGATTCTCCCACCTGTGTGTATGGAGGGAAACTGGGGCTTTTTTTCCCTCTGGAGTGGGGGCACATACTCCTAGCCACCCCACCCCCCTCTCTATAAAGTTGACCAAGCTAAGAAGGCAGCTCCTTCTACAGAAGGGATTGGACTTCATGTTTCTTGGAATGAAAACCCTACACTGACCCTATTCCAAATAAGGTCACATTCTGAGGTTCCCGCGGACATGAATTCTGGGCAGGGGGACACTGGTCCCCCATATAACTCGCTGCAAGTGGGGATATTGATCCCTATGTTATGCATGATTAAAAGCTCTCCAGGATAGAGTCAAGGCTGACAGTAGCCTGGGACAAAATAGTAACTCCACAAAGAGATAGAGCAGGGGAGGTTTTCATACGGTGCAGCCCAAAGTGCGCAAACACAACCTCAATGCCTACGAGCTGTTCTGCCCACATTTGCAAGAATGTAAGCTCTGTGAGGGCAGGAGTTCATTCTCTCACAACTATTTATTGAGCAGCTACTATGTGTCAGGCAGAGTGCCACGCACGGTGGCGGGGGCGGGGGGCAGCAGCAGGTAAGACTGATGAGGTCCCCATATTCAACGAAGGACTAAGACCAAATCGATGTTTTGAGTGTATCGACCGTATGCATAGGTATTGATGTCAATAGCTTCCGACGTAGTGCATGTCACGGAGAGGCCACGCATTCAGATTTGACAACTTAGAGACAAGAGGCATCCAATTTCTAGAAACAAAGTAACCTTAAAAAACAACAACAACAACAAGCCAAACCTGGGATCATTTATTTTGATTAGTGTTTTGATTAACAGATCACACGTAACCTTGTCATTTCACATCCACATTGAGTAGCGTTGTCACTGGATTCAAGTAAATCATTTAAGGGGAGTCTTTGGTACCTGCTCTGGCCATGAGAGCTAAGTGTCTGTGCCTTACGGCTTAATCCTAAAAGCATTCTCTGGAAAATGAAACTAGTGGGGGAGGGAAGAAATCAAGAAATCAATAGTTGTCCCAGCAGGAAACACCAGGCTGCAACTCTGGGGTGTGGCTACAGAAGATTATGGCGATGTTAACATGAAGATAGGGGACACCTGGCTGGCTCAGTCGGTAGAGCATACAACTCTTGATCTCGGGGCTGTGAGTTCGAGCCCCACATTGGGCATAGAGATTACTTAAAACAAACAAAATAATTTGACATAATGATAGAACCTATTTATAAAGATTCTAAAGACTTTACGTAATACAAAGTGTAAGGATTTGATTCAGAGGCATTAATCCTATTCCCCTAGATAGTTTTTATAAACTTACTTTTTAAGAACTAGACCTTTGGCCTCTATTTCAATGTGGGAATTAAACACATTTTTTAAAAAGTTAAAAACTCGTAAGAAGTGGCAAAAGTCGTGCGAAGAGTTCCCAGGTCCCCTTCCCCCAGCTTCCCCAATGAGATCGTCTTACATACTGGTAGCTCATTACTCCAACCAGGAAATTGACACTGCTACAATCCCAGTAACACCAGCTACTGACTTTATTCGGCAGTATTCACATACGCTTTCTTTTTCTAAAGTTCTTTTTTTTTTTTTTTTTTAGTTTATTTATTTATTCTGAGACAGAGAGAAAGCATGCAAATGGGGAAGGTGTAGAGAGGGAGAGACAGAGAGAATGCCAAACAGGTTCCACACTGTCAGCACAGAGCCATATGCGGGGCTGGAACTGATGGACTGTGAGATCATGTCCTGAGCTGAAATCGAGAGTCGGACACTTAACTGGGCCCCCCAGGCACCCCCAAGGTTTTATTTTTACGCAATCTCTATACCCGATGTGGGGCTCTAACTCACAACCCCGAGATCAAGAGTCTCATGCTTTTCCAACTGAGCCAGCCAGGTGCCCCCAGCACAGAGATAGCTTTAAAACAAAACAAAACAAAACAAAACAAAACAAAACAAAACAAAACAAAGGCTTGTCTTGAACACTGAGATGAAGCAGTAAATGCAGGTATGCTCTGGTGGACATGGGGTGAAGGACCCAGAACGTTCCCATTTGGTCTCTCCTGCAAATCCTCAGGGTTCCTAGGAACACAGTTTGGAAACCATTGTTCTTGGGAGCCTATCCTCCTAGCCACGGATAGAAGATCTTGGCTTATCAGGGCTGCAGGACATCGGGACATCAGCCAGCTCATTCCTCTGTCACCGTGTGATGTTCAACATTGTTGCCCATAAGAATCACCCAGGAACATCAAAAAATCCGTAAGCCCAGCCACACCCCAGACTGGCCAACCGAGATGCTCTGGGGTGGGGCGCTGCTGTCTGATTTGTAAAGTTGCAGGCCGATGCACTGAGCCATCTTCTTGAGGGAGAGGATTCCTGTTCCTCTCCGCTAAGCAGAACCATCCTTTGTTGTTGTTGTTGTTGCCTTGGGTTCATAGGAAGACTCAATTTAGTATCATTTATGAGTGTGTATCCTCCGTTACAGAAACCGAAATAAGTTACATTTTGTCCGTTGTTGTTTATTTTATAACAGCTTTATTGGGCTCTAATTCATATACTACCCGATTCACCCATTTAAAGCATCCCGTTCATTGGTTTTTAGTATATTCACAGAATTGTGCGACCATCCCCTCCGAAAGAAACCTCTATCCTTTAACTGTCACTCTCCATTCTCCCCCATTCCCTCTAGCCCGAGGCAACCTCTCATCTACTTCCCGTTGGTGTTAACAATTAAGTTGGGGCACCTGGGTGGCTCCGTCGGTTGAGCGTCCGACTTCGGCTCAGGTCATGATCTCGCGGTCTGTGAGTTCGAGCCCCGCGTCGGGCTCTGTGCTGACAGCTCAGAGCCCGGAGCCTGCATCCGATTCTCTCTCTCTCTCTCTCTCTCTGCTCCTCCCCTGCTCACACGCTGTCTCTCTCTCCTTCAAAAATAAATAAACATTAAAAGAAAAATTAAAAAAAGAACAATTAAGTAAAATACCAAGACCCATGGTAGAATGAAGTCCACAGGGTTGTGGGAGCCCAGAGGCAGGAGTGACCGACTCAGCAGAGCCAGGAAGCCTTCCTAGAGGAGGTGGCATTTGTGCTTGGCCCCTTCTGCTTGTGTGTCTTTATTTCTTCCAGGCCACTAGCTCGCAACAGAAAGGAACAAGTGTTGGCGAGGATGTGGAGAAGGTGGAACCCTCATGCCCTGTTGGTGGGAATGTGAAATCGTGCAGCGGTTGTGGGAAACAATATGGCAGTTCCTCAAACAATTAAGCATAGGGCGCCTGGGTGGCTCAGTCCGTTGGGCGTCTCACTCTTGATTCTGTCTCAGGTCATGGACTCGTGGTTTGTAAGTTCGAGTCCCATGCTGGGCTCAGTGCTGGCAGTGCGGAGCCTGCCTGGGATTTTCTCTCTCCCTCTCTCTCTCTGGCCCTCCCCTACTCTCTGTCTCTCAAAATAAATAAATAAGTAAATATTTAAAACTTAAAAAAAAATGTTAATATAGAATTACCATATGACCCATCAATTCCACTTCTGGATATGTCACCACAAGAGTTGAAACCAGGAACTCAGATAGATATTTGTACATGCCGTGTTCTTCACGGCATTATTCACAATAGCCAAAAGGTGGGAACAGCTCAGACGTCCATCGGTGGATGAGTTGAAGAAACAAAATGTGGTCTCACCATTCAATGGGATATTTTTCAACCTTAAAAAAGAAGGAATTCTAACACTAGCAGTGCTCCAACACGAGCGTGCCTTGAGGACATCACGCTAAGGAAAATAAGCCAGACTACGAAAGGACAGATACTGTGTGATCCCACCTACATGGGGTCCCTAGAGGGGTCAGATTCACAGAGACCGAAAGTAGAATGGTGGATGCCAGGGGCTGAAGGGAGAGAACGGGGAGTTAAGTGTTTAACGGGGACAGAGTTTCAGTTGGGGACGATGAAAAAGTCCTGGAGATGGATGGCGATGATGGTTGCACCAACAGTGGGAATGTGCCTAATGCCCCTGAGCTGTGCACTTAAAAAATGGTGAAAGTGGTACATTTCGTGTATATTTTACCGCAATAATAAAAATTTAAAAAGAGGGAGAGACCGAGAGGCCGGGCGTGAGCCTGTAGGGATCTTGGCATCAGCCCGAGGCAGCAGCAGCCCTATTGAAGTGTTCCCATCTGCACTTGGCTCTATCTCCACGCCTCCCTCTCTTTGTGGGGATAATGAGAGTGATCACTTGGCGGTGGGTATCAACGACGATTGAAGGAGTCCTTCATGTAGATGTGAACCCGGTGTCTGCGACCTGGAGCTGCCTGCTAACTGGGAGCTGGCATTACCAATCATTGCCACCTCTCTGAGCACAGAGGAGAGAGGCCCGACCCAGCTCTGCCTTTCCTCTGTGTGACCTCAGGCATGTGTCCCGCCTCCCTGAGCCTGGGTTCTTCCTCTGAAATGGGCGAGCTGCAAGGCATGGGGCGGGCGCTCTGCAAAGGCAGCTGAATTAGGATAAGCTGACCAGAGGGCATGGGAACAAAGCACACTCTTGGCACCCCAGTGACGGTCTCTTCCCCCCGCCCCCCAGGAGCAGTCGAGCTGTCCCGGCGCCATCCCTTGGCGTCCTGGCTGTGCGCCATGCTGCACTGCTTCGGGAGTTACATCTTGGCGGATCTGCTCCTCGGGGAGCCCCTGATCGACTACTTCAGCAACAATTCCAGCGTCCTGCTGGCCTCGGCCGTCTGGTAAGCACTGTCAAGCTGGTGGGGTGTGGGAGAGCAGAGCCGGGGGCAGGGGTGACCCAGCCACCTGGGAGGTGGGAGGCGGGAGGTTGGAGGAAATAGGACCCATCAGCACAACCTCCACCGTGGGCCTGAACGCACTGCTCTCCGCTGCCCAGCTCTGTCCGGAGCCCAACAAGTTGGGGGAGAGGGGAGGTCTGGACCCAACCTCCCAGGGATCCCCCCACGGTCTGTCTCCCCCTGACGCTCCTCATTCTCTCCCCAAAGGTACTTGATTTTCTTCTGCCCCCTGGACCTCTTTTACAAGTGTGTCTGCTTCTTGCCTGTGAAACTTATATTTGTGGCCATGAAGGAGGTAGTCAGAGTCCGAAAGATCGCCGTGGGCATCCATCACGCCCACCACCACTACCACCATGGGTGGTTCGTCATGATTGCCACCGGCTGGGTCAAAGGTAAACAGGACCATGATAACGATGGAAAAATCACCTCGGTTAAGAACCCCTGCTCAGTGTGCTACATGTCGGGCACCCAGGTCGGCATAGATATTGGTCCAGGCTAAGGGGTGTCAGGACTGTTGCGGGAGTCCAGTGTCTTTAGCCAACATCTTTAGAGTAAATGGGAAAATTCTTCCGGAATTTAGCTGTCAAAGATTAACAGGACAACGAGACAGTGACGGCTGTCTCTCAAGCACGTTTTCTCAGCTGCAACACTTCTGATATTTGGTGCCAGATCACCCTCTGGGGGGGGGGGGGTGCTGTCCCGTGCGTTGTAACATGTAGAGCAGCATCCCTGGCCTCCCCCCACCAGAAGTCAGTAGCACCCGCCAGCGTAACAACCAGAAGTGTCTCCAGATGTTGCCAAATGCTTCCTGGAGAAGAAATCACACCCTTGTAACTATAGGGGTTCTTAACCTTTGTGGACCATGGCCCTTTTTGAGTCCGGGAAAGCCTTTTATGTTTTTAAGTGCATAAAATGAAATATATATGACGATAAAAAGAGGCCCGTTATTTCAAAATAGGCATCAAACAAAGTTTTAGTATGGCACAGTCATTTTATACATCTCTACCGAGGCACTCAATAACAGACCATTCGTTAGCAAATAGGGAATTCTCAACCTTTTGAAGTGCTGTCCAGCACAAATGATATTATGAAACCATCTACAACCACAGGAACGTGAAAAGGAAATAAATCTGTGGATTCTGTTGGTGATGGAGTCACAGACTTGCAAATCCTGCTCAGCTCACTACCTCCCTTCACGATGGAAGGAAAGTTTGTGTTTCAGTGAGGGGCATGAAAAAGATGTAGTTCGGTGTCCTGTCCGTGTTCATGGATGCCCAGTGAAGACTTTATGACCCAGGACAGGTTTGAGTTGAGCCCTTTGTGCATCTTACCCCATTTGATCCTTAAGACCCTGCTTTAGAAGTCTAATGTCATCCCCTTTCACTGAGGAAGGAAATGAAATCACTTGCCTGCGGTCACACAGCTAAGGGAGTGCCGCGAGGTCTGTCTCTAGGTCCTCTGAATTCACCGTCCACATTCTTAACTACTCTGAAGGCCTCCTTTCCCCTCTCCTCTAGCTATGCTAGGAGGTAGACCAAGAAAGACTTTAAAACAAACAAACAAAAATGCTACTAAAAATAAAGAGGGGTACTTTATAATGACAGGTCGATCCACGAGGAAGATGTAAAAATTACAAACATGTATGCACCTAAAAACACCAAAATATATAAAGCACGAACTGAGAGAAGTTAAAGTAGAAGTA
Organism: Leopardus geoffroyi; assembly: GCF_018350155.1. Lineage (NCBI taxonomy): Eukaryota > Metazoa > Chordata > Mammalia > Carnivora > Felidae > Leopardus > Leopardus geoffroyi. The sequence goes on from NC_059331.1 coordinate 12,453,409, forward strand.
AACAATTTGACAATAATAGTTGGAGAGGTGGACCAAGGAGTAAAAGGAAGACAGGGAAAGAAGGCTCAAGCAGGTGCTAACACCACTGGACACCTCATCCCTGCTCCCTAATACCAAAGTGGGTACTGCAAAAATATTGGGGCCTAGACTCACCCTCCACTGAGCTCCAGCATACTCCACACCATTGACACATGGGGCGGGATCATGCTCTGAGGTGGAGGCTGTCTTGTGCTTTATAGGATGTTGAGCAGCATCCCTGGCCTTTGCTGACCAGTAGCAGCCCCCTCCCCAGTTGCAACAACCAAAAGTGTTTCCAGACATTTCCAAGTGCCTCCTTAGGGGCAAAATCACTCCACATATGAACCCCTGGTCCAGTGGTACATACTAGGCACCTCAAGTAGCATAGCTACTCCTGGAGTAGCTCTAGGAGTCCAACCTCTTTAACCAATACATTTGGGGTACATGGAAAGATTCTTCTAGAACGATAATCATTTATGTCTGCATATAGGTCTCCTTATTTACTCTCCAGGAAGCCTATACTACAGAGCAAATTCCCTAGAGTTACAGCATGCCTCCTGGAGGGCAAGTGGCTTAAGAAAGATTGAGAGTTCAGAGCCCTGAGGAGGAGAGAGACTGGGATGGGGAGGCTTCTGGAAGCCTTATGCACAGCTCAGGATCCGGGACTCCCTAAGGGCATCAGGGCAGACAACCCAGATTTGTCTGAGACATACCTTGCAGATGGGATATGACCTCAATTCCTTCATGCTAGTTTTGCTCCGAATATGCCATGTGACCCTCTCTGAGCCTCAGTTTCCCTGCTGCAACTGATGAACAGACCCCCAGGCTCAGTGTCCCTCTGGAGAAGCTGCTTCCTTGGGAATTCAGCTGAGAAGAATGGGGGAACTGGAGGTGGCAGGCTCATTCAGGGGCACCCTGTCTCGTAGGCTCTGGTGTCGCCCTCATGTCCAAATTTGAGCAGCTGCTCCGAGGGGTCTGGAAGCCGGAGACCAATGAGATCCTGCACATGTCCTTGTGAGTATCCCATTTCTGCCCCTCATCCTTCCTGTATGTACAGGTGCCTCTTGGGCCTGACCCTGGGTTGGATACTCCTGGTGACTTGGAAGCCTCAGCCACCGATTCTGTCTTCCAGAAGCTTCCAGAGGTCAAGGCTGGGGGACCCAGAAACGGGGAACCAGGGCTCTGCCCAGGGGGGAGGGGCAGGCAGAGCTGCAGGGAGATGAGATACTTGACTCGGGTTATGAAGAGTGAGTAGGAGTTTTCTGGCAAAGGAGGAACCTCTGGACAGAGGCCAGCACCTCTGCCACCTGTCAAGTGAGAAAAGAGCAATGATTCTGCCCAGCTCTGGGGGGTCAGGGTACAGAGTATGGATGGGGAGTGAGGAGTCCAGAGCAGGGGGTACAGAGCATTGGTGGAGAGCGTATGGCACAGAGCGTGGATGGGGAATGTGGCTGGGACGAGGTGGGCAGAGCCAGCTGCATCCAGGACTCAGCGTAGGGCCTCATGCTGCGTGTAGCCCATACATTGCTTTTTTTTTTTAAGATTTTGTTTTTAAGGCATCTCTACACCCAACGCAGAGCTCGAACTCACAACCCCAAGATCAAGAGTCACACATCCCACCAACTGAGCCAGCCAGGGGCCCCTGTAGCCTATACATTTTTAAAAGACCTAACTGGTTTGGGCTAGTTCAATTTTCTCCCAATCGACAACAAATAAAAACCATGGCCATTTAAAATATGACAAAATTAGGGGCGCCTGGGTGGCTCAGTCGGTTGACATCTGACTTCGGCTCAGGTCATGATCTCACAGCTCGTGAGTTCGAGCCTTGAGTCGGGCTCTGTGCTGACAGCTCGGAGCCCGGAGCCTGCTTCGGATTCTGCGTCTCCCCCTCTCTCTGCCCCTAACCCACTCGCATTCTGTCTCTCTCTCTCTCAAAAATAAATAAACATTAAAAAAAAAATTTTAATATGACAAAATTAAAAGGCTTGCCCGTACGCCCATGACAATTACTTCCCATTCCACACCTCGGAAGAGAGAATTCGCTCATTTCACGCCCCCCACGAAAGTGTATTCCCACCCTCGGGCCACCGACAAGGAAATGGGGACCCAGACAGCTAGCTGTGTTGTCTGCAACCAAGTGGGCAGGTGGTTTCCCCCCTTGGATTCCTTTTCCGCCTCATCAGCTGAGGGTGAGGGGCCCCCAGGAACCACACGGATAGATTCCGCAGGACCGGTCCCTGGCGGGCGAGTGCTTTGGAAATACCAGGCAGAATTATCATCATTAAGGACGGCGGTACACGACAGACATCAGGAACGGAAGTCACGGGTCTGTCTTCTGCAACAAGTTAAAATACTGAAAACCTATCCCGTAAGGAAGTTAAGAAAGAAGAACCTCTCTGGGCCCTGTTAACCCTTTACTGTGCAGGGAGACACCACCGTATCCGTGCCATGCAGGCCCCTTCCCACCTCATGCTCAGGAGAAGCTGGGATGTGAGCTGGGGCCGGCAGTGGGCAGGCGGGGTCGGGCCAGAGGTAAACAGGCCTGGGCTGCGTGGCTGGCGCCTCGCGGTAACTGAGGCTGCCCCCTCCAGCCCCACAAAGGCCAGCCTGTATGGAGCCATACTCTTCACCCTGCAGCAGACCCGCTGGCTCCCCGTGTCCAAAGCCAGCCTTACCTTCATCTTCACCGTGTTCATGGTGTCCTGTAAGGTAAGTCTTGCTGCCCTGACCCACCCCAACCCGCACCTTCCAGGCTGGGAGCTCGGGTTTGTAGTCTTGTGTCCCAGAAGGGACAGCCCTAAGGCAGGGGGCTGGGGAAGGGGGTGCCAGGAGGTCTGTGCGTGGGAAGAAGGTCTGATAAGAGGAGTGCCCAGCAGGTAGGGGACTGGGTGAGAAGAATAAGGCCTTCTGGGCAGAGGGCCCAGCCTCAGAGTGGGGCAGGAGTGTACGAAGTCCATTTGGAGAATCGGGGGGTGGGGGTGGGGGGAGCTTGTGCCTTGGCAGTGGAGAGCTGAGGGATGAGACCCAGGGAAGGCACACTCAGGACACAGGGGACCCAGGCTAGGCCAGGAATGGTGCTGGTCTGATCCTGAGGCCTTGAGTTGGGGTTGACTCACCCAGGGGGGGTCTTCAGGGACCACACTGCCTTCCCCATGCATCTGGGGAGCGTGGCTGCTGGCTGGCTGGCGGGGAGGGGACCCATAGGCCATTGGAAAGGGGAAGGCAGTGAGCAACCTCAGGCCAGGCACTGTTCCTCTCTGAGCCCAGGTGGGAGGCAAGGGAGGAGATCGCCTGTCTCCGTGTGCCCGATGCTATCTGGGTTTCAACACCGGAAGTTCCGTATCCCGGGAAACCTGGGACAGTTGGTCACCCTCCTGGGGGTGCATAAAGCCAGAGGCGGGGGTGGGGGGGTCTGGGCTACCTCTGACCTTAACCTGGCTGACCTTCTCTCCCCTCTTCCCTCTCCCATCCCCCCACTTTGCTTTCTGCCTCGGTTTCCCTCTGTCTCTCTCGCTGTCTCCCTGCCCCCCTTCCATCCCACCTCAGGTGTTCCTGACGGCCACTCACTCTCATGGCTCCCCTTTTGATGTTCTGGAGGGCTACATCTGCCCTGTGCTGTTTGGGGCTGCCTGGGGGGATGACCATTACCACGACAACCATGGTGGGTCCCACGGCGGGTCCCACGGCAGCGGCGGGCCCGGCTCCCCTCACTCAGCCCTGCCTGCTAAGTCCAAGGAGGAGCTGAGCGAGGGCTCCAGGAAGAAGAAAACCAAGAAGGCAGATTAGTGGGTGGCCCAGAGGCCTTGTGGGGTGCCGGGGAGAAGACCCAGACCCGGGACCCTCCGAGTTGGTGTGGGCGCCTCCTGGGCTCAGCTTTCCCCTCTCCGGGCCTTGACGTCCCAGTCTACAAACTGGGGCCATCAGCCCACCCTCCAGGGCTGATGGGGGCGGGGGGCGTTAAATGAGATATGGGGCTGAGGGGCATTTGTGGGAATGGAGGGGTCCCTCTCTTTCTGCCAGGCCACCATAGCAACCCAGCTTTATTCGGGGGGGAGGCCCCCAGAATCCTGGCAGTGGCTCCAGCCAGAAACTCTAGCAGTATATTCCTCTCTAAAATTACATCTTGACTCCGAAAGAATTTCAGGTCAGGTTGAGAGTCACGAATTTGATGGCCATTTCCTAAGTACCCGCTGGGAGGCGGCTGCTATGACCTTGCACGTCTCTTCTTGCCCACCCCTCCTGGAAGGCACCGGGCAAGTTGCCTCCTCCAAGCCTTCCGTTCCCCATCTGTACGGTGGGGACCCCCAGCCCTCCTCCTCATGGAAGTGTTGGTGTGCGCCCGGATGTGAACCAGCCTTATAAACTCTTAAGCACCGCGCAGTCGGGAGGGGAGGCCTTGACGGATGTTCACCATGCTTGGGAGCGGCTTTGCATTTTAGATGATTTGTGTTTGTGGATCGGAGAACCCCACAAGTTACCTGGCACAAAGGGGGCCTTCGGTAGACACACCTAGGCCAGCCTGGAGAGCTTGGAGGGTGGGGGAGGCTCGTTCTGATCTTTGGCTTCAGGCTGGTGCTAAACCAAAGAAATGCAGTTGGCCGGGCAGGGGTCCCAAGATCCAGCTCTGTGAAGGGGCTCCGAGCACCTGCTGTTGGGCCCTAGAGGCGTCAGGCCTCCCTCATGCCTGCGTCCTCCACTGCTCATTCAGCCAATCAGAAGAGTCGGCTTGCTCTGTGCTGGGCATCTTGCTGCCGCTGGGCGGGCCCGGGACATACTTCAGGGTGAGTGAGGGGAACGATAGCTGAGCCCCCACCCCTTGCCCCCGGCCTCCTTCATCTCAACCTGTGTTACCAGGACATCCAAGCAGGGGTGGGTAGATGAGGTGTGGCCAGTCTCAGGTGGGGTTTTGGCCCAGACTGGGCCCGCTTAGAGCTGTCCTCTGCACGTGGGTACTCAGCCTACAGCTGCGTCAAGATCAGGGCGGGGTCAGCAGGGCCCCCGGATGTTGCCCGGCTGTTGGGAAAGTGCCTTGATCCTGTGACACCTGGGAGGGAGCTGGGTGGGTCCTGAAGCTCCGAATTCATCCTCTTGCATGTTTGTCAAGGCTCGGCATGAAGGTTCAGCAAATAAATCGGTTGTGAAAGAACCCTTGTCTCTTGCCTTGTCTGATTCATTCCTGCTCTTTAGGCCTCAGGACACAGGGGGGTTCTGTATCCTTAGAGACATTCAGCGTTTCCAAGAAGGTGAGGCTCATGGCAGTCCCAAATCGGGATGGAGCCTGTGGGTGAAGTCTGGGGTTTGGAGTTCAAATATTTACTGTGTCACCAACAGGTCACGGGGCCTCCCCCTCTCCAAGCCAGTTTGCCTTTTGGGGGCAAAGAGGGTGATGATTATCACTGCCCTTTGTAGGCAGATGGGAGGATTATTGGGTGATTGGGGTTTGCAGCTCAGTCTGTACAGGACCTTGTTTTTTGTTTTTTGTTTTATTTTTTTTTTAACGTTTATTTATTATTGAGAGACAGAGAGACACAAAGCATGAGCAGGGGAGGGGCTGAGAGATGGAGAGACACAGAATCTGAAGCAGGCTCCAGGCTCCAAGCTGTCAGCACAGAGCCCGACGCAGGGCTCAAACTCACAAACCACGAGATCATGACCTAAGCCGAAGTCAGACGCTTAACCGACTGAGCCACCCAGGCACCCCATGTGCAGGACCTTGTTAAGAGCACAACTTGGGAATCACACATCTGATAACGGGATTATATCCAGAATATATAAAGAATTCTCAAAAGTCAATAAATAGCCTGATTCAAAATGAGCAAAGGATTTGAATGGACACTTTGACGTTGAGGTTATACAGATAGCACACACACACACACACACACACACACACACACACACACACACAGAAAGCACATGAAAAGATGCTCAACATCCTTAGCCATCCAGGAAATGGGTGGGAAGATACCCAGTTCGCATTCTCTAGGATGGTTAAATTAAAAACACTGCCCGGGGCGCCTGGGTGGCTCAGTCGGTTAAGCGTCTGACTTCGGCTCAGGTCTTGATCTCGTGCCTTGAGTTCGAGCCCTACGTCAGGCTCTGTGCTGACAGCTCGAAGCCTGGAGGCTGCTTCGGATTCTGTCTCTCTCTGCCCCCCCCCCTAACTCGCACACTGTCCCTTTCTATCAAATATAAATAAACATTTAAATTTATATATATATATATAAAATATATATATATATATATATATATATATATATATATATATATATATAAAAGACTGTCCATACTAAGTACTGGCAAGGATGTGTGGAGCAAGAGGAACGCTCATATTCCACAGGTGGGAGTGTAAAATGGCGTGGCCACTTTGGAAGACAGTGGCAGTTTCTTCAAAAATAGTGTGTTCACTTGTCATATAACCCAACTGTTCTACTCAGGTACTTGCCCGGGAGCAATGAAAATATATACATGTCCCTACAAAGACATGTACACCAACATTCATAGCGGCTTTGTAATAGCCCCAAGCTGGAAACAACAAACAAATGTCCATCAAAAGCTGAGTGGACGAGGGGTGCCTGGGTGGCTCAGTCAGTTAAGCACCCAACTCTTGACTTCGGCTCAGGTCACAATCTCACAGTTTGTGGGGTCGAGCCCCACATCAGGCTCTGTGCTGACAGTGCAGAGCGGAGCCTGCTTGGGATTCTCTCTCTCCCTCTCTCTCTCTCTCTCTCTGCCCCTACCCTGTTCACACTCTTGAGTTCTATTTCTCTCTCAAAATAAATAAACTTTTTTTTTAAAAAAAGAGCACACACTCTATGAGTCCATTTAAATAAAATTTTAGAAAAGGCAAATTAACTTAGAGTAACAGGCTGATCAATGGGTGCTTGGGGAGACGAGGACTAGAAGGGGAAGGTGGGAGGAAGGGGGAAGAAGCAGGCAGAAACTAGGCGATGGGAATCTTAACAATCCTGACTGTAGTGATGGCTTCGCAGGTCTATATGCGTATTACAACTTATCAAACTCTACGCTTTAAATATGCGCAGTTTATTGTATGTCAATTCTATCTCAGTAAAGGTGTAAAAACTTTTCCAATAAAAAAGGAAAAACTCCTGGGCGCCTTGGGTGGGTCAGTTGGTTGAGCGTCCAACTCTTGATTTCGGTTCCGGTCTTGATCCCAGGGTCGTGGGATCAAGCCCCACATCAGGATTCTCTGTCTCTGTCTCTCTCTCTCTCTGTCCCTCCCCACCTCTCTCTCTATTTAAAAAAAAAAAAAAGGAAGGAAGGAAGGAAGGAAGGAAGGAAGGAAGGAAGGAAGGAAGGAAGGAAGGAAGAAAAAACTCCATAAAAAATTGGGCAAAAAATCTGGACAGTTCACCAAAGAGAATATATGGACGGCAAGTAATCACATGAAATATACCTTAAAACAACAAAATACTGCTACATATCTGTTAGAGGCTGAATCGTGTCCCCCCAAAATTCATAGGTTGAAGCCCCAATCCCCAATACCTCAGAATGTAACCGTATTTGGAGATAAGGTCTTTAAAGAGGTGATTAAGTGAAAATGAGCTCTTTGGGTGGGCCCTACTCCAATACAACTGGGGTCCTTATAAGAAGAGAGGGTTAGGACACAGACACGGGCAGAGAAAAGACCATATGAGGGCCCAGGGAGAAGATGGCCATCTACAAGCAATGAAGAGGCCTCAGAAGAAAACACACTTTTGCTGCCGATGCCTTTGTCTTGGACCCGGAGCTGTCAGAACTGTAAGTAAATGCATTTCTCTTGTTTCAGCCACTCTGTCGTTATGGCAGCCGTAGCAGGTTAATACGATATGGCTTAGAATGGATAAGATAATAGCTAACAATGCCAGGTGCTGGTAAGGATGTGGAGCACCTGGAACGCTAGCCAAGTGCTGGCCAGAAACAGCTGGGTGGTCTCTTGGGAAATGAAACACCGTTGGCCATATAATGCCGCAAGTGAAACGTAAACTCGTGTTCACCCAGGAAATGTTTAAAGTGGCTGTTTTCAGGGGCGCCTGGGTGGCGCAGTCGGTTAAGCGTCCGACTTCAGCCAGGTCACGATCTCGCGGTCCGTGAGTTCGAGCCCCGCGTCGGGCTCTGGGCTGATGGCTCAGAGCCTGGAGCCTGTTTCCGATTCTGTGTCTCCCTCTCTCTCTGCCCCTCCCCCGTTCATGCTCTGTCTCTCTCTGTCCCAAAAATAAATAAACGTTGAAAAAAAAAATTTAAAGTGGCTGTTTTCAAAAACCAGAAACAGCCCACACGTCCTGCAGCCGGCGAGTGGGTGAACATCATACGATGGAATACTACTCAGCGATGAAAAGGAACCGACTGCTGATACACACAGCGATGAGGCTGAGTCTCAGAGGCATTTGGCGAGCGAATGCAGTCAGCCTCGGACTACATCCTGTGTGCTCTCATTACAGGATGTGTTAGGAAGAATGGACTTATAGGGGCCGAAAACAGATCAGTGGGTGCCAGGGCTGGGGCGTAGAAGAGACCGTCTTCGAAGGGGCCAGGAGAACGGGGCAGGGTGGGGGGGATAGGACGGTTCCGTATCTTGACCGTGGTGGGGAATCCACAATCGTCTGTGTTTGCCAAAGCTGAAAGGAAAAACGGAATCGGCCGTGTAGCTTCTCAGACCCGTCCACACCCTGGCTTTTCATCCGCGGGGCGTGTGGCCTTGGGCGAGGAACTCCCCTTCTCTGAGCCTCAGTTTCCTCTCAGGGTGACTAGCAGGAGGGTCTGGAGCCGGATTCCCAAGGCCAGCTTTGCAATTCCCCCAGAGCACCTCTCCTTGGGCTCATCTAGCACCTGCTGGGCGTTGGTGATAAGCCGGCTGCCCGCCAGGGAGCACCAATGTGCTAGGATCTCATTTTATGAGAGAACAAATTGTACCAAAATAGCCTCCCAGCCTATTTTGGGAAGGGGGTGGGTAGGCCACTCTCTGGCTGCGGGATGATTGGCGGGGGAGGCTGAGGCTGCCGCCCCTTGTAGGTGTAAGAACTCTCAAGCCCAGGCGCTCAAGCTCAGCCTAATTTTAGCTGCAGGAGTCATGCTCTGTGGCTTCCTGGGTCTTGGCTTCAAAGAAATGTCCTGTGATTATCATCACCATCACCACCATGATCATTATCATTATCATTATTACTGTCACTATGGTAAAATACACAACATAAAGTTCTCCATCTTAACCATTTTTAAATGCGTGGTCCTGTGGCAGGAAATACAGTTGCGTTGCTGTACCGTCCTGTACAACCACGGCCGCCCGTCCCCAGAACCTTTTCATCTTCCCAAACCGAAACTGTCCCCATTGAACCCTACCTCCCCCTCCCCCTCCCCCAGCCCTCGGCGCCCGCCGTTCTATTTTCCGTCTCTATGAATTTGACTCTTCGGCTGCCTCACACAAGTGGGCGCCGTAGGGGTCATGGAGTAATATAGGATGTGTCCTCTTGTGACTGGCTTAATGTCCTCAAGGTCCATCCATGTTGTGGCCTGGGACAGAATTCCCCCCCCCCTCCTTTTTTTTAAGTTCATTTGTTTATTTTGAGACAGAGAGCACGAGTGGGGGAGAGGGAGAGAGGGAAAGAGAGAGAGAGAGAATCCCAAGCAGACTCCACGCTGTCAGCACAGAGCCCGACTCGGGGCTCGATCCCACAAACCGCGAGATCATGGATGACCTGAGCTGAGATCAAGAGTCGGACGCTTAACCGATGAGCCCCCCACCCCAGGCGCCCCTGGGTTGTTTCTGCTTTTTGGCCATTGCAGATAGTGCTGCTATAAACATGTGTTTGAACACCTGTTCTCCGTTCTTTGGGTCATACACCTGGGAGTGGAATTTCTGGGTCATAGATTTTTACAACCTAATCTTGGAAAGGACATTCCATCACCCCACCCTCCCTTTTAAGTGGCCCATTTAACCAGTTTTGACAAATGTATACACCCACGTGATCACCCCCATAATCAAGATAGGGAACATTTTTTCCATCATCTAAAAAGTTTCCTTGAGGGGTGCCTGGGTGGCGCAGTCGGTTGAGCGTCCGATTTCAGCTCAGGTCACGATCTCGCGGTCCGTGAGTTCGAGCCCCGCGTCAGGCTCTGGGCTGATGGCTCAGAGCCTGGAGCCTGCTTCCGATTCTGTGTCTCCCTGTCTCTCTGCCCCTCCCCCATTCATGCTCTGTCTCTCTCTGTCCCCAAAATAAATAAACATTAAAAAAAAAAAAAGTTTCCTTGTGTATTCTTTCAGCTATATACTGAGATAAATATCGAGAACTAGAATTTCGGGATCATACGGTGATCACAGATGTAATCGTCTGAGGAACCACATTCTATCACTTCCTTTGTCTCCTATTCCGTTCGTGAAAAGCGAATCCCAAATCCTCTACACCCGAGGGTAGGGATTATACAAAAGTGCAAATACCGGGGACCACCCTAGGAACCGCCCACTCTGTCATGAGCAAATCCAAGCCCAGACCGCATCTGGGAATTTCTATGAAGCGCTCACCACATGCCAAGCAGGGATTTTACAAGCGGTTTGTTTTTGAGGTGGGTTGTTCCTCCCGTTTTATAGGAACACTTTCGGGCTCGGTGGAAAAGTGACTTGCCCGCGGTCACGCAGAGCTCCCAGTGGGGCGGACTCAGGACCCGGGTCTATCTCATTCCAACCCCTTGGCTTTTTCTCTTGACACTTCACATCTCTGAGTCTGTTTAGGGAAGCATAGGATGTATGCATGGGAAGAATGTAGGAGAGTCTCTGATGTTAAGAAGGAAGGGCAAACTACCAGTAGCTAACCTGAGACATGGGCGGTTACGAGTGCATGTACCTTGTACTTTCTGGTAGGTACCTGCCCAGAGGCATCTGGAAAAAGTCCCAGCTCAATTAGTGGAGGAAAAGAAGGTTTAATTGGGCCCACAGAAGCCAGCCAAGAGGTCAAAGTGAAGGCACAAAGACAGGATGTTGGCAGGCCTGAGAGTCGGTTCGGGTTTTGTTCCTAACTTCCCACGTGACCCTTGGTGAACCCCTTCCTTGTTACATGAAAACAATGGACTAGGTCATAGGCAGGTAAACCGTGGCCCCCAGGCCAAATCTGGCCCAAGCTAGGGCTTGTAAATACAGTTTTATTGGCATGTGGCCATACTCCTTTGTTGACATATCCTTTATGGCCTTTCCAGCTGCAACAGCAGAATTGAGTCCTTACGACAGAGACCATCTGGCCCGCACGGCTGAAAATATTGACTCTCTGATTTTTCACAGGAAAAGTTGGCCAACCCCCTGGACTGGATGATTTTTTTTTTTTTTAAGTAAGCCCCATGTCCAGCACGGAGCCCAGTGTGGGGCTTGAACGCGTGATCCCGAGACCAAGACCTGAACTGACATTCAGAGTCAGATGCTCGGGGCGCCTGGGTGGCGCAGTCGGTTAAGCGTCCGACTTCAGCCAGGTCACGATCTCGCGGTCCGTGAGTTCGAGCCCCGCGTCAGGCTCTGGGCTGATGGCTCAGAGCCTGGAGCCTGTTTCCGATTCTGTGTCTCCTTCTCTCTCTGCCCCTCCCCTGTTCATGCTCTGTCTCTCTCTGTCCCAAAACTAAATAAACGTTTAAAAAAAAAAAAAAAAAGAGTCAGATGCTCAACTGACTGAGCCACCCAGGTGCCCTGGATAATTTTTTTTTTCTTTAATTTTTGAGAGACAGAGCGTGAGCGAGGGAAGGGCAGAAAGCGAGGGAGACACAGACTCGGAAGCAGGCTCCAGGCTCTGAGCTGTCAGCACAGAGCCCGACGCGGGGCTCGAACTCACGGACCGCGAGATCATGACCTGAGCCGAAGTCGGGAGCTTAACCAACTGAGTCACCCGGGTGCCCCAGCCCCTGGATGATTTTTTAATACTCTTTCTAACTCTAAAAATGTGACAATCCATGGAAGAAATGAACAATACAATTAGGTAAAGCCGAGAGAGCTGTATCGAATTCTGTACCACACTACAAATAAACATCTCATCATCCCCTGTGGTCACATTTTCTCAGTAAAAGCAAACCATAATCAGGTGTCTTAAGTTAGGCTGCGATAACAAATTACCATGGACTAGGGGTCTTAACAGACATCACTCATAGTTTTGGAGGCTGGGAAGTTCAAGATCAAGGTGCCGACAGACGTGGCGTCTGGTGAGGGCTCTCTACCTGGTTTGTGGACACCCACTTTCTCCTTGTATCCTCACACGGTGGGGAGCAGAGAGATCCTGTGTCTTCTCCTCTTTGTCTAAGGGCATTAATCTCATCATGAGGGCTCTACTCTCAGGATCTAATCTAACCCTAATCACCTCCCGAAGGCCCCACCTCCAGATACCATTACATTGGGAATTAGGATGTCAACATATGTATTTTTTGTGGGGCGGGGGGACACAAATATTGAATCTATAAATCAGAAGGAAGTGCCATGGGGGGATTCAGAGGGATCACAGAGGGTGAAGGGGGGCTTCCTGGAGGAGAGAGATTTGTCTGGGGCCTTAAAATACCCAGGGAGGGTTAAAAGATGTCAGGAAAAGTGTTCCAGATGGAGACCACAGCACAGACGTAGGCTGGGGTGTGGGAGCGTTTGGAAAACATGTACCCCAGGAATCTCTGGCTGGACTGGTTGAGAAGACATACGCATGCTCCCCTGCCCCGCCAGGTGTTGTAGATTCCCTCCTGGCTGACCCATCTCCCATTGTGTTTGTGGTCTAGCATCTCACTGCTATTATCCCTTCCGTGGGTTACACGAGAGCCCTCTAGGATGTGCCTCTGCTGCCGAAAATGTTAGGAAATGGTTACTAAAAAGTCTTTGTGGGAGTAAGGCAGACAGACTCAGACTGGGAGAAGCAGGGCATCCTATAAGGGCCTAGACAAGGAGCTGAAAGGTTCTGGCACTGCCCCCATTAATCAGTTAGCTGTCGCTGCATAATACAACACCCCAAATTGTAGCAGCTTAAAACTGCAAATACTTCCTATCTCACATGGTTTCCAAACATCAGGAATCCCAGAGTGGCTTAGCTGGGCGGTTCGGGCTCAGTCTCTCTCAGAGAAGCAGCCCCTGGAAAGCCTAACTTCAGATGGAGAATGGGCCTCCAAGAACATTCCTGTACCTCTTCGAGGCTCTTCGTTGGCTGATGGATACAGGCTTCCGTCGTCAAGAGAGTGCCCGAGATGGAAACCACAGTCTCGTATAACCTCCTACCACTTCTGCCCTATTCTACTGGTCGCACAGACCAACCTTGGGGCAGTGTGGGAGAAGGCTCACATAAAAGTGTGCCTCAGGGAGGCGGAGATCATCAGGGGCCATCTTAGAGGCCCCATGAAAACTATGTAGCTCTGGATATCCCCGAACCACCCTTAGCCTCAGTTTCTCTTGCCCACCGTGGAAAAAGGCTTTGTGTGCCACTAAGCTTAAAAGATCCATACAGGCATTCCTCCTTGCAGTGTTCTTAGCTTGTTCCCCTGTATCTGAAAGCCAAAAATATACAAACCGAAGGACATATTGGTTCAGGGTACCTAATTAAGAGGTCACACCGTCACATAAACTAAGAGATTGTGAACACAAGATACAAGATCAAGACCGCCCTTTGTCAGCGGAGGGAGAGAGATAGCCAGGAGGGGTGCAGGGAGCTTTCAAATATTGGAAATATTCTATTTCTTAAGCTAGATCAAGGTCGCCTGCTTTGGTATGACCCTCGAGCTAAGAATGGATTCACATTTTTTTTTAAACAGTTGGGGGGGGAGGAAGACTGTTTCATGATATGTGAAAATTCTTTGCAATTCAAATTTCAGTGTCCAGAAATAGTCTTACTGGCACACATTTGTGCCCATTTGTTTAGGTATCGTCTGTGGCTGCTTTCGAGCTACAGTGACAGAGCTGAATGGTGGAGCCAGAGACGATCTGAATTGCAAAGCTGAAGATATTTACTATCTGGCCCTTCATAGAAAAAGTCTGTGGGGCACCTAGGTGGCTCAGTTGGTTGAGCGTCCCACTTTGGCTCAGGTCACGATCTCTTGGTTCGTGAGTTCAAGCCCCACATCCGGCTCTGTGCTGCTGGCTCAGAGCCTGGAGCCTGCTTCAGATTCTGTGTCTCCCTCTCTCTCTGCCCCTCCCCTGCTGGTACTCTGTCTCTCAAAAATAAATAAATGTTAAAAAAATTTTTTTTGTTTAAAAGAAAAAGTTTGCTAGATGGTGGGTCCGTGGGTATCTATTTTGTTATTTCCTATAGTCTATATCTGAATTTGTTATATGTAATATTGAACCTCATCGAATGATTTGCAATTCCTAGAATACAGCACGTTCTCTCGTGCCTGGGCATTTGCATGTGTGATCATCTTCAAGGGAGGATCCTTCTTCCAGCTTCTGGTGGCTCCATCACTCTAGTCTCTGCCTTCATTGTCACGTAGCCTTTTCCTCCTCTCTGTCCATGCCTCCTCTCATACTGGATGCTTGTCGTTGGGTTTAGAGCCCATCCAGGTAATCCAAAACGATCTCATCTTGAGACCCTTAACTTAATCACGCTTGCAAAGACTCTTTTCCAAATAAGATCGCACTAGCAGTCTCTAGGGGTTAGGACCTGACTATATCTTTTTGGCAGCCACCATTCAGCCCCCAACAGTTGGCTACCCTAATAGCTATCAGTCTATCTGGCACTCTGAGTGGACCTTCTACATTGATTGTAACCTCATGCATTGGTCATCGGGAAAATATTAGTTCACTGGTTATGAAGAGGCTTTCGGATTTCATTATTCAATATCAGAAAGTCCCATTCGTTAATATCACTGCCAATATTATCAGAAAAGCCTTTCTTTAAGTGTCAGAAAGCAGTTAAGATCACGGTGACAGATGCAGGTTTTCCAAAATTCTTATTTTCCTTGGAAAGTTTGAATTCTATCATTGGCAACAGAACTGAGTTGTTTTCCTTGGAGTGACAGCCTCATTTTGTTCATTTTTAAGAAAACGTCTGCCAAACAGCCAAGTCTGAATCATGGTTGGTCAGATATTTCAAATGAAAATGATGTTCCCTGAAAAGAGACCCCAACATTCATTCGTTCAATTGCTCTTCCCTGGAGATGGCCATTGAACTTAACTCTCAGAAGGGCTTTATATACACTCGCCCCTTATGGTATAAATTGTGTCCCCCTAAAAGGTATGTTCAAGTCCCAACAATCTTCAGTACTTAGGAGTGTGACTTTATTTAGAGACTGGGTCTTGGCACGTGACATCAAGTTAGGATGAGACCACGAGGCTGCGCCCTAATCCAATATAACTGATATCTGGGATCCTCGCCTAGAGCCTTCAGAGGGAGCGTAGCCACGCTGGCAATTTCATTTCAATTTCTGGCCTCCAGAACTGTGAGAGAATCCATCTCGATTGATTGAAGCCACTCTTTCGTGGGACTTTGTTATGACAGTCCCAGGAAGCCAACCCACCAGCCATGATGTGACCTGGTATTCAGTAAGCTCTGTGTCTCAGTCTGCTTGGGAAGCTATAACAAAATACCAAAGGCTGGGCGGCTTAAACAAAAGACATTTATTTCTCACTGTGTGGAGGCTGGAAGTCCAAGGTCAAGGTGCCGGTAGATTTGGGATCTTGTCAAGGCTCAATTCCTTGCTTATAGTCACCTTCTCACATGGCTTCTCCTCTCTGTTTTCCTCTTCTTATAAGGACTCTAATCTTAAGGAGATGGCCCCACCCTCTTGACCCAATAATCTAAATCACCTTCCAAAGGCCCTATTTCCAAATATCGTCACCGTGATGGTTACTTTTAGGTATCAACTTGACTGGGCTAAGGGATTCCCAGATAGCTGGCCAAATATGATTTCTGGGGGTGTCTGGGATGGTATCTCTGGAAGAGATTAGCATTTGCATCGATGAACTGAGTCAGGCAGATGATCCTCCCCAGTGCCCGGTGGGGGGAGGGGTGGGCGGACATCATCCAATCCGTCAAGGGCCCTAATAGAACCAAAAGGAAGGACAAATCCCTTCTCTTTGTTAGAGTCAAGATGTATATACATCTTCTGCCCTTGGCCATTGGCGCTCCTGGTCCTTGGGCTTCCGGACTCAGATTGGAACTTACACCTTCAGCCCCCTGATTCTCAGGTCTCAGGACTCACACGGAATAGGAGATCGGATAAATAAATTACAGCCCATCCACTCGGTAGAATTCTAGGTAGCCATTAAAATGAATGAACTAGATCTCCAGGAGACTGCCATGAAAAGATGTCTGTGTTGTATTACTATGTGACAAAAGCAAGGAGCCAAAGACAGTGTTAAAACAGAAAAAAAAAAACAAAAACCGTTTTTCCCACATTTGTTTATGTGTGCATAATAAAAGGACCGTTCATAGTGGTGATCTGTTGAAGGATCTCTGGGTTTCCATGGAGATGGTGAGTCTCCTTTGCTGGGAATCCTAGATCCAGGTGGGGTGTGGGGGGCAGTTGTCACGGTTTTGTTTAATGATATGGTGGCCATGAAAAAATCCCAACAGGGAGCCATATGGCCAACTTCATTCTTTAACAACCAGGTGTGAGTAAAACCCACTGTCGTGGCTTGAATTACATCTCCGCAAAGTTCATAGGATGAAGTCCTAACCCCAGTACTGCAGAATGTGCCCTTATTTGGAGAGAGAGCCTTTAAAGAGATGATCAAATTCAGGGGTGCCTGGGTGGCTCAGTCGGTGAAGCATCTGACTTTGGCTCAGGTCATGATCTCACGGTTTGTGGGTTCGAGCCCCACGTCGGGCTCGGTGCTGACAGCTCGGAGCCTGGAGCCTGCTTCCGATTCTGTGTCTCCCTCTCTCTGCCCCTCCCCTGCTCACACTCTGTCTCTCTCTCTCTCAGAAATAAACGTTAAAAAAAAATTAAAGGCAAAGACTTTTGTTCGTGCATCTTTCAGATTTTTTTAATTATAAAAATAATACAGTCTGGTTGTTAAAAATGGAAACTACAGAGACGTGCATAAAGAAAAAAAAGAGAGAGGGAGAAAAAGAGACTTAACTCTTCTCACCTACAACCCACCTCCCAAAGGTAGTCACTCTGAACAGTCCTTTTAATCTGTATATGTAAACACTCAGAAAGTGACAGGTGTGCTTGCCATATTCTCTTCTGTATGCAGGTGAGTGTCTCTTTAGTAACATAATTATACCTTTGGTTTTTCCTTAGATGGTTGAATCTCAGAGTATTGTCTAACTTTGAGCTGCTTTAAAATTTTTTTTTAATGTTTATTTATTTTTTTGAGAGACAGAGAGCGCGCTAGTGGGGGAAGGGCAGAGAGAAAGAGAGACAGAGAATCCAAAGCAGGTTCTACACCGTCAGTGCAAAGCTCCATGTGGGGCTCGAACTCACGAACTGTGAGATCATGACCCGAGCCAAAGTTGGAAACTCAACCAACTGAGCCACCCAGGTGCCCCTTGACTTTGAACTTCTTAGCCAGGACCTCACTGGCCCTGCTCCAATCGAGGGCAGGAGGAATTAGGAGTTCTACAGACTGCCTGGGACTGCAGGCAAAATTATGTGTACACATCATTTTCTAGGAGGGGGTCCAGAACTGTCATCGAGGATGTTAAAAGTGTGGTCTGCAACCCTTGAGACACTTACGAACCAGTGGGTGAAAATGAGGCCAATTGTCGATTTCCATTGGGCAGTTATTCTGAACCCTCCTGTAATTCGAAATACAGATGATAAGGGGATCTGGGTTCAAACACTCCCCCCCCCCCCCGCCAGTTACTGCACACAGTTACTAGCTGTGTGACCAGGGGCCTCAGCTTCCACTGTAATAATTTTTTTTTCCTATTTAAATCCATTTTTTTTAATTGAGGTAAAATTCACATAACAGAAAAGAAATAACTTTAGGGGCACCTGGCTGGTTCAGTTGGTGGAGTGTGCGATTCTTTAAAACAAAATTTTAACGTTTATTTATTTTTAAGAGACAGGGAGAAACAGACCACAAGTGGGGGAGGGACAGAGAGAGAAGGAGACACAGAATCCTAGCAGCCTCCAGGCTCTGAGCTGTCAGCACAGAGCCCGACGCGGGGCTTGATCGTGACCTGAGCTGAGGTCGGACGCTTAACCGACTTGAGCCACCCAGGCGCCCCTCTTTTTTTTTTTTTTAATTTTGAGTGTGCGATTCTTGATCTCTGGGTTGTGAGTTCAAGCTCCATGTTGGGTATGGAGATTGCTTACAAAGAAAATCTTAAAAATAAATAAATAATTGTAAAGTGCACGATTCGGCAGCATTTCGTACGCTCACCATGTCGGGCAGCTATCGTTTCTATCTAGTTCCAGAACGTGTCCATCACCCCAAACGCTACGCGGCCCCTTGCCACTGGCGTCTTTCACTCAGCGTAATGTCTTCTAGCTTCTTCCACGCGGTAGCACGTGTCAGTGTTTCCTTCCTTTCTCCGGCAGGGTAACATTTCATTGTGTGGATTTATCACATTTTGTCTATCCGTTTACCTTTTGAGGGACATTTGGGGTGTCTGCATATTTGGCTATTTTGATTAGCGCTGCTCTGAACCTCCTTGTACAGGATTTGTCTGAACGCCTGCGTTCACTTCCCTTGGGTCTCTACCTAGGAATGGGAATGCCACATCACATGGTCATTCCGCGTTTAACTTTCCAAGGAAATGCCAAGCTGTTTCCCACAGCTGCTGCATCCTTTTACATTCCCACCAGTAATGCATGAGGGTTCCCACTCTTCCGCAGCCTTGCCGATACTTGTTATTTTCTTTGTTGATTATCGATGACCTAGTCGGTGCGAGGTCGTATCTTGCTGTGGTTTTGATTTACAGATACATAATATTTTCTTTTTTTTTTTTTTAATTTTTTTTTTCAACGTTTTATTTATTTTTGGGACAGAGAGAGACAGAGCATGAACGGGGGAGGGGCAGAGAGAGAGGGAGACACAGAATTGGAAACAGGCTCCAGGCTCTGAGCCATCAGCCCAGAGCCTGACGCGGGGCTCGAACTCACGGGCTGCGAGATCGTGACCTGGCTGAAGTCGGACGCTTAACCGACTGCGCCACCCAGGCGCCCCCAGATACATAATATTTTCAAGTAGTATTTTATAAAAACAAAATCCATGCAAAAGATCTGTGCTCGAACAAATCATCAAAATCTTTTTATTTTTTATTTTATTTTATTTATTTTTATTTTTATTTTAGTTTATTTTTTATTTTTTATTTTAGCACAGGCTCCTTGCTGCCTGTGCAGAACCTGACGAGGGGCTCCAACTCAGAAACCGTGAGACGGTGACCCGAGCCGAAATCAAGAGTCTGACGCTTATAACTGACTGAGCCATCCAGGCGTCCCACAAATCATCAAAATCTTAATGAAAATAGGATCCAACCCTGCATTTACATACTCACCTCACTTGCCTCACTCTGTTTTAAATTGTGATATTTCAGGGTGCCTGGGTGGCTCGGTCAGTCAAGCAACTGACTTTTTAGCTCAGGTCATGATCTCCCAGTTGGTGAGTTCAAGCCCCACATCCGGCTCTCTGTTGTCAGTCCACAGCCTGCTTTGCACCTTCTGTCTCCTCCTCTCTCTGCACCACCCCCTCTCTTTGTTGCTCTCTCTCAAAAACAAATAAAAATTTGTCTAAAAAGGTAAAACAAAATTGTGAGATTGCATTCATTGTGGATTTTGTTGCCTCGATTTTATTTTTTCGATATTGCTTTAAAATTTTACTTACACTTTTGTCACCATAGAAAATGACAAAATATTATTTATTTGTATTGCTTTTTTTTGTGTGCCCCCCCCCCCCAAAACGCTGCACCCCAGACCAGCCAACACATCTCCTGCTTCCTCCTCATTCCATTCTGCCCTGCATTCCAGCGGCTTCTGCCCGTTCCGCGGCAACTCCCGCGCTGACCTCCAGGGGGCGCAGCTTCCCCGCGCGTCCTCAGCCAAGGCATCTCCTCCCAGGCCGAGAGTTTGAGCTGATTTATTAACATCTCCCGGCTCGGTACCTCTTCCTTAAGGTGGAAATGATAACGTTAGGCAAAGAAGGTATGAAAATGCCCTCGCTTATGGCTCAGCCCCTACCCAACACATAATATCCCACACAATTGTAATCATTTTTTTTGTTTTTGTTTATTTTCATTTATTTTGAGAGAGACTAAGTGTGAGCAGGGGAGGAGCAGAGAGAGAGGGAGACAAAGAATCCCAAGCAGCGTCCACACTCAGTGCAGAGCCCGATGCAGGGCTGGGACTCACCAACTGTGAGACCCCCACTCCAGCCGAAATCAAGAGTCGGCTGCTCAACCAACTTAGCCACCCGGGCACCCCACATAATGGTAATTATAACTTTTCCCTAAGAACAGGTATGGAAGAATATGTTACACTTTTACTGCACAGAATTTCAAACCCCAAACTAGACAGAATAGGTTTCATGAACCGAGAGCCCCAGATCCAACTCCTATCACCCCCTGGCCAGCCCCACCCCATCCACCTTTTCATCTGGGATTTTTTTTTTTTTAATTTTTTTTTTTCAACGTTTATTTATTTTGGGGACAGAGAGAGACAGAGCATGAACGGGGGAGGGGCAGAGAGAGAGAGGGAGACACAGAATCGGAAACAGGCTCCAGGCTCTGAGCCATCAGCCCAGAGCCCGACGCGGGGCTGGAACTCACGGACCGCGAGTTCGTGACCTGGCTGAAGTCGGACGCTTAACCGACTGCGCCACCCAGGCGCCCCTCATCTGGGATTATTATTTCAAAGTTAATCCCAGTCATTCTAGAAATCTTACTGTTCTATAAAATATTTCATTGTGCATCTCCAAAAGATAAAGACATTCTTTTTTAAAAAACACCTTATACCATGATACCATTACTTCACTTTAAAAATGTTGCCAAGGGGCGTCTGGTGGCTCAGTTGGTTAAGCAGCTGACTCTTGGTTCCGGCTCAGGTCATGATCTCCGAGTTCGTGAGTTCAAGCCCCGTGTCGGGCTCTGTGCTGACAGCTCGGAGCCTGGACCCTGTTTTGGATTCTGTGTCCCCCTTTCTCTCTGCTCCTCCCCCATTTGTGCTCTCTTTCTCTCTCTCTCTCTCTGTCAAAAATAAATATTGAAAAAAAAAATTAAACTGGGGCACCTGGGTGGCTCAGTCGGTTAAGCTTCCAACTTTGGCTCAGGTCATGATCTCATGGTCTCGATCGTGAGTTCGAGCCCCACGTTGGGCTCTGTGCTGACACCCTGCTTTGGATTCTGTGACTCTCTCTCTCTGTCCCTTCCCCTTCTTCTCTCTCTCAAAAATAAATACACATTAAAAAATAACGTAAAGAAAATGTTGCCAAGAATTCTTTAAAACCTACAGATTCCAATGTAGCTGACAAACGTTGAGGTTTGAGGCTCGGACCTGTCGCTCCCTTGCCAAGGGACCTTGGGCAAATTGTTGGGCTTCTCTGAAGCCTGTTTTCATCCTTGGTAAACCAGGGTAGCGAAATGAAGCTCCTGGTTCCCCGGGGAGAACTGGAGACAGTATGTTATATTAGCACCTGAAGCTAAGAGGTCCTCAAAGTATAATAACATGATGATGGTACCATGAATATAGTAACATGACAGAGCAGTGGTTCTCAACCAGAGGGTGGAGGCGGGGATTCTGGTCCCCAGGGGACACTTGGCAATGTCAGGAGACATTTTCGGTTGTCATGATCGGGAGAGGTTGGTGCCATTTGCGTCTAGTTGGTGGAGGCCAGGGATGCGGTTCAGCACCCCTGTGAGCTTCCCGTGTGAAATCTGAAATCAGCCCCGATACTTGGAGGGGAGGGAGAGACCAAAGAAAAGCCGGCCACTTCAGATGGGTGGGCGGCAGGTTTGATAAGCAAGGGAGCTTGCAAGGCTTGTCTTCAGTGGCCACAGATGAGTTGATCGTCACACCTGCCAGCCAGAATCTTAACATTTATAGAGCGGCCTTAACTGGGTTCAGTCTCGTGCGCAGTCCAGATGGTCCTAACACCACATCACTATCTCAAGGCTGTGTCCTTGGGGAGCATCTCGTGCGGGGAAGGCCAGCGGAGTGAACACTCCAAGGACAGGGGAGGGGGAGCCTCCACTTGCCCAGGTCCAGCTGGTGGGTCAAACCTGCAGTCACGTGTTCCTGATGGCCTCCTCCGACATGCACACCCCCACCACCACAGGTGCTCTGGCCCCCAATATTAGCAGGGCTGAGATTGAGAAACCCTGCTGCAGAGACTTGGATTGCATGAACACTTGCTGGGACATTGACATTGGGCACTTTGGTTTCTGACTCCACCACTTGTTGGGTGAGACTGGAAATAATAGTAATTAATCCCAGCTAACATTTCATGGGCCCTGTGCATGCCCCAGGCATGGTGCTAGGCTCACTGTGTAAGCGAATTTCATTGTTTTACCAACCCTGGAGATTGTTAAGAAAACTTAAGCCCAGAGAGGCCAAGCGGCCCGTGCACAGGGCTTCACCTATCTGGGCCTCGTTTTTTTTTTTTTCATCAGTGGGACAGGATGATAATATCTGCTTCTCGGGCACACTGCCCACGCAAGATGCCAACCAGCTGGCTCCTCATGGACCCTTAACAAATGGCCTCTGCTATGATGAGTGTATTAGCCCGGCACACAACGGTTAACCATCAAGTCTGGCTGAGTGCCCAGCTAAGCCAGGGCCCGAGAGCCACACAATTTCTTTCATTATCCCAGTTGCTGGGTGAATTGGCAGGGAGAGACCTGGGAAGTACCTAAGACAAAAGTTACTAGGATTGCCGGGGGCTTGTCTTCCGGGCAGTGCTGCGCCCAGAAAACTCTCTTCTCCAGCCTGCTTCCTCAGAGGATTTTAAATCAGCCCTGCCACCACCAGCAAGAGTGAGAGGGAGGCCAGAGCTCCCGAGGAAAACCAGAAGGTAGGCACCGCAAGGTGTCCCTCCTGGGGGAATCCAGGCTTGCTCGGTTGCCTGCAGTGACTAATAGAAGTCAAGGAAGATGGACAGTTGTGGATGAGCCCGTTGATGTGACAGTTATTTAGTGAGCACCTGCCGTGTGCCAAGCATGCTGACCTTGGCAGACAAGTCTTTGCACTTATGGAACGCATGTTCTTACGGAGAGACAAGCGGTAAACAAGCAAGAAGAAACCTATCAGCTGGTGGTGAGTACCATGCAGAGAATTAAAATAGGGCAATGGCAGGGGCGCCTGGGTGGCTCAGTCGGTTAAGCATCCGACTCCTGCTCTCAGCTTCGGTCATGATCTCACGGTTGGTGAGTTCGAGCCCCACATCGGGCTCTGCGCTGTCATCACAGAGCCTGCTTGGGATTCTCTCTCCCTCTGTCTCTGCCTCTCCCCTGCTCATGCGCTCTCTCTTTGTCTCCCTCTCAAAATAAATAAGTAAACATTTTAAAAAATAGGGTGATGGCATTGGGAGTGACTTAGGGAGGGAGGTCACTGAGCAATGTGATGGTCAGGGAGAGCCTCTTAGGATGTGGCATGTAAGCTGAGGTGTGGGTGGCAAGAAAGGATTCAGATTGGGGAGTTCAGGTGCAGCATGTGCAAAGGCCCTGAGGCTGCAGTAAAGCTGGTTGTCTTAGACCAGGGGTTCTCAACTAAGCATGATTCTGCCCCCAAGTAGACATTGGCAATGTCTGGAGATATTTTTGATTGTCACAGCTTTGGCGGGGGGGGGGGGGGGCTGCTGCTGCTGGTATCCACTGAGTAGAGGCCAGGATGTTCTCAACATCCTACAATGCACAGGATGGCCCCCACTGCAAAGAATGATCTGGCGCCAGATGCCAGTAGTGCTGATGTTGCAGAAGTCTGGGCTCCAGGAATAGAAAGAAAGCCTAGTGTGAGGGTCAAGGTCAAAACCTTCCAATACTCCTGTAGATGTGAGGAGGTGGTAAGTAAGGGCACAAGGCCATATGCTGGGGTGGGGTAGAGTCCAAGGGGCCTATTGGAGACTGAGATAAATGGAGGAAGGAACAGAGATTTGGGGGAGGCAAATTCAAGGTCAGGGGATTGGTGAGGAGGTGATAGGGACAAACCTAGATGGACCCTGGGGTCCAGAGCTGGGGCCTGGGTGAGGTCAGCAGAGTGCAACTAAATCAGAGGGCCTGGGTGGGTCACGGGAAGGTGGCTGGATGGCCAGGCTGGGTCTGAGGGTCCCTGGAGGAGAAGGGACCAGACCAACACTCACTCCCCGACCGGAACCTTCCAGGCTAGTGAAAAAGTTCTTGCTCTGCTCCTCAGTTTCCCTCATTTGTGAAATGGTGACAGTCAATTATGTTATAACATTTTTCAGGTCTGTGCAGGAAAAGTTAATTCAACAGGCCTGGGTTGTCCACATTCTGGACATGAAAGGTTTGGCCCTTGACCGGCTCCTAAGAAGTGGCCTCTAGGCCCTTGGAATGTCTTGCCTGATGGGGGTGTGTTTGTTCATCCGGGGGCCTTGGAATATACCAGAGAGTCTGTGCTAATGATGCGATTTCTGGTGGGGGGCCTTGAGTCACGTGGTGCCAGCTCTGGAGGGGCGCTGGAGGTCAGCCATGTCTGTGTGACCAATGCCCAGTAAAAACCTGGGCACCTAGGCTCAGCTGCACCTCCCAGGCTGGCAACCCTCCGAGCCTGCCGTCACACGTCGTCGCCGTGAGAGTTAAGCGCCACTCTCACAGCTCTGCTGGGGGCGGACACTGGAGGCCCGAGCCTGGTGTCCCTTGGATGCTGCCCTGCACGCCTCTTTCCTTGGCTGACCTTGATCTGTGTCCTTTCATTGTGCTGCCCCATGACCATGAGAACAGCTTTTCCGAATTCCGTGAGTGCTTCTAGCAAACCCTCACATCTGAGGGTGGTCTTGGGGACCCCTGAAAGGCAGACTCTTCTCCTAAGTGGACAAGGCAGAGAAGGGAACTTGAGGCAGAGAGGAAAAGATACTGCAAAAGCTCCAGCTGTTTGGTTGAACCGATACCAGAATTTCTTTTTTTTTTTTTTTTAATTTTTTTTTTTTCAACGTTTATTTATTTTTGGGACAGAGAGAGACAGAGCATGAACGGGGGAGGGGCAGAGAGAGAGGGAGACACAGAATCGGAAACAGGCTCCAGGCTCCGAGCCATCAGCCCAGAGCCCGACGCGGGGCTCGAACTCACGGACCGCGAGATCGTGACCTGGCTGAAGTCGGACGCTTAACCGACTGCGCCACCCAGGCGCCCCCGATACCAGAATTTCTAAAACGCCCGTATGTAGAGCGGGGACTGGACGTTCAAGCACCCAAATGCCTTGCTCGCGTCGGGTGCATCACGGGTACGTTGGGCATTCGTTTTGCTTTTCAGGCACATCACGCTTCCTTGTGTGCTATCCCGAGTGGACTGCCTCTCTCTCCTCACCCCAGCTCGCCTTCGAGTAGCTGTCACTCCCACTTCACGGATGGTGCGGCCAGTGTCCCAGGAAAGAGGCCACTTGCTTAACTTCTCCAGGACAGCGATGGACGGACGAGCATTCCCACCAGACCCATGGACTCCCAGGTATACGTTCCTTCTGCCTGTGGTTTGTTAATATCGAGAGGTGGGTGGGCAGGACTCAGATCACCAGGGCGTTTTCAATAATGAGAAGGTCTTTCCCTGGTCCTAGAGGCCATGTTTTTGGTTAATCTTTCCCCCCAGCTTTATTGACAGATAGACGTGTTGATTTTGATGCACTTGTATCTTGCATGATGGTTACCGCAGTAACGTTAGGTAACACCTCCAGCATGCACATAATTACTGTTTCTTTTTAGTGGTGAGCGCCTTCAAGACCTATGCTGTTGGCAACTTTCAAGTATATAATACAGTATTATTAACTGTAATCACGGTGCTGTGCATTAGATTCCCTAGGTCCGTCTTATTCATCTTCTAACTGGAAGTTTGTAATCTTTTGACTGACAGCACCCCATTCCCCCCACCCCCTTTCCCTCGTAACCGTCTGTTTCTGGGAGTTTGGCTTTTTTTAGATTCCACATAGAAGTGAGATCTTACGGCACTTGTCTTTCTCTGTCTGGCTTATTTCACTTAGCACAACGCCCTCAAGGTCTATTCACATGTTGTCACAAGCGGTGGGTTTTTTTTTGATTATTTCAAAGAGCACATCTCAGTTTGATATGGGCCGGTCCTGAGCCGCCCCTGGAGACGTGCTAGTCTCCCTTCTTATCTGCGAGAGCTGTCTCCACGCCTTCCGCAGGCGAGGAGCTCTGGCTAGAGTGGATTTAAAGCTGATTTCTCAGGTTCTCGGCACTGCTGACATTGGGGGAACCGATCCTTTTCTCTGGCGGGGGCTGTCGTGTGCATTCTATCTAGGGTGCTGAGCGACGTCCCTCGTCTCTACCCACTGGGCACCAGCAGCCCCCCCTCTCCCCGGCCGCGACAACCAAAATGTCTCCAGGCATTGCGAGTGTCTCCTGAGAAGCAGAATATTCCCCAGTTGCGAACTGCTTGTTTAAGCGGTACACCCAGCGCCCGGACCTCTTTGGAGGGGACAGCGAGCGCAGGATGAGGTGGGGGTTCCACTCAGTGTTTGTCCTTCTGGCCTGACCAGCCAGGACCGGCAGGGCTCCCAGCCCCTGACAGTTTCCCTCTGCACACCTGGGCCCAGGCTCAACTTTCACGGAGCCCCAGGGGACCTAGGTGTTCCAGAGGCTGGCTGGTCCCCAGGTCCCCATGCTGGGCTCCAGGAAACCATAGTTGCTGTGGTGACTGCTGAGCTCTTGGGGTGAGGAACCAGCTGGTTGAGGGGCAAAAGATTCCAGTGCCTGGAGCAGCCAACCACATCCAGGGGCCGCCGTCTCCCCATTAATGCTTGCAGACCGAGCAGAGGCGGCTTCAGCTCCCCAGGGGGGCCGGAGGGGACGGGGGGGCTGCGGGGCGCTGAGGGGGTGAGACCGATACCCCTCTCCAGATGGCCCTGCCCGGCTGTCCTCCCAAGAAGGCCACCTGGCCTCCGGCTTGAGGTCTCTGAATCCCAGGCCCTTCCCTGGGGAAGGGTCATCCAGGCAGACAGGCAGCATGAGCGTGGGTCCCCTCAGCCCGGGCACCCGCCGGCGGCTTCTCCAGGGTCTGGCAGGCCCCCTCCCGGCGCCTCGGTCCAGCAGTGTGGCCGTCTTCATCAGCGCCGCGATCTCAGGTAAAGGGCCGGGAAAGGCTGGGGGGCTAGAGGCAAGCAGGTACTCTTGGGGAGGGGCGAGGTGGCCAGGGCCTGGCTCGAGGGCTCCTCTA
Source organism: Leopardus geoffroyi (assembly GCF_018350155.1). Classification (NCBI taxonomy): domain Eukaryota; kingdom Metazoa; phylum Chordata; class Mammalia; order Carnivora; family Felidae; genus Leopardus; species Leopardus geoffroyi. The sequence goes on from NC_059331.1 coordinate 12,480,639, forward strand.
GGAGACCTGGATAAGAATGCAGCCTGGCCAGCGGCCCACGTGGGAACCAATGAGAAGGAGCTTCCTAGACCCTCTGTTTCCTCCTCGATAATCCAGGCTGAGACCCTGACTTGACAGGCTTGCTCCAAGTGGCAAATCTTATTGCAACTAACATTTATGATGAAGGTACGATGCGCTGTGTGCCAGGCTTCAAAAGCGTAAGAGGGGCGCCTGGGTGGCTCAGTCGGCTAAGCGTCCGACTTCGGCTCCGGTCACGATCTCGCGGTTCGAGGGTTCGAGCCCCGCGTCAGGCTCTGTGCGGACAGCTCAGAGCCTGGAGCCTGCTTTGGAGTCTGGGTCTCCCTCGCTCTCTGCCCCTCCCCCGTGTGCGCTCTGTGTCTCTCTCTCTCTCTCTCGAAAATAAACAAGCATTAAAAAAATTAGAAAAAAATTTGAAAGTGTAAGAGCCTTGCCACCGCCCCCAAGACTTGCATGACCCGACTCTCCTCACCTCCCGTCTTGATCTTATATGGCCCTTCCCCACACCCGCATGCCGTAGTCACGCTGGGCTCCAACGGGTCTTGGAACCCTTGAAGCTCCAGGCCCCATAAACCGGAGTCATTTCTGTGCTTATTTAATGGGTGGCTTCCCTAAGCAGAGCCGCGAGCTCTGTGGGGGCAAAGACTACGTAAAGTAGTGTGTTGGCAAATATTTAATAGCCCGTGCCCCCCCAAATCTAAACAATACAACATGAAATGAAAAGCACCACCGATTTGTGCTGTCCGCCAATTTCCATTGTGTGACTCCTCCCGCCGGGTCAATTTCCAGCCGCCGCCGTGACTTCTCTGAACGCGGAGTCAGGCAGAGATGTGCGGTCATTCGCCGTTCTCTAAGATTTCCCCGATACAAAATCAATAGCCAGGACCAAATGCAAGAACAGAGCTCACAGCCAAATGCCAAAAAATAATTAGGAAGTTCGTTAAGCGCCTGACCCCTGATTTCAGCTCAGGTCATGACCTCACGGCTCGTGCGTTCCAGCCCCGCGTCGGGCTCTGCGCTGAGCGGGTGCAGAGCCTGCTTGGGATTCTCTCTCTCTCTCTGCCCCCTCCCCCGCTTGCTCTCTGTCTCTCCCTCAAAATAAATAAAAATAAACTTAAAAATTAGAAAGGGATGTGTTTTGAGGATTTGCCGTCTCTGCTCTTTTCATCGTTAAGTTTAGATCATTGGATTTTTCGTGATGGCCGCGTTAATGACTGGTTTACAAAGATTCCTGGAGATTTTAGCAGTCGCCCCCCCCAACCTCCGCCCCAGCCAGTAGGACTGCGTCATCTATGTATGTCTTGCTTGTCACTGTGCCCCTTGCTTAGCAAGGTTCTAAGCAGAAAGCAACTTCCTAATAAATCCTCCGTGGGCAGATGTAAATGACCCATGGAAAGGATTAGACAGGCACGGGAAGGGCATGGGGTAGGAGGCAGATCCAAGGCTGGCACCCAGGGATTGGGCAACCTCTTCACGCCAGTGGCTTTGGGAGCCCTTCCCTGAACACTCCAATGACCTCCCCCTGACCAGGTGGAGAGGACCAATGTTTCTTCAACATCTGTCTCGCACAAGGTGCTTTTACTTGTAAGATTCAACAGCTCGACCAACGCCTACTAAGCACTTGGGTCGAGTGCTAAGAAACCAGCCATGACCAAGATGAGCAGAGGCGCTTGACTTTGGGCAGCTGGCAGCCTTGCAAGGTAGAAGCATCACCCCCGTTTTACAGAGCGGGAAACTGAGGATGGCCTGCCCCTTGGCGTCAGACCGCACAGTGAAGTCAGGGGCACCGAAAGGTCTCAGGGTCCAGGTTTTACCCTTGGTAGGGCTGCCGGAGTCTAGCAAAAGCGAAAAACCAGGACACCAGTGAAATGTGCATTCCAGATAACACCGTGAATAATCCTCCAGTGTAGGTATTTCCCAAATAGTGCGTGACATGGGACAGACTTAGGCTAACAGATTATTCGTTGTGTATCTGAAATGCAGATTCGACTGAGTTTATCACATGTGTACCTGTACCCAAACAGTGCAAGGAACAGGATATACTTGAGCTATTAAGTTTTTCACGGTTTACTGAAGCACAAATTCAGCTGGGCATCCTGTATTTTATCTGGCGACCCCAGGCTTGGGGGACCAATCATTCTGGTTAGCGGAGACGGAGGGGTTTCCTGGGATGTGGGATTTTTAGCACTAAGACCAGGAAAGTCCCTCTTTGGTTTGCCTCGTGTCTATTATTATTATTTTTTAATGTTTCTTTATTTATTTTCAGAGAGAGAGACAGAGAGGGAGAGAGAGTGTGAACCGAGGAGGGGCAGAGAGAGATTGGGAGACAGAGAATCCCTCTCAGAGAGGGAGACAGGCTCCGCACTGTCAGCACCCAGAGCCCGACGCAGGGCTTGAACTCACGAACTACGAGATCATGACCTGAGCCAGAACCAAGAGTCGGCCGCGTAACCGACTGAGCCACCCAGGCGCCCCTGCCTCGCGCGTTTTTGTGTCTTTTAATTTGCCCCGTGGGGCCCCAGCCTTAGTGGGGGCAAAAGAGGCTGAAAGCATGGCCATGGGGCAAGAAAGGGTCCTGGGTTCCTCCAACCGATGTCCTCGGCACTCTTCCTTGCAGATATGGACGCCGAGAGAGAAGCTCTACAGAGCACCGCCTACCCCAAAGTGCAGAACTTCTGCCAAAAGCACGGTCTGATGTTCGAGGTAATTGCCCCCTCCCTGCCTCAGTTTCCCCTGCCCTGAAATTAGGGAACAGAGCTGTGCCACCCAGGCTGCCACATAGGCCCTTTTGCTCCAGGGAGCTCCACGCTGGTGATGCACCCCGTGGCAATGGAAGTCCTCTAAACAGGCAGGGGGAGGGATTGTAGCCACAGGCACCATGGTTAGAGCAGGAGGAGTGGCAGTGCCCTGGGACCCTGCTCCCTGGGCATGTCCCTTTACTGCCTTTTGTTGTCGGTCTGCCCTGCCCTCCTGGCCCTCCCTGCGCTGGGACAGCTTCAGGGGGAGTCTAAGAGGACCGTGGGGTGTTTGGGGGGCACACGGGAGTGGGCTGGGCCTTTTTCGGAAGCAATAATGGTGTGCCTGCCAGGCACGGTCACCGCAGACCCCAAACAGAGTCCCCTATGACTCTTAGCACCAATCCGGGGGTGGGAATGTTGCTCCTCACATGTTACCAACAGAGCGTCTTTGGAGTTGACACTGACTCCTTGCCATTTGTGACAGCGATCCGTCACGTCAAAGGCCCTCTCGATTATAAGACACACCGTGGTTTATATGTCACTAAGAAAGAAACGGTGCTGGGACTCTGCCTGCCATGGATCATGAGACACAGCTCAATGGCAGAGGCTCTAAAAAGGAAAACACACACGCTGAGAACTGATGAAGGGCCTTTCACTTCCAGGCAGGTGCTATGTGACAAACGCTGTAAACAGCGTCGATGCCGGGGTGGGAGACAGCGGCCCGCAGCGTGGAAGGCTCTTGCCCAAGCCTGGTGGCTGACCCTTTTCCCCCTCTGCATTCAGCCACATTCAACACTAGCGTCCTTTTATCCTCGTGTTCCAGTTCGTTAGGAATTTCTGCGTCTTTCCCTCTGGCCAAAAGAAGTTAGGGAGGGAAGGACATTCTGAGTCCCATTCCCCGCCCCCCCCCGCCCCCCCGCCTCCCTATCGCAGCCTTCTGCCGGCTCGGCTTTGCTACCCGAATTGAACCATTCCCCCCGGCCCCCCTCAGGCAAGCAGGCAAAAGTGGACCTCAAGCGTGCGGTTGCTAGGGAGATCCTGCCAAGTTCGATGTCGGCCAAACTAAATACGCTTCGTTGCAAAGAAAGTTCTGAGAACAAGTGTGGACATGTCCTCATGACTGGCCGGCCATCCTGCCTGATGCCCCCCATCTGGGTCTGTCTGATGTCTTTCTCCTGGTTACACTGGGGTTACGGGCTTCATTCAAGGTCTTTCGTACATCCCCCTTTGGGGTGAGACTGTCAAAAATTATTGAAAGAAACTTTATGCCTTTGTCAAAGGGAATTGAAAAAAAAAAACTCACCCACTCTGCCACCTCCCTGACAAACCCACGCTTGTGATCTCCAGGTTGTCGATCTCAGGTGGGGTATTCGGAACACTGAGGCCACTGAGCACATGACCACAGAACTCTGCTTGGAGGAACTCGACCGGTGTCGGGAAACATCCACAGGGCCGGCTTTTGTTGTGAGTCTCTTGGGAGGGATGGGTTGGTGCTTACTTCTCATTCCAGCAGCAGTATGTGGCCCCTGCTCACTAGCCAAACCCATCAGTGGAGGAGAGACGGTATTTCTGCCCTAGTACCCAATTTCTATAGCCTGCCCATGGCAGACATTGCTAATTGATGACAGTACTCATCTTCCACAGAGCTAGCTGGGATGCAGACATTAGCAGCCAAGTGGAAGCAGCAGGTGTGTTGGAGAGCAGAGGGTTGGAGCCCAAAAGAACCTTGGGATTTGCTCTGGACCTTCCCCCCAGCTTTCCCAACTCATGCACTTTTTGCGTGTGGAAACTGGGGATCCTGGAAAACCATACAGAGGATGGAAACCCACAGGATGTCGGGAATTTTTTTCTCCTCTGTGCCTCATGGTGTTGGGAATGGCCTCTGGGGCGCCATCTAGAGCCTGCCTCTGGGAAAACTTCTTCCCATGCTAGGTGGGGCCAGTTTTTCCATGTTCCAGGGAATTTTCTCTCTACCCATCCCAACAGCACCCTCTCTGTCACTGAAATAAACCCCAGCTCACGATTAGTGGTTTAGGCTACAATTGGCAAATGTTATTCCACGGTCCTGATTTATCACACCAGCACGTTCCAGATACATTAAATATGACATTTGAGCTCTCAAATCCTAGAGCGGGGGTCAGCCAACTATAGCCTATGGGGCAAATCCGGCCCATTGCCTGCTTTTGTAAATAAAACTTTATTGGCACTCAGCCACACTCCTTCATTTGCATAGCATCCATGGCCGTTTTCCAGCTACGAACAGAGAGCTGAATACTTGTGACAGAGGCCACCTGGTCTGCAAAGCTGAAAAGATTGACTATCTGACCCTTTACAGAAAAAGTTTGTTGACCTCTGTCCTAAAAGGTAAAGAGGGAAAAAGTCTTGCCCAAGACATCTTAGTCACAAAGAAGCTTTGAACAATTCCAAATAAAAAGAAAAATCCTCTGGAACCTCTCCTGGAGATAAAGTAGAATGTAGGAGAGGGTGGTCCCCATTATTAAAGCTGTTTTCTGGGGGCGCCTGGGTGGCTCAGTCAGTTAAGCAGCTGACTCTTGATCTCAGCTCAGTTCTTGATCTCAGGGTTGTGAGCTCAAACCTTACGTTGGGCTCCATATGAGCCTACTTAAGAAAAATAATTAAATACAATGAAATAAAAACTGTTTTCTAGGGAAATAAAGAGAAATGTATGAGAGCTGCTTGGCTTTAGAATGGCACTGTCTAGGGCGATAACCATGATCCATCTGCCACAAACTTTAAGGTGAGGAAATTAAAATTGGGGCACCTGGGTGGCTCAGTGGGTTAGGCGTCCGACTTCGGCCCCAAGCATGATCTCACAGTTCATGAGTTCGAGTCCCGCGTCAGGTTCCGTGCTGACAGCTCGGAGCCTGGAGCCTGCTTCGGATTCTGTGTCTCCCACTCTCTCTGCCCCTCCCCCACTCTCTCTCTCTCTCTCAAAAATAAATATTCAAAAAAAAAAGAAATTGAAATTGAGTTGAATTAAAATTTCAGTCCCTCAGTCCCACTGGCCACATTGCAGTGGCTTAGTAGCCACATGGGGTGGCTGGCCACCATATTGGACAACACAGAGGAGCATACTTCCAACATTGCTGGAGTTTCTAGCGTTGCCTTAGAGATTCCATCTCCCTAAAAGAAACTAAGTAAGACCTGGCCGACACATATGAGAAGCTTTCTTTATTATGTGTTAAGTTTCATGTGGACGGTCCGGCTTGCATTTTCAATCTTTTGCTCTATACCTTTCTTTGTATGTTGGTTCTGCTTTTTTTTTCTTCTCCTGTTTTATTGAGATATTTTTCTGCCATCCAGCATTGTGTAAGTTTCAGACGTACAGTGTTAATGACTTGACTTACACAAATTGTAAAATGATGACCATAATTTTAATTAATATCCATCATCTTATATAGATACAAAAAAAGAAAAAGAAAAAAATGGTTTATTTATCCTTGTGATGAGAACTTGTAGGATCTACTCTCTTAGCAACTTGTTTTTCAATTTTTTAAATTAAAAAAAATTTTGTAATGTTTATTTTTGAGAGAGAGAGAGAGAGAGAGAGAGAGAGAATGAGCATGGGGAAGGGGCAGAGAGAGAGGGAGACAGAATCTGAAGCAGGCTCCAGGCTCTGAGCTGTCAGCACAGAGCCCGACGCGGGGCTCAAACTCACGAACCATGAGATCATGACCTGAGCCGAAGTCAGACGCTTAACCGACTGAGCCACCCGGGCGCCCCTCTCAGCAATTTCCAAACACACATGCCGCAGTGTTAAGTATGGTCCTCAGGCTGTGCATTGCATCCCTGCTACTTGTTTACCTTATAACCGGAAGTCTGTGCCCTTCGAGTCCCGATGCTTTAATTATCGTTGCTTAAAATGCATCCTGGTGTTTGGAGGCCTCTACCTTCCCTCTTCATACATTCCCCACCCTCCACCAATCTTCCAATTTCGTTTTCCAAATGAGCCTGATGATTGATCATTTTGTGGCATTTCAAAAAAAAAAAAAGAAAAGAAAAACTTTTTTTTTTTCTAAAGAAAAATGGGCGATGGGGGCAAAAAGAACTCCAGGAGGAATTCGATTTTGCAACCCCAGGTGCAGGCAGGTGGCATGGGGGACGGGATGATGATCCCTGAGCTTTCCCCAGGCCCAACCGGCCTAGGGACCTTGCTCGTCCTTCCAGAAGGGATCCTTGGGCCGCCGGGGTGACCTCTACCCACTTCCGGCTTTCCTCCCAAACCGAGCATCTCCCCTCTGTCACCCAACGGTCACGGCATCATTCTCCTTCAGTGGCTTCGCATGGGGGTCTTCCCGTGGAGATCAGGGCTGCACCAGGGGCCCTTGGAGAGGTGTCTCTCTAGCAAATAAGTCATTAGGCAGCACGAATAGCAGCAGTCAACTCCCCGTGGTACTTGCTTTAGAGGCTTAGTTCTCCTGGGCCACCAGCAGCTCCAGCACAGCAGCTCCGGAGAGCTGCTCCTGGTAGGTCCTGGCCTTTTTCCTTCAAGCTCTTCCTGTTCTGACTCTGGTCCCTCAGGCAGGAGAATTTTCCACCCTCTGCCTCCTTCCTAGGATCGGTGGTTTGTGGTTGGCCGGCGTCTCCAACTTCTCTCACTGCTCCAAGGCTGGCACTGCGGGAAAGTCCCCTGGAGAGTGGGCTCCTGTTCAACCTCCCTCCATCACAGACTCCAATTATCCAGGTTTCCTGGGTGCACATGCCTGGAATATTCTGGTACAACTCAGTGAAGAGGGGAGGGGTGATTGCTTCCATTTTATGATGAGGAAACTCAAGACTTGAGACTCGAGGTCCTAGGCCTCCTCTAGCCGAATTCTCTAGCATTGCAGTTTGCACCTTCTGTTAGGGCAGAAAGAGGGGCTCCTGGGGTTCTCAGCATTCGGACCAAAGTCTTAGGGCCACATCACTCCCCACAAAATCTTGCCCACGGGGATGGCCTTATGTTTTACCACTGCCCCTCTTTGTTGGTATTTCAAGTACCTCCCCAACCCCAGCTTTCCTTCTCTGGGCTCTTTACCACACTTCCTGCCACAGGGCCTTTGCACATGCTGTTCCCTCTGGTTGCAAGGGGCTCTGCCCAGCGCACTCTTCCTTGTGTCTTGCTCTGCAGCTCAATCCTTAATTCTAAATAAAGACAGGATCCACCCTGCACGCTTGAGACCCATCTGCCCCCAGGACCACATCATAGCATGAGATTTTGGGCAGGGCCGACGGAGATCTTAGCTTTTGTCACGGCTCTATTTCTGGGGCAAGCCAGGGCCAACCTATAAGAAGCTGTAGTTTTCTCCTCCTCTGCCTGTCTCTTATAAGGACTCCTGGAATCGCACTTGGGGCCCCGGTAATCCAGGAAAATCTCCCCAGCTCAAAATCCTTAACTTACTCACATCTACAAAGCCCTTTGTGTTCGCCATCGTCCTCCAGACAAATGGAACCGATAGGATATAGAGAGATACACGTAAGAGGAGATTTATTATAACTGGCTCACACTGCCGTGGAGGCCAAGAAGTCCCGCCATCTGCCGTCTGCAAGCTGGCGAACCAGAAAAGCAGGCGGCGTAATTCAGTTGTCGGCCCGCGGCCTGAGAATCAGGGGGCTGAAGATTCCAAGTCCTGATCTGAGTCCAAAAGCGTAAGAACCAATGTCTACGGGCAGGGGAAGAAGGATGTCTCAGCACAGGCAGAGAGAGGGAAACCTTTCCTCCTTTTTTTTTTTTTTTTTTTTTTTTTGGTCATATTTGGGCCCTTGGTGGACGGGATGAGGTGTTGGGGACGGCCATCTGTTTCACCCGTTTCACCAATTCAGTCTCCTCCAGAGACACCACCCCGGACACACTCAGAAATCGTATTTGACCAGCTATCTGGGTATCCCTTAGCCCAGTCAAACTGACACCTGAAATTAACCATCACAGCCCTTTTCCATACAAGGTGCATTCACGGGGTCCAGGGATTAGAGTTGGATATCTTTGGGGGCCATTGTTTAGCTTCCACAGAGGGTTTTCTTTCTTTTTTAATATTTATTCATTCATTTTGAGAGAGATTGAAAGAGTGTGTGAGCGGGAGAGAGGCAGAGAGAGAGGGAGCGAGAGAGAGAATCGCAAGCAGCCTCCATGCTGTCAGTGCAGAGCCTGACACGGGGCTCGGTCCCACAGACCGTGAGATCACGACCTGAGCCCAAATCAAGAGTTGGGTGCTGAACCGGCTGAGCCACCGGCAAAAGATTCCATGATGGCTGACACGGGATCAGATTCAAAATTTACCTGCCGGATGTCCCACGTCTCAGGTACCTTCACGTGCAGGTGCGCTAAGGCTCTGCCTGCACCTCTTACTGGACTTATCGCCGTGGCGCCACAGCCAGGCCCATCTTGGGGGGCTCAGTGTGTCTCACTCGGGGCCACCGCGCTAAGTGCCCATGCCGAGGGTTGAACGCATGCCCCTCTCTCTGCCAGGGCCTTCTCGGTGACCAGTACGGCCCCTGTCCAGTCCCCACGCTGATCGAGGAGAAGGAGTGGGAGGCTCTGAGGGCCCAGCTGACCTCCAAGCCACGCGACCTGGAGTTGGTAGCTCGACACTTCCGGAGGGACGAGAACGCCGTGCCCCCCACCTACCTGCTGCAGGCCCTGGGCACCTCGGAGGCCTGTGGGCCCGAAGAGGCCACGCTGACCTCAGTGCTACGCTCTGGAGCCCAGGAGGCCCGGAGGCTGGGCCTCATCACCCAGGAGCAGTGGCATCGCTATCACTGGTCAGGTGAGGCCACTGGGACGCCCCCTCAGGGTCCACAGGAGATGCCCCATGTTCAAATGCGCTCATGGCATACTGTCCCAACACCACAGCCCGTACCTCTGTAAATGTCAAACCAGCCTAACTCCTGGATCCCTGGCTCTGGAAGGGGTTATTTGACTGATCCAAGAGTGCAGCCATGTTCTGGTTAATTCTCTGCCTCTTGGGACCCTCCTTTCCTCTCCTCCTCCAGCTCCTTCTCCCAGGGAGGCTCCTGGCTCTGGGGGAAGGCTTCTGAAATGACTTGCTATCCTGGTCTGTCCGAGACTTTCAGGGCTGAACCCAGATGGTCCTGGAAGATGTGAAACTGTGGGTCACCTAATTTTAGCCCAAGAGCCAGCCCCTGCTGGGGAGACTGGGTCCTCCAGCCCCCCTACACCTGCCTCAGAGCTGGAAACCGAGGCACAGGAAGGGGTCTCCTTTGCCTGAGGTGGGGGATAGGGATTTGACCCGAGTCTATCGCCCCGCTGCCAGTGGGCCCCTTACTTCCCACCTCTAGCCTCCCCCTCTGGTTCTTCTATACTCTGCACTGGCTACCAGGAAGGTTTTTGTAAAAATGTAACGTTTTTACAAGCCATTTCCCCGCTGTTTGCTGTCAGCAAGAAACAGGTTTTATTATCATTCACGGGTCAGATGTGTCCATTCACAGCACCACGACTATTAAGCATGTCAATTTCTCGTACTAAAAATATTAAAAACATGAACCCATTTTATCCACATATTAAATATATGGATTTAGGGGCGCCTGGGTGGCTCAGTCGGTTAAGCGTCCGACTTCGGCTCAGGTCACGATCTCGCGGTCCGTGGGTTCGAGCCCCACATCGGGCTCTGTGCTGACGGCTCGGAGCCTGGAGCCTGCTTCCGATTCTGTGTCTCCCTCTCTCTCTGCCCCTCCCCCGTTCATGCTCTGTCTCTCTCTCTCTCAAAAATAAATAAAACATTAAAAAATTTAAATATGTGGAATTATATTATGAACGTATTAAATATATTGATTTGTTTAAATATATTGAATATAGTAATTTATGTTAACAGTATTTTAATTTTACTAAAATATATTGATGACAATATATTGTATTAATTCTAGTAATGACATGTCCATTTTTAAAAATAAACTTTTTTTTAAGTTTATTTATTTATTTCGAAAGAGAGAGAGAGAGAGAGTCAGGTAGGGGCAGAGAGAGAGGAGGAAAGAGAACCCCAAGCAGCCTCCATGCTGTCAGTGCAGAGCCCCCCATTCAGGGCTCAAACCCACGAGCCGAGATGGTGACCTGAGCTGAAATCAACGGTCGGACACTTAACCAACTGAGCCATGCAGGCGCCCCTTGAAAATAAACTTTTAATATGGGTGTGATTTTAGATTTTCAGGAGAATTACAGTGTTATAAAGCTACAAAAATAGTACAGAGTCTCTGCATGTTCTTCACACAGATAAGTTAACATCTTATGTGACCACAGTACATTTGCAGGAACTAAGAAGTTAACATCGGTACATGACGATTAGCTAGTCTCCAGACTTTATGTAGATTTCCTCAGTTTTCCCATCAATGTTTTTCTGTCCCAGGATCCCGTCCAGGGACACGTGTCACATGTCAGTTTCCTCTGGACTGTGACAGTTTCTCAGCCTTTCCTTGTTTTTGATGACTTTGACCATTGTGAGGAGCGCTGGCCACATCTTTTGCAGAATGCCCCTCAATCTGGGCTTGTCTGGTGTTTTCTCATGGTTAGACGGGGGCTATCGGTTTCTGGAAGGAAACCTATCCCCCTATCCCATCATATCAGGGGTACCTGACGCCCACCTGACATCACAGGTGATGCTAACCTGATACTTTAGTTAAGACTAGCAATGACGTATCAATTTTGAATACGCCATTTATGTGAAGAATAATGTTAATGGCTACTGTTTATTGAGCACTTACTGTGTGGCTATCGCTTACTTTATGACTCAAAGACAAATACGCTAATTGCTTTCATAGAGATATCTGCCATTGGGACTGTAATCAGCGTCTGGGGTCTCTGCTTTGGGGTGGGCCCAGACTTGCAGTTCAGCCTTGTCCTTTCCCAGCTGAACCGACTTCTAGCAGGTTCGCAGCCTCAGTTTCCTCATCTGTAAAATGGAACTAGTCAGAGGTAGTACATTACAGAGCTGTGGTGGGGATCTTGTCCTCTGGTCTCGCCCCAGCCATGATCTCATTCAGTCAAACCTAGCCCATTAAGAATTTCCACTTGAGGGGCGCCTGGGTGGCGCAGTCGGTTAAGCGTCCGACTTCAGCCAGGTCAAGATCTCGCGGTCCGGGAGTTCGAGCCCCGCGTCGGGCTCTGGGCTGATGGCTCGGAGCCTGGAGCCTGTTTCCGATTCTGTGTCTCCCTCTCTCTCTGCCCCTCCCCCGTTCATGCTCTGTCTCTCTCTGTCCCAAAAATAAATAAACATTGAATTTCCACTTGAGGGGTGGGTGCCTGGACGGCTCAGTCAGTTAAGTGTCCAACTCTCGGTTTTCAGCTCGGGTCATGATCTCGTAGCTCATGCGATGGAGCCCTGCATCTGGCTCTGTGCTCACAGCTCAGAGCCTGCTTGGGATTCTCTCTCTCCCTCTCTCTCTTCCTTTCCCCCCACTTGTGCTCTCCCTCCCTTCAAAATAAATAAACATTAAAAAAAATTTTTTAAGGAATCTCCGCTTGAAAGAATAAATAGAAACTCCTTGAAAGTAGCAGAAAGCACAAATGCATGTTCGCACCAGCATCTTCCCAGCATATTTCCAGGCAGCTTTCCTCTTTCCATCTTTTTTATTTTGAAGTAGAGAGCCACAGGAAGTTGCAAAAAAAAAAAAAAAAAAAAAAAAGCAGGAAGTAGCTCCCTGGATCCTTTACCCAGTTTCCCCCAAAATTAACACCTTGCAAAACTAAGGTACAATATGACGACCAAGAAGTGGACATTTTGACAACCAGGAAAAGCATCACTTTTACAGACGTGCATTTATGTGTGTGCACGTGTGCACATGTCTTTTGTCCTAAGAAATTATATCACCTGTGTAGCTTTGCGTACCTGCCCCAGTCAATACGCAGGACTGTTTCCTCACTGCAAAGGTCCCTCCCACTACCCTTTGATGTATTGTTACTTGTTTAAGCTGATTTATTTATTAGTTTTTAAGTGTTTATTTATTTTTGAGAGAGACAGAGACAGGGACAGAGACAGAGGGAGACACAGAATCCGAAGCAGGCTCCAGGCTCTGAGCTGTCGGCACAGAGATGACGCGGGGCTCGAACTCATGAGCCGTGAGATCGTGACCCACGCCGAAATCAAGAGTCGGACTCTCACCCGACTGAGCCACCGTCTCCGCCACTACCCCTTCTAGAATCACACTCGCCCCTCCCCTCAACCCCCAGCCTCTGGCAACCGCTAATCCATCTCTGTCTCTATAATTTGTCACTTCATCGGTGTTAGAGAATGGGATCACACAGTCCACAGCCTGTTGAGATTGGCTTTGTTGCTTTAGCGTAAGGTGCTCAGCTTTCCAATTATTTCATAGAAATTCCTGACAACAGCCTCATCAAGGGTAAGCTAGTGCATCCATGTTACAGGAGAGGTGCCGTGAGTTGACCAAGGTCACACAGCCCACAGGTGGCAGAGCAGACGGTCTGGGATTGACTCCTGCTGAAATGTGTCCCAGAAGGATCCCATTTCCGGACTGGTAGTTGCCTTTGCCCCTGACCTCCATTCACAGGGCTGAGGGGAGAGGGGAGTGGTGTCCCTCCAAGGAGGACTTTTGAGTGGTTCTTGTCTCTGGCTCTGAGACTGCATCCTGTCTCCAAGGGCCTGACTCACTCAGCTGCAGAGACCTGGGAGCCTCTGCTGAGCCCAAGGTGGCTTAAAAAATAACTCCTCGGGTCTGAGTGCAGTTTCAAAACAACGGCCTCCAAGGAGAAATCAGTGTCTGCTCTTGGCTCTGGAAAATACGGGTCCTGGGGCAGCTGCTACAAGCTCTGGCAAGCTCTGGGACCGGGGTCGGCAAACCATGGCCCAAAGGCAAAATTTGGCCCGCCCACTTGTTTTTGTAAATAAAGTTTTATTGGAACACACTCAACTTAGTTTCTGCATGTCGTCGTGGCTGTTTTCACATTACAACAGCAGAGTTGAATCGTCGCAGCAGAGGCCATCCGACCTGTGAAGCCTAAAATATTTACTCTCTGACCCTTTACAGGAAAGCATGCTGACCTTTGCTCTCAGCCTCCCGGCTCGTGAAAAACTTTCTCCCTGGCCTCCGTGGCTTTGCAGCAGCTTTCTGAAGCCTCAAATGCCCTGCCTGCCCCTCTCGGCCCAGGATAGACAGATATTCTCATTTGTCAGTCTATCCGTTACGTGTCCATTTTTTCACTAAGATTGGAATACCACTCCACAAAGGCAACGGAGACCTTTATGCATTTTCCTCACTGCGAGACGCCCCGGCATGGACAGTAGAGGCTGACAGAAGTGGGAGCTCCCTAAATGTTTGTTGAATGAATGTGTGATGGAGGCACCCACAACTGACAACATTGGATTCTTTTGATTGACGTGAAAGTCACGTAGCACGAAATTAACCATTTTAAAGTGAACAATTCAGTGCCTTCATAATATTGTGCAAACACTACCTCTGTCTAGTTCCAGAACATTTCCATCACCCCCAAAGAAACTCCATATTCATTAACGATCACTTGCTATCCCCTTCCCCCAGCCCCCCCGGCAACCACCAGTCTGTCTTCTGTCTCCAGGATTTGTCTGTGCTGGACGTTTCATATAAATGGGATTACACAACAGGTGGCCTTTTGCGTCTGGCTTCTGTCGCTCAACACGATGTTTTCAAGGTTCATCCGAATCAGTGGTTCATTCCTTTCCATGGCTGAGTAAGAGTCAATTGTATGGATGGATCACGCTCTGTTTATCCATTCATCAATTTGACCGGCCCTTGGGTGGTTTCCACCTTTTGGCCACTGTGAATAATATTGCTGTGAGCATGGGTGTACATGTGCCTGTTTGTCTATGTTTTCAGCTCTTTGGGGTCTCTACGTAGGAGTGGGATTCCTACAGAAACCCCATATTTAACTTTTTGAGTTTGATGGTATTGTTTTATAGTTGGGCCACTTGTCACATACAATCTCTGTGCTGCCTACACCAAGGTTTCTTTGATTAATAATGACTAAATCGGGGGCACCTGAGTGGCTCAGTCGGTTAAGTGTCTGACTTCAGCTCAGGTCACGATCTCACGGTTTGTGAGTTTGAGCCCCACATCGGGCTCTGTGCTGACAGCTCGGAGCCTGGAGTCTGCTTCCGATTCTGTGTCTCCCTCTCTCTGCCCCTCCCCTGCTCATGCCCTCTCTCTCTCTCAAAAATAAATAAACAACAACAAAAAAAATAATGACTAAATCAGCACTATTCTTGGTGCGAGCCCCGGACCAGCAGTCTTAGCATCACCTGGGAGCTTTTTGGAAATGTGAGCTCATGGGCCCCACCTGAACCTGCTGAATCAGCACTTCTGGAGGCAGACCCCAGCCATATGGGTTTTTTGAGCCCCCGGGAGACTTTGGCAAACTATAGTCCTCTGGCCAAATTTGGCCCACTGCTTGTTTTTGTAAATAAAGTTTTATTGGAATACATTGAGGGCATTAGTAACCATATTATCTATGGTTACACCAGGTGACTCCGGCACACGTTAAGTGCGAGAATCAATATCCGTACCCCCTGAATATGTCTCTCAAGTGTCTCCACTCAGGCCAGCTGATCACACAATGATGACCATACTCTCTTCCCATCTCCCCCACTTTTTCAGTCATCGAGTGGGAGATAGACCGGGGCCTGTTGAGCTTGACGGATGGAGACCGGGGGCAACCATCTTCTTGAGAGAGATCCAAGACCTCAACAAACACATCCTGGAAGACTGCGCCCTCAAGATGGTGGACCGGCTCCCAGATGGCTGCCTGGACACAGACGCCCAGAACCTTCTCCGTGGCCTCAAAGGGCGCATTGCCGACGTGCAACCCGGAGTTCTCAGGGCTCACCACCTGCCATGGAGCCGAGACCTGGTGAACCCTAAAAACAAGGCTCATGCTCGGTACCTGAAGGAGCTGGGGGAGCAGTTTGTGGCCAGGGCTAGCCACCAGGTCCTGGAGCACCTCCGGGAGCTGGAGGCGGGCAGGCAGGAGTTGGCGTGGCTCTACCAGGAGATCTGCCACCACCTGGGGCTGAGTGCCGAGGCCAATCGGACTTTCTGTGGGCGCCAGGAGCTCCTGGCCCAGCTGGGGCAGCGGCTCCAGCAGAGCGACAGCCACCCCCACTCTCCCCTGGTGCTCTTTGGACCCCCAGGCATCGGAAAGACAGCTCTGATGTGCAAACTGGCGGAACAAATGCCAGGCCTGCTTGGCCGCAAGACGGTGACCGTCCTGCGGCTTCTGGGAGCGTCACAGATGAGCTCCGACGCCCGAGGCCTGCTCCAGAGCATCTGCGCCCAGGTGTGCCTGGCCTACGGGTTGCCCCTGCCCCCTGCCCAGGTCCTGGAGGCCCACGCCAGGGTGGTCCAGTTTTTCCACACCCTCCTCCACACCGTCTCCTGCCGCAACTTCGAGTCCCTTGTGATCCTGTTGGATTCCATGGACGATGTGGATTCCATCTGCCGCGCCCGGAGGGTCCCCTGGCTGCCTCCCAAATGCCCCCCGAGGATCCACCTTATCCTCTCAGCCTGCTCAGGGCGCCAGGGGATTCTAGACACCGTGCGACAGACGCTGACGGACCCGGAGGCCTACTGGGAGGTGAAACCCCTCTCCGGAAGCCAAGGGCAAGAGATGATCCAGGCCCTGCTGGCCGCCTCGAGGAGGACGCTGGGCCCAGGGCAGAGGGAACTGCTCTGGGCCAGCCTCCCAGAATGCGGGCACCCAGGGCGGCTGAGGCTGGCCTTCGAGGAGGCCCGGAAATGGGCCTCCTTCACCATACCCGCCCCCCTGGCCTCCACTGCCAAGGAAGCCATGCACCAACTGTGTGCCCGCCTGGAGCAGACACACGGGCAGGTCCTGGTGGCCCACGTGCTGGGCTACATCGCGTCTTCCCGGTAAGTCTCTGTTGTTTACGCCTTTGTTTAGTCATTGACACAGAAGGCATGGCTTCTGATGGCTTAGAGCAGAGATTTGCTCCCTCACAGTTCCGGAGGCCAGAGTGTGAAGTCCAGGCGTCAGCAGGGCCGCGCTCCCTCTGAGGGCGCCAGGGGAGAATCCGTTCTGGGCTCTCCTCTTACTTCCTGGTGTTGCCAGCAACCCGTGGCCTGTGGCTCCGCCTTCTCGGGGCCTCCTCCCTGGGTGTCTTTCTGTGTGACTTTTCCTCTTCCTGTAAGGACACCACTCACGGGCTCAGGGCCCACTCTGATCTCGTATGACCGCACTGTATGTTCATTCCTTCTCTACAGACTGTTTTCAAATAAGGTCCCGTTCACGGGCTCTAGTTGGGCGTGAACCTGGGGACACTATTCAACCCAGTGCAATTCACGTATTAAAATGTTCACAGGTTTTTGGGTTTTTTTAAGTTTATTTATTTTGAGAGAGAGAGAGAAAGAGCATATGCATACACACGAGTGAGGGAGGGAGGGGCAGAGAGACAGAGGGAAAGAGAGAATCCCAAGCAGGCTCTGTGCTGCCAGCATAGACCCCAATGTGGGGCTCGAACTCACCAACTGTGAGATCATGACTTGAGCAGAAACCAAGAGTCGGACACTCAACTGACGGAGCCACTGAGGGGCCCCTGAAGTTCACTCTTGTAACGTGTACGAGAGTTCAGTGGCATTTAGGACATTCACAGTGTGGTGCAACCACTATCCATCTCCAGAACATTCCCACCACTCCAAAGGGAAACCCCACCCCCATTAGCAGTCACTCCCCAGCCCCAGCCCCTGGCAGCTACCTACCTGCTTCCTGTCTCCATGGGTCTGCCTATGGTATTTCTTTTGTACAGTTTTTACTTTGAAATACGTTGAAATTATAGACTAGTAGAGGAATTCCCATAGTACAAAACAGTGCAAAAAATGCCCACAGGTCAGGGTTTCTCAGTCTTGGCACTGTTGATATTTGGGGCTGCATCATCGGTATGTGGGGGCCATCCTATACACCATAGGAAGCTGCGCAGCATTCCTGGCCTTGACCTTGGATACTAGTAGTGCCCTCCAGCTGTGACAACCAAAAATGTCTCAGAGTATTGCCAAGAGTCCCCTGAAGGCAGAATAGGCCCTAGTTGAGAACTACTGCTGTATGCCCTTCCCCCAGAATCACAGATTTGCCACATCAGCTTTCTCTCTCCCTGTCTCCCTTCCTCTCTTCCTCTAGCTTACTATCTATCTATCATCTATCTATCTGTCCATGTGTCTATCTGTCCATGTGTCTATCTATCCGTCCATGTGTCTGTCTATCTATCTATCATCTATCTATCCGTCCATGTGTCTATCTATCTATCTGTCGTGTGTCTATCTATCCGTCCATGTGTCTGTCTATCTATCTATCTATCTATCTATCTATCTATCTATCCATGTGTCTATCTATCCATCCGTCCATGTGTCTATCTATCCGTCCATGTGTCTATCTATCTATCTATCTATCTATCATCTATCTATCTGTCCATGTGTCTGTCTATCTATCCGTCCATGTGTCTACCTATCTGTCCATGTGTCTGTCTATCTATCTATCTATCTATCTACCTACCTACCTATCTATCCATGCATCTATCTATCTATCCGTCTGTGTATCTATCTATCTATCTATCCGTCCATGTGTCTATCTATCTATCTGTCGTGTGTCTATCTATCTATCTATCTATCCGTCCATGTGTCTATCTATCCGCCCATGTGTCTATCTATCTATCTATCATCTATCTATCCGTCCATGTGTCTATCTATCCATCCATGTATCTATCTATCCATGCAATGCATCTATCTATCTATCTATCCATCCATCCGTCCATGCGTCTATCTATCTATCATCTATCTATCCATCCATGTGTCTGTCTATCTATCCGTCCATGTGTCTATCTATCTGTCCGTGTGTCTATCTGTCTGTCTATCTATCTATCTACCTACCTACCTACCTATCTATCCATGCATCTATCTATCTATCTATCTATCTATCTATCCATCTGTGTGTCTATCTATCTATCTATCTATCTATCTATCTATCTATCCGTCCATGCGTCTATCTATCTATCTATCCATCCATGTGTCTATCTATCTATCTATCTACCTATCTCAGTATCTAACTCAGTATCTATCTCCATATCTATCTATCTCTGTATCTATCTATCTACACACATATACACCCACACACACACAGAGTTTTTTCCCTGAGCCATTTGAGAATTCATTACAGGCATAATATCCCTTTACCCTTAAATATTTCACGTATTTCTTAAGAACAAGGACAGCCATGGGGCGCCTGGGTGGCGCAGTCGGTTAAGCGTCCGACTTCAGCCAGGTCACGATCTCGCGGTCCGTGAGTTCGGGCCCCGCGTCGGGCTCTGGGCTGATGGCTCAGAGCCTGGAGCCTGTTTCCGATTCTGTGTCTCCCTCCCTCTCTGCCCCTCCCCCGTTCATGCTCTGTCTCTCTCTGTCCCAAAAATAAATAAACGTTGAAAAAAAAAAAATTAAAAAAAAAAAAAAAAAAGAACAAGGACAGCCAGAACCCCACGTCACCACAGGACAATTACAAGATTCAGGAAGTGTATCATAGATGCAATTATATTATTTAATACACAGTTTATAATGAAAATTTGCCAACTATCTAAAAAATGTCCTCTATAGCTCCCCCCCCCCCACCTTGTCCCCAATCCAGGATCCCAACCAGGATCCTGTGTCACACTTAGTCGTCAAGATTCTTTGGTCTCCTTTAATTTGGAACATTCCACCATCAGTCTTTGTCCTTTTGAAGAGTCCAGGTCAGTTGTTTTGTAGATCAGCGCTCCTCCACCCTCAACGGGGGATAGGCAACTTGGTCCTTGTTTTTGCAGAAAGAATTTGATTCAGCAGGTCTGGGGTGGGGCCTGGAATTCTGTGTTTCTCCCTGGCGACGCTGAAGCTGCTGGTCCAGGGACCACACCTGAGCTGGGGCAGTTTGTAGCGTGTTCCTCCACCTGGCTTGGTCTGATGTTTCCTCGTGATTACATTCAGGTTCAACCTGAGAGATACTCAGCCCTTCTTGGGCACGGATTATCTTTCCCATTGTAAATTTGCAAGCTCCTCTCTGTATTTAATAAGCAATACATGGGGAGATCTCAGAAAAACCTTTTTACAGCCAAATGCTCTGAGGGATTGACTACCAGCATGCATCTACCCTTAATCCCAAGCTTGTGGCATGAGAATCCACAAGAAAGCAAATAGGAAAATCCAATTCAGTGTGTTTGTAGAGTTTGAAGGACAGAATTCTTAAAGGCGGAAAGTCTCAGGGCTGCACACTGTGATGTCATGATGGTCAAGAGCAGGACAGAGGAGTATGTCTGTCACACGCACCCAGCAGCCAGACTCCAGCCCCCAGGAGAGTAGAACAGAGGCCAGCTGGCAGACACACAAGCAGAAAGCTTTGCCTGGATGCAAACGGCCGTCAGAAACACTCAAGCCCACGGGACAAGAAGTGCCGGACAGAGAGGTCTCCCCTCTTCAGTTTCCTGGGCAATTTTTTCTTCTAGACCTTTGTTTGCCCTTTGCCCCAAATCAGTCAAGATGACAGTGATCAGACCAGTGAGGGTCTGCTTGTTTCTTTGCCAGGCACAGAATCCCACTCTTGCTAGTGTGTAAGAAATAGGGCTTTATAAGGCCACGGGAAGAGCTCAGGGAATCCAGGGCCACCCAATTTCCAACTCCAGTGGGGCAAATCCCAGCTTTCATGTCACACCCCAGATTTTGTGACTGGTGCTTGCCACCCTCCCCCCCTCCCCTCCCAGCAGAGTGGAGGCTGGGCCTGCTTCTATAAGAATACAAAGACAGACTGGGGAATGTTCCAGAAATAAGTGGTGGGCCACAGGGCCAACCTGACACAGCAGTCTACACAAAGGAGGTGGGTTGTCATGGGAACCAGAAAGCCATGAGAGATAGAACGGACCTCTGGGTCTTCTCTGCCCATTGGCTTCTGTTCTGGACTCTTCCTTTGTCCTTCTCCCCCCCACCCCGCCCCCACCCCAGAACTTTCGCTTGCCTCAAGCTTCCATTGGCATCATTAGCTCCCATCCTAGAGAACTGGCAGCATCATACTGGCTCCTTCTGGAGTCCTGATTCCAAAATCTGGGGAGACAGAAATAATCGGCCTGCTTGGCCCCATGTCTGGCCTAATTAGCAAAGCCCTGTGGGGTGTAGGACCTGCCGTCCCAGGGGCAGGAGGTTTATGGAGGGAGGGTGCCTGCCGGGGCTGTGATTTCGGGACCTCTCACTGCATGAAAACGGGCCAGTGTGCTGTGATGGTTGAGAGCCTGGCCCTTGGAGCAGAGCTGAGTCCTTCTAGACCAGTGGAGATTCTGGGGAGATTCTGCCCCCAGGGGACACTGGCCCATGTGCAGGGACATTTCTGGTTGTCATAACTTGGCAGGGGAAGCTACTGGCATTGAGTGAGTGGAGACCAGGGATGCCACTCAGCACCCTGCAGTGCACAAGGACGGTCCCCACCGCAGACGATGATGGAGCCCCCAGTGTCGGCAGTGACGGGGCGAGAAACCCTGCCTTAGCATGAGAGAGACCCTGTCTGCTGTCTGTTTCCATCTGTCTCTCTTTTTTTTAATGTTTTTTTTTTTTTTTTGAGAGGGAGAAAGAGAGAGAGAGCAGGAGAGGGGTAGAGGGAGAGTGAGAGAGAGAATCCCATGCAGGCTCCATGCTGTCAACCCAGAGCCCAACGTGGGACTCAATCCCACGACCATAAGATCATGACCTAAGCTGAAATCAATAGTCAGATGCTCAACCGACTGAGCCACCCAGGCTCCCCTCCATCCACCTATCTATCTATCTATCTATCTATCATATCTATAATCTCTCATTCTCTTTTTCTATACATATATTTATGTACATATATATAAACACACACACACACACACACACACATATATATGTATATATATATATATATATATATATATATATATATATATATATATAAACTCCTCTCAGAGCACCTGAGTGGCTCAGTCAGCTAAGCATCCGACTCTTGATTTCGTTGGTTTGGGCTCAGGTCATGATCTCGAGGTTTGTGAGCTGGAGCCCCTCGTCAAGCTCTGCGGAGCCTGCTTGGGATTCTCGCTCTCCCTCTCTCTGCCCCTCCCCCACTTGTTCTCTTTCTCTCTCTCTCTCTCTCAAAGTAAACAAACTTGAAAACAAATCTCCTCCATCTACCCATCTTCCTCTGTCTCTGTCATGCTACTGGCTTCTAATGGGTGGAGACCAGGGATGCTGCTAAATGTCCCACGGCACACAGAGCAGTGTCCACAACAGAGAGTGATCCGACCCCAAATGTCAGCAGCGTGAGGCCGAGAAACACGGTGCCTTCCCCACGCCTCCTCTGTACAGCGCCTGGCATCCATTACTCTACCCGTGGCTTTCTGGGTCCTGTTCTAGACGTTCCAAGGAAATGCAATCATAAGATAGGTGGTTTTTTGTGACCGATTTCTTTCCCTTAGGGTTCTGTTTCCAAAGTTCATCTGTGCTGTAGCACGTGCAGGGCTGTGTTTCTTCACGTGGCCGAAGAATATTCTATTGTGTGGATACAACCCTGTCTCAGGGTTGCTGTAACAAAAAATACCATAGAATGGGAGGCTGCTTTTTTTTTTTTTTTTTAATTTTTTTTTTTTTCAACGTTTTATTTATTTTTGGGACAGAGAGAGACAGAGCATGAACGGGGGAGGGGCAGAGAGAGAGGGAGACACAGAATCGGAAACAGGCTCCAGGCTCTGAGCCATCAGCCCAGAGCCCGACGCGGGGCTCGAACTCACGGACCGCGAGATCGTGACCTGGCTGAAGTCGGACGCTTAACCGACTGCGCCACCCAGGCGCCCCTGGGAGGCTGCTTTTTTAATGTTTATTTATTTATTTTTGAGGAGGGGGAGGAGAGAGAATCCCAAGCAGGCTCCACCCTATCTGCACAGAGCCCGATGCGGGGCTCGAGCCCACAAACCTCAAGATCCTCTAAAAACCAAAGAAGTCAAGGGTCAAACGCTCAACTGACTGAGCCCCTAGAGTTGGGAGGGACTTCTAAATTTATTTCTTACAGTTCTGGAGGCTGGAGAGTCCAAGGTTAAGGTGCCGGCAGATACGGTGTCTGCTGAGAGCTCTCTCCCTGGTTCATCTTCTGGCTGTGTCCTCACATGGCAAGGGATAAGGGAGCTCTCGGGAGCATTAACCCCGTTCATGGAGTTCCACGTTCATGACCCAATCACCTCCCAAATGCCCTGCTCCCTAATACCGTCACCTTGGGGGATTAGGACCTCAACGTATGGATTTGCCCTAGAGACACATCCCCCGTCCACAGCAACCACATTTTGTTCATCCGCTCGTCCGTTCAAGGATATCTGGACCGTTTCCGCCTTCTGGCTGTCGTGAACCAGGCCGATCTGAACAAGCGTGTGCAAGTTGTGGTTTGAACACCTGTCTGGAGTGAGATTTGAAAACCATAAATCTGATTCCGTTTCTGCCCCGATTAACTCTTCCAAGGACTTCCCCTGGCTTTGAGGAAAGTATCCAAACTCCTTGCCAAGGCCTGCTGGATCTGGCTGCCTTCCACCCACCCCTGCCCCAGATCTCACGCCGGCCCCCCTTCCCTGCCACCCGACCCCAGCTCCAGTGGCGCCTTCTCAGAGCGACCCACCTGCTCCCAGACCCCACTTACTGCTCTATTTCATGTGACATGGGTTGGGCTATTCTCTTCCTGGCAATCGGTGTTACCCAACCTCTCTGCTCTTTTCCTGTTATTTCCCACCTGGCTCTGGGAACGAGAAGACGAGCCATCCAACTCGAGCCTGAAAGGAGGGGACCCGAGCTTGATTTGTACTGAGGGTGTGTCAAAGAATGGGAAAGAAGCTTCTACCCTGAAGGAGGGGGTTTTCAGGAGGAGCCACAGGAGGGGTGCTATCAAGCGGGCGGCCCCTCCCCCCTCCCCCCCTCCCTGGGTGTGGCTCCCAGGAATTCTGGTTTGGGGAAAACTGTCAAGAGAAGAAAGCAGGTTGGGGGGGGAATGGGTGGCATGGCTTCACCTGCAGGGGGAGTGTGGAGTCGAGCCCCAGGGACATTACAGCTGTGATCGTCAAAGATGATTGTGCTCGCAGAAGAGAGCCCAAGGGACGCCTCACCTTGTCGTATACTAGAGAACGCTACGTGAGCAGGTGTCTATACAGATGAAGAATGTGGCAGGTGTTCTGATCGAAAGGAAGGCTTCGGGGCGCCTGGGGGGCTCAGTCGGTTGAGCATGTGACTTCGGCTCAGGTGATGATCTCACGGTTCATGGGTTCGAGCCCCGCCTCGGGCTCTGTGCTGACGGCTCAGAGCCCGGAGCCTGCTTCCGATTCTGTCTCTGTCTCTGTCTCTCTCTCTCTGTCCCTCCCCCACTCGTGCTCTGTCTGTCTGTCTCTCTCAAAAATAAAAATAAACATTACAAAAATTTTTTAAAAAGAAAGAGCCAGGAAGACTTCCGATCCACATCAGAGAACTAAACCCGCACTCACACACGAGGTGTGTGTACCCCACAAGGTGTGCCCAGAAGCCAGCCTGCCTCTTTCCCTTGCTGTAAGGGGAACCCTGTTGCCCTCCCAGAAGAAGCGTGCAGGCCAATCTCCAGCTCTTCCGGCCTGATGCTCTCAGGCGTCGGGAAGTCCTTCGGGTCCAGCACCAAAACTTCATCACCCACCCCCTTTAGGGCTGCTTCCTTCCTCTCGCTCTGTCCTTTCTCGGGCCAGGAAACACAGGCAGGGCTGGCGTGGGCACATGTGGTGCCTGCGTTGCTTTTCTAAATCACCTGCTGTCTCCCTCCCTATGCTGCCTGACTCAGCTGAGGCTGGGGAGAGCCTGGTCCGTGGCTCTGTCAGGGGTGCATGCAGAAGGAAAGGTCAGGAAGGTCTTCTGCGATGGGCACGGCTGTACCCGGGCACCCGTGCTAGGCACCGTCCAAATGCCGTCCCTCAGAGCGAACCTTTTGGGGGCGGGCAGGATGTTGTGCAGACAGCTGGCCACGTCTCTCTCCCTCTCTGGGCTGCTGTGTCCCCCAGCCACAGGAGACAGCGTGTTCCAGTGCCCGTCCCTCCTCCCCGCAGGCATGGGCTCTCAGAGGCAGAGCTGAAGGACGTCCTGTCCTTGGATGACGAGGTCCTGCAGGTGGTCTACCGGGACTGGACCCCGCCCAGCAAGGAGCTGCTGCGTTTTCCACCGCTGCTCTGGGTGAGGCTTCGCCGGGATCTGGGCCACTGCTTGGCCCGGCGGCCCGTGGACGGCTTCACGCTCCTGGCCATTGCCCACAGGTGGGTCCAGCGTGGCGGTGGCACTCTCTGGGTGCCCGAGAGCGGGGACTCGCGCCTTGGGCTCCTCCTTGTTCCAGATCCTTCTTCTAACCCTGGTCCCAGCGAACCAGCAAGGTTTCCACATCACCGACTCGGACACAACTAAGTTGTTTTTGAAACTGAGGATCGGGTCACATGACACAAAATTCACCATTTTCAAGGGTACAAATTCAGTAACATTTAGTGCATCCACAATGTTGGGTAACCAGCCTCTCTAAACAGTTCCAGAACAATTCCATCCGCCCCCCCAAAGGACACCTCGTTCCCATCAGCAGTCACTCCCTATTCCCCCAGCTCCTAAGAACCTGCTAATCTGCTTTCTGTCTCCATGGATTTGCCTGATCTGGACATTTCATATACGTGGGATCAGACATGTATACAGAAGGCGGGATGTCCCCTCAGCCTCTGAGCATGACTGGGGGTGGGGGGGACAGCGGATGAGGAATATGCCCCCCACCCCCAACATTCCAGAGTGGGGGGAAAAAAAGAACACACAATATTCAGGAGCATAGGAGAACGGCCCTGAACTCCTAGCCTCTCCCGCCACCGGGCCTTTGCACATGCCATTCCCTTGCCCTGGAATACCGTCGGTTTTCTGATTCGGTTCACCACACAGACTCCTACTTAACCTCTGAGGCCCAGCCTTTTGTGTCTGGCTTCTTTCCTCAGCATAAAGGTTCGCAGGCTCATCCGTGTTGTAGCGTGAATCGGGGCTTCATTCCTTTTCACGGCTGAGAAATAACCTGTTGCATGGATGGACCACATTTTGTTTATCTGTGCGCCCATTGATGGACACTTGGGTTGGTTCTTGGGACTGTGATCAGTGCTGCCGTGAACATGTGTGCACGAGTGTTTGTTTGAATACCTGCTTTTGCTTCGCTTTGTTTTTAAGTAGGCTCCACACCAAGCGTGGGGCCCAGCTCAGGGCTTGAACTCGTGACCCTGAGATCAAGACCTGAGCTGAGATCAAGAGCCCGACACCTAACCGACTGAGCCACGCGGGCGCCCCTGAACACCTATTTTTTAATTCTCTTGGTCTATACCTGGGAGTGGAGTTGCTGGGTCAGACAGTACCTTGTTTTATGTTTAACCTATTGAGAAACCCAAATGTTCCTTTTCCAAGTAACTTTATTAAAGGGGAAAGAAGAAAGATGGGCCAATTTATAGATAGATGTTAGGTAACCAATAGGACGGGTGGTCAGCGGAGGCAGTAAGCATCCAGCAGGGGCTCAGGAGGGACCCGCAATTGGGAACAGCCTCCTGGAAGGGCGGGTGGCCCCCCTCTGAGCTCACCAATCGCCCAGGCCCAAGAGCCCGTGTCCCCTCTCTGCAGGCAGCTGGCCGAGGTGGTCCAAGAGCGCTACCTGTCTGGGGTCGAGAGAGCCAAGAGGCACGGGGTCTTGGCTGACTTCTTCTCAGGGGCCTGGAGCCAGGGCACCAAGAAGCTCGTCACCCTGCCGCTCGTGGGGAAGCCCCTGAACCTGGACCGCATGGTGAGGTGTCTGCCTGGGGTCCCTGCTCTCTACCTGCAGTCTCCGCCCTGCTGTGCAGGCAAGGTCAAGGCTGCCTGGCGAGGACCACCCGCTCCTTCCTTCCTTCTTTTCCACCCAGAATGCCATCCTGACCTTCTTCCTTTCCCTCCCCCACAGAAGGCGGGATGTCCCCTCAGCCTCTGAGCATGACCGGGGGGGGGGGGGACAGCAGATGAGGAATATGCCCCCCATTCCATGCCCCAACATTCCAGAGCGGGGTGGAAAAGAATCACAATATTCAGGAGCATATGAGAAAGGCCCTGAACTCCTGGCGTCTCCTGCCTCTGGGCCTTTGCACATGCCATTCCCTTGCCCTGGAACACCGTCATTTTCTGATATGGTTCACCACACAGACTCCTACTTAACCTCTGAGGCCCAGCTCCGATGCCCCTTGGATTCCCTGAGCCCCAAGTTCCTCCCTCTGCCCTGGCCCTGCCTGTGGTGGGTGTGGGACATCTCTGTCTGGAATTGTGTCCCCATCCCCTCCAGTGTCACCTGTGCGTGGCTTGGCCCACGTTTGTGGAGCGAACGAATGAGCTTGGGTCATAGCGGCCTGGTTGTCAGCCCCCTCCTCCTCTGCAGGTGGCCCCTCAGCCCCTGTGGTTCTCAGACACGGTCGCAAATGTGCGGAAGCTGAAGGAGATGCCTCATCACCTGGTCCACTCAGGCCGCCTTGAAACGCTGAAGCAGGAGGTTCTGGGTGAGGGTCGCACCCGTTTCGGAGGGGACTCAGTGGGTCCCAACCTTCCGCTGTGCTCCCGCATACGTCAGAATCCTCGACTCTGCTTAAGACAGTGGTTCTCACCAGGGGTCATTCTGTGCCCCCCCACCACCAGCAGGGGACACGTGGCAATGTCCGGGGACGTTTTGGTTGTCACAGCTCAGGGAAGGGAGTGCTGCTGGCCTCTAGTCCCAGCTGATAGGGCAGACGTGAGAAATGTGGTCTTAGAATGAGACCCTGTCTGTCCGTCTATCATATCATATGACAGATATGATATGATAATCTTTGTATTTAGCCACCTATCACCCCTCTACCCACCCACCTTCCTATTTGTCTCTCTCTCTATCCTTCTGTTCATCCCCGTGAGTCTCCACCAGGGGTGATTCTGCACCCAGGAGACTTTTGGCAAAACGTTCGTGTTTTTGATGATCACCCCCGGGGAGGTGCTATGGCATCCGGTGGGTGGAAGCCAGGGGTGCTGGTCGGCCCCGCACAATGCACGGCCCCACCGCAGAGAATGACGCGGCCCCAAACCTCAGCAGTGTCAAGGCCGTGAACCCCCCGGAGAAATGGAGAGGTGAGAACCAGCCCCCAAGTATGAACTAGAAGGAAACCATACCCCCTCCCCCCTCCCTGCCCACAGGCTGCATGAACTGGATTTCCTGCCGCGGCGTCTCCGGAGGCATCGAGAGCCTGTTGGACGACTTTGACCTGTACGCCCCTTACCTGGACGGGCCGGAGGTCGGCCTGGTCCGGGAAGCCCTCCAGCTGTGCCGCCCGGCCCTGGAGCTCCGAGGCATGGGTGAGTCGGCCTGGCGGGGGGGCGTCACTCTGCACCGACTTCTAGAAGATCATTCTCCCCACCAAGACCCCAGCTGGATTTTCATTAGCCGGCACACCTTTCCTGTCTACACCTGCGGGGTTTCTAGAATTTAGAATGGAAGCTGGAAGAGCTTTGGAGTGAAGCGTTTTCTAGAAAAAGGGCCAGATAGGAAAAACGTCAGGCAAAAATCGAGGAAATTATGTCAATATTAATATAATAAGAGAGAAAACACATTCCCCCAATTTTTTTTATTGATAACATTTGAAACAGAATGATAGTAGTTGAACGTGACTTTTTGTAACTCAAGTCTACTCAAGAGAAAGAAGGAGTGGGGCGCCTGGGTGGCTCAGTCGGGGAAGTGTCCGACTTCGGCTCAGGTCATGATCTCACGGTTCGTGGGTTCGAGCCCCACATCGGGCTTGCTGCTGACAGTCAGAAGCTGGAGACGGCCTCGGATTCTGTGTCTCCCTCTCTCTCTGCCCCTCCCCTGCTCACTCTCTCTCTCTCTCTCTCAAAAATAAATAAACATTAAAAATTAAGAAAAAAAAAAAAAAGAAAGAAGGGGGCAATTTTTGTCCTAGGGGATGACATTTTGCCTAACCGGGGTTCAAAGTCGGTGTTTTAAGCGCACGGCTCAGTGACATCAGGCACTTTCCCACAGGTGGGCAGCCGCCACCACTATCCCTCTCCAGAACCAGTTCATCTCGCAAAACTGAACCTGTGTCCCCATCAAACACAAACTCCTCACGCCCTTCCCCCAGCCCCGGGGAACCCTCCATCTACTCTCTGTGAATCTGACTACCGTAGGGACCGCATCCAAGTGGCCTCAGACAGTCTTGGCCCTTCCGTGTCTGGCTTCTTTCACTCGGCGTGATTTCCTCAGCGTCTGTCCATGTTGTAGCAGGCATCAGAATCTCCATCTTTAAAAGGCAGGAAAGCATTGCGTTGGGCCGATGGACCTCATTTCGTTTCTCCAGTCCTCCACTGATGGACACTTGGGTCGTTTCTACTTATTGCCCGTTGTGACGAATGCTGCTGGGAACACAGGTACACAACTATCTTTTCAAGACCCTGCTTAAAAAAACTCTCTGGAGTAGACACCCAGAAGTACAATTGTCGGATCAGATCGTAATTCGATGTTCATTTTTTCGAGGAACCACCAGACGGCAGCTGCACCGTTTTACGTTCCCGCCAGCAAGCAGCGCACGGGGGCTCCGATTTCTCTCTGTCCTCACCAGCCCTCGTCATTTTCTGGTTTTTGAAACACTGATAGTCATCCTGATGAGCGTGAGGTGGCCTGGGTGGTTGTTATCGTACAATCCCCACCTGGTTTTGATGTGAGGGTTTTATAAGGAGTTTTATGAAGGTGCTTAAGTCCCTATATCCCTTCTGTGGCTCCCTTGGAGCTTAACCAAATGCCCCTCCTGGGAGAAGCCTGTCCAGCCCCCACTGAGCCTGGACACCCTCCAGCCCCTGCATTCTTCACCACTATACCCTTTTTCCCTCTGTCTCAGCGCTTTTTATTTTTTTTAATTTTTATTAGGGAGAGAGAGAGAGAGAGAGACGCATGCACGAGGTGGGGAGGGGCAGAAGGAGAGAGAGAACCCCTAGCAGGCTCTACGCCCAGCACGGAGCCCGACATGGGGTTCGATACATGACTCTGGGGTCATGATCTGAGCCGAAATCAAGCCGTATGCTCAACCCACTGAGCCACCCAGGCGCCCCTGCCTTGGCTCGTAATTATTATTTCTGTTGGTTTTCTTTTGCATCACCCGTGTGCCAAATTGCCAGCCCTACCACATAGACCAGTCCTGGCCAAGAACACAGATTTTGAGGCCCACTGTGTTAATTCAAATCTGGGCCTTGCCACTTACTGGTAGTGTGACCTTGCAAGTCCCTGACGCTCCCCACCCCACCCCGCCTTGCTGTCCTCAGTCTTTCCATCTGCAAAATGGGGATGCTGGTCGACCCTCCTACCTACGGCTGTCCCCATGGGGCCATCCAAGGGGCCCGTTACTGTCATGACAGCACCAACCTTGTTGATGTGAATGGCCTTGGATGAGCCATTTCTGCACAGAACCTCAGTTTCCATCATCTGCAAAATGTGGGATTGGACTAAAGTATGTCTAAGGTGCCACCCAAGTGGAAGAGGCCGGTGCCCACCATCAGCTTATGCCTTTCTTATGCATTTTTGCTCACCAGTTGTAAACCTCACAGGGAGTGAGTTGCCAGGAAAAACAGCCTTGGGAACAACTGCCCAGTTTGAGGGAAGATTTAAAAGCCCAAATCACAGCATGTTCTTTGCAGGAATCCTTGATTAACAACCTGTGGCCGGCCCGGCACCAGCGGGTGTAGGAATGAATGTCACCACCAGAGGGCGCAGCCGGCCAACCTTGAGCTCCAGCACATTCCAGGACTTGGAGCCTCCTCCAAAGCCCGCCGGCATTCCCAATTTCTCCTATTGCCTTAGGCTCCAGGATGATTGGGTGTGATGGCGTTTCTGACTCTATTTTTATTTTAAAAGCTGACATTTTGTTCATCATGGGTTTGGGGGGGCATTAATTTTGATTTTTTAAAAATATTGCATGGAAATAGTATTTATCTTGATGGTTGTGTTTCTTGGTGCCACCTTACATCTTGCACCCATGATGAGTGGGGCACTTGACCCTGGTCCTGACCTTGCCTCATTCCACCTGCCAGCAAACCAAGGCACAAAGCTTTGTCACCATTACCCCAAACCCCACAGTTGGGACAAGCCGACAGCAGAGACAATGAACTGCTTGCCTTCAGCGTCCCTGGTCTTTACACAAGGTTGGAATAAAACTTTTTGGGCCAGGTCCCCGCCTCCTACTGGCTGTGTGATCTTGTACAAGTTGCTTAACCTCTCTGAGCCTCAATTTCCCCCTTTATGAACTTGGGATAATAATGATGGTATGTCTGTTGGGATAGGCAGAAAGCACTGCCCTCTCCACAGATATATTCGCTTCCTAATCCTTGGAACCTGTGACTCTTGTCTTATGCGGCAAACGATGTGACTACATTAAGGAATTTGAGATGGAGAGTTTATCCTGGATTATCCAGATGGGCTCGAAAGGCAATCCCAAATGTCCTTATCAAACGGAAGCAGCCTTGATGGGCCTGTCTGGATTCAGCTTCGTGGTGGCTGTGGGCCCTTTAGCCTTGCTCTACATCTCACTGCTGAAGCTTGCTGCCTAAAAGCGGCCTCTACAACTTATCGGGTGTCTGTGATGTTCTAGGTGCTAAGAACGGAGCAATGAACGAGACAGACCTCATTCCTGTTTCAGGAAACTCAAGCTCTAGGGTAGTGAGGAGAGGCGGGGCCACGAAGAAAGGTTAATTGTAGCTGTGATGAGCTGGGGGGTGGGGCAGGTGGATTAGTGGGTTGGGCTGGAAACGGCTTTTTAAAGAAGTGGCCCTTTAGCTAAAATTAGGAGGTGATTAGCATGAGAAAGGGGGAAGGCCAGTCCAGGCCAAAGGCCCCCCCCCCCCCCCCCCGAGGCTAAGAACCACCTGGGGCCCTGGAAGTAGGGGTGAGTGTTTGGGGAGAGAGACAGAGGCGGGAGAAGATGGCCCTTCCCCTTAACGTGAGTCCCCTTTGTTGCAGAGAGGAGCATCCTATATACAGAACTCCTGGCCAGACTCCATTTCTTCATGACCTCACATCCGGCGCTGGTGGGACAGCTGTGCCAACAGGCCCAGAACTGGTTCCGGATGTGCCCACATCCTGTGCTGGTACCCCTCACGGGATTCCTCCAGCCCCCGGGAGGACCTCTCCGGGCAACCCTCACCGGCTGTCACAAGGGTCAGTCTCTGCGACTCTGCAAAAATCCTGCCAGGCCCCCTCATGCCTGAGGGCAGCGGACGGCAGGTGTTTCTGGCTGCTCCCTGGGGCTCTCCTCTGTCAGTATAGGGAGGCCCCCGGGGTGCCATCAGGGCAAGCCCTTGCTGTCTCATGCTGACTCCACTCTCTCTGCCTCCCAGGGACTGTAGATTACTAGTGTAAATACCACTAATGAGCCCAGAGCCAGGAGGTGCTGGCTGCCTCTAAGAATCGAGTGCCCATCTTACAGATAGTTTCTGGGATTTACTGGCTCGTGCTGTAAATCCAAAAGCTAGGGATTGTGTCCGACTGGTCCCTGAGAGGCTGGTGGAACTCATGGATTCTCCTGGGACACCAAAATGTCAGAGAAACTAGAGGACTTAGTTCTCTCTATTCATGTGTTATCCCTTGCTTCCCTCCTTCTTTCTGTCTGTCCTTCCATCCATCCATCCATCCATCCATCCACACTTCCTTCCTCCATTCCTTCCTTCCTTCCTTCCTTCCTTCCTTCCTTCCTTCCTTCCTTCCCCTCCTTCCTTCCTTTCTTCCTTCCCTCCACCTGTCAGTCCATTAGCTATCTTTCAGCCCTCTGTCCACACCACTCATCTTTCCATTTCACTCTGAACATCTTCCATTCACTCACTTACCCCACCACCCATCTGTGCACCCAGCCATTCATCAGCCCGCCCACCCATCTATCAGTTGATTCATCTATCTACTCATCTAACATCCACCCATCCACTCACCCACTTATCCAGCCAGCCATCTAGCTATCCGCTCATGCCACAGTCTACCTCCATTCCTCCACCCCTTTATCTGCCCACCCATAACTTCTTGCATTATTGAAAGGCCAGCAAATACAATTAAGTTGTGGCTCGAATGTTAGTTATTGCAAGTTGGGCCATTTCTGTGCCACATGGCCCTGTAGGGAGAGCTACACTCCCAAGGCATAGTGCTTCCAAAACAGAAGTTCTAAGAGACGAAGTACCATACATGGAGGAACTGATTTAGGGACAGCTGCTAGAATGCTGTGTTCAGAAGGGAATCTGATTTAATGGAGAAGACTATCTTTATTAGGTTACAAGTTCAAATGGCTGTAACAAGGGACAAAATAGCAGTGGCTTAAATAAAAAAGCAGTTCATTTCCTCCCACTCCCACACAACAGTCCAGGCATAAGTAGAGGTAACACTGTGTCTCCAAGGTGTCAGGTGTTAGAAATAAGCCCACTGCCCCAATCAAAGGAGGGACACAGACTCAGAGCACAGGGAAGCTAGGTTTTAAGCAACCAAGAGCAGGTGTCTGATGGACAGGCACAGTTGGGGCAGTTACAAGCAGGCAATTTATCTCCTAGCGTGCAAGTCCCTCCCCTGGTTCCTCATTGGCTGAGCACTACAGAGGCAAGTCCCTCCCCTGGTTCCTCACTGGCTGAGCACTACAGAGGCAAGTCCCTCCCGGGGTTCCTCACTGGCTGAGTACTACAGAGGCAAGTCCCTCCCCTGGTTCCTCACTGGCTGAGCACTACAGAGGCAAGTCCCTCCCGGGGTTCCTCACTGGCTGAGTACTACAGAGGCAAGTCCCTCCCCTGGTTCCTCACTGGCTGAGCACTACAGACGCAAGTCCCTCCCCTGGTTCCTCATTGGCTGAGTCCTGCAGAGGTTGCAGCCTTACTGGTAGTCGCCTATGTCCACGTAAGGCAAAAAGTCTGATTGGAACGCATGTACATTCCCCGAGGTGACACGGAGACTTCAGTCCTTTGGCGCGTGCTCATTGCAAAGCCCGCGAAAAATAAGCCCGCGAAACTCAGAGGGGAGGAGGAACCTGGAAGTGAAGTGTCTAAGGGTTTGGGACTCCATTGTGGGGGAGGGGGTTCGGACATATTTCCAATAGGTTGTAAAACTACTGTCAATTAGACAGCACAGCTTTTATTTGGTATTTCTGAAAATGAATCATCTCCCTTACTTCTCGCATCAGGGACCTAGACTCAGTCTTGTTGCTCTGCCATTTTCAATGTGAAACTAACATTTGACGGCTCAACAGTGGCTGTTCCAGGCCCGACCAATAGGATGGCCTTTCGCCAGTAGGAAGTGGGAAGGGGAGGTGGATGGCAGACCCCTTCCCTTTGAGGGAGTGGTCTAGAAGCAGAATTTATCGCGTCTGTGAGAAGTGTCTCCTTGGTAACATCTTGGCCATCTTCTGCTGCAAGGGAGCTTGGGAAATATGGCCTTTGTCCGGGTGAATGCGCACTCAGCTAACACCTGTGGGCTGTGGGCTTTGTTACAAAAAGAAGTCTGACCGGATGGCTATGGGGGACAAATCACAGTGCAGTGACTGATTAGGAAGTGGCAGTCACAGAGAAGTTTTTGTTTTTGCCACCCCCCCCCCCCCGGGTAGGGAGACGTTTTGTGTTCCAGACCCACTGTGCCTCTGTAGGAGCCCTAGTTATGTCAAAGCTCGGAAAGTTTCTACCCACTCTGGGCTTCAGTTTTTTCATTTGCTAAATGAGAAGTTTGAGCTCACATTTCCAGGGTCACACAGTGAATGACCAGAGAAAGAAAGAAAAGGAAAGGAAAGAAAAGAGAAAAGGAAAGAAAAACAAATCCCATGTCCGTACTCCCTGTCCCAGTGAGGTGGGAACAAAATCCAGTCCTCTCAGACTTGGACTGGCTCTGATTTCAACTTTCCCCTATTTTATATATGGGAAACTGAGGCACTGAGCGGGGAAAGGAATCGCCCCTGCGTGAGAACCGCTGAGCTTGGGAGACACTTACGACCTAGCCTCGTCCCTAAGAGCAACATGAACATTGCAGTCGAGATCTGAATCTGGCGTCTGACAGTGCTGGAACTTTCTAGGAGTGTGGCTCTGGACAAGGGGCTGAATCTGTGCCTCAGTTTCCCTATCTGTGAAGCGGGGGCCCATTAGAGGGCCCCATGGCTGAACGCTCAGACACGGGAGCTGACGCGGTCGCTCGCTGTTGTCTCTGTGTGGCTGCAGGCATCACGGCCATGGCGTGGAGCGTGGAAGAGAGGCTGCTGGTTGTCGGCACCCAGGATGGCACCGTGGCTGTGTGGGACACAGAAGAACATCAGGTGATCCATATGCACATGGGACACACAGGTGAGGCCTGGAAAGTGGGCTTTGTCAACTTCGTCATCAAGCTAGATAAGGTCTCGGGGCGCCTGTGTGGCTCATTTGGTTTGAACATCCAACTTCGGCTCAGGTCACGATCTCACAGTTCGTGGGTTCGAGCCCCGCCTCGGGCTCTGTGCTGATGGCTCAGAGCCTGGAGCCTGCTTCGGATTCTGTGTCTCCCTCTCTCTCAGCCCCTCCCCTGCTCACGCTCTGTCTCTCTCTCTCTCAAAAATAAATAAGGATAAAACAAAAAATTTTTTTAAGATAAGATTTCAATGGAATATTTTTAAAAATCAAAATTAATGCAAAAAAAAATCCACCATGAATAAATATCAAGCTGTCTTAAAGACAGGATTGGCAAGAGCACTGTGCCAAGCCATATGGGAGCCAAGGGCAAAACGGAAGCTCGGTAATTTGGCACCTCCTTAAATTTGGCACCCAAGATGAGTGCCTCGCTCACCTTACCTTAACACTGGCCCGAGTCAGACTCAGGCATTTGGGAAGACGAATATAGTTATGGATGGTAATCAGGGCAACAAGATGTCTGAGCAGCAGTCCAAGTGACCGACTTAGGACAGTTAGGTAAAGCATTTCTCCCAGCTGGGGATGCTTTGGCCAAGACACAAAGGGCGTGAAGAAAGAAGCGTGCAAAGGGCAGAGACAGGGGAGGGAGGCTGGTGTGTTTACATTACAGCAAGGTCGGCACGAGGCTGGAGCTTGAGACGTTATAGCAAATCAAAGAAGCCAGTCACAAAAGCCCACAGTCAGTATGATTTGTTTATACAAAATGTCCAGAACAGGCAGATCTAGAGAGACACAAAACAGATTAGTTGTTGCTGGTTGGGGAGGGAGGAATGGGAAGTGATTGCTCATGAAGACGGGGGTTCCTTTTGGGGGTGATGGAAATGTTCCGGAATCAGATAGGGGTGACGGTTGCACAGCATTGCAAATGTGTTAGATGCCGATGAATTACACGCCTCCAAATGGTTTAAACGACAAGGAGAGAAAGGGGGAGGGAATGCCAGCTTTTTGAGGTTTTGAAAACACTCTGAATGTAGACTGTGGTGATGGTGTCACAGCTCTGTGACCACACAAAGACCAACGAATTGTACCATCATACATGGGATGGGGGAATTTCATGCTCGTGAATTATATCTCAATAAAGATGTTAAAATTATTTTATCATTATGGAGCTTCTGGGTGGCTCAGTCTGTTGAGCAACCGACTCTCGATTTTGACTCAGGTCATGGTCCCAGGGTTGTGGGATCGAGCTCCGAGTCAGGCTCTGCATTGAGCATGGAGCCTGCTTAAGATTCTCTCTTTCTCCCTCTGCCCCTCCTTCACTTGCACTCTCTCTCTCTCTCTCTCTCTCTCTCATATAAAAAATATATGTCACTGCAATTTAAGTATGTACAGTTTTATAATTTTTTCTCAACATTTTGCCATAACCAATCTTTTATTTCCATTGAATCTTTTTTTTAAAAAACAACTTTATTGAGGTGTAATTGACATACCATTTCACCTGTTTTAAGTGTAATGCAACGATTTTTAGTAGATTTACTGAGTTGTACAACCATCACCCTAATGCTAGAACTTTCCATCACCCCAAGGAGTCCTCTCTGCACGGCCTGCCCTCTGTGGAGTACATCTCCACTCTCACACCCAGCCCCATGGCAACCACCCATGTGCTTCCTGGATCTATCAACTTTCTGGTGCTGGACATTCGATGTGGAAGGAACAGTATCCGTATCAGTCGGAGGGCATTTACATTGTTTCCAACTTGAGGCTGTTAGGAATCTTGCTGTTGTGATCCATCCAGTGTCACATTTATCATGTTTAAATGCAGCAGCATATTTCATTCTTCTCAACAGATCATGTTCCAGAATGTATTAAATGATTTTTAAAAATTTTTTTATTTTAACTTGTTTTATTTTGTATGATTATTCTATTATTTTTTTAACGTTCATTTATTTTTGACAGAGAGAGAGAGACAGGGCATGAGCGGGGGAGGGGAAGAGAGAGAGGAAGAGACAGAATCTGAAACAGGCTCCAGGCTCTGAGCTGTCAGCACAGAGCCTGACGCGAGGCTTGAACTCACGGACCCCAAGATCATGACCTGAGCCGATGTCAGATGCTCGACCGACTCAGCCACCCAGGCGCCCCTTATTTTTATAAATTGACGTCCAAATTAGTTAGCATATGGTGCAACAATGATTTCAGGAGTATATTCCTTAGTGCCCCTTACCCATTTAGCCCATTCCCCTCCCACAACCCCTCCAGCAACCCTCAGTTTGTTCTCCATATTTATGAGTCTCTTCTGTTTTGTCCCTCTCCCTGTTTTTATATTATTTTTGTTTCCCTTCCCTTATGTTCATCCATTTTGTCTCTTAAAGTCCTCATATGAGTGAAATCATATGATTTTTGTCTTTCTCTGACTAATTTCACTTAGCATAATACCCTCCAGTTCCATCCACGTAGTTGCAAATGGCAAGATTTCATTCTTTTTCCTTGTCGAGTAATATTCCGTTGTGTATATATACCACATCTTCTTTATCCATTCATCCATCGATGGACATTTGGGCTCTTTCCATACTTTGGCTATTGTTGATAGTGCTGCTATAAACATGGGGGTGCATGTGTCCCTTCGAAACAGCACACCTGCATCCCGTGGATAAATGCCTAGTAGTGCAATTGCTGGGTCGTAGAGTAGTTCTATTTTTAATTTTTTGAGAAACCTCCATACTGTTTTCCAGAGTGGCTGCACCAGCTTGCATTCCCATTAAATGATTTTTTTTTAATTTATTTTATTTCGGGGCACCTGGGTGGCTCAGTCAGTTAAGCGTCCGACTTTGGCTTAGGTCATGATCTCACAGCTTGTATGTTTAAGACCCCTGCGTCAGGCTCTGTGCTGACAGCTCACAGCCTGGAGCCTGCTGAGGATTCTGTCTCTCTCTCTCTCTCTGCCCCTCCCCTGATCACTGTCTCTCTTTCTCTCTCAACATAAAAAGTAAAACATTAAAAAGTTTTTAAATTTATTTTTATTTCATTTATTTTTTTAAATTTTTGTTATTCAGGCTATTTCTAGTGTTCTGCTATTATGGATTCTACTGTGATGAATCTCTTTTTACTCTCATCAACATTTTTTTCCTTCTGTTGAATATTTCCAGTGAGTAGGAGTCTTGAACTGGAGGATGTGAGCATTTCTATGGGTTTTGAGAAGTGTATGTGTAGCAGAATAAACTGCCCCCCCGACCCCAAAGCTGCCAGCATCAGACGTCCTCAACATATTCTTTTTTTTTTTTTCCCAAGAGCTGGGAGTGACGTGGGTACTGATAGAGTATCTGTCAGATTCCATTCATTTTATTATCATCAGGATGGCTAGTTTCACATAGGTCTATCCGATATTTGTATTTTTGTGTGCGTGGGCCATCTGTCCAGGACCTGAACCCATTTACCCATGGACCTTGATTCATTTTTTAAAAAGTCATCAGCGGGGCACCTGGGTAGCTCAGTCGGTTAAGTGTCCGACTTCAGCTCAGGTCATGATCTCACGGTTCGTGAGTTCGAGCCCCACGTCGGGCTCTGTGCCAACAGTTCAGAGCCTGGAGCCTGTTTCCGAGTCTGTGTCTCCCTCTCTCTCTGCCCCTCCCCCACTCATACTCTGACTCTCTTTCTCCCTCAAAATAAGTAAACACACACAAAAAAAATTTTCTTAAGTCATCAAAGTCTTATTATTTGTAATTAGGAAAACTCGACAATCAGTTTACTGACAAAACGGGAAAGTTACAGGCATATGTAATAAGGAGAGTGAAAATTTCCCGTTACATGCCAGCAAGCTGGACGTGGTTTGCCCTGGTGTTTGCAAGAGACCTGATTGTGAAGTTCTCAGGAATGTGGTGAGCCAGTGATCACAGGCATTATCAAATATGAAATTTTAGAAGCTTGCAGTTAAGTCAATTCCATTAAAACAAGGTAATACATATCCAAAACTCATCACTTTCTTTTTTGTGTGTTTATTTATTTTGAGAGAGAGAGAGAGCAAGCGTGCACAAGCTCCAGCAGGGGAGGGGCAGAGAGAGAGGTGGAGAGAGAGAATCCCAAGAAGAGAGAATCCCGAGCTGAGAGTGCAGAGCCCAACTTGGGGCTTGAATTCAAGAGCGGCGAGATCATGACCTGAGCGGAAACCATGAATCAGACGCTTAACTTTAACCTACTGAGCCACCCAGACGCCCCAAAACTTATTACTTTCAAAGTATTATACTGCACTTTACTACCCGTGTGCTTGGCTACCATACCCGCAAGGCGGAAATGGGCTGCTACTGAACTCTTCACAACCTTATATTCAATGAGGAGTCATGTTAGTGGCTTGAAATCAACCACGGGCGGGAATAGTTACACCAAGGAAATTGACAAAATGCCACAAGTCAGGGCTTCCCCCAACCCCTCTGGAGAGTCTGTTGTTCATCATTTATCAGCATATTGTTGTTCTAGTTCCTTCCCCCAGCAGGTGTTCGGATATACACAAATATATACAGTTTTATATATAGTCATCTAAGCCTTTGCTTGCATAACCTTTTGGTTTTTTCAGTTAACATCACATATTTTGCCTCTTTCCACATTGTGTGTGTGTCTCTAATTCATTTTTACTGTGACATAGTGTTCCACATACGGAGATATTTTGCAACACGTTACTATTTATAAAACTTTTGGTTGAAAAATACCCAAACCACAACAAATCAAAATTACCCACTGTCCTACTGTCCTTTGAATTATAAAGAGATAAAACTCCCTTTAGTCTCTCCCACCCTTTAGTCTCCGTGGAACTGATTGGTAGTCAGAGTTTATTAAATGCCAGAACTAATTTTTTTCTAGGCTTATGCAGATGTAGCTCTGTATAAGTTCATGTACTTTGAGTTTTTGTCAAAAGCAGATGGTACTATTCTATACACTGGGCTGTAACTTGCTTTTGTCACAATATATTGTAGAATATATCACGTAGAGGTTGAGAGCTTGAGTTCTGGGCTAGAGTCCTGGCTCCACGACTTATTAATCATGTGGTTTGGGATAAGTTACTGTACTCAGCTGTGCCTCAGTTTCCATATCTATGCAATGGGATAATAATAGTACCTCGCACAATTTTTATGAGATTAAAGGAGTTTAATGCATGGAAACTACTAACCACTATGCTTGGCACATAGAAAGCCCTCAGTAAGTATTGGCTGTTGTAATAATTTATTATAGTTAGGTGTATATATACATCTATCTTATTATTTTAAATGGCTTTGTAATATTCTTTATACAGATACACCATGTTCTTTAACAACTCCCTTTTCATAAACAGGTTGTTTGCAATTTTCTTTTTATAAGACAATGCTGCAATTAACGTCTGACATCTTCACACACTTATGCTATTATTTCTATAGGACACATTCTTTTTTTTTTAATTTTTTAATGTTTATTTTTGAGAGGGAGAGAGAGAGAAAGACAGAGCACGAGCAGGGGAGGGGCAGAGGGAGAGGGAGACACAGAATCTGAAGCGGGCTCCAGTCTCCAAGCTGTTAGCACAGAACCCGACGGGGTCTCAAACTCGCGAGCCGAGAGATCATGACGTGAGCCGAAATCAGATGCTCAACCGACTGAGCCACCCAGGCGCCCCTCTGTAAGACACATTCTTAAAAGTGGGATTTCTGAGTCAAATTGTATGCACATTTTTCCTTTTTCCCTTTTTTTCTGAGCATTTTATTTTGAAATAATTCTAGACTCATAAGAAGTTGCTAAAATAGTGCAGAAAAGTCCCACATACCCTTTATCCACCATAGAAATGCTCACATCCTCCAGTTCCAGACTCTTACTCATTGGAAATATTCAACAGAAGGTTGATGAGAGACTTTGCTGTATTCCTGGATCAGTTCTAGTAGTTTTTTGGTGGAATCTTTTGGGTTTTCCATATACAGTAGCATGTCATCTGCGAAGAGTGAAAGTTTGACCTCCTTCTGGCCGATTTGGATGCCTTTTATTTCTTTGTGTTGTCTGATTGCTGAGGCTAAGACTTCCAATACTATGTTGGATAGCAGTGGTGAGAGTGGACATCCCCGTCATGTTCCTGACCTTAGGGGGAAAGCTCTCAGTTTTTCCCCATTGAGGATGATATTAGCAGTGGGTCTTTCATATACGGCTTTTATGATCTTGAGATATGATCCTTCTGTTCCTACTTTCTTGAGGGTTTTTATCAAGAAAGGATGCTGTATTGCTGTCTCAAATGCTTTCTCTGCATCTATTGAGAGGATCATATGGTTCTTGTCCTTTCTTTTATTGATGTGATGAGTCACGTTAATTGTTTTGCGGATATTGAACCAGCCTTGCATCCCAGGTATAAATCCCACTTGGTCGTGGTGAATAATTCTTTTAATGTATTGTTGGATCCAGCTGGCTAGTATCTTGTTGAGGATTTTTACATCCATGTTCATCAGGGAAATTGGTCTATAGTTTTCCTTTTTAGTGGGGTCTCTGTCTGATTTGGGAATCAAGGTAGCGCTGGCTTCATAGAAAGAGTTTGGACGTTTTCCTTCCATTTCTATTTTTTGGAACAACTTCAAAAGATTAGGTGTTAACTCTTCTTTAAATGTTTGGTAGAATTCCCCTGGAAAGCCATCTGGCCCTGGACTCTGGTTTTTGGGAGATTTTTGATTACTAATTCAATTTTTTTACTGGTTATGGGTCTGTTCAAATTTTCTATTTCTGCCTGTTTCAGTTTTAGTAGTTGATATGTTTCTAAGAATTTGTCCATTTCTCCCAGATTGCCCATTTTATTGGCGTATGATTGCTTGTAATATCAATTGTTGCAACTCTTAGTTTAGTTTTGCCACATTCCGTCACTTGTAATTTGGCTATGTTTGAAGCCATCATCTTTTCTTTGGTAAGCCAGGGAATTTCCAAACCAACAGGCATTTTGGTAGTTGCAAGGTCAAAATGTTTTCAGCTAATGTATTCTCCCCGACCCTGGTCTACTGCAGGAGAGGTGAGGTATGTGAAGGTGTTTGCCAAAGGGACACTTGCCCTCTCTGCCTCAAAGGACCATACACTGCGCTTGTGGAATCTACTGACTGGCCAGGAGAAATTCACCATTTGGGATGGAGGCTCAAAGGATCCCATGCAACCTGAGACCTGGAGTCTTCACTTGGATGAAACAAAGAACGTTGTGTATTTGGCATCTGGCTCAAAGGTAACAAACACCTGCCCCTGTTTGCAAAGGAAAGAGACCAGAGCTTTCCAAGACAGTATATGCTGTTTCTATAAGGAGGGGCTCCCTGATAAGGGGTGGGTGTAAACAGGGGTACACAACCACTTGATAGGATGCTATCAGGGGTTTCAAACTTCACAGTTGGATTAGATGATTTCAATAGTTCTATCTGACCCTGAAGAATTGAGATCTTTCATCTTTTTTAACTTGGTCATTTTTAGTACTATGAATTTCCCTCTGAGTACAGCTTTACTTGAATCCCACAAACCTTGATACATCATATTACCATTTGCATTCAGTTTAAAATACATTTGGATTTCCCTTTTGATTTGTTCTTTATTCCATGGGCTATTTAGAAGTGTGGTATTTAGGGCTCCCGGGTGGCTCATTCGTTTAAGCATCTGGCTTAGGCTCAGGTCATGATCTCACGGTTTGTGGGTCTGAGCCCTGCATCAGGGTCTATGCTGACAGTTCAGAACCTGGAGCCTGCTTCGGATTCTGTGTCTCCCTCTCTCTCTCTCTCTCTGCTCCTCCCCAGCTCATGCTCTCTATCTCTCAAGAATGAATAAACGTTAAAAAAAATTGTTTTTAAATTTGTTATTAATGTTTAATTATTTTCGAGAGAGAGAGAGAGAGAGAGAGAAAGCACAACCAGGGAGGGCAGAGAGGGAGACACAGAATCCGCAGCAGGCTCCAGACTCTGGGCCGTCAGCACAGAGCCCGATGCGGGTCTCAAACCCATGAATCAGGAGATCATGACCTGAGCCAAAGTCGGACACCCAACTGACTGAGCCACCCAGGTGCCCCAACGTTAAAACAATTATAAAAAAAAAAAAAGTGGGGCGCCTGGGTGGCGCAGTCGGTTAAGCGTCCAGCTTCAGCCAGGTCATGATCTCGCGGTCCGTGAGTTCGAGCCCCGCATCAGGCTCTGGGCTGATGGCTCAGAGCCTGGAGCCTGTTTCCGATTCTGTGTCTCCCTCTCTCTCTGCCCCTCCCCCGTTCATGCTCTGTCTCTCTCTGTCCCAAAAATAAATAAACGTTGGAAAAAAAAAAAAAGTATGTTATTCATTTCCAGATATTTGAAAGATTCCCAGATAGCTTACCTTTTTTTTCTCCCTAATTTAATTTCATTTGTATGATGAATCCTTTCATTTGAGATTCACTTTATGATCTTTTTCTGGTAAATGTCCCACCTGCAACTGAAAACAATGTGTATTCTGCTGTGTTATTCTTTTATATCACCTATAACCCTATGATCTGATTGTTTTATGAATAGAGACACAGAAGAATAGTGAGTGAAAGCTTAGTAACTAAAGGGCTTGGGAAAAAATCTCTAGCTAATTCCCAGGTGACTTCTTTGCAAGCTGAGTGATCTTGATACATTACCTTACCGCTCTGCTTCATCTACTAGATGAGATAATGACTAAAACATGTGGCATAGTGCTTGGTACATAGTAAGCACCAAATAATTAGTAGCTGTTAATTATTATATTTTATTAGTAAATGGAAGTTGTTCATGTAAGTAATATCGGTAGCTTATAAACTATGCTGTCCAGTGTGGGGCATCACCATCCAGACGTGGCTACTGAACACTTGAAATGTGCTTATTCTGGATTGAGATGTGCCCTAAGTTTAAAACACACTGGATTTCAAAGCCCTAGTATCATAAAAATGATGTAACATATTTCAATGATAATTTTATATTGATTACATGTTGAAATGATAACATTTGGACATATGGGTTAAGTAAAATGTATTATTTAAATTGCTCTCCCTTGGGGCGCCTGGGTGGCGCAGTCGGTTAAGCATCCGACTTCAGCCAGGTCACGATCTTGCGGTCCGTGAGTTCGAGCCCCGCGTCGGGCTCTGGGCTGATGGCTCAGAGCCTGGAGCCTGTTTCCGATTCTGTGTCTCCCTCTCTCTCTGCCCCTCCCCCGTTCATGCTCTGTCTCTCTCTGTCCCAAAAATAAATAAAATAAAAAATAAAAAAAAAACGTTGAAGTAAATTGCTCTCCCTTGTTTTTCTTACTTTTTTTTTAATGTTTATTTTATTTTTGAGA
This sequence comes from Leopardus geoffroyi, assembly GCF_018350155.1. Taxonomy (NCBI): domain Eukaryota; kingdom Metazoa; phylum Chordata; class Mammalia; order Carnivora; family Felidae; genus Leopardus; species Leopardus geoffroyi. Next base: position 12,525,050 of record NC_059331.1, read on the forward strand.
GAGAGAGAGAGAGCAAGCAGTCGCCCGGGCGCACAAGTCGGGGAGGGACAGAGAGAGGAAGACCGAAGATCTGAAGCAGGCTCCCCGCTGTCAGCAGAGAGCCAGATGCGGGGCTCGAACTCACGAACTGTGAGATCATGACCCGAGACTGAGCCACGCAGGCACCCTTCTTCTTACTTTTTCTAAAGTGATTGATAAAAAATTTAAAGTCACATGCAGCTTGCCTTGTATTTTTACTGACGGTGCGGGCTTAAATATTAGAGAGGTGTTGACTGATTGCAAAACTGGTTAAAGAAATCATTTGGTTATCAGCAGAAGTCAGGAAAATACAGTGAAGAAGTAAGAAATGATAATAAACAATCCCTAAGACAAATGCTGTTAACATTTTACAGGGTTTTATTTTATGTGGGTTTCATACACATACACATGTGCATGTATGTATAACACAAAATGGGGACAAAAACATATATGAAGCTATAGATGCAGTTTTAGAAATCTATTTTATTTGTCCATGACCTTAAGCATTCTTCAAAAACAGCATGCTTAGTGACTTCCTAAGATTGCCTTGCATGACTCCATGGTAGTTATGTACCTGATCCCTTACTGCTGGACAGATAAGTTGTTTCCAGTTCCTTGCACCTTCAAATAACCCAGGCAACTTTCCTTCTACATAGATCTTTGTATCTCTCCATATTTCTTTACAGTAAACCCCAGGGGTGCCTGGGTGGCTCAGTCGGTTAAGCATCTGACTTCGGCTCAGGTCATGATCTCACGGTTCGTGAATTCCAGCCCTGCGTTGGGCTCTGTGCTGACAGCTCAGAGCCTGGAGCTGTCCAATTTTGTGTCTCCAATTTTGTGTGCTTCCAATTTTGTGTCTCCCTCTCTGCCCCTCCCCTGCTCGCACTCTCTCGAGAATAAATAAACATTAAAAAAAATTTTTTTAGAGTAAACCCCAAAAGGAGAATTAATGGACAAATGTTTACTATTTAAATGGTTACTGTCAATTAAAAAAGGTACTTTTTCTGGTGAGGTTAAATATGAAATCTGCTCTGATAGGTAATTACTTGAGGTGAACATATACGTGAATGTATACGGCGTGGCTAACTTTGCTCTCATTCTTGAGACTGTCACTTTGGAGAAATTTTAGGTTCGTGGAAAAGTGACAGAGCTATTAGAAAGAGTTCCCATATGCCTTTCTGTTCAGTCTCCTGTAATGTCAACATCTTACATAACCAGGGTACATTCGCCACAGCGAAGACATTAATATTGGTCATTTCTATCAGCCCAATGCAGACTTCACTTGGATTGCATCAAGTTTTCCACCAATGTCCTTTTGCTGTTCTAGGCTCTAATCCAGGATGTGTCTCCCGCCTGCCTTGTTTGGAACTGCCAACGCTGAAAAGGAAATGCATGCACTACGAAAAAGCACGGGTTTTGCGTTTGCCCCTGGAAAACCCACCACCTAGGTCTCTCACTGAGATTTCTCTTCCTTCTCACGACTCCATTAGGTCAGTGCGTGGCATCTAGAAACTGCAGAACTGGTTTTCCAGATCCTGGGAGATCCCTCTGACTGCTGGGTGTATGCAGGAGTGCTGGCTTCCCGGGCCACGCTGCTGACCGTGTCCCGGGGTGGCGTGGCCGGCCTGTGGAGCTCAGCCACAGGAAAGCCGCAGGGGAGGCAACATTTATCCAGCATCAAGGAAGAAACGCCTACCTGTGGGGTCTCGCTCCAGAAGCAGGGGAAGATGGTCACCGGGTTCAGCAAGGGCTCCGTCTCCTTGGTAAGCTGCTTTACTGAGTGTGACGCCCACATTACTTGGCCCCAAAGTGCCCGGATGTCTTCACCTTCGGTCATTTTTTATTTTTTATTTATTTTATTTTATTTATTTATGTTTATTTTATTTTTGAGAGAGAGAGAGAGACAGAGCCTGAGCAGGGGAGGGGCAGAGAAGGAGGGCGACACAGAATCCAAAGCAGGCTCCAGGCTCCGAGCTGTCAGCGCAGAGCCCGACACGGGGCTCGAACCCACGCACCGCGCGATCGTGACCTGAGCCGAAGTCAGACGCTTCACCAACTTGAGCCACCCGGGCGCCCCTACCTTTGATCTTTTAATACATGACATTTGGCTTCTTAATTCTAGGGATTTGCAACTCTGCGCGTTTCAGGAAACCTCTCTTGGTGTCTCCTGGGGGCCGGCCAATGTGGGTAATTGTTGGCACTCTGTCCTGACAAAAATGTCTCGAGGCATTGCCAGCTCTTGGCCGGCGAGGGTGGCACAAAATCGCCCTCCCACCCTTTGAGAACCGCTGCCCCAGACGCATTAAGTAAAAGCAAACTTGCAGAACAGTATCTATGACGGATGGTGCCAAAAAGGATGGTCGTGTAAATGCTCATCTATACAAGCAGGTGCTCACAAAGTAGACAACAGCCCCTTCTGAGGTGAAGGGACAATGGCAGGAAAGGTGGAGAGGTGTTCCTGATGTGCTCTGGATACTTCTTTTTTTCCCCGCATCTTATACAGTATTGTTTAACTCTCAAAGTTTTAAAAGAAACATTTTTTTTTTCAATCAGCAGTTAAAAAAATCAACAGTGAGAGCCATGAGGAAATTCATTTCTCCCACCCCCACTACATGAAGGTGAACAAATATCTATATCTATATATCTATATATAGATATATATAGATATATCTATATATAGATATATATAGATATATCTATATATAGATATATATATATTTGGTTTTTTTTTTTTTTTTGGGGGGGGACAGAGAGAGACAGAGCATGAACGGGGGCGGGGCAGAGAGAGAGGGAGACACAGAATCGGAAACAGGCTCCAGGCTCCGAGCCATCAGCCCAGAGCCCGACGCGGGGCTCGAACTCACGGACTGCGAGATCGTGACCTGGCTGAAGTCGGACGCTTAACCGACTGCGCCACCCAGGTGCCCCCAAATATATTTTTTTTAACATTGGCTTGGATTAGTGCCAACAACTCACTTTTCTTGGCCCCCAAGGCGTCCTGTCTGTGCCCCTCCCCGAGGTAATGAATGTAAAGTTTTTGGCTCTCGGCCTGGTGGCTGTCAGATGCTCAAAAATCAGTAGCCGAGAAGCCAATATTGCACCGTATATTAACTAACTAAAATTTAAATTAAAAAAAATAATCCGTAGCTGAATTGGGGCTGCAGGATTGAGGAAAGAACCATCCTCTTCGATCTGAACAGAATCAGTCCTGCAACTCGGGAATGGGAGTTTCCATCTTATTTGAGATCTCCAGAGCTCCTCTGGGGGCAGGAAACAAGTGCCGGAATGTTCTCCGGGTGCCTGAGCTAGTTACAAAAACGGTATCAACGGTAATAATGAGAGCTACCACGTTGGGAGGGCTGACTATGTGCAGGTTGGGGGGGGAACCATTCTGCATGATTCTTAGCCCATGATGGTCCTATGTGGTCGTCCTGTATCATCGCCCATTTAATAGATGAGGAAACTGAGGTACCCAAGGGCTAAGGAATTTTCTTGGAAGCTGGTGAGTGACAGAGCCTTGCATTCAAACTCTTGACCCTGGACTCTTAACCCTGTGGAAATGCTTGATGGGCATCCTTGACTTTGCACAGATTTCCCCCGAAGGAGACAGCCTGCTGGAGAAGCTTCCGGAAGCTGTGAGGTTCCTGGTAGTCTCTGAAGATGAGTCCCTTCTCGCTGCAGGTAGTGTCTCTTATTCGGAGCCATGGTGGCGGGGGCAGGGGGGGGGCCAACTCTGGATTTGGTTGGAAGTGGAGAGGGGTTTGGAGCGAGGGGGGCCATTCGAGACCCGTGGCTGGCAAAACCTTTTCTGAAAGGCCGCAGACCCAGTGGTCCCTGTCGCACCTGTAACGTAAAAGCCTCCACAGATGATATTTCAAGCGGGGCTGGCTGTGTGCCACTAAGACTTTGTTGATGGATGCCCAAATTTGGATTTTGTATCCTTTTCACGTGTCAAAAAAATAGTAGTCTTATATTTATTTATTTTTTCAACAATTTAAAATCGTAAAAACTATCCTGACCTCACGGGTCACACAGAAATAGATGCCAAGCCAGTTTTGGCCGCCGGGCTGCAGCTTTCCCTGTTCGGGGTAAACCTAACCTTTCTGTGCTTCTGGTTCATTTGAGATGAGGGTGCTTATCCCTGCCAGTCACAGGGATTAAGGAGTGCTGCATGAGAGGATGGGGTGCTCCCAGGGAGGAGCCAGGCAATGCAACCCCTACAATAAGGTAGCCACAAAAAAGTGTGGTTGGTGCTATAACCAGACAAGAACCAGGGGTCATGGGAGTGGGTGATAGAGTTTTCTTCTTCTGTCTGAAACAGGGAAGGCTTCCTAGGAGGTGACCAACAGACAATCCGCAGCCCGATTAAAGAAAAAAAAGACTATTTTTTCTTTCTCTCTTTTTCTTTTAACGGTTATTTTCGAGAGGGCGCAAGTGGGGGAGGGACAGAGAGAGGGGGGACAGAGGATCTGAAGCGGCGATGTGGGGCTTAAACTCACGAACTGCGAGATCATGACCGGAGCCAAAGTCATACGCTCAACTGACTGAGCCTCCCAGGTGCCCCCAAAAAGACTATTTTGTTTAAAGGTCAGTTTGGGGGATGCCTGGCTGGCCCAGTCGGAGGAGTGTGTGACTCTTGATCTCAGCGGTGGTGAGTTTGAACGCCATGTTGGATGTAGAGATTGCTTAAATAAATAAATATTAAAAAAATATATATATCATAGGGCGCATGGGGTAGCTCAGTTAGTTGAGCATCCAACTCTTGATTTCGGCTCAGGTCTTGATCTCGTGGTTCATGGGATCTAGCCCCACATTGGGCTGTGCACTGACAGCACAGAGCCTGCTTATGATTCTCTCTCTCCCTCTCTCTCTCTCTCTCTCTCTGCCCCTCTTTCTCTTTGTCAAAATAAAAAAAAAAATGAACTTAAAAAAAATAAAGATCGGATTTGGGTTCACAGCCAGGTTAAGCAGAAAGTACAGAGATTTCCCACAGAACCCCTGTATCCCCCCCACTCCGTACTCTCATGCAGCCTCCTCCAATATCAACACCCCCCACTGGAGGGGTGCATTTGCTACAATCGATGAGCCTGCACTGACACATCATCATCCCCCAAAGTCTGTAGTTTACATCACGGTCATTCTGGCTGTTGTGCCTTCTATGGATTTGGACAAATGTGGAATGGCGTATATCCACCATTATAACCTCAGATAGGGTAATTTCATTGCCCTAAAATCAGCCCTGATTTTTATAAGGGGTCAGAGGAACTGTAGACCAGTGCCGTCCAGTAATGCAAGCCACAAATGTGAGCCACATTCATAACTGAATGTTCTCATGACCCTATTTAAATTTTGTAAACGTTTATTTATTATTGAGAGACAGAGAGAGACAGAGCATGAGCAGGGGAGGGGCAGAGAGAGAGGGAGACACAGAATCCGAAGCAGGCTCCAGGCTCTGAGCCGTCAGCACAGAGCCCAACGCGGGGCTCGAACTCACAAACCGTGAGATCATGACCTGAGCCGAAGTCATACGCTTAACCAACTGAGCCGCCCAGGTGCCCTGGCACGACCCTATTTAAAAAGGCAAAAAGACACAGGTGTCATTCATGTGAATAATATATCTTATTTAACCCAATACATTCTAAAAATTTAACATGAAATTGACATAAAAATTCTTAACGGTATTTTTCACGGTCGTTTAAGCGTCCAACTTCGGCTCAGGTCACCATCTCCAGGTTTGTGAGTTCAAGCCCCATGCCGGGCTCTGTGCTGACAGCTCGGAGCCTGGAGCCTGCTTCGGATTCTGTGTCTCCCTCTCTCTCTGCCCCTCCCCTGCTCGTGCTCTGTCTTTCTCTCTCAAAAATAACCAAACTAAAAAAAAAAATAAATGACAAAATTCTCGCGCGAAGGTTATGAAACCTGGCACGTGTCCTACACCAACAGCTCGTCTCGACTTGGACCAGCCACATGAAGAGCCACATGTGGCTCGTGGTGATGGCTCCTGCACATCTTCCGTCCAGTTTCCAAAAGAATTTTAGGTGGCACAAGTATGCGCGAAAGGCAGCATGGGAAACAGGCACGTGAGAAGAAAGACGAACAAAGGGTACAGGCACAAACTGGAGTCAGGACTGAGGTCAAGGGCACTGGAGACCCCAGTGACCTAGAAACCTGTTACAGTGGGTTTCACGTGTGGCTCTTTCCAACGGCCAATGAGGAGAAGCCCGAGCACTTTCCCCATCCACAGCTTCGGGAACCCACCTGTTGCTCTAGAAGAGGTAGCCCAATCCCAACTTAGCTAAGATCAGGCACGGATTTCTTTCCAGTGTCAGAAATGGAATTGTGGTTCAGGGGGTCCCTTGGATTAAGATCAGCAAAGGGTAGAGGTGTGTGGGGCTGAGTTCAGAAGACACCAGGCCCAAGCTTCCGGGTGTCCCCTCCCCGTGGAGTCACGTGGACAGCGCTTACTTCTGTCAGCGACCGTGTGTGACAACAGCACCGACCGGGGGAGCTCAACCAGCCTTGGCGTCCAGGACTTTTACCGGGGGTTGATTATGGAGACACAGCTGATCACCTGCCCGGCTGACCTCAGTCTCCCAACACTCCCCTGAGGTCAAGCTGATACCGCCTGTCCCAAAGCTCCACGTGAGCGTTGGCCATCCCGTGTGGCCCAAGGCCTCAAGTAAAACCAGGATACCTTTTTTTAATGCTTATTTATTTTTGAGAGATAGGGAGAGAGAGTGTGAGTGGGGGAAGGGCAGAGAGAGAGGGGGAAGGGCACAGACGGAGGGGGACAGAAGATCCAAAGCGGGCTCCGTGCTGACAGCAGAGAGCCCGACGTGGGGCTCGAACTCACAAACGGTGAGATCATGACCTGAGCCGAAACTGGACACTTAACTGAATGAGCCACCCCGGGGGCCCCACAAGGACACTTTTATCAAGGAGGACACTCTAAGGGCTTAGAGGGCACCTCTCAGGAGCCTGGCGAGGGCCAAACCATTCACGTGCAGAACAGGGACACCCAGGCCTGCTGAGTTAACCCTTTCCTGCACGCGAATGGGATGCAAATATCCTTGGACAGCAGATATCCTGATGCACTCGATCCATTTCCCATAACGTCCTTCTGTGTGAGCCTCAGGTTCAAGTGTAGTTCAATAAAACAATTGCATGGAGGGCCTGGAGAGGCAATCAGATGGACGGCCAGACCCCAGCTGACTTGACTCAGGCATTTCCAGGAGTCTAAACTGGGCTGGTGCAGGCCAGGTGCATAGCACAAGAGTCCCACACCATCCCCCCTGTCCCCACCACTTCCCGGCCTGCATGATCTGGCCTTGGGGCCCTCTTGGGTGTTTTGTTTTGTGTTAAATCTAGCAAGGCTCTCCCTCCCTCCCCTCCCCCTCCTTCACTCTGCTCCACCCACACTGGCCTCTGTGCTGCCCCCGAGATACACACGCAGGCCTTTCCTACCTCCTGGTCATCCCAGGCTGTTCCCACCCTTCCAGGGCCTGCCACCTTCTCAGATGTCCGCTCAAAGGTCCTGTGGTTGCTGTAACAAACTACCACATAAATGTGGTGGCTCAAAACAATAGAAATCTCTTTCCTCACAATTCTAGAGGCCAGAAGTCCAAAATCAAGATGTGGGCAGGGGCACTTGGCTGGCTCAGTCGGTTAAGCGTCTGACTCTTAGTTTTGGCTCAGGTCATGATCTCACGGTTCGTGGGTTTGAGTCCCGCATTGGGCTCTGTGCTGATAGTGGGAAGCCTGCTTGGGATTCTCTCTCTCTCCCTGTCTCTATCCCTCCCCTGCTCATGCTCTGTCTCTCTCCCCCTCTCTCTCTCTATAAATAAGTAAATAAACTTTAAAAAATTACTCAAAAAAAAAAAAAAAATGTGGGCAGGGTCATGGTCCCTCCAAAGCCTCCAGAGAAGAATCCTTTTTTGCCCCTTCTAGTTTCTGCCTTGTGATTCTTTGACTTGTGGCCACATTTCTCTGGTCTCCCCCTTCATGCCTTGTCTGCCACGCGTGTCTCTGTGTCACTTTTTTCTCGTGGCAGCCAGTCCCCTTGACTTCATTGCCCTTATCGCAGATTCCAACTATTTTCCTGTCCTTCCTATCCTCCTCCCTACCCCCTTCCTCCCTCCCTTCCTTCCCTCCATCTTCAAAACATATCTACCTTATGTCCAGCTTTGTGCTGGGTTCTGGGATACCAGGAGCAACCCCAACAGGCGGTCCCAGCCCTCTGGAAACTCATAGTCTTGCGATAATAAATAACTTTGCTGTTTTCTGCAAGGTTATTGATCACTGTTTTCAGCTGCCGCCCCCACCCCCCGCCTCCCACCCCTGCACCTGACAACTCTAGGCTGTGTGATGGCACGGGCCATGTCTCTCTTGTTCGCCACCGTGTTGCTTCCACAGCCAAGTAGTCGGTGCTCAAAAAAATCTTTGTTGACTAAACTCAACTCCTGTCAAGCTCCTCCGGGAATGAAAGGGATAATCCCATCCCTGCCCTTTCAGGGTTTGGAAGATCCGTCCGGATATTCTTGGCAGACTCACAGGGGTTTCATCGATTCATGGCCACCGACCTTGAACACGAGGACACCGTGGAGACAGCCAGTTTTGGTCCTGAGAACAATCTGATTGTCACTGGGTCCCGGGATGCACTCATTCAGGTCAGAGGTCATCCTCACTCCGCCTCTGGAATAGAAAAGTATAATTCTTGAGGTCTCCCAGGAAGGGGATAGCATTCCCACGGAACCTGAAAAAACGGGGAGGATTTTGGCCTTCAGAGTGGAGAAGGGTTGGGAGGAAATGGCAGAAAATTCCCACCGAGCTCAAAGTTCTCACTCTGGTGGGAAAAGCACATACTAAAGTAGCAGTTCTCCAACATTCTGGCCTTAGGACCTCCTTACATTCTTTTTTTTTAATTTTTTTTTTCGATGTTTATTTATTTTTGGGACAGAGAGAGACAGAGCATGAACGGGGGAGGGGCAGAGAGAGAGGGAGACACAGAATCGGAAACAGGCTCCAGGCTCTGAGCCATCAGCCCAGAGCCCGACGCGGGGCTGGAACTCACGGACCGCGAGATCGTGAGATCGTGACCTGGCTGAAGTCGGACGCTTAACCGACTGCACCACCCAGGCGCCCCAGGACCTCCTTACATTCTTAAAGGTTATCAAGGATCCCAAAGATTCTCAATAAGTGGGTTATATCAGTTTGATTTATAGATTTATATATTGGATTTACATATCCTTAACAAATGATTTATTTGGGGAATAGTTTTAGGAGGTACAGAAGAGTTGCCAAGAAAGTACAGGGAGTCCCCATATATACATATTTATCTCGTCTACACCCTGCTTGCCTCGATGTTACCATCTCATGTCCCCCCGGGCCCTTTATCAAAACTGAAACATTTATATTGGGACAATACTGTTATTAACCGATCTGCAAATTCTTCTGTAGTTTCACCAGCTTTCCCACAAATGTCCTCTTTTTCTTTATTCTGGGATCCAGTCTAGGATCCCGCGTTGCATTTGGTCCCTGATGGTAATTACCATATTAAAAATTAGAAGCGAGGACATCCAAAAATACTTCTCCGATGATTCATGAACATTACGTGTCAATGTAATAACACGCTTTTACGAAAATCCTGTAGTTTCTGAAACAAACAAACAGACAAAAGTCACGAGAAGAGTGGCGTGGTTGCGCATTTTGACGAATCTCTTTCGTGTCTGGCTCAATAGGAGACCGTTGGCTTCTCGTACTTGATTCTGCATTCTCTGATCTGGTGTGACATCTCATGTCCCATAGCTTCTGGAAACCTCCACCGCTCCTTTGTGAGAGGAAGAGAGTAGAAAAGGCAAATGGCATCTTGAATTATGATGAAAACAGTTTTGTGTTTGCAAGCCCTCCTGAAAATGCCTGGCGGTACCCTCCAGGGGTTCCCTGGACCACACTTTGAGAACTGCTGTGGTAGTGGCTCGGTGAGGGGTGGGGAGGTTTGAGGGGGTGGAGAAGGCCCTTGAACTGCAGCCTGAGAATTCACCAGAGGTGGAAAAATGGGTTCATGCATATTTCTTAGCTATGACAGCGTAAGGAAGAAGTCAGCTTTGGCCCTCTGCTGTCCATCCTCAGGTGTGGAGTCTGTCGGAGCAGGGGACCCTGCTGGATGTTCTGGAAGGCGTCGGGGCCCCCGTGAGCCTGTTGGTCTGGGGTGGGGCCTTGGTGGCATCTGCTTCCCAGCAGTCCTCGTCTTTCAAAGTCTGGGATCTCACGTCTGTGCAGCAGCCAAGGGCCTCTACCCCGTTTCTGGATCGCACTGGCCTCACTGCGGTATCACACGATGGAAGCTACGTTTACTTCCCCAAGATTGGGGACAAGAACAAAGTCACCATTTGGGACTTAGCAGAAGGTTTGTAAGATACAAGCACGGCCATTTGTGTGGCCAAAAGAACCAAAGCTCCTGTCCGGGACTGCTTGGGTTCTTTTAATCAGACACCATAGACTGGGCGTTTTATTTAAATTTTTTTTTTTTTTAATGTTTTATTCATTTTTGAGACAGAGAGAGACAGAGCATGAACGGGGGAGGGGCAGAGAGAGAGGGAGACACAGAATTGGAAGCAGGCTCCAGGCTCTGAGCCATCAGCCCAGAGCCCGACGTGGGGCTCGAACTCACGGACCGCGAGATCGTGACCTGGCTGAAGTCGGACGCTTAACCGACTGCGCCACCCAGGCGCCCCAGACTGGGCGTTTTAAACGACAGACGTTTACTTCTCACGGTTCTGGAGGCTGGGAAGGCCAAGGCCGGCTTCCTGGTTGCAGATGGCCACTTTCTCATTAGGTCCTCACAGGAGTGCAAGCCCTCTTGTCCCCCCTATAAGGGCACTTATCCCATCGTGGGGGCTCCACCCTCATGGCCAAATCACCCCACAAAGCCTCCTGGCCAACGCCATCACATTATGGGCTGGGGTTTCGACTCGCAAATTTGAAGGGACATATTCAGGGGTGCCTGGGTGGCTCAGTCGGTTGAACGTCCGACTTCGGCTCAGGTCACGATCTCGCGGTCCGTGAGTTCGAGCCCCGCGTCGGGCTCTGTGCTGACTGCTCAGAGCCTGGAGCCTGTTTCACATTCTGTGTCTCCCTCTCTCTCTGACCCTCCCCCATTCATGCTCTGTCTCTCTCGGTCTCAAAAATAAATAAATGTTGTAGGGACACATTCAGTCCATAGCACCCCCATAACTGCAGTCAGGTTGACAGTGGCTAATAAAAATCAGGACTTGATGTGATAAATTTCCAGCATGTGGGTAATTGACCATCTGGTTGTCAATCCCTAGTTTCGTTTGGGTTTCCTGGAAGCAGGGCACGTGATGGGGAAGTTTGCACAAGGGGTATGTTGAGGGGAGCTCCCGGGAGAAACCTAAGCAGGGGTGATCAGAGCAGGCAGGGGCAGGAGGAGGGCTGAGCAAGCAGGTGGGGGAGGACCTAGACTGTAAACTGCACCTCAGAAGCAAGAGGTCTCGTCTTTTTTTTTTTTTTTTAATTTTTTTTAATGTTTATTTACTTTTGATAGACAGAGCATGAACAGGGGAGGGTCAGAGAGAGGGAGACACAGAATCTGAAACAGGCTCCAGGCTCTGAGCTGTCAGCACAGAGCCCGACGCGGGGCTTGAACTCACAAACCTCGAGATCATGACCTGAGCCGACGTCAGCCGCTCAACCGACTGAGCCACCCAGGCGCCCCTAGTCGTGTTTTTGTTTTTTTTTTTTTAATGTTTATTTATTTTTGAGAAATAGAGCACAAGTGGGGGAGGGGCAGAGAGAGAGACTCAGAATCCGAAGCAGGCTCCAGGCTCCAAGCTTTCAGCACAGAGCCTGATGCGGGGCTCGAACCCAGGAACCGCGAGATCATGACCTGAGCCGAAGTCGGTAGCTTAACCGACTGAGCCACCTAGGCGCCCCAAGGGCTAGTCTTTTATATCCCCACATCAGGCAGTCACTGGCTACAGGCCGTTCTGGGTGGTGGGGGAACCCCCTAAGCATTTTGAGATGAGGGGCTCCCTTCACCTGAGGGCAGTGAGCAGCCTAGGGTCTGGGTGCCCTGGCCCGTAAAGGGAGTCTGGACACGTCACCAACTGTGTCTGCTGTGATCTCCATGGGGGCGGATGGAGGTACAGAAATCCCTCTTTAACGATAATATGAGAAAAGAGATTCACTCTCGGCCTCCTGCATTCATGGATTTGGCAGATGTTTGGTTAGTGCTGGCCACAGGGCCGGGCTCTGCGGTTGGCAGTGAGCAGGACAGACGAGGTGACCGTGTTTGAGGCCCTTGCTCACTAGTTGAGGGGCGGAGCCCGACGCGAAGCTAGGGGGCACGATGGGAAATGAGATACAAGCCTGCAAACTGGGGCCCGCGGGCCAGTTCGGACACACACTGCCTGCGTGCGGCATGTTGGGGGGCTTCAACCTCAGGGTTAAGAGGTTAAGGGTTAAGAGCATACAGCCTGCAAGGCAAAAAAAATTCACTCTCCAGCCCTTTACAGACGTTTGTAAAGGAAACATCTGGGATGAGAGCTCGCTCATGTGTGTCCGCGTGTCCGTTTGTCCCGATGGGGAGCAGGAAGTCATCAGAAAGTGTTAACCAGGGTGGGGGGGAATACGGATAATGAAAGTGGTTTTCAAAATCCTTAACAATTTGCGGAGCGAGCCCGTTTCTCTGAGCTGTTCCTGATGCAACCTTCTCTCCGTGGCAGGTGAGGAGCAGGACGTCCTGGATGCCTCCAGTGAGGTCAGATGTCTGGAGGTGGCCCAGCAGGCCAATCTCCTTTTCACTGGCCTCGTTTCGGGGGTCGTCCTGGTGTTCCCCCTGAATTCCAGACAGGACGTGATGTGCATCCCCCCTCCCGAGGCCCGGAAAGCCATCAACTGCATGGCCCTTAGTCAAGGAGAGGAGCGCCTGGCCATCGCCTACGACAGCATCATCCTGGTGCTGGACATCAGCCCCGGGGATCCCTGTCCGGTTGTCGATGGGCCAACATACACCTTCTACACCCAGCTGCCCGAGACCATCTCCAGCGTGGCCGTCCTGGCTGACTACCGTGTGATCTACGGCATGACCGACGGTGAGCTCTTCCTTTACGAGTGTGCGAATTCCAAAGTGTTCCCTCTGGAGGCCCACGGGAGCCGGGTCACCTGTGTGCAGGTCAGCCACAAGGAGCAGCTGGCGGTCAGCGGATCCGAGGAAGCCCTGCTGTGCCTCTGGGACCTGCAGGCCTGCAAGTGGAGATTCGAGACGAGCTACACGGTGCGTGGCCCACACACCTCGTGCAGGCTAGGTCCCGGCGTTAGAAAGCTGATGACAGGTGTCCTGTATGAAGTGCATACCGTGTGCCATCACCCAGGGTCGGGAGCAGGGTGGGGCCCGTGAGAGACACTCACCTCGGGAGCAGAGCTGAAGGGGCTGCCCCGAAACTCGGCAATCAAGAGAGATGCTATTTTAAGGCAGTGTTTACAAAAATCGAAACAAATGCAAAAGATACGCAAGAGAGCGAAATCTTTTAAAACATTTTTTTTTTTTTATTTTTGAGGGAGAGAGAGAGAGAGCGTGAATAGGGGAGGGGCAGAGAAAGAGGTAGACAGAGGATCTGAAGCGGGCTCTGCGCTGACAGCAGAGAGCCCAATGCAGGGCTTGAACTCGCAAACTGCAAGATCATGACCTGAGCCGAAGTCGGACGCTCAACCGACTGAGCCACCCAGATGCCCCAAGATATCGTTTTAAATAAAGGTCAGATCCTGCACGGCACACCCCGGCCTCACCCTCCTTACCCTAATCCTGATAGCCATTCTTGTGCCCAAGAGTTTTGATTTCTAGGTGTGGTCAGAGGCCACGCCGTCCCACCTCTCGGAGCCACGTTCTCAAGAGGGGAGACAGTGTGAGTTCTGTGAGGGCTCACAGAGGTGAGGGCTTTTGTGTTTTGCTTATGGAGGTGGCCCCCATCCCTAGGAGAGCTCCTGACATGTCCTCAAGGCTCGACAAATGTTTGTGGGAAAGGGCTAGTGTGTAAGAAGAGCTTTGAGGAAAAATAGGACAAGGTAAAGGGGGTAGAGGCTGCTATTTAAGAAAGTCAAATGAGCCTGGTGGAACAGCGTCCTTGGCAGAAGGAACAGCAGCTGTGAAGGTCTGAAGAGGGAAACTGGCAACTGACTCCCTAACGTATGAAGTGTCTTAGAGTCCGTACTGCCCACCTCGTAAGGAGCTATTCTAGTTTTCTGTATCAATAGAATTAAGAGCTGCCATAAATATATTCATATATTCATATTATCTACTATATGAAAATGCATATTAGAATATCCTTCTATAATGTAATCCCTACAATGATCTCATAAGGTTGGTGTTACTATTCCAGTCTTTCAAATGGGGAACGAAGGCCAGACCTTTGGTTGTAAGATATAAAAAATATTCATAAACATGGGAAGATGATCTTGTAACCAAGAGAGACAGTACATATAGTTTCATCTTAAAAGGCTTTTGTCCTGGCTCAGTTAGTTCGACTCAGGTCATGATCTTGTGGGTTTGAGCCCTGCTTTGGGTTCTGTGCTGACAGCTCAGAGCCTGCAGCCTGCTTCAGATTCTGTCCCTCTCTCTCTGACCCTCCCCTCCACGCGCTTTGTCTCTTTGTCAAAAAAATAAATAAACAGGGGCGCCTGGGTGGCGCAGTCGGTTAAGTGTCCGACTTCAGCCAGGTCACGATCTCGCGGTCCGTGAGTTTGAGCCCCGCGTCGGGCTCTGGGCTGATGGCTCAGAGCCTGGAGCCTGTTTCCGATTCTGTGTCTCCCTCTCTCTCTGCCCCTCCCCTGTTCATTCTCTGTCTCTCTCTGTCCCCAAAATAAATAAACGTTGAAAAAAAAAATTAAAAATAAATAAATAAACATTAAAAAAAAAAAAGCTCCCATCCCATCTGACATTTATTTTTAGGAAGCCACTATAAGGCTGGGCTGTAAGTAACCTTTCGTCTTGTTGAGTGGAAAATATCACCCCAGCAGTTAAATACACCTAGCTCTTTCTTTTTTCCTTTTTCTAATTTTTTTTTTTTTATTAATTTGAGAGAGAGAGGGAGAGGGGAGAGGCAGAGACAGAGAGAGACTCTTAAGCAGGCTCCACGTGGAGCCATCACAGGGCTCGGTCCCACGACCCTGGGATTGTGACCTGAGCCCAAATCAAGAGTCAGACACTCAACTGACTGAGCCCACCCACGCACCCTGTCATGTGTTTATTTATTTATTTATTTATTTATTTATTTATCTTTCATTCATTCCCTGTTTTTGTTTGTAAATAAACTTCATCTTGGAATGGTTTTAGGTCTACAGAGTGGTAAAGATCGTACAAAGGTCCTCGTGTACGCACTCCTCACCAGGCTTCCCCGATGTCGACCTCTTATGTGACTAGAGTACGTTAGTCACAACTAATGAGTTACCATGGGGACGGTGCCGTTAACTAAGCTACCAACCTGACTGGGATCACACATTTTTCAACGGATTTCCCTTTTCCGTTCTAGGCTCTAGGATGCCATGCTGCATTTAGCATACAGCATTTAATTAAAGACCATTGTAGCTGGGGCGCCTGGGTGGCTCAGTCAGCTGAGCATCCAACTCCAGCTCAGGTCATGAGCTCATGGTTCATGGGTTCAAGCCCCGCATCAGTCTCTCTGCTGTCAGCACAGAGCCTGCTTCATATCCTCTGTGCCCATCTCTCTGTGCCCCTCCCCCACTTGTGCGCGCGCGCACGCGCTCTCTCTCTCTCTCTCTTTCAAAAATACGCATGAAAAAAATACCACTATAGTTAATGCTTGTATAGTGGGGGTCACTTAAGTTAAAACTGATAGGGACGCCTGGGTGGCTCAGTCGGTTAAGTGTCCGACTTGGGCTCAGGTCATGATCTCACGGTTCACAGGTTCGAGCCCCACGTCGGGCTCTGTGCTGGCAGCTCAGAGCCTGGAGCCTGCTTCATGGATTCCGTCTCCCTCTCTCTCTGCCCCTCCCCCACTCGTATTCTGTCTGTCTCTCTCTCTCAAAAATAAATAAAACATTAACAAAAAAAGAAATTAAAACGGATAATTCCTGCTCTCCAATGCAAAATGCCTGTAAAGCTCTCAATCCCGTCCCTATGAAGATGTGTTTTGGTCCTGGGAATATCGGTCCTACGATCTCTCCAGGGTTTCATCGGATCCGTCCCGCATGAGGGGCTTCCAAGCCTGGCTTCCTACGCAGATGCCTTGGGGGGGGGTCTCCTAGGTGACTCTCAGTTTGAAATCCAGATCACCTTGTCTTTTTTTTTTTTTTTTTAATGTTTTATTTTTGAGAGAGACAGAGCATGAGCCAGGGAGGGACAGAGACAGAGGGAGACACAGAATCTGAGGCAAGCTCTAGCCTCTCAGCATAGAGCCCAATGCGGGGCTTGAACTCACAAACTGTGATTGTGACCTGAGCTGAAGTCAGATGCTTAACTGACTGAGCCACCCAGGCGCTCCAAGATCACCTTGTCTTTTTCAACAGAATTCTTACTGTAGAGGGGTCCAGTGTGTCTGCTTCTCCAAGGATGACAAGTACGTGTATGCGGGCTTGAAGGATCGCTCCATAATCGTCTGGAGTGTGCTGGATGGTGAGTCATTTTGCTTTGAGGGCAAGACCGAGCTTAGATCTGGCGAGGAGTGCCTTGTTCTGGGCTCTGGGTTCTACAGGGCTCTGCTCTGGTCTCCCCTAGCTGGGTCCCTCTGCTTACAGAGGTGTCTGTGGGTCACGGGGACAGGCCTCCCCCCCCCCCCCACCAGAGCTACACCTCCTCTTTTTAGACCCATGCTCTGGATACCTGGGACATTCTCCCCACCTGAGAGGTGCCCTCTTTAGGGCCTGGGCAGCCCTCTTCTCCGGGTCCATCCTTCTGAGGGTGGGCTGTGCCCCTAGTGTGAACACCCCAGGACTTGGGGGGTGGCCATGGGTGATGAGCCTGGAGTCTGGGTGCATGAGCTGGGTAGGCGGTTCACGTGCATATGTGTGAGGCCCCGAGGACTGTAGGATAAAGCTGAGTGAGGGAAGAGGAGGGGCCAAGCCACAAAGAGCAGGGGACTCTCGCACACCATGACTTTCCAGTATGGAACTGAGGACCCTGAGAATTCTCAACACAACATGACCTTCCGGGTGGTTCCGAAGACACATCCATCAATGTAGGAGGACAGAGCATAGTTCACTGAATAGTTTATTGTCTAGATTTCCAACATTTACGCATTGGACCTTATAGGATGCGGGCCCTGATTCATTCTCTTGCCCCGGGCCCCCTAAACGATAGGGGCCAGCTTGCTTAAGACCAGCCACCTTGCAAACCTCCCAGCTCTCGGTCTGGTCAGTATTACCCTAAAGGCATATTAATGAGAGTTAACGCTTCTTGTGTACGGGGTCCTGTTCCCCGGGCCATTGAATTCCCTTGGCAGCCACCTCATTCTACAGAGCAAAAATTGAGGCTCTGAGAGGTGAGGTGACTGCCCAAGGTCACACAGTGACGCTCGTCTGCCTTTGTCGCCCTCCTACGTGATCTCCTATAGAGAAAGGAACCCTTCTGACCCTGGGCAGGGCGTCCGTGCTGTTAGCTCCCCCCCCCCCCCCCCCCCCCCACGTAACAAGTGATGAAGCTGAAGTTCAGGGGGGTTAAGAGATTTGCCCAAGGTCACAAAGTGCGTGGGTGGGTGAATGGATATCAGGTCGACTGGAATACATTGTAACCAAATACACTGCAATCCGATGTAGCGTAGCTTGATGCTTGTGGCAAAGATCTGCAGGTTAAAAAAGTTACAGATGGCTCGGGCGCTGCGGTCTGCGGATTGCGGCCTTCAAAGCCCAGCCCGGGCAGGTGCACAACCTCTCTTTCTCCTTCTCCTCCAATAATAACCTTTACCGAGCTTGCTCTGGGCTGAGACCGATACACCTGACACACTTAACATCTTGGAACCTTAGAATTCTCCTCAGCAGGCAGGTTCGGCTCTCATTCCCACATCGCCCGTGAGGCGGGGGGGACTCCCGAGAGTTTAGACGTCGTCGTGCCTAAGCTAATAAGAGGCATAGCAAGGATGTGACCCGCGCAGCCAACTCTCACGTGTATGAGATTGGATCTCTGTGGCCCCCACGGTCTCATGTGTGCCCTGCTGTCCCCCCCCCACCCCCACCCGAAAAGGCACCCTGCTGGCTGTCCAGTTTGTCCACACCGTGGTGAACAGAATCATCCCAACTTCCGATGGCTTCATCGCCCCCACGAGACACGGCTATCTCATCCGGGAGCGTTTCCAGGACCCTTCGTCAAGAGCCTCGCAGCAGGACCCTCTCAAGAACTTCAAGAAGGCAGTGTGGAAGGTCAAATCCAGGCAGAGAGACGAAGCGGCGGCTGTCGCAGGAGTCCCCCAGGACTCGAGATCAGCAAGTGCCCAGGGAAATGCATGCAAGTCGAACAAACGCTCACAAGTCTGCCTGCTCGTGTAGAACCCCCTTCCCCATGGGGGCATGAGATGCCAGTGACTTAGCCCCCCTTCAGTCCGGTTGAAGCAAAGAGAACGTACGTGTTGATGTCTATCCGGACCCAAAGCCCCAGATTATATGACTCAGACCCTGTTTCTCACCATCTTTCCACTCTGCTCTCCTGCTTGTTGGCTGGGTTCCCCCAGGAACCCGCCACCCCCAGGTTAGCAACATGACGGCCAAGTTCAGTAGAAAAGAGACCTTCCCTTTGCCAGCAGTCTGAACCGAAGTGCTGGCCCCGATTCGATTGGCCCCAGTGGGCTCATGCACCTATCTCTGGGTGAATGCAGTGCTGTGATTGGCCAGCCTGACCCAGTGTCCACTGGGGCTGGGGATGGAGTCAATACGGCCCAAGCATGTTGCCTGAGAACGGGAGGGACTGTGCCCGGGAGGGAAACGGGGGGGTGGTACAGGGCAAAGGGTGGATGGCTGGATGTAAGACTCACCAAACCACAGAGGTGGACCACAGAGCTTTATCGTTAATTTATAAAGCATCAGGTGCTATTGTCTGATCCTTATCACAGCCCACACTTCAGGGAGGGTAGGAGTTTCTGCATCCATTTCACAGACAAGGAAACCGAGCCTTGGCAGGTAGCTGTGATTTGCTCAAACTCTCAAGCCTGGGGTGCAGGGGCTCCGAGAGAAGAGAACCAGGAGCTTTCCCGTCCCAGTCCTGTTGAGCCACCTCGCTCCAATTTTAGTCTCAGAAGCGTGACCATCTGTACCACAGGTGACACACTCAAATGCCCACGGGGGCCAGTGGATAATCTAGATGATGGCCAGGCACCCGGGTGAGCAGCAGAGAGTGACGGAGACCGTGGGGACGTGTGGAGGACATGTGCTCTGCCTGGGGCGGGCATGGGCACCCTGACTGTACCCCAGAATGGCCGCGGGGAAAGCCGCTCATTGGTGCCAGCTTCCTGTTGTTGTAAACAAAGCCAGAAACCCAGACTTTCATGTCACATCTTCCCCATTCTTCAAAGTTAGCGACTGATGGGAATGCAAGCTGGTGCGGCCACTCTGGAAAACAGTATGGAGGTTCCTCAAAAAACTAAAATTAGAACTACTCTATGACCCAGCAATTGCACTACTAGGCATTTATCCACGGGATACAGGTGTGCTGTTTCGAAGGGACACGTGCACCCCCATGTTTATAGCAGCACCATCAATAATCGCCAAAGTATGGGAAGAGCCCACATGTCCATCGATGGATGAACGGTTAAAGAAGATGTGGTATATCTATACAATGGAGTATTACTCGGCAATCAAAAAGAATGAAATCTTGCCATTTGCAACTACGTGGTTGGAACTGGAGGGTATTATGCTGAGTGAAATTAGTCAGTCAAAGGCAAAAATCATATGACTTCGCTCATATGAGGACTTTATAAAACAGATGAACATAAGGGAAGCAAAAATATATAAAAACAGGGAGGGGGACGAAGCATAAGAGACTTATAAATATGGAGAACAAACTGAAGGTTACTGGAGGGGTTGGGGGGGATGGGCTAAATGGGTCAGGGGCACTAAGGAATCTACTCCTGAAATCATTGTTGCACCATACGCTAACTAATTTGGATGTAAATTAGAAAAAAAAAAAAAGGTAACGATTGGCTACAGGGCACATTTAGCCTGTGTGTCTCTAGTTCAGGAGCCGGCTTCGTGAGTCAAGCCGGCATGAAAATAACAAACCTGTCATAGCCTCTCCCCTCTGTCGGATTCCAGACAGTTTCAGAACAAGCAACCTTAGAAACAGAGGCTTTTAAGCTACATGTGACCCTACTGACTGTCTTATTCAGTAGTTTCCCAAACTAGGGTTCCCAAAAGGGCTTTGGCATTGGCGCGGATATGAGTATCAAATCCCATTTTTAAAACATATTTTAAACCGTAATTTAAAGATGCCCGTTCAGCTGGGTTAGGAAGCGGCTTTTAAGGTAGCGGAGAGAACTAACTTAGGATTCTCCTGCCGTCTTCCTTTAACTAAGATTTTGAAGGGAGGCCTTGAAAAGACAGCGACTCGTTGCCACTCCTCTGAGGATCAGGGGTTTCACCCAACGCAGAAATAAAGTGGATGTTGTGACAGAGTGGAGATTTCAGCTACAACGTACGGTTTTTGTTTTTTTGTTTTTTGTTTTTTTTTTTCCAACATTTATTTATTTTTGGGACAGAGAGAGACAGAGCATGAATGGGGGAGGGGCAGAGAGAGCGGGAGACACAGAATCGGAAACAGGCTCCAGGCTCTGAGCCATCAGGCCAGAGCCCGACGCGGGGCTCGAACTCACAGACCGTGAGATCGTGACCTGGCTGAAGTCGGACGCTCAACCGACTGCGCCACCCAGGCGCCCCCAACGTACGGTTTTAAATGTGTGCGCCCATCTCGACGGCCTCAGTGAGAATCCATTGTTTTTACGTAAATACTAATTTGAACATAGAAGAGAAATTTTACCAATAAAATGCTACTCTGAATTGTTGTACTATTGGGAGTTTTTGCAGTGAACTTTCATTTGAGAGAGTCTGGTTGCTATGAATGTTTGGCAAGCCCTGTGCTTTAAGGAGGTGTGATTTGTGAGAGATGCCCCCGCCAGGGCGGAGCCAGGCTGAAAGCCCCACTTTGCTGTCTTACGCTAAGCAGTACCATGTAACATTGCATCCAAACTGGGATACTTTTGAGAGAGAAGGGTCGCGCCTTGGACAATTACTCCTTGAGGTGCCTGGGTGGCTCAGTCGGTTAAGCGTCTGACTCTTGGTTTCGGCTCAGGTCATGATCTCACGGTTCATGGATTCGAGCCCGAGTCAGGCTCTGTGCTGACAGTGTGGAGCCTGCTTGGGATTCTCTCTCTCTCTCCCTGTCTCTCTGCCCCTCCCTGCCTTTCTCTCTCTCAAAATAAATAAATAAACTTAAAAATATTTTTTTTAATACACAATTACTCCTGGACAGTTGAAAAAAAAAATTGGACTGTCCCAAGATGATTGGAATGTACTTGCAGCAGGAATTAATTTTTATTAAATTCCAAGGACTTTTTAAAATTGAGATGTAGGGGCGCCTGGGTGGCTCAGTCGGTTAAGCGTCCGACTTCGGCTCAGGTCACGATCTCACCGTCCGTGAGTTCGAGCCCCGCGTCGGGCTCTCTGCTGACAGCTCAGAGCCTGGAGCCTGTTTCAGATTCTGTGTCTCCCTCTCTCTCTGACCCTCCCCCGTTCGTGCTCTGTCTCTCTCTGTCTCAACAATAAATAAACGTTAAAAAAATTTTTTTAATTGAGATGTAATTAACATAACGCTCTATCAGTTTCCGGTGTATGACATAATGATTCGATATTTGCGTGTTGCAAAATAAATTTAGTTAACATCCAGCCCTACACATAGTTACACGTTTTTTTTCTTGTGATGAGAACTTTTTAAAAAAGATTTTATTTTATTATTTTTAAAAGATTTAGGGGTGCCTGGGTGGCTCAGTTGGTTGAGCGTCCGACTTTGGCTCAGGTCAGGATCTCATGGTTCATGAGTCTGAGCCCCATGTCGAGCTCTGTGCTGACAGCTCAGAGCCTGGCGCCTGCTTCAGATTCTGTCTCCCTCGCTCTCTGCCCCTCCCCCACTCATGTTCTGTCTCTCTTTTTCAAAAGTAAATAAACATTAAAAAAAATTTTTAAAGATGTATTTATTTAAGTTCTCTCTGCACCCAACGTGGGACTCGAACTTACAACCCTGATATCAAGAGTCGAAGTGTCTCCCAACTGAGCCAGCCAGGTGCCCCATGTGCTGAGGACTTCTGAGATCTATTCTCTTAGCAACTTTCAAACATACCGTACAATATTAATTATAGTCACCACGCTGGACATTACATCTCCAGAACTTATTTATCTTACACCCGGAAGTTTATAAGCTTTGACCACCTTTGCCCATTTTCCCCACCATCCCTATCCCCTGCCTCTGGTAAACGCAAATCTGTTTTCTGTATCTATACGTTCAGGGTCTTTTAAAATTTATTTTTGAGGGGCGCCTGGGTGGCGCAGTCGGTTAAGCGTCCGACTTCAGCCAGGTCACGATCTCGCGGTCTGTGAGTTCGAGCCCCGCGTTGGGCTCTCGGCTGATGGCTCAGAGCCTGGAGCCTGTTTCCGATTCTGTGTCTCCCTCTCTGTCTGCCTTTCCCCCGTTCATGCTCTGTCTCTCTCTGTCCCAAAAAAAATAAAATAAACGTTGAAAAAAAAAATTTAAAAAAAAATTTATTTTTGAGACAGAGAGAGAGCATGAGCTGGGTAGGGACAGAGTGGGGGTTGGGGAGAGAGAATCCCCCCAGGGCTCAATCTCACAACCACAAGAACGTGACCTGAGCGGCTACCAAGAGCCAACCGCTTAACCCACAGAGCCACCCAGGCGCCCCCATTTTTAACTTTTACTTTATTTTAAAAGTCTACGGACTTTTTATTCATTCGCTTAGCGTGAAAATGTTCCAGCCTATAGCCGAGTTGTAATACGAGGGCAATGAACACACATTGGTTCACCATCACTATTGAACAACTCTCCTAGCGCTGTCAGTCTTCTGCTAAACCACTTCAAAGCAAGGGCCAGGAATGGGGTGAGGACAGTGAGGCACAAGGTTTCAGGGCGCACCAAAAAACTCAGCCATCGAAGAATATTTTATTACTGTATTTTTAAAATCAACATGGACAAAAAAAATGCATGATGAACAAAATATCAACATTTTAAATTAAAGATGGGATTGGGGCACCTGGCTGGCTCAGTTGGTGGAGCATGGGACTCTTGATCTTGGGGTTGTGAGTTCGAGCCTCACATTGGGTGTAGAGATTACTTTAAAATTTTTGTTTTAAATCTTTAAAAAAAAAAAAAAAAAGATGGGATCTGACCCTGCACTTGAGTGAACTTGTCTCACCCTCAT
Source organism: Leopardus geoffroyi (assembly GCF_018350155.1). Taxonomy (NCBI): domain Eukaryota; kingdom Metazoa; phylum Chordata; class Mammalia; order Carnivora; family Felidae; genus Leopardus; species Leopardus geoffroyi. The sequence goes on from NC_059331.1 coordinate 12,548,506, forward strand.
TTCGGCTCTGGTGATGTCAAGATACCTCACCCTCTAAATACATCAGGAGACATCTTTCAGGAATCAAGTCATTCTTGTACATAACCACACACTTATGAAAACTGACAATTGTGTTTTGTTTGCTTTTTTTTTTTTTTTTTTTTTTTGAGAGAGAGACAGAGACAGCGCAAGCAGATTAGGGGCAGGGGCAGAGAGAGAGAGAGAGAGAGAGAGAGAGAGAGAGAATCCCAAGCAGAGCCCAATGCAGGGCTCAAACTCACAAAACTGTGAGATTATGACCTGAGCCGAAAGCAAGAGTCAGATGCTTAACCCAATGAGCCACCCAGTTGCCCCAAAAATTGTTACTTAAATATCTTTCCGTAGGCATCCTAATTTTCCTAATTAACCTTAAAACATCTTATATGGCAGTTTCTTTCAAACTAGGACCCAATCAAGATTTGTTCACGTGTTGCATGTGGTTGCTTTGTCTCCCCAGTATCTTACATTCTAGAGCAGGAGTCAGTAAATCAGCCTGCAGGCCTGCCACGTATTTTTGTAAATAAAGTTTTATTGGAACATGGCCATACCCGTTCATTTACATATCGCCAGCGGCAGCTTTCATTAGTGACACAGAATGTATGGTTCCAAAAGCCAAAAATGTTTGCCATCTGGCCCTTTACAGAAGTGTGCTGATCCTGGTCTTAAGGGCTTGATTCGATTCAGGGTAACCTTTTTTTTTTTAAAAAAACAGACTTTTTAAAGCAGTTTTAGGGGGCACCTGGCTGGCTCAGTCGGAAGAAGAAGCAACTCTCAATCTCAGGGTTGTGAGTTCAAGCCCCATGTCAGGTATAGAGATTACATAATTTTTTTTTTACTTCTTTTTCATTTTTATTTATTTTTGAGAGAGAGCGTGTGTGCATATGCATGCCAGTAGGAGAGGAGCAGAGAGACAGGGAGAGAGAGAGAATTCCAAGCAGGCTCCACACTGTAAGCACAGATCCAAACCCAGGGCTTGATCCTATGAACTATGAGATCATGACCTGAGCTGAAATCAAGAGTCATACACTCAACCGACTGAGCCACCTACGCACCCCTACTTAAATTTTAAAAAGTTTTTTTTAAAAAAAAGCAGTTTTAGGTTCACAGGAAAATTGAGTGGAAGGTACAGAGATTTCCCATGAACCCCCTGCCCCAACACATGCACAGCCTCCCCTACTATCAAGTAACTTAGTTACATTTGATAAACCTATGTTGACATACATGTTAAATAAGAAACAAGGGTGCCTGGGTGGCTCAGTTAAGTGTCTGACTCTCTTTTTTTTTTTAATGTTTGTTTATTTTTTTTTTTTTTAATTTTTTTTTTTTCAACGTTTATTTATTTTTGGGACAGAGAGAGACAGAGCATGAACGGGGGAGGGGCAGAGAGAGAGGGAGACACAGAATCAGAAACAGGCTCCAGGCTCTGAGCCATCAGCCCAGAGCCCGACGCGGGGCTCGAACTCACGGACCGCGAGATCGTGACCCGGCTGAAGTCGGACGCTTAACCGACTGCGCCACCCAGGCGCCCCATAATGTTTGTTTATTTTTGAGAGAGAGAGAGACAGACAGAGACAGAGCATGAGTGGGAGAGGAGCAGAGAGAGAGGGAGACACGGAATCCGAAGCAGGCTCCAGACTCTGAGCTGTGAGCACAGAGCCCGATGGGGGGCTCGAACCCACAGAATGCGAGATCGTGACCTGAAGCTGGAGTCAGGTGCTTAGCGGACTGAGCCGTCCAGGTGCCCCCATCATCTGACTCTTGATTTCAGCTCAGGTCATGATCTCATGGTTCGTGGGTTCAAGCCCCCCATCGGGCTCCATGCTGACAGTGAAGACCCTGCTTGGGATTCTCTCTCTGCCCCTCCCCTGCACTCTCTCTCTCAAAATAAATAAATACTTGGGCGCCTGGGTGGCTCAGTCAGTTAAGCGTCTGACTTCGGCTCAGGTCATGGTCTCTCGGTTTGTGAATTCGAGCCCCGCCATGGGCTCTGTGCTGACAGCTCAGAGCCTGGAGCCTGCTTCGGATTCTCTGTCTCCTTCTCTCTCTGCCCCTCCCTCACTGTGCTCTGTCTCTCTCTCTCTCTCTGTCTCTCAAAAATAAATAAATGTAAAAAAATAAAAATAAAAAATAAATTAAAAAATAAAGAAACTTAAAAAAATAAAAAAGAAACAAGAGACCTATAATAGAGTCACTTGTGCTAAACCTCACATCAGCAAACCAAGACTTAATACCTAATTTAATAGCACTGTAAGCCCCTCCCAGGACTGTAATCTTAACCAGTAGGGCTGGAATTTCCTGGTCAGCACTAGTGAGGTAATCCACTTGATAGACTCCCTGCATCCCCCAAAGAAAGATAAGATTATCTGTTTTTTGTTTTTTGGGTTTTTTTTTTTTTGCCCCGTTCTGTCTATAAAATCCTTCCATTTTTTTTTACAGCTCCTTGGAGTTCCTTTCTGTTTGCTAGACAGGATACCGCCCAATTCTTAAATTGTTGAATAAAGTCAATTTGATCTTTAAGTTTAATCAGCTGAATTTTGTTTTCGTAACACATCGGAGTCACAAGGTAAGCATTTTTGGCAAGACCACTTTGTAAAAGTTATATGTGGCTGCCTAACAAAGTACCACAAACTTAGCAGCGGCGAATAACAGCCACATATGACCTCATCGTTTCTGTGGGTTGTGAGGCCAGGCTCATTGTGGTTGGGTTCTTTCTTTGCTCACTCACGAGTGTTAGCCAGGCTGGTATCTCATGGAGCGGCTCACAGCTCTCAGGTTGTTGGCAGAATTAAGCTCCTCGCTGTAGGACTGTGGACCTCAGCTCCTAGAGGCTGCCTCTGTCCATAGGCATTCACGACATACCCGGTTCCTCTTTCAAGGCTGGCAGGATAGCATCTTTCCACTGTCTCAAGGCGCTGACCTCCAGATTGTCCCTTAAAGGCTGCCCCTGATTAGGCCAGGCCCACCCAGAATCTTCTCCCTTCTGATGAACCCAAAATCAACTCAAGGGGACCTTAAACACACCTGCAAAATCCCTTCACCTTTGCCATGTGGCGTGACCTACTTGCAGAAGTGACATCCACTATACTCACAGGTCCTGCCCACACTCCAGGATGGGGAATTCGAGGGGGTACACATACCAGAGGTGAGACGCTCCAGGCCCGTTTTAGAATTCTGCCACAACGTGTGATTCTGGACTTTAGAGATTTTGGTCGTGAAGTTTGCCGTCTGGAAAGGCTTAGATTAATTCAAAATAGTTACCTTTTGATCATGTCTTTTTAACCTTGCCAAAAGACTGTCCAAAGAAAGACCTACCTATGAATCTTACCATAATGGTATTAAGTTTGTGAAATGGTAAGGAAATTAGTGTTGGTCTAGTGCAATTGTCAACGTTAAGCGCTTTCATTCAATCTGTGCAGATGAGAACAACAAAGAAAAGAAGTTAGCATTTTTTTTTTTTTAACGTTTATTTCTTTTGAGAGAGAGAGACAGAGTGGGGGAGGAGCAGAGAGAGAGGGAGACACAGAATCGGAAGCAGGCTCCAGGGTCTGAACTGTCAGCATAAAGCCCGATGCCTGGCTTGAACCCACGGACTGTGAGATCATGACCTGAGCCGAAGTTGGAGGCTTAACAGATGCCACTCAGGCACCCCAGAACTTAGCATTTTTTACGCTTTATAAAAATAAGAACGAAAGATGTCTGTGGACGAAAGACGTCAGCTGGCTGTATGCATACAAACGTGCAGGCCCGCACACACACCCGAGGTGAAAACTGGCTTGCCGTCTCCTGTTCTCCAAATGAGTGAGGGCTTCCTCAGGGAGATCTGTAAAAAGAATGGAAAACTAAAAGTGATCCTTGAAATGTGAATAGACCCACCCTCCTCGGAGGCGAGGAGGCATAGAGTGAGGACCCCGTGGGGTGTCAAAAGCCCACACGTGCAGTTGGTACTCTAGGACAGTGACTAATAGGTTGCCAGGAGGCGTTGGTGTGAAAATGACTGTCCAGACATCTGGCGGCCTCAAAGGGTTCAGGCCCTCTTAGGCGACGTTCATGCAGGAATGCGCTGAAACTGAGCTGACTCCCTTTCTGGGCTGGGAGCCACGAATCCTGGAGGCTTGCTTCCTCCTCCTCCCCTCCCCCCCACATCTACCAGGCACCACACACAGTCTCTCTGCCTCACCTTCTGAATATTGCTTCCTTCCACCCCCTCCTCTCCACCTCCACAGCTCCCCTCCCTGGTCTAAGCCACCAACCTCCTTTGCCTAAATGATGAAACAGCCTCCCTGCACCCTGCCTGGCTTCCCTCCCATCACTTCCCTGCAGAGCGGCCCCGGGCACTCGCTTCCAAATTCAAAGATGTTCAAGCAGCAGCTTGCATAAAACCCATTTATACCGCGCTTTAGACCGGCGCTGGATGCCAAGACCAAAATTTGTAACTCATCCCACGAGGACGAGTGCTCTGCCTCTGCTGGCCTTGCCCTGCTTATCCTGCCCCTCCCTGCCCCCACTGCCACCCCCTGACTCCTCTGCACTCCCACAACACCGGTGTCTCTGTCTCTCTCTTTCTAAGTTCAAGTGCACCACGTTCCTTCCCATCGAGGGGCTCTTACACAGCTGTTCCTCCTGACTTTCATGGCGAATGCCCACACACCCGTTAGAACTCAGCTGGAGTGTCACCTCCTCCGGGAAGTCTTCCTCATCCCCGGCTAGACTGGGTTAAATCCCCCAGGGTGGCAGGTAGTATTTTCCAAAAATGGTCACGGCAATATTTCCCGTCCCCTATCCTATTCCAGAATCTGGCCACTGCCCAGGTTCTGGAGTCCGTTTGCCTTCCTTTTGAATTTGGGAGGGACTTTGTAATGGCTACAATGGATATGATTCTGTGTGACTTCTGAGGCCGGGTCAGAAAAGGTGATATGGCTTCCACCCGGCTTGCTCGCTCCTCTTGGGACAAGGGTTCTCAGAACCCAGCTGCCATGATGCTCAGGGTGTGTGTAGGGGCTGCAAATAGGTGCTTCTGGCAACAGCTGTCTCCACCTACAGCCAGCGGCAACTGACAGACATGTGGGTGAGTAAACCCTCCAAAGTTTCCAGCCTCAGCTTTCCAACTGGCCGGCTGACACGGAGGGGCCAGCGAAGAGCCTTCCCTGCCAAGTTGCCCGAATTGCAGGTTGCAGAGCAAATAAACGTGGTCATTTCAATCCTCTAAATCTTGGGGTGGTTTGTTACACAGCCACGGTAACTAGAACATAGTAACTGTTACACTTGTACCTTCTCTTTGAAGTACCTGAGACAGTTCAAACTACTTTTGTGTGTGTGTGTGATTATGCGATTCCCATCTTTCCTGAAAGATGGAACCTTCTGTGAAGGCAAAAGCCTCGCCTGTTTTGTTCACCATTCTAATCCTGACACGGAGCCTGGCAAATGATGTGCTCACTGCCAAGGTACTCTTGGCTTTCCTGCACCTCCTCGCACATAAAAAAGAGATGCCATGTGGTCATTGATTGAATGTTCATTCATTTGATAAACGTTCATAGATGTGGCTCCATGTCAGGGATTTGTGTCAGAGGTGAAGCACAAAAAGGTGATGTACAGGGGACAGGGGGAAGACAGAGGAGGGGTCAGGTCGTGTTTTGAAGAGTGCATAGGTGTTTTCTGAAGAGACAGAACTGGGCTTCTGACCAGGGAAATGACGTGTGCTGATGCATGGGGCCAGGAAGCAGCCAGGTTGGGCTGACCTTGACAAGAGGTTCTGCACAGGGAGAGGGTGAGTAGAAAATTCTGCAAGAAAAGGTTTGTAAGGGCCAGGTTCTTATGGCCTTCAATACTGCACATAGGTGCTTAGATTCCATGTGACAAGAAATAGGATGACGTTGGAGGTTTGAAAGCAGCTGTGCAATGATCCCAGTTCTGAGAGCACCAGGGCTAGGAAAACTGGTTAAGAGGCTCCTGAACTGGGGGCACCTGGGTGGCTCAGTCCGTCAAGTGTCTGACTTCCTCTCAGGTCATGATCTCACGGAGTTCGTGAGCTCTAGCCCTGAGTCAGGCTCTGTGCTGACAGCTCAGAGCCTCCAGCCTGCTTTGGATTCTGTGTCTCTCTCTGTCTCTACCCTTCCCCCGCTCACACACACACACTCTCTCTCTCTCTCTCTCTCTCTTAAAAATAAATAAACATTAAAAAAAAAAAAAGAGACTCCTGAACTGGTCACTGGGTAAATGATGGAATCAGGACTAGAGAAGTGAAGAGAGAAGTGGAACTAAATCAATAGCCAATTAGCAAAAATGCACTTCCCAAGGCCCCCTGTGGTGCTGTGTGCCCATGTCCCATTGTCGCATCAACCCTATAAAGCAGGGGCCCACTAATAGTTTTCAGTAAATATATCAGGGCCTGCACATCTTAGGATCTGTCACAGCTGCTCACCCTGCTGTCGTAGTGCAAAAGTAGCCACAGATGATAGGTACACGAGCGGCTGTGCTCGCGTTCCAGTAAAATTTTAATTTACAAACACTGAAATTTGAACCGAAGAAACTTCACGTGTCACGAAATAGTCTTCTCTTTTGATATGTTTCCAACTTTAAAAAATGTAAAAGCCATTCTGAGGTTTGCTTGCGGAGCCGGACAAAAACAAGCGGCACGTCTCGGTTTGCTCTCTCCTGCTATATAAGGAATTGGTTAGCGTTTCAATTTTAGCAAGATCCCGGAGCAAGTCCCTCAAGGAGCCACGCCCCTCGCGACCTCATCAAGCCCCGCCCCTCCGGGAGGAGCCTGCGCATGCGCGGCCGGCCCTCGGGCGGGGGCGGGGCGGGCCGCGGCTCCGACTTCCAACATGGCGCACGCTGGCGGCGGCGGCAGCGGCGGCGGCGGCCCCGCGGGCCGGGGACTGAGCGGCGCCCGCTGGGGTCGCTCGGGCTCCGCGGGCCACGAGAAGCTGCCCGTGCACGTGAGTGCTGTCCCTGCCTTCCCTCGCGAACCCTGTCGTCCGGCCCCCGCGGGCCGATGCCCCTCGCCCGGGCCCCGCCCGGCCCCGCCTCGGCCTCCACTCCGCACAGTCCCCGACCCCAGTCCCCTGACCCCTTCCTTACCTCGGCTGCTCTGAGGCTCGGCCCGCCCCCCTCCCCGCCAGAGACCCTCGTCCTCCGTCCCCTCCTCCGCCGACCCCCGCCCACTGGGACCCTCTCCCTCCTCGCAGGTGGAGGACGCCCTCACCTACCTGGACCAGGTGAAGATTCGCTTCGGCAGCGACCCCGCAACCTACAACGGCTTCCTGGAGATCATGAAGGAGTTCAAAAGCCAGAGGTACCCGCGGGACCCCTCCCCACGCCAGGGGGGGCGGCCCTGGGCCGCGATCCGGCTGAGCGGGGTGGGAACCCCCATTCCGGTTTGCCTCTCCGCCCCAGTCGGGTGACCTTGCGCAGGTCGTGGAACCTCTCAGAGCCTCCTTCCTTCTTTAAAAAAAAAAACAAAAAAAAAAAAAAAACGGGAGTGGAGAGTACCTCCCCTGTGGAGCTGTTATGGGGATTCCTGGAAGGAGAGCAGGGATGGGGTTAGGAGACAGCGGGAGAGAAGTCCACAAGTGCACAGTGCGGTCCTGTTTTTACTGAAAATGATTTTTCAGTGAATTTTGTTCGTCAAGAATTTTTTAAAATTAATTTTAATTTTTTTAAGCACTACATTAAAAGGCTGTTTATCTTGATCATTGAGCGTTTTGGAGCCCTCTCCCCGTCCCCCGTTAAATCTTGTCATCAAGGTACCCTAGTCCCTGGCCTGTTGGAAAGTAGTGTGCATAAAATGCTTTGTAAAGGGCCTGGCACATAGAAAGGGTTTAAAACACATTAACTGATTTTGTGGGCACACAGAGGGGTTGAAGATAGATGGGGGACCTCGAGACCACGCCCTCATTTGACAGGGGGCTCACTTGGACTTACAGGGGGCCAGGGGCTTGCCCAGACTAAATTTAGGGGTAGTCAGGACTAGAATTTCTGCACTCTGACTCTTAGGTCCCTGCTGGTCACATCCCCACCATGCTGCTTCCCCCTCTTGAGGAAATGTGATAGGGCTGGCCTGGTTTCCTTCCAAGAGAGCCATGCTAGGGTCTCGAGGGAGCCCCAGTGCAGCCATGACGGAGACCCCTGGCATTGTTGTGCAACTGACACTTGCATTGCCTTTGGTATTTATTTATTGCCATCACTTGCTGGGATCAACACCGGTGTCATAGTTTATCGCATTGCTTAGAGGGCTTTGGCCTCCTCCTTCTTCCTGGAGTCCTGGATTTCCACTCGGCTCTCCTGACATCTTCAGAACCGGATGCATGTGCTTGGAGTGTTCTGGGGAGCCATGCCATGCAAATGCCCTGTGGTTCTCACTAGGAGGGCACAGCAAGCCGGAGCCTGGCTGCCGTGGAAGCAGATTACACGTTACACGTTGGCTGAATCACAACCGGTCACACTGCAGGGTGCCTTGTTGTCCTTCGAGAAGCTCATTAGGTGGCGCCGTGAAGGGAGTTGGGAGTAGATTTCGCTTTCGGCGTGCTCCCCAAGACTCTTGTGCCCACTTCTCATTCTTTTCTGTTCCAGCATCGATACTCCCGGAGTCATCCGACGCGTGTCGCAGCTATTCCACGAACACCCTGACCTCATTGTTGGATTCAACGCCTTCCTTCCCCTCGGGTACCGAATAGACATTCCCAAGAACGGCAAGTTAAACATACAGTCGCCTCTGTCGAGCCAGGTATGCCGCTGCAGGGGTTTGAGGGATCTGGCCTTAACGTGGCCCATTCTGGTACTCAGTCCCCAGGCCCGGTGGTGCGTCTTGTGTCTTACGTTGTGGGAGAGTCAGCGAAGAGCCAGTCTTTTTCCAGACCTGCTGCTCGCTTCTAGCACAGGGCAGAATAGATCAAAATACCTCCACCGCCTGCCTCTTTACCCCCAAATCGATGGATCCATTTGGAGGATTTAAATCAAGAGTGGATGTATGTGCTTGTGTTGGAGGTTGGGGGGGGGGGGGCATTCTCTTAACAGTTTTATGTCCTGTGAGAATAACCATCCACAGTCACCAAGCTCTTGTCCTGAGGCTTTCCCTGTGAGCGGGCTAGGCAGGCCACACTTGGACTTAGGCACGTGGTCTCTGGGCATCCTAGGTGCCGCCCACAAAATAAAGCAGTTGCGATGCGGGTGTGAATAGCCATGTCAGTGTCGCTGTGCCGCATTTAATTACCAACAGGGCCGCTGGCTCAGACAAGGCTTGTGGCTTTTGTTCCTCCTGTATTCCTGCAGTCCGTTCTTGCCTGAGCTCACCAGACCCCCTGAGAAAATAAAAGCCTACGTGAGCTTTACTTTCATAAAGTAACCATTGTTTTTTTCTCCACCTTGGCCCTGTTGCCATAATGCTGTGCTATTGGGTGGCGGGGCGGGGGGGGGCACCTGGTGCATTGGGGATGTTTGGAAGCATCCCGGCGCTCCACCCACTAGGCCCTCACCCAGTGGCAATAGCCAAAAGTGTCACCAGACGTCGCCAGATGCCTCCTGGGAGCAAAATCGCCCCCATCAGGAACCACTGGTGTGTGTGAACCCGCTCTTCCAGCCTCTTCTCGCTCTGCCCCAGGGGTTTGGGTTTTTAGCGGGGAGCGTAAAACATCGACCGCAGGAAGCATTTGGTTGGTTTCTTGGTTTCGCCTGTGATGAAAGAGTCAGATTTGTAAAGAGAACAGCCAGACGCAGTGTGACAGTGACAGCCCTCTCTGAGAGCGAGGTTTTAAAAAGGAACTTGGGAGCGTGTGGCCGCTGAACTCCAGAGCCCTTCCCTTTCGCATTTACGAGTGGGGCCCCACGATCCAGACGTAAGGCTCGTGGGTCCAGACAGCGCAAGCCTGAGTGGGATTAATCTTCGGAACTGTCACAGCTGGCGAGGAGACCAAGCTCATCTGCAGCAGTTTGCACGGGAGCACTTTGACGAGTCCGAAGCGCCATATAAACACAGGGTGTCATTGCCATCACTCACGAAGAAAGAGCCAAGGTCGAAGACCTAAATTGCGCTCCAGGTGTGGAAATCGCCTCTCTCCATCCCCGACCGTTGGAGGAACCCTGCTCGCGGGGCTGGATCTCCGTGTGAACCTGCACGGTGGTTACATTTGGAGGCCGTCCTTCCCGGAAAACAGCCACAAGGCCCTTGCTGTTGCGCTCACTCCATGGAGAGCTGTTACGGAGAGAGCGAGGCCAGCCCAGCCCTTTCTTCCCCGTGACTTAACAGCTACTTAACCCGGCTTTATAATCTCGCTGAAGCCCAGAGCCCCGAAACCAGCATATCTGGAGCCCCCTTCGACGGCCGCCCACGCGATTTCAGTCCACATTGATTGACCTGCCTGTTTTTCCAGCCCTGCTTTCCGGTGCTCCTTCGGGCCAGGCATAAACGAGGTGGCCTCTTGGCTTCCTGAAGTCCTTTGAGAGGGCATAGTAGCCCAAGAAATTTTTTCTGTTGATTTTCCTAGCTCGTTTTGAAGTACAGCTTTTTTTTTTTTTTTTTTTTTTTTTTTTTTGTCTCATTTTTCATTTAACAAGTCCCGTCAGCTACAGGCAAGGAAGGAGTAGCTCTCAGATGCTGACAAAGAGAATTAAGGGAGGCCCACACTGCGGGGGGCCCTTTGCCCTTTGTGCAGGTTTCTCAGCCTTGGCCCTGTTGCCCTTGGGACCAGATCGTTCTTTCTGGAGCAGGCTGTCCTGGGCACTGTAGGGTGCTGAGCGGCGTCCCCGGCCGCCACCCCCCACCGTGTGACAACCTAGAAGCGTCTCCCCATGTTGCTACGTGCCCCTGTGGGACAGAATCGTCGTCCTTGAGAACACTAGTGTGAGAGGAGGACAGACAGACACGTGCCATGATGTGGGGGGTGCGGCCAGAGGAGGGCCAGGGCAGCACGGGGGTCTGCCGCCTCCTGAGCCAGTCATCCAGGCCTCCGTTGTAACGTCACTCGTCAGCCCTCAACCCGTTCCCCCCCCCCCCATCATTCTCACATCACCCCATCTTGGGTGTTTTAAAATAGCAACGCTAGGATGTGAAGTTAAAAATCCGCTGTGCCTTGGTTTGCCTGGCCCGGCAGACCTGAGCGCAGGTCAGGCAGGCCCCTCGTCTGTCTGGTTCACAACGATGTCCCCTGTTCCGGGACGGTGCCAGGCGCGTGTGGGAGGAGCAAGACCCATGTGGGAGGAGCAAGACGCAGCCTGTGGGTGGGAAAGTGATGAATCTCCCAGCTCCCAGGTTCACTTCAGACCAACCCTGCCTCCCGGGAGCCAGCCCTTTTATGGTTGGCGGGAGCACAGGTAGCGGTAGTGAACCTTTAGGGGTCGCTCGTACTCTAAGTGGTCCCTTTCCGTTCAGAGGCAGGCCTGCCGCGTTTTCCCTGGGGGAGGCTCATTTGGAAGTTGAGTGAGTTCCTGGCGGGTCGTCTCTCACGTTGGTGTCTTAGTCACTCAGGGGGCAGGTGTAGACCACCTCCTCTGCGCCCGGCGCTGGGGTTTATTCAGAGTCCCTGCTGTCAGGGGCACTTTGCAGGTCCACGTGGGGGACTCAGAGGATACGGGTGGACAGATTAATACCCGAGGGGGTTTAGGGCTGCGAGTGAAGGCAGGGGCAGGGTTTGAGGAGTCGTGGGCAGATGCTGCATGAGCGATCAAGAACCCCGCCTGTGTCTTGGGGTGGAGGTGTCCTGGGTGGGGTTTAAGAGCCTGAGGTGGGAATGAGTGGGCGTGCTTGAGAAACAGCCAGGGAAACTGTGGGGTTGGGAAGTAAAGGGGAGAGGGCGGAGGAGAGAGCCGGGAGCATGGGGAACCAGTGGAGAGTTCCATAAAGGCCGCTCTGGCTGCGGTGCCAGAAATGGACTGAGGGGGCAAGAGAGGATCTGGGAGGCCATGGAGGGGTCCGTGTGATCCAGGCAGAGTGGGTGGGGAGTCTGTGAAAGTGGGAAGTCCACGGAGGCTCCAGGCGGCCTCAGCCTCTGGGTGAAGGCGGCAGGCACTTGCTGAGGTGAGCGAAGCCTGGGAGCGGTCCGGGTGGCAGGGTGCCGCCCTGTGTTTGCGGTATGCTGTCTGATGAGCTGTCTCCTACCTATCCGGGTGGGGCTGTGTGCGGCCACCACTCCAAGGGCTGGCTATGTGGGGCTGGCCATCTGTGTCTAGGAGTATACCTAACCGTGCCTGTTAGGTCACTCAGGGTAAGCAGACAAGAGAAAAACTTGGATTGTTCTGGAAGGTTTAGAGCAGGGGTTGGCCCGTGGGCCAAAGCCAGCTTATATTTGTATGGATAGTGGTTTTTACATTTCCCAGAGATGACATTAAAAATGTTTTAGCAGGGGCACCTGGGTGGCTCAGTTAGTTAAGTGTCCAACTTTGGCTCAGGTCACGATCTCACTGTTCATGAGTTCGAGCCCTGCGTCGGGCTCTGCACTGATAGCTCAGAGCCTGGAGTCTGCTTCAGATTCTGTGTCTCCCTCTCTCTCTGCCCCTCCCCTGCTTGTGCGTGCTCTCTCTCTCTCTCTCTCTCTCTCTCTCTCTCTCTCTCAAAAATAAATAAATAAACATTAAAAAAATTTTTTTAGGGGTGCCTGGGTGGCTCAGTTAAGCATCCAGCTCTTAATTTTGGCTAAGGTTATGATCTCACAGTGAGATTGAGCCCCACATCGAGCTCTGCACTGGGCTTTGAGCCTGCTTGAGATTCTCCCTCTCTCTCTGCCCTCCCCTTGCATGCTCGCTCACTCTCAAATCAATCAATCAATCAATCAATCAATCTTAAAAACAAAGATTTTAAGAACACCTGGGTGGCTCAGTTAGTTAAGCATCTGACTCTTGATTTCAGCTCAGGTCATGATCTCATGGTTCATGGTTTTGAGCCCCATGTCAGGCTCTGTGCTGACAGCTTGGAGCCTGGAGCCCGCTTTAGATTTTGTGACCCCTCTGTCTACCTCTTCCCCACTTGTGTGCGCTCTCTCTCTCTCTCTCTCTGAAAAACAAATAAACATTAAAAAAAAAAACCACCAAAGTTTTGAAATTGTGATAATATTCACATAACCTGAATTCCCGTTTTGTAAGTCAAGTATACAACTCCGTGGGTTTGCATATGTTGACACAACCACCGACACTAATTCCAGAACGTTTTTATCACCCCAGAAAGAAACCGTACCTCCCAATTCTCCTCTCCCACCAGCTTCTGCAACCACTAATCCACTTTGTCTCTGTAGATTTGCTTCTTCTGGACATTTCATTTCAATGAAATCATGTATAACTTTTTGTGTCTGGCTTCCTTCATGTAGCATTATGGTTTCGAGGTTTATCCTCCTTGTACCATGTGTCAGAGCTTCCTTCCCTTTGTTTTTTTTTTTCCTAATATTTTGTTTTTAATTTTATTTTAGAGCACACGAGCAGGGAGAGGGGCAGAGAGAGAGAGAGACTCTTAAGCAGGCTCCAGTACTCAGTGTGTAGCCCGACATGGGGCTCGATCCCATGACCCTGGGATTGTGATCTGAGCCTAAACCAGGAGTCGGACGGACGCTCAACGGACTGAGCCACCCAGGCACCCCTCTTCTTTCCTTTTTATAGTTGAATAATGCTCCATCGTATGGTTGGACCACATTGTTTATCCATCCCTCCGTTAATAGACACTCGGGCCGTCTGCACTCCTGTTTTCGACTCTTTGGTAGATACCTAGGAGTGGGATTGCAGGGTCACGTGGTAACTATGTTTAACTTCCCGAAGAACCGCCAGACCGTTGGCCACGGCAGCTGCACCAGGACTGTCTGGCCCTCTTTGCCAAGCCGTGGCCATGAGGAGAGTTGACCTTGACACAGTGCCTCACTCCAGGGCATTGGAAGGGGTACGCCCCCTAGGTGGGCAGCTCCGATGAGCACAGCGGCCTCTGCAGTAAACCTCTGCCCCAAGGCTGCTCCATCCCCCTAACCCTCCCTGGCTCCTGCTGACTCCTTCTGGCTCCTTCCGCTGCCAGGCCAGCACACCTGAAGGAAGGTGGTAGAGGTAATCAGCAAGAGCGTCCCCACCGCTAGGGAGAGCCGGTATTTAGAATTGTGGCTGCTGCGGGTCTTTGGCATGTGCGCTTGTCTCGGCTCAGACTTTTTCTAGAGTTGCTTCTGCACCCATATTTTGGGCTGAGTTGTGTCCTCTCCCCAACCCCGTCCCCACCCCCCACAATTCATACATTGAGGGCCCAACCCTCAGTATGTCAGAATGTGACGGTACTTGGAGACCTTTACACAGGTAATTAAGGTAAAATGAGGCCCTTAGGGTGTCCTTATAAGAAGAGGAAATTTGGACACACGGAGGGACCCACAGAGACGGTCAGCGATGTGAGAACACAGTGAGAAGACGGCCGCCTGCAAGCCCAACATGCCTCCAGAGATACCAACCCTGCCGACACCTTGATCTTGGACTCCAGCTTCCAGAACCGTGAGGAAATAAATTTCTGTTGTGTCAGCGGCCCAGTCTTGTGGTGTTTTGTTACGGCGGCCTGAGTGGCATAGCACACCCGTCCAAGAGGACAGCGAGTGTGCCCGACAGGTGTGCCCATCATGATGACAGCTGTGTGCCCGGCACTCCCCATCCTGCAGAGTCTCCAGGTCAGTGCTTGGTGCCACGTGCTGATATCACCGCCCGCCGAGGGGGATGGGAACAGCGGCTCAGTCTGCTCCTTCTGGTCATCTGATGATTCCCAGCAGTGGATGAGGCCGGCTCTGTTCCAGGCACTTGGGATACGGCAGCGAACAAAGTGGCATCTCTGCCCTCGGGGCGTTTGCCGTCTGGTCGGGGGTGAACGGACAACGAAATGAGTACAATATGTTATGTGTAGGAAGGTGACATGTGCTGTGGAGAAAAACCGAGCAAGAAAGGGGCTTGGAATGCTGGGAGACAAGGCCATTCGAGTTTGGCGTGGGGCAGTTCCAGAAGACTCGCTGAGAACATGTCCTCACAGATACCTGAAGCGGAGCTGGAGGGATCCCAACCTGCTGGAGAACCAGCTGTGTGCGCGGGGGACCTGCAGGATGCCAGGGGGTCGCCCCTGAAAGCCCAGTCAGGGTTTGTGGGGCGTCCTCAGAACCGCGCATGAAATTTCAGTTTAGAAACCTCAGCATCCCCTTCTTCATGGGGGTGGTCCTGCCCTGCCGCAAGTTAGGATTCTGGGCGCCCGGGAGAGAGACGTGTGTGTCTGTTTTCTTTTTCGTCTTTGTACGGACAGGAAAGCACACAGACGGAGGGCAGGCATGACGACTGGCCGGGGCCCGTCTCCTCTCCCGGGTGACGCGCCCCGGGCTTAGCACCTGAAGTCCCCCAGTCCTGGACGGTGTGGGCGGTGGGGCCCCAACTTTGCCGGCACCGCTGACAGCAGGTGCTTTCACACCTCAGGACAGTCTCGCTGCAGTGGGCTGGCTTGAAAGCGTGGGGAGATTCTACAAACAGCCCCAAACTCCACTCCGAAGGGGATTACACGGTCCACTTCTCGTGCCTTTCTCCCGAATGCTCGCTTTTCAAGGTGTCCGGTTGTCCATCAAACTTCTGTGTTCTTTGGTGAGACGGAGGCGAGTTCAGGAGACTCACCGGGCACCAGGCAGATAGATGCACAGAGTGGTGAGGGAGGAGTTACCTGCACGTTCCGTGCAGCGGGGCCCCCCCTCCTTCGCTCCCCCCAAAGGAACGTTTCCCTGCATCTCGTTAAAAACCTTGGCTCCGCGCTGGGTTTTGTGCTTGCTCTTTGCACAGGCAGTGGCTCTGCCCGGCGTTCCTCACCCCTGTTCCCGGCGTCAGGACCGCCGGTAACTCGGGTCGTGCTGTTCGCAGGAGAATTCGCACAACCACAGCGACTGCACGGAGAACTTCAAGCAGCAGATGCTGTACAAGGAGGACAAAGCCCAGGTGCCCTTGGAGTCAGATTCCGTGGAGTTCAACAACGCCATCAGCTACGTGAACAAGATTAAGACCCGTTTTCTAGACCACCCGGAGATCTATAGATCGTTCTTGGAGATCTTGCACACTTACCAGGTGAGCGGCCTCCAGTCGCACTTCGCCGGCGTTCATGGCGCCGCATCCGAGGTGTTCACGTTGTCTGGTCTGAATTCGTCAAACCCTGTAAAATTCTGATCGGCTTTTTTTTTTTTTTTTTTTTTTTTTTAACTGCGCTATAGTATACGTAACCTAAAACCCCCCACTTTAATCTTTTCTAAGTGTCCAGTTCAGTGGCATTAACTGTGCAGCCATTACCCCCCTCCATTCCCAGAACCCTTTTCATCTTGCAAAACTGAGACCCTGTCCCCATTAAACACGAACTCCCCCAGCCCCTGGCTCCCACCATCCTGCTGTCTGTCTCTCTGAATTTGACGACTCCAGGGACCTCCTGTCATAAGTGGGATCATAACAGTATTTGTCCTTTGGTGTCCAGCTTCTTTCATTCACCATGATGTCCTAAAGGTCCGTCCACGTTGTAGCCTATGTCAGAATCTCCTTCCTTTTTCAGGCCGAAGACTATTTCGTGGCCTTGACACCCCAGTTGTGTTTATCCGTCCGTCCATTGATGGCCACTTGGCCTGCTCCCGTGTTTTGGCTGTTGTGAATATGATACTGCTGTGAACATGGGCATACCAGTATCTGTCGGAGTCCCGTTTAGTTACGATTTGATTTTATTTTTAATTTTTCTCAAGATTTTAGGTAATCTCTGCACCCAACATAGAACTTGAATTCAGAACCCCGAGGTCAAGAGTCATGTGCTCTACTGACTGAGCCAGCCAGGCGCCCCTCGTTAGGATTTTAATGTGCTCTTTGAGGCACCTCTGCATCCAAGAAGTACTAGGAAGCACCTAATACAGGGATTTAAAACGGACCTAAGAAGCTGGTCTTCTTTTTATAAGAAGGCTTCGCGATTGTTTTGACAACACAGCTACCCTTTATTTATGCTAATTGCCAGCAAGTTCTGTGCACGGCCTGGGGCGACAGAGATAAGTGGTTGCTGCTTGGTTAGGTCTGGAAGGAGAAACTTAGAGCTCTGCGGGGTGGAGAAAAAAAAGTGTGTGGGAGGAGGCCTGGGGTTCATGGTTGCCAACCCTGGACGGGGGTGGGGGGGGGTAGTAGGGGTCAGGAGGGGGAGATTCAGGTTGAATTTGACACACCAGTCAGAACCATCAGGCAGCTGAGTGTAGACAAAGGGTGGACTGTCTCGAAGCCAGGAAGGTCTGTGGAGTGCAGTCACAGGGGTCAGATCAGATAGAGGGCTTCAGGGGACCTGAGGGCTGGGAGGGAAATGTCAAGGCCACTTGATGGGAGGGCTCACTCCCCTTAGAGCCACGGAGCAGGAATGTCATGCTGTGCACTCTAGGGGAGCCCCAGCACCGCCACCTTTGTTCTGTCACATCCTTGGGGATAAAGTTGACAGGGACTTATTTCTAATGGCCGTCCTGAGTTCTGCTTGCTGTTTCTGCCCCTCCCGACCCGGGTCCCCTCCAGTCTTCATCTTGTCACTTTAAGCTCCAGGTCGGGCCGTCTTCCTTCAACCATTGGGGTCTTTGTGACTCTGGGTGGACAGGCCCCTCATCCTGGTAGTCCCTTCCCTTCAAGGTCCAGATTTAGCTCCACACTCCCCTCCCCCCTGCCCGGCAAAACACGCCCCTTCGCTCTTGGGAGGGGAGTGGGCTCATCACTCACCTTGTACTTCCCCAGCCTCTGGTTGAGGACACGCAAGGGTGGAGGCCAAATCGTTGATGGCATGACTGTGCCCCCCTCTCATTCCGTCCACACTCCTACACAAGCCGCATCCCTGGCCAGGGCTCAGGCTGTGTCGTGCGGTGGGACCAAGACAAAAGCGTACAGAGCTATTCTCCAGAGCGAGGGGGACCAGTGCGGGGCACCCCGGGGTGTTAGCAGGATGGCAGGCTGCATTCCTGTCTCCTGGTGGTGGCGGTCACGGGCTCAGTCGGCCGGTTAGTTCTCTGTTTCGTGAGTCATCCCTCTGTCTCCTCCACAGCGGGATGCCTGAATATCACAGCCTGGGGTGCCTCGTTCCTTGGCTAACGACTCATTTTCCCTTTCCGAAAATCGGCAGAAGGAGCAGCTGAGCACGAAGGGCCGGCCATTCCGAGGCATGTCCGAGGAGGAGGTGTTCACCGAGGTGGCCAATCTCTTCCGGGGCCAGGAGGACCTGCTGTCCGAGTTTGGACAGTTCCTGCCTGAAGCCAAGCGCTCCCTGGTGAGTACAGAGTGTCCACTGTGACCCGAGGGCCACCTTCTTCTCAGCCGGGACCCTGTTTCTCAGGGCAGCCCTGAAGACCAGGCCAGCCTTACCCGCCCCCTCCCCACCCCGCCCGGGACACACTGGCTTCCCCCAGAAGCCACACAGCGTGCAGACACCCATGGGCCCCCCGTTCAGGCTCACGTCCACATCCTGCTGGGGCAGGTCCTGCTATGGAGACCTGCCTGCAACTGGTGCCCTATGGGCAGGTGCAGGTGGGGGCGGTCCAAGGCAGCGTGGGGAACGGGGGGCACAGAGGGCGATGAGGGGCTTGGGAGCGGAGGGCAGGCGTGCAGACCGCATCCTCGGCCTTTCCCCCCCTGCTGTGGCCTGAGGCCCACGGGGCTGCCCTTGCCACATCCTTTTCATTTTATTTTCTGTTAACGTAAGGCTTTTTAAAACTTGAAGTGAAATTCATGTAACGTAAAATACACCATTTTGAAGCATTCGGTTCAGTGGCATTTGGTTCACAGTATTATTCAACCAGCACTTCTGTCCAGTTCCAGAGCATTTTCATCACCCCGAAGGAGACCCTGGCCCCGGGCGCAGGCACCCCCCGCTCCTCCTCGCCCAGCCCCCGGCACCCGCCAGGCTGCTTTCTGCCCCTGTAGATTGACCTATTCTGGACGTTTCGGGTAAAGGAGATCACATGTCACGTGGTCTTTAGTGTCTGGCTTCCACTCAGCGTGATGTCCCCGAGGTTCATCCACGTCATGACATGCGCCCAGCCCTCGTTCCTTGTTATGGCTGAGTCATACTCCTTTGTGTGGATGGACTGCATTTGCTGTATCCCTTCCTCCATTAGTGGACATCTGGGTTGTTTTCTTTTAGGGGATTGTGAGTGACGCTGCTGTGAACGGGCATGTGCAGGGATTGATTTGAGTCCCCGGTTTCAGTTCTTTGGGGTCTATACCAAGGAGTGGAATTGCTGAGTCATACGGAGACTCTATGTTTCACTTTTTTTTTTTTTTTTTTTCAACGTTTATTTATTTTTGGGACAGAGAGAGACACAGCATGAACGGGGAGGGGCAGAGAGAGAGGGAGACACAGAATCAGAAACAGGCTCCAGGCTCTGAGCCATCAGCCCAGAGCCCGACGCGGGGCTCGAACTCACGGACCGCGAGATCGTGACCTGGCTGAAGTCGGACGCTTAACCGACTGCGCCACCCAGGCACCCCTATGTTTCACTTTTTAAGGAGCTGCCAAAACTGTTCCACAGCAGCTGCACCGTTTTACATTCTCGCCGGCCGAGCACTTCACCTCGTCCCCAGCACTTGGTGGTTTTTGTTTCGTTTTGTTTAAAAATTTTTTTTCTAACATTTATTTATTTTTGAGAGACAGAGTGAAACAGAGCACGAGCTGGGGAGGGGCAGAGAGAAGGAGACACAGAATCCAAAGCAGGCTCCAGGCTCTGGGATGTCAGGCCAGAGCCCGACGCAGAGCTCGATTCAGCAGAGCTGAATCTATTTATTAGCTTTATTTTTTATTTATTTTTAAAAGCTGATTTAGTTTTTGAGAGAGAACATGCAGGTGGGGGAGAGGCAGAGAGAGAGAGGGAGAGAGAGGATCCCCAGCAGGCTCCACACTATCAGCACAGAGCCTGACGCAGGGCTGGAACCCGTGAATCGTGAGATCGTAACCTGAGGTGAAATCAAGAGTGGAATGTTTAACCGACTGAGCCACGCTGTTTGTTAGCTTTAATAGTCTTGTGTCTTCACTAGGAATTTTTATATACATGATACCATGCCATCTGCTAATACAGTTTTCCTTCTTTTCCAATTTGGGTGTCTTTTATTTCTTTTTCTTGGCCTAATTGTTGTGTTGAATAGAAGTGGGAGCAGGCATCCCTGCCTTGGTGCTGACCTTAGAGGGGAGGCTTTCCGGCTTTCAACGGAGTGTGCTGGGAGCTTTGGGCTTGTCGTAAATGCCTGTTATCAGGTTGAAGAAATGCTTTTCTATTCCTAGTTTGTTGACTGTTCCGTTTCCTCTTTTTGTTCCCTGCTTTGGACGTTGAGTTGGGGCGTGAGCACACAAGCGTGCCCACTGCTCCCCCTCCCCCCTGCCCCATCTTAGGGCATCACCACCTCTCCAGGGTCCCGCTTCTAAATGAAGATGTGGTGGGGGGGGGGGGGCAGGGCTGGAGGCAGCAGTCTCGAGTCGGGGGCTTGGTGGGATGGGCACAGGAGTCTGGGTTTGGATGCCATCAACATTCTAGGTAGAATCGCGTGGCCTCCCAGTGTCCATGAGTGCCGTCTCTAAGTTGGGATACCACCCAGAAACACTTCCTGACTCGAAGTCCCAGAAGCTCTGTTCCTGTCAAGTCGGGAGCTGTAGCCTGTCCTTCCAACCTTCCTGGAGCCTTGGGCGTGCTCAGGGGCTGGAGGGCCGGGCCGGGCCCTGGAAGCACACAGTCTGGGCCGAGACACTGGCTCGGCCTCCACAGGGGGGCTTGAGCCAGCCGCGTCACCTCCTGCACCTCGTTTCCTTGTGTCTCACGTGGGGATGATGGCCTTCCTGCTCAGATGCAGATTGGCAAGCTATCAAGTGCTTTGCGCTCAGCCCGGGACACACGCGGTACCCCAGAAAGAGCAGCTCTCGTTGTTCAGGGAAGGCGGGCGTAGGACCCAGACGGATTATCCCCCACCCTCTCCCAGCGCCAGCGTCCCCCCAGAGTGTCCGCCCAGGCGCAGGGCCTCCCTCTGCCCCGCCAGGACCGGCCTGCCACCCGGCCTGGGGGAGGCCCCTGGGGAGTACCCGGGGAGGGCTGAGCAGAGCCCCCTGGGGACAGGGAGCTCCCCTCTCCCAGAGGCTCTCAGCTGAGCCCACCTCCTCGTGTCCCCACCCTCGTGTGCGCTCTCGGCCCTGCGTGTCTCTCTGAAGTGCCACAGCCCATGGCCCTCCTCAGGCGGGCCCCCTTTTCCCACACAAGGCCCCCTGCGGTGCTGCGCGTGCCCTTGTGTTGGTGCGCCTGGGGTGCAGCTGTGCGCACTTGGGCCCCGGTAGCTGGGGCTGAGTGCTGCCGCCCGCCGGCTGGCCCCGACCCACCCCCTCCTGTGGCACACTCGGTGGGCTGTCGGACTGTCGTGCTTTCAGATCAGGATCTCGCACCTGGGCTCCGGCCTGTGTGGTGGCAGCTCTCGTCCCGGGCCCTGCCCTCTCTGGGGGCAGCGCGGAGGACAGGGGCAGCCCATCCTCGGGGCAGAGGCGCCTGGCCGAGTCCCAGGCCCGCTTTCGCGGTCCTGGCAGAGATCAGGGGGCCAGGGATGTCCCCTTTCTCAAGAGCGCCCTGCCTGGACAGGAGCTGGAGGTGCAGCACTGGGGGAGGGACCCTAGCAGGTCCTTGGGGCTGCGAGCCCTGCCTCTGCAGGAAGTTGGGAAAGCGGGCGCGGAGCCCCCCTCTGCTAGAGTTGTGGGGGTGGGGTGCACAGCAGACACGTGGTGACTCACAAACAGGCGGTCCGAACTCTGCAGGCCTGCCGCAGGCACAGCCTTACTTTCCCCTTGAGGTTTCAGTCTCGGTCCTGGGTCCTCAGTGCTGCGTGGGGCCGGCCTAGCCTTGTTCTCCGATTGCCATGGCCGCGCGCCCCCTGCTGGGCACCGCTGAGCATTTGTGAAGCTGGACGCTGACAAAGCCCGCCCTGGAAGAGTCAGCGTCTCCCTCCCCAAAAGCACCTGCCCACACAGTTTCTTTAAATAGTATCTGTTATCAATTCAGCAGAGGGTTTTTTTGTGTTTATTGATCAGAGCGTCTTGTACATTTTCACAGATTGAATGAATTTTTTTTAAACTATTAAAAGCACCCACATACAATCTGTTGTATAATTTGATCTTTTATTCACCATCCTTTATGTTAGTTTTTGAATTTCCATTAAGACTGCAGGAAAAAGAAACCAACGATGAAATTCGATACTGTGCTAATTAAACGTGACCACTTGGCCTAAGAGGGGTCAACAAACTTTTTTTTTTAATGTTTGTTTATTTTGAGAGAGAGAAAGCAGGAGCAGAGGAGGGGCAGAGAGAGAGAGAGGGAGAGAGAAAAACTCCCAAGCAGGCTCCGTGCTGTCAGCACAGAGCCCAGCGTGGAGCTCGATCCCACAAACCCTGAGATCATGACCTGAGAGTCCGGTGCTTAACCCACTGAGCCACCCAGGTGCCCCAACAAACGTTTTATGAAGAGCCAGATAGTAAGTGTCTTAGGCTTTGCAGGCCAGTGGGTCTCTGTCGCAAAGACTCGGCTCTGTCATTATGGCCGGAAAGCAGCTTTGGATGCTCTGTAAACCAGTGGGCGTGGCTATGTGCCAGTAAAACTTTGTTTGCAAAAACAGGCCCAGCATGGGTAATGTGTCAGCCCCTGGCCAAAGTGTCTTTGGGGGTCCGTCCGGCTCACACGTTCGTGACTGGGCACACATAACTAAAAAGTAAGAACTGTCTGAATGCAGTATTAGAGAAACTCGATAATACCGAGCTTGTCTTCTGGCTGGGGAAGCCTGGCTGGGCAAGCGGTGGGTTTCCCTATCAGGCCCCTGGTCCCACTCGGCACATCACGGCGTCACCCGGCCGCCTCCTTTAGGAATCGGTGATTGCACCTGTTCTGGCATCTACAACAAGAAATAGCGGTTGAAGATGGTTCTTTCGAGTAGCTTTGAATCTCTAGAAAACTGTTCTCCAGAGAAGTGTAATCAATCCCCTAAGGGCCAAGTTTTGCCTGTAATTAAATGATGGGTCTTTAATACGATCGGTATAATTATTAAGGTAAAAATCACACGTGTTCATGAGAAAACCAAGCGTTAATGAGAACATCAGTAAACTTCCCCTTCCCTGTCTCGGTTTCTAAGTCATTCTCTTCAGAGTTACGTACTCGCAAACGTCTTACATTATCTTTCCAGAAGTTTCCTACACACGTGCAAACGAATGTTTATTCTCCGATAAAAACTAAACATCCGCTTGTTCATTCTGCCCCTACATTTTTTTTTTTTTCTTGTTCATGTAAGAATGTACCAGGTACACCTGTCCCCAGCAGGGACACAGAGGACACGGACACAGAGTTCGTTGGTATCTGATAGTTCCTGGCTATTTTGTTTGGCTACATCACACCTTGCTCACCCAGCCCACACTTCGGGCCAAGAGTACTCCTCCCTTCAGGTCGTGTCTCCACGTCCCAGGTTCGATGGCGGGGCGGGACCTGGGACGTGGTGGGGTGACTGCAGGGTGCCTCTCTGGCCCAGCACGCATCTTGCAGAAAACCTTGCGGCCTGTCTGCCTCCCCAGCGTCTGCTCCGCTCCCCGCCACGTGCACATAGATGCAAATCCTGAACCGTCCTTCCGGAACTATTTTTCGTAAATATGGCCGACACCCTGTAGACACCCCACTTGTGAGGAGCATCCCTGCCTATGAAGCGTAGAACCTGGAAGGACCAGTGACAAGCCCCTCGCTGAGTGCTGACTCTCCTCAAGACGTGTTTTCTCACTCGTAGAGAAGAATACAGACTCGGCTGGAAGCCCCCGCCCCCCGCCCCCTTCCTCCGCAGGTGCCCTGGTAGCCGCTAGCTGCTTCCTCTTACTGCCAAGGCTGGTGCGTGCCAGTGTCCCCGCCTGAAATGCTCTTCCTTTCTGTGGGGCACTCAGACATGCAGGGCATCCCGTTGTCAGTGGTCTGTTGGGTGCGCTCAACTCTGGTGTCTCCCTGCTGTGCCCCCCTGCACCTGTCAGGACCCTCATCCATCCTGGCCTTTCCTGCACCTTCACCATGTTAAGATTACGATGATTTGGGTGCACGGTCTCTACCCTAGTAAACGTGAGCATCTCGAGGCTGGAGTCGTCTTGCCTGCAGACGGGGCCCCTGGCCTGTGGCAGGCGGCATTCACTGGGGCCGTGGGCCGAGCCAAAGGTGGTTCCACGCACTCAGACCCGCCAAGAGCCAGTCCCGAAGGGCCCAGCCCTAATCACCTCCTGTGTTTGTGTTTTTAGTTCACAGGAAATGGACCATGCGAAATGAACAGCGTCCAGAAGAGTGAGCATGAGAAGAATCTGGAACACAGCAAAAAGCGCTCTCGGCCCTCGCTCCTCCGTCCGGTGTCTGCACCAGCCAAGGTAACGGTCAGCTGTGTACATAGATGTCCACATATGTGGGCACCCAGCAGCCTGGTCCTCGGGAGTAGATGACCTTGGGAGCAATATGCAGAGGCTCCGAGCAGCAGACCCTGGGGATGGACCCTGGTCTGACTGGAATTCATCAGCTGTGGGACCTTAGGATGTCAGCTCACTCCTAAGGTGGCTGTTTACCTGTTACCCCTGGCTCACAGGATTGGTATGAGGAGTGTTACCTTTTCCGGTGGAAATAGGATGTACTGCTCAGTCTGCTCCTTTTCGCCATAACGGCTCTTTCATAGGCAGGGCCACCATGTGCGGTTGTGCAGGTCGGTCACTGCACAAGAAGCCCGCTGAGAGGTGAGAGAGGCTGAGATCCAGCTCCTGTCGCACTCATTACTTGTGATGGCGATTTTCTAATTCCATCACATTTTGTGCATTTACTAGTTGGCTTTCTACTGTAAGGAAGAGCTTTTTCTTCATCCCCATTTATCGGGTTACCTATACCAGCATGGACCCTGAGTTATAACCCATGATTTTCATTGTTTATCTTGGCATCTAAACTGTCTCAGATATGGCCAGTGGGGCCCCTTCAAGCTGGCTTCTGTGTCCTCTGGACATATCCCCAGCATTGGGAGATGATTTTGTAGGGTCCGCAACGCCTCAAGAGTGCAGCCAAGTTCTGGTCTAAGTCCAGTTTAGAGACAGAAGTCTTCACAGAGATTTAAAACCCAAGCTTCTTGGGGCATCTGGGTGGCTCAGTCGGTTAAGCGCCCAACTCTTGATTTTGGCTCAGGTCATGATCTCGCGGTTCGTGGGTTTGAGCCCCGTGTGGGGCTCCACGTTGACTGTGCAGAGCCTGCTTGCGATTCTCTGTCTGTTCCTTCCCCACATGCGTGCTCTCTCCCAAAATAAATTAAAAACAATTTTTTTTTTTTTTTTAAACCCGGGCTGATCCAAGAGATTGGATCATCCTGTCCTCTTCCCGTCCCCTTGCCCCCACCATCACAGCCCACAGGACAAAACAGGCAGGGGAGAGGGTTCTGATACTGTGTCCAGGGGCACGTCTCCCTTGCCGTTCCAATTTTGTGATGCTCCCGCCTCTTATCGAAGGCCCTAAACTGCCGAGATTTAGATCCCAGATTGTGGGCAGGGCGGTTGTGACCGTCACCCTTCGCCAGGCCACGGAGGCTGAGGTGGGTGGTCCTGAGAATCCCTCCACAGGGGTCCGGGGCAGACCTCTCCCGGCACCTCATGACGGTTGCTGTCGGGAGATCTCAGTGTTGCCAATGTGGCAACTCTGACCAAGATGCACGGAGCCTTCACGGCACGGGATTTCTCTCCACAGAAGAAAATGAAACTCCGAGGTACCAAAGACCTGTCCATCGCTGCCGTGGGCAAGTATGGCACGCTGCAGGAGTTCTCCTTCTTTGACAAGGTGAGCCGTCGAGGCCGGCCTCCCCCAGCTCGGACGTGCAGGATGGGAGCCCCGGGGAAGGGAGCTGGGAGGGTGGGGAGCTGCTGGGGCCGGCCCGGGAGAAGGGGCCGGCACCCAGCTTCCACAGCAGAGGGGGCGTGGGCAGGAGGCAGCAGGGCTCGGAGCCCCAGCAGGCTTGAGGACGCACGTCCGCCCCTCCTGAGCTGTATGGCTTTCCTAAAGCAAGGATGGTCCCGTGGTTCCCCCATCGGGGTCGGTGGCAGGAGCCAGCGACATGGCCCCGTGCACACACTGTCCACGCCACGTTATCAGTTGCACGCAGAGCATTGCCCTGCGGCTCGCGGCCGTCACTCGAGGTCATGCCTGCGTTGGTGACTCTGTGCTCACCGAGCGGTGTCTGAGCCGAGCGAGGGGAGGGGTGAGGGTGTGGCCTGGCCCTCCGGGACCCCCTGACCCCCTCTCCCCGCAGGTTCGCAGGGTGCTGAAGAGCCAGGAGGTCTACGAGAACTTCCTTCGCTGCATCGCACTCTTCAACCAGGAGCTCGTGTCCGGCTCTGAGCTCCTCCAGCTCGTCAGCCCGTTTCTCGGGTGAGTGACGCTTCCCGGGGCTTCCCACGCGGGTGTGTTTCCGGAAACTCTGTCCACCCTGCCGTTGGTCATCGCTTTCGAGAAAGAGTGAAGCCTTTTTTTTTTTTTTTTTTAATTTGGTTTTCAATCGCAAGGGTCATAGAGGTCGTAGGTGGAGCTGCAGTCGGAGGAAAGAACACAGGTCCTGGGCGCTGTTCGCCCGTGGCGACATCTGTGGGCACGTGACAACCAGGATGTTGACTCTCGCCCAGTCCACCCATCTCTTCAGGGTTTCCTGTTTCTAGTGTATGTGCGCGTGCGTGGTGATACAGCTCCGTCACCTGGGAAGCCTCGTGTGTCCGCCGCGGTCAAGATGCGGAGTGGCTTCAGACCCGCAGGGGCGCTTGTGTTGACCTCTGATACCCTCACCCGTGTCCCTCCTACACGCCACCCCAGTCTCGGCCCCAACCCCCTGGCAACCCCTAACCTACACTCCACCTGTAGACCTTCCACAACAGAAGTGTGTAAATGGAATTATACCGTAGGTAACCTTCGGGTGATTGGGTTTTCATCACCCAGCGTAAATCCCCTAGAGATTCACTTGCTACGTGCTTTTAAAAACTACCAATCAGAAATTTCGAAGAAGGATGAAAGGGCCACCCAGCATCCCGGCTGTCCAGAGAGAAGCCCTGTTAGCGGGTCAGCGGCCTGCTTCCAGCATCCCCCGCTGCTGCAGGTGTGGGCAGACCCTTGAGGCTGGGGCAGCCGCTGGAGGGCAGAGATGTTCTAGGAGGTGAGTGCATGTGCCCGGTTTGTGCACAGTGTGCTTTCTTGCCTCCTCACCAGCTCTGTCCCATCGGGCGAGTGTCCCAGCCAGTCTGAGCCTGCTCTCCATTTATAGAGGTCCCGCACAGTCTTGGAGCGCTCCAAGTGGGCTGGACGCATAAGACCTTCGAAGTCGTGTCTGGAGCATGGCGAGCGCACATTATACGTGACCCACGGTATCTTAGCGCTAAAGACGTCCCCAGGGACAGGTGCCTCCTGAGCCCTTTACTGTGAATTTAAAAATTTTTTAATTTTTTTTGAGACAGAGACAGAGCATGAGCAAGGGAGGGGCAGAGAGAGAGAGGGAGACACAGGATCCCAAGCAGGCTCCAGGCTCTGAGCCATCAGCCCAGAGCCCGACGCGGGGCTCCAGCTCAAGAACCGCAAGATCGTGACCTGAGCTGAAGTCGGACGCTTAACCAACTAAGCCACCCAGGCACCCCGAAAAAATGTTTTTAATTTTTAAAAAAGTGTATAAACTTAAAGCACAGATCCAGGAAACCACGTGACGGATGACTCCATGAGTCATGAATCATTTTTAGCCAAAGCCCCTTGTGCCCACCACCCAGGATACAAGTGGGCCTGGGCCGGCCCCCAGGAGCCCCTCCGTGGGCCATCCCATCATGCTCTCTGCCCTTTCAAAAGCATCTCTGGGGAGTGAGCACCTCCCTACGCTACGGATGGCACAGGAACCACCAAGCACACGGCTCAGTCTTGCCCCTTTGTCTGGGTTTGGTCTCCTGATTCGTCCTGCGAGTCCCTCCCCCTTTTGTCCTTACTGTTGTGGTGTTGGTGCCCCCACACCTTGGGTGGGTTTTGCCACCTGCACCTTCACAGTCCCATCCCCCACGTCCCTCTGTCTGTCCGGAGGCGGTGTCCGAGTTCTTTTTATGGTTCATTCATTTACTTATGTGTTCACTGGGGATTGCAAAAGAGAAAATCTCAACATATTTCCCACCTTTTGGCGACCCAGGGTAGATGCTTGATTTCTCCCTTTATTATGGTGTCAGAATGAATCACATTCTTGTCTCATCGGGACCAGTTAGGGACCAATTCTTTTTTTTCTTTTTAAGCATCATATGGACTCCCGGACACATTAGATGTGTTTCTGTATATTTGAAAGATGGAGAAGCTGAGGCCCAGAACAAATACCTCTCACTTTCCCCAGAGACCAGCTCCTCAGAGAGAGCTTTGCCGTGGTGACTGATGGGTCTGGGGTGGACCAGCCCGGCCGCTGGCCCTCCATTCATCCTCTGCCCTCTGGTTATGAGCGTGGCCGTTGTTTCCCATAAGTAGCATCATACTGTCAGGCTGGGCTGCAGCACCCTTTTTTTTTTTAAATTCCGTATTTCTTGGGCAGTGTCAGCGGTCAGTGTCAGACGTGAGCGTACGTGATCCATTTTTAGCGACTGCATAGTGTTCCCTTACTTGTATGTAGTATGGTTTTCTCAGCAGGGTCTGTAACAGACATTGGTCTCCAGTTTCTTTCTGTAATCGGTGCTGAGATCATGGCTCCGTAGGTTGGGATACCCAAAGGTCAAGTTAGGGTCGTCAGGAGGTGCTTCCTTGGTGATTCTGAGAGAGGGTACCCACGTCAGGGTGACCCGTTCGCTTGGGTTAACTTTCCCAGGCTGGTAAAGCTGTGGTAACACTTTGAAAAACGGCCCAGAGCAGGGTGGTGTGCTTACTTACACTTCGGCCATACCGTGCCTGGCTTTTTATGTGGACTTGGACTGCCTGCTCACTCCCACGGAAGCGTGTCTGTGCGCTCAGAATCCAGTGCTCTGAGCCTGGTTCCTGGCCGGGCAGTGGGCGCTGTTGTTGGAAAGACGAAGTGCCGTGACGAGCGAGGGGCCCCTGGAGGCCTGTGCGGGGCGGGGAATGCCGCACGTGGCCTTGGCCTGCCCAGCTGGGCACGTCACCAGCCCCCAGTCCGAAGTGGGCCTCTGCTTCCTACCAGCGGAGCGAGAGTTTCTTTGTTCGCCAAATGGCCAAACCTACTTCCTGCAGTTGTCGGCGGGATTAAGGGAGAAGAATGAAGGAACTCAGAATTTGAGGTACTGAGCAGGTGGGCAGCGTTGGGTCGGGGTCCGCTGTTCCCACGTCCGCGTGCCGAGGGCGGTGTGGGGGCAGCAGGCCTCTCTGATGGCTCGCCTTGATGTGAGGCCCGGCTGGGCGCGCATTCACCTCGACAAGGCCTCTCTCGCATTGTGAGCCTCGGTGTGGGTTTGCACACCCACAGGCAGCCATGCTCGGGGGCCCAGAGATCTGCCACCTGGTGATGGCACAGCCTTAGTCGGGGCCGCAGTGGGGTGTGCCGGAGTGACGGTTTCCCCTTCCGAGCGTTCGTAGTTTCTGCTTATGCCGACTGCAGCCTCCGGTGTCCTCTGCACTGGTTTTGTGGATGTTTTCCATCCCTGTGTTTCCATTCGCTTGTGTGTTTTCCTTGTGAGCTGAGTTGGCATGGGGTCCTTACAGCTGGGGCACAGTGGACGGCCGTCTCAGGAGAGGAGGGCATGGGTCATGAAGGAAGGAAGCTGCCAGAAGGCAGGATCACCATGCCACCTGTCAAAGTAACTATCCTTTTGGTAGGATTTCATACTCATTTAATCACAGATCCAGGTGACGTTGGGGGCCAGTTGTGTTCAGATCTTCCCATTGCACAGCCATTACGTTACGACTCACGTGAACTGGTCTGCGGAGGGGATCCTTTCCTGGGAGGGATCGCCCTAAGGGAGGCTTCTCCCTCAGGGAGGAAGGCTCTGGAGCAGGGGTTGGCAGACTTTTATCTGTCTGGGGCCAAGGGTGGCACTACGGAACTCTGGCATTGTGCAAAAGCAGCCACAGACCATACTAAGCAATGGACACAACGATGTACCAATAAAACTTTATTTGCAAGGACGGGCACGGACAGCTTGCCAATAGTTCACCGACCCCGGGCCTGATGCCCAACCTCTTCCGGTTAAAGACCATCACTGAGGTGCCTGGGTGGCTCAGTGGGATAAGCATCCGACTCTGGATTTTGGCTCAGGTCACGATCTCATGGTTTGTGAGATTGAGCCCCATGTGGGGCTCCGTACTCAGTGTGGAGATTCTCTTCCTCTCTGCCCCTTCCCCCGTGCACGTGCGAGCGTGCTCTCTCTCTCTCGCTCTCTTTCAAATAAATACAATTTAAAGAACATCACCAACCCCAGCTTTTGCCAGTCTAAGTTGTCTATTCCAGCATGTTTCAAGGCTCTCCTGTTAGTGGCGGGACCTGGCTGGTGACAAAGGGGTGGGAGGGAGATTTACTCACCATTTGAGGGCATTGCACACATCTGGTGCTTGGTTGCGCCTTTTGCCACTCCTCTCTGACCACCTTTAGCAGGTGTCTACATGAAGCCATTCTGAAATCTCCAGGTCCCTCTCAGAAAGCACCCCCCCCCACCCGCCCCGGAATCCAACTTACTCTTTGTCTTTATTTCTGAAGGAAATTTCCAGAACTCTTTGCACAGTTCAAGTCCTTCCTGGGGGTAAAGGAGCTGTCATTCGCCCCGCCCATGAGCGACAGATCCGGGGATGGAATCAGCCGGGAAATTGACTACGCGTCTTGCAAACGCATTGGATCCAGCTACCGAGCGCTCCCCAAAACCTACCAGCAGCCCAAGTGCAGTGGGAGGACGGCCATCTGCAAGGAGGTAGTGCCACAGTAACACCCATCACCCCCATGCTTTACAGAAAAAAACTGAGTGTTGAGCCCGTAAATACCGAATGATGGATGGTGCTGGGGTGTGGCCAGACAAAATGCCTGCAGTGAGAGGATGGTTTCTTCTCCTGCTGGTAGTTTTGGCACACCGTGGAACAGACGATGCTGGCGTAGGCTTTGGCATGTTCTTCTGTCGTTTAGACTTATATTTCTTTCTGCCGTCAGCCTGCTCTGTCCCAGGTTCGCTGTGCTTGGTATGTTCCATTTAGCTTGACCATTGAGTACTTTTTCAGGGTTAGTATACAAGAGTGTTCCTCTGTTTCCATAATTCAAGAGTGCTTGCTGGATTTCAGGATATGTAGCCCAGGAGTCAGTAAACTAAAATCTGGCCCATGCCTGTGTTTGTAAATAACGTTTTGTTGGCACATAGACATGCCCGTTCATTTACGTAGCGCCTGTGACTGCCATTAGCAGGACAGAGGCAGAGTTGAATAGTCCTGACAGACGGGGTGGCCTGCCAAACCTAAAATGTTTAGTATCTGGCCCTTTACAGAGAACATTTGCCAACCCCTGCAATAGTACGATTTGTTTACTTGACCAAAGTCACGTTTTCTCCTAAAATCACTTTCAAATTAATGTTGCCATTTGTATGATAAAGTGGTTTCCTGTGAAATCAGGATTCCATTTCTCGTCTCCATTATCTTTTACCCTGGACGACGTAGTAAACCGTCCTGGCCACCGAGGCCTGCCGCACTGGGCACACAGCGTTTCCTCTCGGTGCAGGTGCTGAATGACACCTGGGTCTCCTTCCCCTCCTGGTCAGAGGACTCCACCTTCGTCAGTTCCAAGAAGACCCCCTACGAGGAGCAGCTGCACCGCTGTGAGGACGAGCGTTTCGAGGTGTGTGTGCTGGCACCCCGGGGCCCTGGGTCCTGGCCGGGGTCAGGGAGGCGCGGGGTGGCGCCTGCCTCCCCAGCTCCGCTTTAGTCTGTCCTCCTCCCTCTCCACCCTGGGAGGCGTCGTGATCCTCCCCACCCTCCTTCCAAGTAGCAGGGATTCCAGCGCTTTCCAGCAGGGGGCAGCACCTGAAAGTGTCCTTTTTCGGCCCTGTCGGCCTTCCTGCCAGTTAGGAAATGGTACCGTTCCTTTTCATTTTAAATACGTGCTTATTTGAATTTAATTAATTAACTCTAATTTTTTTCATTGAAATGCTTGTTGAGATCGTTGTGTATTTTTTTTTTTTATTTTAAAAAAAATTTTTTTTTCAACGTTTTATTTATTTTTGGGACAGAGAGAGAGACAGAGCATGAACGGGGGAGGGGCAGAGAGAGAGGGAGACACAGAATTGGAAACAGGCTCCAGGCTCTGAGCCATGAGCCCAGAGCCCGACGCGGGGCTCGAACTCACGGACCGCGAGATCGTGACCTGGCTGAAGTCGGACGCTTAACCGACTGCGCCACCCAGGCGCCCCATAGATCGTTGTGTATTTACGTGCAGCAAGCAATCCGGGTACCCTCCTCCCAGTGGTCGCCGCTTGTAAAATCTCTGGCACAGCGTCACAGCCAGGAGGTTGACACTGGCACACCCGGAGGCCTCATTCCCATCCCCACCGTTGAACTTGTATTTGTGTGTGTGCACACGCGTATGTGGGCACGTGTGTTTAGCTCCGGGTGGGGGTCTCCCCCGTGGAGGTTCCCGTATTCCCCGCCACCGCTGAGATACTCCGCCACTCCCCCACCGCCACGATCTGTCGCGCTGCTCTTTATGGCCCTACCCGCCTCCTTCCCCCACCCTGTGCTTGACCCCTGGCAACCACTGACCTGTCTTCCAGCTCTGGCACTTTTTCCTAAGGGGAGTCACCCAGGGTGTGACCTTTGGGGACTGGCTCCCCATCAGCACGTGTCCCGGAGAGTCATGCGGGGGGCTGCGTACGCAGCGAGTCCTTCCTTTTTATTGCCTGTGATGCCCCTGAAGGGGGTCAGCCTGGGAACTGTTTCCCTCTTCTCATGGGTCCACCCGTGTTCTAGCCGCGGGATGTTCACGCGGTGGTAAGAGGCCCACGAGTCCTGTTCCGTGAGCACCTGGCTCTCACCATTGCCGGGGTCGCGCCCCAGCCACGTGACCCGCTGTGCGTGCTCCGGGCCCCTGGAGCTGCGTCAGCGCTGCCGCTTCCTGGTTTTCGTCATCCTCCCTCAGAGACGTGGAGGTTTATTAGTTCTGTCCGAGCATCGCTTCTGTTGACCCACGCCTGTCCCTGGGGCCCTGCTGCGCTGCCCCCCACACCCTCGACAGCCCACCCCTGCCTTCCTTTCCATAGTTAGATGTCGTCCTGGAGACCAACCTGGCTACGATCCGTGTGTTGGAAAGTGTGCAGAAGAAGCTTTCCCGGATGGCGCCTGAGGACCAGGAGAAGTTCCGGCTGGATGACTGTCTGGGGGGCACGTCGGAGGTGATCCAGCGCCGTGCCATCCACCGTATTTATGGCGACAAGGCTCCAGAGATCATCGAGAGCCTCAAGAAGAACCCTGTCACTGCTGTCCCTGTCGTCCTGAAAAGGTGCCCTCCCGATTCTGGCTGTCCCGCCTGCTACAAGCAGGTTCCCTGGAGCCCATTAGTGCTCTTTGTCCCCGGTGTGATTGGGGAGGGGGCGGGGCCAGGCTGGCTTACTGTGGTTTCCAGCCTTTTCTTCATTTCCCCGTTCTACTCTTGAGAGAAAAGCACAACTGGGAATAATTGTGTCCTTCTAGAACTTTCCACCATGCACATAATCATCAAAATGAGAAAAGGAGCTATTTTTTTTTTTTTTTTTTTTTTAATTTTTTTTTTCAACGTTTATTTATTTTTGGGACAGAGAGAGACAGAGCATGAACGGGGGAGGGGCAGAGAGAGAGGGAGACACAGAATCGGAAACAGGCTCCAGGCTCTGAACCATCAGCCCAGAGCCTGACGCGGGGCTCAAACTCACGGGCCGCGAGATCGTGACCTGGCTGAAGTCGGACGCTTAACCGACTGCGCCACCCAGGCGCCCCGAAAAGGAGCTATTTTAAAGCACAAATAGGATTGTCCTATGGCAGGGCTTGCCTTTTACAGAGTAGTACATTTTGGAAAACTTTCTGAGCTGGTGAACAGGTATTAATTAAATGGCTGCCCTTGGCCAGATGCTGTGCTCAGCCCTGGGGTTGCAGAGCTGAGCGAGGCTGACAGAGCCCCTTCTCTTGGGGCTTGCAGTCAAGCAAGAGAGCCCAGTAGTTAACCTAGCAACTACCCAGAGTGTGGTCAGGGCCATGGGCCAGGACAGGGAGGAGGTGCTGGGGCAGCGATATTTCAAAAACCATAAAAGCAGCCACATTGCTTCTACAGAGCCCATGCTCCCCACCTTCCTCTTTTCTTCAGCACAGAACCCACTGCCCAGGCCAGGGGCTGGCTGTCCCGAGTTAGGAACGCACCCGGCTGGATCTGTGGGTGGCTGCCAGGCTGCCCGCGCAGGGGTGACGGGTGGGTGCCCCTGGTTGTCCCCATGCTGAGCTCCTCTGACCCCACAGGCTGAAGGCCAAGGAGGAGGAGTGGCGGGAGGCCCAGCAGGGCTTCAACAAGATCTGGCGGGAGCAGTACGAGAAGGCATATCTCAAGTCCCTGGACCATCAGGCCGTGAACTTCAAACAGAACGACACCAAGGCCCTCCGCTCCAAGAGCTTGCTCAATGAGATCGAGAGTGTCTACGACGAGGTGAGGCCCTCCGCCCAGGTCTGAGCCAGCAAGTGGTCCTGGCCCTCCGCTCCCGGCCCTCCCGGTCTCAGGCAGGCGGCTGGGTCTCGGTGCCTCTGTTTCCCCAGCGTCACCCTGGCTTTGTAGGGCTGGAATGGATGCTTCTGTGGCACTCAGCCTAGAGCTAGTCCAGGGGGAGGATTGTAGCGGTTCTGCCGTTGCTGGCAAAGGGCTCTCCCCTCCCCTCCTTCCCTCCCCTCCCCTCCTTCCCTCCCCTCCCCTCCTTCCCTCCCCTCCCCTCCTTCCCTCCCCTCCCCTCCTTCCCTCCCCTCCCCTCCTCCCCTCCTTCCCTCCCCTCCCCTCCTTCCCTCCCCTCCCCTCCCCTCCTTCCCTCCCCTCCCCTCCTTCCCTCCCCTTCCCTCCTTCCTTACCCACTGGGCCTTGCTCGACCTTCCTTCAGGCAAATGATAACAGCGGCTTTCCTTTCTCTGCTGCCAGCTGTGTGCCAGGCACAGGTAGACCCTAAGAAGGAACGTTCCATCGAACTCGTACAGACTTTATGATGCAGTACCATTATCTTCCTGGTCTCAGCAGTGAGGAAACTGAGGCACGAGAGGTGGCCACTTGCCAAAGCCAGCCACAGGAGTCCAGGCCCTAGGCCTCCGCCTCTGGCCGCTGCCCTGTGCCTTTTTGCCAGCTTTGGTACATTCAAGCTCATGGGGCCTGCACCACAGAACTGAGGCAGGGCTGAGCTCCAGGCTTTGAGGATTGAGGCATCAAAAAACCCCGTGCAGGGAGTGAGTGACTTGGCGAGAGCCTGTGATCGAAGCCCCTCCTGTCCTGCCTGCCTCCCCTGGGCCACCCTTGGCCCTGTAGGGCCCACCTGCAGGTCATCTGGTCTCCTTGCTCTGATCCTCGAGTGGGTCCTTAAGGCCTGAGAACACCACCACCCCCCCCCCACCCCCCGCCCCAGCAGGGCCCACGGTTCATCATCACAATGAGAATTGACGAGGTGACATGTGAGACGAACTTCTGTCACCGTAGAGTTCCTTCGCTCTTTCCCTGGGGGCTGAGGGAAAAGGAGCCCCGCGCTCTGTGTGGGACCCGAGGTTGGCCCACCAGCCTGGCAGGCTCCGCATGCCGCAGGCCCTTCGTGTGTAGGGAGGTCGGCCCCTCGCTGCATTGTGGCTTAGTAGAGACCAGTTCTGTATTCCACACGTGGAGCTTGCGCTGAGAAAAGGAGTTAAAAAGATTTTCCAGGGCATCTGGGGCACAGATGCGAGAGGGACTCCAAAAGCAGCAGGAGGAAGGAGGTCACATCAGAGCCGGGAGACGGGCTGAGTGTCCGCACCACCCGTGTGCCAGCTCCCAGGACTCCCGCCAGCACGGAGGGACACTAAGCTCTCCTTAGTGTCACTAAGGGAGCCTGACCTCTGGTGGGCACATGGGGCGCCCACCCCAGAAAGCCACGGTCCTGGCCCTACCCATTTTCTGTTGGTCACTTGCTCTGCGGTGGTTCAGGGAGCCCCTTCAGTGCTACACGCTGGACTGCTCACCCAGAGGTGACGATCCGTGCTCACTTTTTCCTTTTTTTTAATTTTTTTATTTTTTAACATCTTTATTTATTTTTGAGAGCGAGTGGGCGTGTGCGCCTGTGGGGGAGGGGCAGAGAGAGAGAGGGAGACACAGAATCCGAAGCAGGTTCCGGGCTCTGAGCTGTCAGCACAGATCCCAGTGTGGGGCTTGAACCCATGAATCTCGCAATCATGACCTGAGCTGGAGTCGGATGCTTAACTGACTGAGCCACTCAAGCCACCCCCAGGCTCACTTTTTCTGAGAGCCTGGGTTCATCAGCCTTGGGGCTGGGGCTGGGTGCTGCCCAGGAGAGCACATCGTTGGAGGCTGACATCAGCAGGCAGCTCGAGGCAGTCTGGACAAAGTGTGACCGTCTTCAGGTTTGCAGGAAGAAAAGTCGTTAGCTGGATAAAGACTGAGGGAAGGAATGAGCCCAGGGCTTTGGTTTTCCAGGTCAAAAGAGCAGAGGGGCACGTTCAAAGGTCCTGCGCACAGCAGGAGCTCAGCACCCCTGAGGCAACGAAAGAGGCTGGGGGGGGGGGGGTACCATAGGACCACGTGCCAGGGATGGGGGTCCTGTCATGAGCAGTGCAGCAAGGCCCAGAGTGATGTGACAGGACTGACCGCACTCTTATAGGTCAAGTCACTCTGGACCCAGAGAGGACAGTGGTTGGAGCGGGCTGCTGAACGGGACGGGGCAGGCAGGAGGTGTGGGCCGCACCCAGACCAGAGCGTGATGCCGTTAGAGCCCTGTGGCCCCGGGTGCCCCGTCTCAGACACCCCAGCTGGTCACTTCCTGCCTGATGGCCCCCTTGTGCCCCAGCACCAGGAGCAGCACTCGGAGGGCCGTAGCGCCCCCTCCAGCGAGCCGCACCTCATCTTCGTGTACGAGGACAGGCAGATCCTCGAGGACGCCGCCGCCCTCATCAGCTACTACGTGAAGCGGCAGCCGGCCATCCAGAAGGAGGACCAGGGCACCATCCACCAGCTGGTGCACCAGTTCGTGCCCAGCCTCTTCTTCTCCCAGCAGCTGGACCTGGGGGCGTCCGAGGACTCCGCCGACGAGGGCCGGGGCAGCCCCCAGGGGCAGGGCACGGAGCCCGGTGACCGGAAGAAGCCGGCGCCCGGGCCGCAGAGCGGTCCCCCGGAGGAGAAGGGGGCCGCGGGCGAGGCGCCCGCCACCGAGCAGGCGCCCCAGCGGCACAAGCCTCCGGACGACGTGTACAGCCTCTTCTTCGCCAACAACAACTGGTACTTCTTCCTGCGCCTGCACCAGACCCTGTGCTCCCGGCTGCTCAAGATCTACCGCCAGGCGCAGAAGCAGCTGCTGGAGTATCGGACGGAGAAGGAGAGGGAGAAGGCGCTGTGTGAGGGCCGCCGGGAGAAGGGCAACGACCCCGCCATGGAGCTGCGGCTGAAGCAGCCAAGTAAGCTGCGGGGCCCCTGGGGTGGCATGCGGGTGCTGGCGGCCACCGGCCAGGCCGGGGGCGGGGCGGGGCGCCAGGCGGCCAGTCGGACGCATCCCGGCACCTTGGGCCGGTGTGAGGGAGCCGGTGGCCGGAGGCGAGGGCCCCACGCATGTCTGGCCCCCGGTGACCGCGGCCCCCGCGCCCTCAGGCGAGGTGGAGCTGGAGGAGTACTACCCCGCCTTCCTGGACATGGTGCGGAGCCTGCTGGAGGGCAGCATCGACCCCACGCAGTACGAGGACACTCTGCGCGAGATGTTCACCATCCACGCCTACGTGGGCTTCACCATGGACAAGCTGGTGCAGAGCATCGCCAGGCAGGTGAGCGGGCGCGGGCAGGCGGCGACAGGGACGGTGCGGCCCCTCCTGGAGAGTCTGCACGGTCAGCCCCAAGGCAGCAGCACCTCTCCTTTGTAGCTTCAGCGGAGTGGAATTCACGGAACACAAAATGCAGTTCAGTGGCATTCAGTGCGCTCACCGTGTCGTGCGGCCACCGCGTGCCCCTCCCCCGGTCCCTGCGACCGCCAGTCTGCCTTCTGTCCCTGCGGATCTGCCTGTTCTGGGCGTTTCGCGTAAATGGAATCCCACGCTGTGGCCTTTTGTGTCTGGCTTCTCTCAAACTCCGTATGGTGTTTTCCAGGTTCAGCCACGTTGTGATGTGTGTCATTGCTTCGCTCCCCCGTGTGGCTGCCTCCCGTCGTGTGGATGGACCATACTCGTCCGTCCACGCATCTGGGGGTGGCCACTTTGCTCGTTGCCACCTTTTGGCGATTGTGAACAGTGCTGTGAACACGGGTGTACAAGGATTCGTTTGACTCCTTGGTGACAGATCTTTTTTGTTTGTTTGTTTATTTTTGAGAGAGAGACAGAGCGTGAGGGGGGAGGGACAGAGAGAGAGGGAGACAGAATCCGAAGCAGTCTCCGGGCTCCGAGCTGTCAGCGCAGAGCCCGACATGGGGCTTGAACTCACGGACCGTGAGATCATGACCTGAGCTGAAGTTGGACACTCAACCAACTGAGCCCCCTGGGCGCCCGACAGACCCTTCTTAAAGGTAATTTGGCAACACGTAAAGAACCATAGGCCAGGGACACCGGCGGGGGCGGAGGCAGCCAGTTAAGTGTCCCACCCTTGGTATCGGCTCAGGTCATGATCTCATGGTTTGTGGGTTTGAACCTGCCTGGGATTCTCTCTCTCTCCCTCTCTCTGCCCCTCTCCTGCTCACTCTTCCTCTCTCTCAAAATAAATAAACTCTAAAAAAATCAGTTAATTTAAAAAAAGAATTGTAGCCCACTTCTGGAGGGAGAATATCAGGGACGTGTATTAGCATCGCTTATAAGAGCAAAAGTCACCCAGAGCTGAGTGTCACCAAGAGAGAACAGTCATGCTACTAATATACACAGCAATACCCCAGATGAGTCAGATGTGGTCTTGGGACGCTAGTCCTGCTCAGTTACACCAGAACAGTTGTCGTTCATCCTGACTTTGTTTCCTATTTATCGAGTAAGGCTGTTTGCTGTAAAGCCGCAGAGAAGCGGAGGAAAGTAGCGTCCCAGCTCTCCTGCCCAGATACAGTTGCTAGAAACGGCATTTCTTTTCCCGCCAAAGTAGAACACACACAGAAGCGTGCCCAGATCCCACGCGTGCGGCTCAGTGGGTGGTCACGAACAGCCCCAGCACTGCCTCCTTTCAGCGCCCCCCACCTGCAGGCACCCACGCCCCTGGTTTTGAGCTTTGTGTCTGTGTGCATCTGGCCACACCCCGCCAATGTGATTCTGTGAGATTCCTCGGCCGAGATGCCTGAGCTCCCTTCCGCCTCTGCCTGGGAAGGACGGTGGGAATGAGCCCCTGTTTAGACCCTTGAAGTTGCCATCCGTTCATTTCCACCACTCCCCCCGGCCTGGGGTGGGGCACAGGCAGGCTTCCCGGGGTGCACTGAGCCCTTCCTGGGGCTCAGGATCGGTGGCCTCTCCACCCTCACGGGCCAAACGGTGGTGACTGTTGTGGCTTATGTTAATTTCCCTGAAGGTCCGTGGGGTGGGGCCTTTGCGTCCCTCTGTGGCCGTGCAGACGTCCTGGCTTGAGGGCCCTGTCTGTGCCGTTTGGCCCTTCCCCATGGAGCCCACCTTTCCCCCACTGATGAGCGGGGGGCTTTGCGTCTTCTAGGTGGCTGCTGGGACGCATCACCACAGACACCCGTGCTCTGAGACCCTAACTAACCCTTTTGGTTTTGGCCACCTCCCCGTTTCCCTCTGTGTGCCGGGCTGGGTCTTTGTCCTTTCCTGGCTCGCTCTCTCTGGTCGTGACCTCTGTAGACGCGTGTAGAGGAAGCAAGCACCCAGGGCCCCGTGCACAGCTCCGGGCAACAGGGATGCCAGGGATGTTACAGGGCTGGGTGCGCGTCCCCCGGCTGAGTGTCCCGCCTGCCCCCGGCGGGCCACAGCTCTGGGGACAGTAGCCTTGACTTTAGCACCTAGAGGTTGGACCAAACCAGATACTCTGATTAATGTTTGTTTGTTTAATTATCCTTTCCACAAACGTCTCCTGTGGAACTCCTCTCCATTTTCGTTACCAGCAGCCAACGTTCACTGGGAACTTGTCACGTGACAGGCATCGTGTGAGACTTCCGTGCGTCCACACGGTGTCTTTATTCAACAAAGCAGCATGTGGGGAAGACTCCCAAACCCCGAGCCTGTAGCAGCCTGTCCGGACCGCAGCTGGTGCCCTGAGGCCCCGGCTCACCTGCGCGGTCCGACCTGCCGCCCGGCCGCGTCCCTTACCCACCTTCTCCTAAACCTCAAGGTTTCAAGTGTGTTTATAGCGGTTGAAAGAACTAATTGTGTTTATAGCAGAACGCTCAGGGAGACGTGACTTGCCACTGTGGCACCTTTAATGACCGTCCCCACTCTGGCACCTTTTCTTCTGTGTTTTTTTTCTGTGTGTTTCTTGTGCCCCGGCAGGGCTCGTGGGTCTGGGCCGGGCTGCCCCTGGCCTTCACGCCCAACCTCGTGCGCTTTGCCGGCGTCCTCTCCGGGTGAGGCGGGGGCTGGGGTTCCAGCCGCACCCCTCCCCGCTCCTGGGGGCACGTGCGCCGGGCACCCACTGGCTCTCCCTCCCTGCCAGCTGCACCACCTCGTGAGTGACGACGTCTGTCTGAAGGTGGTGGAGCTCTACCTGAACGAGAAGAAGCGGGGCGCCGCGGGGGGGAACCTGTCTTCCCGCTGTGTCCGTGCCTCCAGGGAGACCAGCTACCAGTGGAAGGCCGAACGGTGCATGGCTGACGAGAACTGCTTCAAGGTGAGGGGCTCAGGCGAGGCTGGGGCCGCGAGGAGGGCACCCGCAGCGGGGGAGGACGGGCCGCGTCGCTGCGGCCCGAGAGCCGGGCTGGGCCTGGGCCCTCACTCGGCCGCCCGCCTGCCTGATCCCACACGCTTCTCCTGTATCGGCCCCTGGAGGCTGGGGAAGGCCGTCACTGATGACCTCGCAGGCCTCGTTCTGGGGTCTTCCGTGGCGTCGGGCTATTCACCCTCCTTCTTCCCCAGGTCATGTTCCTGCAGCGCACAGGGCAGGTGGTCATGACCATCGAGCTTCTGGACACCGAGGAGGCCCAGACGGAGGACCCCGTGGAGGTCCAGGTAAGAGCCGTGGCCCCGTGCTCTGCGCCTTGTACACGCCGCGCCCCCACCCCCACCCCCCACGAGCCCTGTGCACACGCTGGCCGAGCACAGGCTGCGGAAGGCCCACCCGGAGAAGCCCCACCATGCGGCCTGGACGCTGTCCTTGGAAGCCTCGGAGGGGAAGGTGACTGCACACGTGCCATCAGGAGCCAGTCCTCCCCCGAAACCCTGCTCCTGACTCTTCCACCTGCTGCAAATACCGTGGCATTTACCCCTTGGGCCCGCGGCCCACATGCTTGCTCAGACCCCGTGGCGTGTGACCCTTCACTCCCAAGCACGAGGGTCGGAGAGCTGGATCCCGGTCCCCGACCCCAGGAGAGATCCCCGGGCCCACACTCTGAGTGCACGTGGTGCCTCCTTCACCAGCACCACGGCCGGCGGTGGGGGGGGAAGCATCCTCACAGCACCCCGCCCTGCACGCTTCAGGCCTCCCGCAGGGTGGGGGCTGCACACCCGGCCCCTTCCGGAAGTTGCCTCCAGAAAGCCTGAGTCCGGAGGAGCCTCTGGCTCTCACAGGGTGGGAGCAGATAAAGGGTCACTGGGACACTGCAGGCCGTGCCCACCCCCGACCTGTGGCCCCTGCTCACCCCCTTGCCCTGCTGCTCGTGTCTTGATGTCGTTCCTGCTCCCCAGACCCCCCTGTCCTCTGCGTGAGGGCCCCGTTACCCATGTGAGCTTGCCACGTGACGGATACAGCAGGGATGTTACCCGGCAGGGATTTACCACGTAAGCACGAGATGCCACGAGCGTCTAACTCCTGGCTCTACACGAGTGCTTTATCCACGGCTGCCGTCTGGCGCTTTCCGTCACGCGTCAGGCTCCCCGGGAGCTGCCATCCTCCTAAAGCTTTGCGGGGAGAACGAAGTCCCTGAGCGCCCCTGAGCTCCGGGTGTCGGTGACACAGGTCTGTGCCTCCGGTGACACGGGCCCGCCTCCCTCTCCCCGCAGCACCTGGCTCGGTACGTGGAGCAGTACGTGGGGACCGAGGGGGCGTCCAGCTCGCCCACCGAGGGCTTCCTCCTGAAGCCCGTGTTCCTGCAGAGGTGAGAGGCCCTCCGGACACGGTTCCCTCCCGCCGCCGTCGGCACCAGGGCCCGACCGGCTTTTACTTTTCACCGCACGGAAGGGTTCGGGGGGCGGGGGGCGGGGGTGGCTTTCGTCGCTTCAGTTTGCCTCCGACTCCGGGGAGGTCGGCGTCTCCCGATGCCTGCGGGTCGTGAGGGGCTCCCAGCCTGCGCGTCCTCCTCTCGCCTCCAGGAACCTCAAGAAGTTCCGCAGGTGGCAGTGTGAGCAGGTGCGCGCCCTGCGCGGCGAGGCCAAGACCTCCTGGAAGCGGCTGGTCGGGGTGGAGAGCGCCTGCAACGTGGACTGCCGCTTCAAGCTCAGCACCCACAAGATGATGTTCATCGTCAACTCCGAGGACTACATGTACCGCCGCGGGACGCTCTGCCGGGCCAAGCAGGTGCCCCCTCCGCCCCCGCCCACGGCCGGGGAACCTGGGGCGCGGCCCGTGGCCGTCCGGGGGGTGCCGGGGCCCCCGAGACCCGGCC
The DNA here is from genome assembly GCF_018350155.1 of Leopardus geoffroyi. NCBI lineage: Eukaryota > Metazoa > Chordata > Mammalia > Carnivora > Felidae > Leopardus > Leopardus geoffroyi. The sequence goes on from NC_059331.1 coordinate 12,591,359, forward strand.
CGCGGCTGACCGCCCTCCCCGCCCCCTCGCGCAGGTGCAGCCCCTGGTTCTGCTGCGGCACCACCGGCACTTCGAGGAGTGGCACGGCCGCTGGCTGGAGGACAACGTGACGGTGGAGGCGGCCGGCCTGGTGCAGGACTGGCTGATGGGCGAGGAGGACGAGGACATGGTGCCCTGCAAGACGCTGTGTGAGACGGCGCACGTGCACGGCCTGCCCGTGACCCGCTACCGAGTGCAGTACAGCCGCCGCCCCGCCTCCCCCTGACTCGCTGCGTGGGCGGCCGTGACCCGCGGCTTGGCGCGGCCACTCCCTCGGCCCGGGTGTCCCTCGGGGGCACTCTGATGAACGACCTGAGGGGGCCGAGCGTCCCTCAGCCTTGCTGCTACAGGCCACGAGCTCCGGAGAAGGGCGGGGTTGTGCTAGCTCGTGGCCCCGAGCTGCCGTCCCTCTGGCTCCCCTGCTTCCTTTGGGCCCGTTCTGTGCCAAACCCGAACCCTTCCTGCACCCGAACTCTGGGGGCTCAGTCCCTGCTGGAAGGGAGAAGATCGACACGCCGGCCAGGGAGCAAGCGATTGCGCTGATGCACCTGCTGGGCCGCCTTCCATCACACGTGCCAAATCCCCAGGCGGGGGGGCACCTCCGGTCCTTTGTCCCTACGGTGTCTGGGAGAGTCAGCGATGAACCATGCCGGGCGTGTTGGCGGGGGGAGGGAGTCAGCGTTCAGGAGACCCCAGCATCGAAGGAGTTGGGCCTGGGCGGACCTGCTTGAAAAGCATGTCCTTCCTGAATGGTTCTGAGAACTTCTGGAAACTCCCTAAGCTGGGCCATGCCTGCATCTGATAGTTTGGGCACGGGCTCAGCCCGGCTGAGGCTTTGGGTCCTTGGTCACTCTGAGACCAGGAAGAGCCCTTTCAGCCAAACCGTTGAGATCCTGCTTTGACGTCAAGATGCGGAGTGGGCAGGCGGCACCAGAACTGTCTGGAAGAATGCACTCTGGAAAAAATGAGACTCCAAACCCTGTGTTGTCCTGGTGGCCACACTGCGGGCTCTTGAGGGGAGGGGCTCAGCCTGCAACTCCCGCCAGGCTCACGTGGCCCCACACCTGGGGTGCGGTCCTGTACCTAGGGTGGCCCTTCTAGAAATATATATATGCACACACGTATTTATTCATAAGCTCTCTTAGTGGTTGTAACTTCTGCAGTCAGCCGCGTCCCACCGTTTCTTGGGCAGTAGAGCCCTCCTCGTGGAATTCTGCAGTTGTGCCCTTAACGCTGCCGCCCTACCTGCGGCCACCTCCGGGAGAGGGTGTGGGCGCGAGGGGCTGAGGCAGCCGTCCTGCAGAGGCGTCCAACGCCTTCTGTGCCGCGAATGCCGAGCGGTTCGGGCTGGGGACCAGCTCTTTAAGATCCTTGCACCGTGAGGAGCCCTGGCCGGGCTCCCGGCACCATCAGAGTGAGATCAACCAACGGGGGCCCGGAACTGTCTCCTTGCGGCCTCGTTTCTGCCCGGCGGCAGCCCTCACCCCCTAAAACTGCGCTGTGCCAAATCCGCCGTTCTGGGAAGTGGAGATGTGTTTCTAGAAGTTTCTAGAAGTTACCTGTGGAACTCAAGGTTTGCAAAGCCTTTGACTCGGGGCCTGGGCGAGTCCAAGGCCGGTGTGTCTGCCCAGGGTCTCCCAGCCCGTGTTTGCTCGAGTGTGCCAGGCACTTTGTCCACATCCTTGTTTTTTGTAAGAAGGGAACTTTCGGAATTCCTGAACCAGACCCTCTCGGCAGCCATCCTCCCCGGGAGCCCGCGGCCCCTTCCGTGCCTCCGCGTGGGCCTGGGGTGCGGGCCAGACCCCACCGAGCCCCACCCTGCATGCTTCTAGGGAGCGTCTCTTCTGTTTTTGAAGAATTTCTCTTCTGGGGCTTGTACTTCCTTTGCAGCTGTTTTGAATGTAGTTTTCCTTTTCTATTTATTTGCACATTAAAGTTAAATATTAAATATTGACCTAAATCTGTGAGACGCCCTCAGTCATTTCTTGTCAGCGAAGCCACAGGGGGCGTCTGCACCTGCGCTCCAGTGGTTCCCAAACACCAAGTGCGGAACCCTCCCCGACACCGCCTCCGCAGGAAGGTCCTGATCCCCGCCCCGAGGGTGTCTCCCCACCCTGAGTTTTCTGGAACGTTCGTTCCCAACTCAGTTTTCGTAGTCAGTAGAAAGGAGAGGTGTTGCCTTCAGCGTGGTGCGGGGGAAACCTAATTTAAAGACAGTGGTGTTCGCGCTGAGTTTCCTCCACCCGCCCAGCAAGCCAGCGAGGGGTGTTTCCCCTCCCCTCCCCCTCAGTGCCCACCGCCAGGCCTCACCTCTCAGTTCCGAGCTAAGTCCGCGCTGCCCACCTGACCAGTCCTCTCCCAGGTAGTGTCCCCAGCCTCCCCGAGTGGCCGTTGGTACCTTCCAGGGGCCCCCTCTGCCCATGGGTACCCCCCACACACATCACCCCTGGTGCTGCACGACTCCCCCTCCAGAGAGCCAGGGCTCCCGGGGAGTTGGGTGAGCGAGGCTTGTTACTGTCCCAGATTCCTCCTGCCTCGAGCCCAGGATCCAGGGCCCTCTGTGCCCACAGACCGGCCATCCGGTCAGAAGCTCTGGGAGGGGTGTCCTGACGGGGGGGGGGGCGGTAGGTCCTGGGGTGCAAGCCGTGGCAGCTTCCGGGCCGGGCACCCGGCCCCAGGAGTGGGAGGGGCCTCTGGCTGTGATCAGGCTCCCAAAGGAGAAACAAGAGAGGGTCTTCTGCTGGCCCCGTTGGGAAGGGGGCACGACCCGTGCTGATGTGGACAGACCTGACCCTGTGGACACCTACCTAGCCTGCAGCCTGGTGGGGCCCTGGACAGGGAACCAGCCCACCGTGCCCGGACTCCTCACCCACGGAAGGACCTGTTATTCCAAGCCACTGTGTCCACAGCAGCTGGTTATGCCACAGTAAGGAACAGCCAGCCCTGTGTCCTAACCACCCTGCACCCTCTCCCTAAATCCTTCACGTCTAGGGAGTGCTCGTAGGCTGCCATCCCTTCCTCAGCGTCGTGGAGGGAGCAGTGGTGGAAGGAAGCAGGCGTGTGATGCTTGGGGGGGGGTGGGCGGGGGTCCAGTGGGGCCTCGTGAACATTTCTTCTCTTATTCTGTCATTAATGAGGTGTTTGTCTCACTGGCTATTTTGCAAGGTCTAAGCAGCACTCTACCCCTGACGTCCCGGCCGAGAAGGAGGCCGATTGTTCTGAAAAGCAAGTTGCTTTTCAGGTGGCCACCCACCTGCCTCCAAAGCACAACATAAAGAAATCACAATCTTACGAAGATGGTCCCCCGAGAAGCGTTGTATTGGGGGGACCCGAGGCATCTCTTAACTGGTCAGGAGATGCACTGACCTCCAGCTTCCACTAGAGACCGTGAGCCCGGCCAGGACAGGCTCTGGGGGCTCCTGGGGGTCCAGGAAGGGCTGGAGGCTGAAGAAATCCAGGACCAGCTGCTGACTCGGATCTGACTGCTTTTTTCCCCCCACCATTTTAAATCAGTTTTTCATTGTATTAAAATACGACAAAGGTTAGCCATGGTACGTGTCCAGCTGAGGGGCTTTGGGCCACCAGCCCCACCACCCATCTCCAGGACCCTTCGTCTTCCAAAATGGAACTCTGTCCCCATTAACCACTGGCTCCCCGTCCTCCTCCCCCAGCCCCTGGCACCCACCCTCCTACTTCCTGTCTCTATGAATCTGACCACTCGAGGGACCTCCTATCAGTGGGATCACGCAGTATTTATGCTTTCGTGCCTGGCTTATCTCACTCGGCATGAGTGACAGTGTCCTCGAGGTCCACCCCCATGGTAGCATAGCTTGGGTCAGATTTTCCTTCCTTTTTCAAGCTGCTGTTCCGCCTTTTTAAAAATGTTTTTCCCCTGTCAGCGCTGAGCCCGCTTCAGATCCTCTGTCCGCCCCCCCCCCCCCGCTTTCTCTGCCCCTCCCCCACTCGTGCACACTCTCAAAAATGAACATTGTTCAAAAATGTTTTTATGGAAAGGGACAGAGGGTAAAGAAGATTCCACCAGTACAAAAAAAGCACAAGGGGGAAAGTCGGCACCCAAATCCTTCTCCCCAAAGGCAGCTGCCCCCAGCCCCGCCCCCCAACCCCACCCAGGAAGTGCCTCGCCGTGGCAGGTGGTCCTGCAGCTTCTGTGTCGGGGGGGGGGGGGGGTGGGGGGATCTGCCCCCTTCTGCTGGCACCGGGTTTTTCCCGTGATGGGCCTCCCCGCCTCCGTGCTGCTGGGAATACCCCATAAGGCCACTCACTTCCTGCACATGTGTGCCTGCCTTCAATGTCCAGACATAGTCAAACCTCCCCCCTTGGGGGCTCAGCCCTGCCCCAGAGTCGCCCAGCTGCCAGCCCCCAGCCTCCCCCCATACGGGCTCGCTGCTCTGCTCCTGCAGGGCCACTGGGGGTCCTCGTCCGGGTTTCCCTGCGCCCTGAGAGTGACACGGGTCATGAGTTGCCAAGAGACGTAGGCATGGGGCTGAATTTGTCACTGGTACCGGTGGGAAAAGCTTGGAAATGGAAGAGACTCCTGGCTGAGACCCTGTCCCAGGGGGAACTCTCCAGGCCTCGGTCCCCCGCCCCCCACCCCGGGCTGAGGGCAGGGACCTCAGCATCTCACCCTCAGCTGCACTGACTCTGTCCAGGACTGCTCAGTCACTTCCTGGTTGGTCCCTGCGACCTCAAGTGTGTGGCTAGATTAAGGCTCGCCACACCAGAACACGGCCACATCGCACGCACTCCTTCTCCCGCTCCTAGTTCGTTTCGTCTCCCTTGACCCCCACCGCCCCTCAAGGTCCCCCTGCTCTCAGACTGCACCCCCCTGCCGCCACCGTGGCCCGACCCTGACCACACAGGTCAAGAACCCCCAGCGCGGAGCTCCCCAGGGCACGATGGTCGAGGCCTCTCCCTAGAGGGACATCTGGGGGGGGGGGGTTGTGTGTTGAAGAGAGGACTACCCTCCCCTCTGAGCCCCTCTGAGTGCCTTCATCTGCACAGTGGGCCCCCATCTCAGTGCAGGGACGTGGAGGGGCCAGAGCGGGATGGGGGTGGCTGGGGGGGCCCTGTCTCCTGGGCTGGCCCGGCCACCACTCCCAGGCTCAGATATGGCCACGAGCATCCTCAGGGGCCCCGGGCTGAAGGTGGAGCCAGGACGGGAGCAGAAGGGGCTTCGAGAGCCAGGGATGGGCACCTCCCAGAAGCAGGCACCCCAGGGTAGCACGTGGTCAGCATCGTGGGCCCAGGCTGAGGACCAAGACCCCCTCAGACACCCTCAGCAGACCCCAGACTCACAGAGTGCCTTCCCCTCTCCGCACCTCACTTGGTGCCTGCCCGCCCAGGGGACAGTGCAGGGGTGTGAGTGAGGCAGCAAACAAGCAGGGCAGCCCCCACCGAGGACCTGGGGTGCTTGGAGGAGAGGAGAATCACTCACCTGCTCCGACCTCTGAGCTGGGGAGGCAGGGCTCTGGGCCAGCCAGCCACAGACAGGAGGTGAGGGGTGGGGGGTGGGGGGGGGCTTCGGGAAGGGCCAAGAGCCCTCAACTGGGGATGCGACCCAGAGGGCCGTTGTGGGAATGGTGGCTGCAGACGTGACTAGATGGCGGGAAGCGGCCACTTGGCCCACAGAGGCTTTCGGGGCCCAACGGGTGCTGAGGGGGCGGGGACTGCAGCCAGGAGCCTCCTCCCCCGTCCCGCCGGCCCAGCACCTGGACCCCATGAGGCACCTGTGTGTCACTGAGTGACCCCAGCCACCGGGACTCCTCGGGCCACACCGGGAGCCTGCCATGGGCTTGTGGGGGCAGGGGCTGGTTTATCTCACCAGGCCCTGTCCACTCCTCCACTGGCACTCAGGAAGCTGGGGGTGGGGGTCCAGCCGGGCAGGAAGCCCGAGCTCAGCCGGCCGCAGCCCAGAGCAGCCGGTGTCGTCTCGGAGCATGTGCCTACTTCTGCTGCTGTGGCCCCTGGTGCTGGGGTTCAGCCTGGAAAATGGCACTCAGACCCACCTCACTTACGACGAGTTGGGGAGCACGGAGGGAGGTGATGGTGAGTGACCGTGGGCCCCGTCTTGGGACCGGGGGCAGGCCTAGAGTCGATGAGGGGGAAATAGGTGGCGGGGGGATGGAGAGGGGCCTCCAGCCCAGCCCTGGGCCCACACGGGGCCGGGGCCGTCTGTGTCCAGCTCTGACCCACCGAGCTGGGGGCTCCTGAGAGCCGGGGCCTGGACTCCGGCCCCCTCGGGAGCCGCACCACCGGCCGGGCGGTGGGGAGTGGGGGTGGCGGTTAGACTCAACGCCTCTCATCCCCTTCCCCCCCCAGCCGACACACCGGGGCTCCCGACCGGGCCCCGGGAGGGGACCCCTCTCCCGCCCAAACTGCGCAGCTTCCCCGGCCGGCCCTGGGCCAACAGCAGCGACAAGGTGGAGGTCTCGGCCGGCTCTCAGGCGCTGCTGCTGGGCTGGGTGCCCACGAGGCTGGTGCCCGCGCTCTACGGGCTGACTCTGCTGGTCGGGCTCCCCGCCAACGGCCTGGCGTTGTGGGTGCTGGCCACACGGGTGCCGCGGCTGCCCTCCACCGTGCTGCTGATGAACCTGGCGGTCGCCGACCTCCTGCTGGCCTTCACGCTGCCCCTGCGCGTCGCCTACCACCTGCGGGACCAGCACTGGCCCTTCGGCGAGGCCGCCTGCCGCCTGAGCACGGCCGGGCTGTACGGCCACATGTACGGCTCCGTGCTCCTGCTGGCCGCCATCAGCCTGGACCGCTACCTTGGCGTGGTGCACCCGCTCCGGGCCCTCACCCTGCGGGGCTGGCGCCTGGCCACCGGGCTCTGCGCCGTGGCCTGGCTGGCGGCCTTCGCCATGGCGCTGCCCCTGGCGCTGCAGCAGCAGACCTTCCGCCTGCCGCACTCGGACCGCGTGCTGTGCCACGACGTGCTGCCCGTGGGCGCTCAGGCCTCCTACTGGCGGCCCGTCTTCATCTGCCTGGCCGTGCTCGGCTGCTTCCTGCCTGTGCTGGCCATGCTGCTGAGCTACGGGGCCACGCTGTGCACGCTGGCGGCCGGCGGCCGGCGCTACAGGCCCGCGCGGAGGCTGACGGCGCTGGTGCTGGCCTCGGCCGTGGCCTTCTTCGTGCCCAGCAACGCGCTGCTGCTGTTGCACTACTCGGACCCCGGCCCGGACGCCTGGGGGAACCTGTATGCCGCCTACGTGCCCAGCCTGGCGCTCAGCACCCTCAACAGCTGCGTGGACCCCTTCGTCTACTACTACGTGTCTGCCGAGTTCAGGGACAAGGTGCGGGAGGGGCTGCTCTGCTGGGCTCCAGGCGCCTCGACGGCCTCCAGGGAGGGGGGCACCCCGGGCACTGGCACCCGGTCCACCTCGCTCGTGTGATGGCCCCTTGGAAGGTGGGTCAGATGGAGGGGGGGGGGGGCGGCACGGGGTCGAACCGGGGCCCCTCCCGGTTCACATGCACCGGGAACCTCTGAAGGTGAGCTTGTTTGGAAATAGTCATCTGGTGGGCCTGGTGTCCTTGCAAGAAGGGGACGGGGTGGGGGGGGTGCCTGGGTGGCTCGGTCGGCTGAGCGGCCGACTCGATTTTGGCTCAGGTCATGATCCCCGGGTCACGGGATGGAGCCCTGCGTCAGGCTCTACGCTGAGTGTGTCACCTGCTCAAGATCCTCTCTTTCTCTCTCTCTCCCTCTGCCCTTCTCCCCCACTCGTACTTGCTCTCTCTCAAATAAATCAAAATAAAAAATGAAAATAAATAGAAGAGGGAAAAGATACACACAGGGAAGAAGGCCATACAACCACGAGGACAGACACTGGGGGGACGTAGCCACAGCCAAGGAGCCCCACGACCGACAGAGGCCACAGAGGCCGGGACAACAGCCTGAGTCACTCTCCCGTGGAGCCCCCAAAAGAAGCCAACCCTGGCCATGCCCGCCATCTCAAACTTCTGGCCTCCGGAACCGTCAGAGAATAAAGTTCTACCGTTTTAAGTCACCTGTTTTGTGGTATTTGGCTACAGCAACCCCAGGAAACGAATACAGGGGTTTAATGAATATTCCCAGGCCCAGCCAGCCCCCCCCCCCCACCTTGTCCAAGGTGGGGCCGAGGAGGCAAGGCCAATGCTGTCCTGCACCTGCTGCGGGACCCCCCCCCCCACCCCCCGCCAGGAGGCTGGTGGGCCATCCTCCTTCCTAAAAGCCCCGGGTCGAGCTCTGGCACGGGCTCCAGGATTTGGGGCTGGGGTCTCCTGAATAATCACCATGGAGGCCCCCACTCCACTCCTCAGGATCCACAGGACTCAAGTCTCCTACTGTCGCTGCCAGATGGCGCCCCTTCCCTTTACCCCAAGGTACCCCTTCTTGGTGCTAATGTGCCCCACGACTCCAGGATCAGATGCGCAGGTGACTGGAAGGTGGATAGTGTGGGCCTGGGAGGTGAGGGCTGTAGCCCTGCGACCCCCCACCCCCACCCCCAGCTGTTTGCCCCGGGCCTAAGCCGTTCTGAACAGACTTAGAGGAGGGCACCACATGGGGAAGGACGGCCATTGCCTCCCAGAGAGCACCACGGGGCACTGCGTCTGGGGGTAAGCAAGCTCCCCAAGGCAGAGGGAAGTGGAGGCCAAACCGGGGCTCCCCACCGGGGCCCATATTGTCTCTGGTCTGGGGAAGAATGAGCCAGCGGGCAGGCAGCCCCAGGACACATTCACGTGCACAGGACCTGGGGAAGTGTAAGATTAGTGAAGCACATCCACGTCAATAGCCTGGTTGATGACGTAGGAGTTTTCCAATATGTTGCCGCTGCGGAAGGGTACCTGGGACCTCTCTACACTGGTAGAATGTCTTAGAAATGCACAGGAATCTACCATTAGGTTGGGGGGCAGGCGTCTGAAACGTTCCTCGCCCATCCTGCTCTGAAAGGCTGGGCCCGTCGACTAGGGAACTAGGGAGCTGGAGCTCCAGTCCTCAGTGCTGCCCCCCGGTGGCCAAAGCCTGTGACTCTGGAAATGAGCTTTTATTACACCAGCTGCCTCCACCGGGAAAGGGGCCCGGGGCCCAGGAACCGTCCCTTGTAGGCTGGGAGTGGGAGGAACGGGCAGGGGAAGTGGCCGGTGCTGCAAGACGGGGACCCACTGGCCAGGCAGCACCCTCAGGGTCTCTGTGCTGTCCCTGGGGGGGGTCAGAGATGAGCAGCGTGGGCTGAAATAAATACCACCACAAGGGGGTGGGGAGACAGTGCGCAGGAGGAAACAGAGACAAGGCGTCCCCTGCGGGTTACAAAGAGGAATCTGATGACAGCTGGGAGGGTCCCCCAGGGAAGGCAGGTCTGGTCGTGGAGCTGGGAGAGGGCAGTCCCCATGATCAGGAGTCCGGGCGTGGGGGGAGTAGGCGGTGGTGAGGCCCCGAGATGAGAAGTCGACCTAGCCCTGGAGGCAGGAAGCTGCAGGTGCCTGGGTCAGAGCCATTGGCTTGCCCTCAGGGGCTGGCAGGCCGTCAAGACAGAACATTCAGGGACCCCTGGGGTGAGACAGGGGGTGTGTGTGGGGACTGTAACAGTTATGGGACCATTTGGGGTCTAGGTCCAGGGGCTCAGCGGCCCAGGTGCCCCAAAGGGGGCCACAGCTTTGCGATTTCGGAGAAAGGCGGACTGTTTCACTTCGAAGTTGGTGATGAGGAGATGGGTGTTTTTTGTGTCCCTGATTTGGGCTAAATGTCATCGTGTCTCCTCCGACACAGGCCTTTGGCCACAGGTCCTTCCGAGGAGCGTCTCCTCTGGGGGAGCGTGAGCTGCTCTGGCCTGAGGAGGGGGGGGTGCCCAGCCCCAGGTGCAGCTGAGGAGGTGGGGGGGATCAAGGCCGACCCTCCGGTTGAGGGAGGGCTGGGGGGGGGGGAGGCCCGTCATCCATGGAGGCAGGTCTCTGTGTTCTGTTTATCAGGTTCATTCGGAGGCTGGGGTCACCTGGGGTGGGGTCCGCCAGCCCACCAGAGAGTCACGGGAGCTCTCCCATCAGTGGCCCCCTTCCAGCGACCGGACAGTGATAGCACGCAGCCAGATCAAGTCCTCCTGCTCAGAGCGTCAGGAAGAGAAGCCACTCTGACTGCGGAGAGAAAAAGACAAAGACACCGTGGGCTGCCAGGTCCCCTTGGCGGAACCTGCCTCCACGTCACGGCTCAGCCTGGCCGCTTCTGCCCACTGGGGCAGGTGCATCGTCCCTAGAGAGGGGTTGGGGGGCCCCTGGTCTGGCCCGGCCCCTCAGGACCCTGTCCACCCCCACCGGGTCACGGTGATGGGACAGGTTGTTCACTCCCGCTACACGCAGCAACGTGGGCGGATGGCAAGGGAACTCTGCTGAGTGAGAAAAGCCAACCTCAACAGGATTCCATTTACACAGCATCCCTGAAACGACAGACTACAGACAGGGGCCAGGTGGGCGTCACTATGAAAGGAAAGCTGCTCTGTATCGACTATGGGGGTGATGACACAAACCTATGTGCGGGGAAATAGCACAGGCTCAATTACCAAAGCGGTGACTTATGAACACAGGAGGTATGGACGTCAATCTCCTGGTATGACACTGTCTTCAGACTCATCTGCTGGATGTCACAGCAGGCGGGACTGGGTGAAGGGCACCTGAGAGGTCTCTGTGTTATCTCTGACAACCGAGTGGGAAACTAGGATTACCTCGAATTTAGAAGTTTAATAACTACCTCCCTTCCCCACCCCCCACCCCTGCCCGAACCAAAGAAAAACAAAAGCCAACCTCTGGGCGGGCACTGGAGACAGCTAGCAGATACAGGAGGGAGGGGTGGGCAATGCTTGGGAGAGTTTAAAGCCGGGCACAGGACAACTACAACATGAGGGGCGGGTGAGGATCACACATGGACAGAAATGGCTTCAAAGTTGCTACGTTTTTGGTGAAGCAGTCCGGAACTCTCACCAAGTAAACCGAAAAGTTTAAGGATGTATATTATAATCCCCGGAGCTACGAGTAAAAAGTAATGCTAGGGGCGCCTGGGAGGCTCAGTCGGTTGGGCGGCCGACTTCGGCTCAGGTCACGATCTCGCGGTCCGTGAGTTCGAGCCCCACGTCGGGCTCTGTGCTGATGGCTCACAGCCTGGAGCCTGCTTCCGATTCTGTGTCTCCCTCTCTGCCCCTCCCCCCTCACGGCTCTGTCCTCTCTCTGTCTCTCAAAAATAAACATTAAAAAAACAAACTTAAGGACGTATTATAATTCCCGAAGCTACGAGTAAAAAGTGATGCTGGGGTGCCTGGTTAAGCACCTCAGTCGGTTAAGCGTCTGAACCTGGATTTCGGCTCAGGTCATGATCTCACCGTTTGTGAGTTCGAGCTCTGCATCGGGCTCTGCACTGTGTCACCATGGAGCCTTTCTCCCCCTTCTCTCTGCCCCTACCCCACGTTCTCTCTCTCTCTCTCCCTCTCAAAAATAAACAAAAAAGATTAAAAAAAAAAGAATGCTAAAATAGGAAGAGTGGAATCCAAATGGAAGCCTCCAAAAATATTCAGTAAACCCAAAGGGAGGCACGTGGAGAACAAAACAGAACACGTATTGAAACAGCAGCCATAGGGGAGCCTGGGTGGCTCAGTCGGTTAAGCGTCCGACTTCAGCCAGGTCACGATCTCGCCGTCCGTGAGTTCGAGCCCCACGTCGGGCTCTGGGCTGATGGCTCAGAGTCTGGAGCCTGTTTCTGATTCTGTGTCTCCCTCTCTCTCTGCCCCTCCCCCGTTCATGCTCTGTCTCTCTCTGTCCCAAAAATAAATAAACGTTGAAAAAAAAAAAAAAATTTTGAAACAGCAGCCATAAAAGCCCAGCAGCCCTATCAACGATTGTATTAAATGCACTCGGACCAAGCCCCAGGGCCTGGTGTGGGATGACGCTCCCCACCCCCACCCCGAGCCTCCCAGCCTTTGGTGGGTGCCCAAGGACAAGCATTCCCACTGGGTTTGCTGAGTGGGATTGGAAACCAGCCTGTGCCACTGATGTATAGTGGAGAGACCCAGGGCTCAGGCAGACACAGCCTCAGGCCTGACGGTGCTCAGCAACCCCTGGGAGCTGGCACATAGCTGAGCCGATAAAATCAACCTGTGGCTTACACCTCTGGAGCCTGCTGTTAACTTAGAACCAAAAGATTCGCCTCCTCCAGGAAGTCTGCCCAGCGCCCCTTCCCAGCCTCACCCACTTCCTCCTCCCTTCCCTGGAGTGATGAAGATTGTCTGACCAAACTCTTTTTCAGCTGGGCCTCAACTTCTGGGCTTCTGTGTTCATGTCAGCACTGTCCAATTGTGGCAAGAACCCTGCTACATTAGCTTAAGCTGGAATCCTCCCCCACCCCCCATATCTGATCACTCTCGATATCTAATAGGCCTCTTCCTCCCCATCACCCCTGGGGCGCGGTCTGATACCCTGGCCTGCCTTTAGCGGAAATACTGTTAGGTGGGTCCCGCCAGAATCCCCCCTTCATCCCGATGTTTCCTGTTCGTAATTCTCCGTCCACTGCCCCCCATCCTGGTCCTCGGCTACAAATCCCCACTTGTTCTTGTAGAGCTGGGTCCGGTCTTCCTCTCCACTGCCAAGACCCCACTGCATCGTCCCGCTACCTATCTCATATTCAAGTTCTCTCCCTTGAATAAAGTCTTCCTTCCCATCTTTAACAAGCATTGTGAATAATTTCTTTCTTTAACAGAGAGTCCCAGTGGGCCTCATGGACAGGCCTGTCCTGGGGTCCAGTCCTTGGGAGGACTCAGCCTCACCAGGCTCATACAGGCTGTTCCCTGATGTGTGTTGGGTAGACTGTGGGGAGAGGGGTCAGGAGAGAACGGATCCCCCATTTCGTTCCTGGAAACCTGCAGGCGGACCCCTCGATGAGTCACTCTCCTTCCCGCTAGGTCCAGGGCAAGTGAGGGGAGGGAGTTGGGGGGGTCCAGCTCTCACCTGTCCTCCGCCTCCCCCTCCAAGTCTATCACTTCATGGCCATGAGCAGCTGCCACACGCCCAGCGTCCAGGGGGGCTGGGTCATAGTCGTAACTGTATGAAGCAGAGGCTGGTGTCTGCTGCTCTGAAAGGAAGGGGCACTCAGTCAGTAGGAAGGCACTGGAGGGGGGGGGGGGGTCTGGATGACAGCCCAGAGGGACCCTGCAGAGGAGAGATACGGGCCAGAAGGAGGTGGGAGGTCACAAGGGTGGGGGAAGAGGACACAGAGATCACAGATGGGTAGATGCAGAAAGGCGCAAGCTTCGGGTGGGAGTGAGGAGAGACTCAGCAAGATTGAGGAGACCCAGAAACCCAGATACACGGAACCAGAGGCGGGGGGTCGGGGAGGACACAACGCCTGAGGAACAGAGGGTGATGGTCTCGAGTCCAAAGATAGAGAGACAGAGACTGGAGGAGAGATGCAGGGACCACCGTTGTGGGGAAAGCTGTGGGGATCAGGGACAGAGAATCCAGGACTGAGATTCAGGAAGGAGTGGTGGGAGAAACGGAAGAAAAAGGAAGGAAGAGGAGAGAGTGATGCTAGAAGGGGGTGGGGAGAGTGGGGAGGTGGTGATGGGGAGGAGGAGGTGATGGAGAGGAGGAGGAGGTAATGAAAAAGATAGGGTGATGCACTATTTATATTCAGGGAGAGGTGGGGTCCCAGAGGCTGGATCCAGAGTGGGTCCTCACCGAGGACACAGTGGCCAGGGGGCGCGGGCTCCAATCTCGCGCGGCCTAGGCAGGCGGCCTCCTGCAGGTGGCAGGCGCTGGTGTAGACGATGCCATCAGAGCCGCAGACAGGGTCCCCGCGGGCGGTACAGTCGCGGGGGCAGCCACAGCGCGTAATCTTCGCCCCCTCCTCTGGGGCAGCCGCAGGACCCCGCTCGCCCGGGGACCAGCCTGGGGGCGAGGCGAAGTCGGCAGGGACTGGGGGACCCCAATCCCCACCTGGTCTGCGCTTCCCACCGGGCCTGGAGTGAGGGAAAAGTCCCCGGGGGCAGGGACTACCTTCCACCGGGTGGGGCCTGGGGCCCGACAGTTACTGGGAGTCCCTGAGCCCTGACTCGGTAGAATTTCATTCAAGTGTTTGCTTACTACTTACGAAAACAAAATTTTATCAACGAAAGCAATCTAAACCCATTTCAAGATGTTTGAAAAATAAAGAAAAAGGCCCTGAAGGACCCCTCCCAGCCCCGCCCAACACTTTGCTGCGGCCACTCTCTGAGTTCATGGCCAAGGCCCTGCAGTCGCTACGCCTCTACTTTGTGGAGGAAGAGGTACGGGTTCTGCTTTGGGCGCCCTCCCTCCCCGCTCGGCCCCGCCCCTTTCCGCTGACCGCCCACACTCCATTCGGGCCCCGCCCCTTCCCGCTTTCACCTGCACCCCGCTAGGCCCCGCCCCTTTCCGCTGCCAGCCCACACCCCGCTCGGCCCCGCCCCTTCCCGCCTTCACCTGCACCCCGCTCGGCCCCGCCCCTCCTCGCTGCCCACCGACCTTCTGCTCGGCCCCGCCCCCACAATGTTCACCCTTGACCTTGCCCTCTTCTCCTGCCTTTACCAAGCGGTCCCCCTCTGCCTGGAGACCCCCTTCCCCGCTCTGATCTGAGCTCCAAAAGGACGGTCGGGGTGGCAGTGACCCCGCGCACTCACCGGGGCCCTGAGCCGGGGCGCGCTCCACCTCGTTGCACGCGGGCCCTGCGCACAGCTCCTGGGCAAGTGGACTGCGCGCGCTGACATTGTAGAAGCGCGTGGCTTCAAAGGCTGCGGGACGCGGGAGGCAAAGAGTGACGAAATGATGGGTGACAAGGCGAGGAACTGAGCTGGGGGCGCGGGCGGGCGCGGGCCTACCAGGCTCGTAGTAGTCGTACACAGAGACAGGCAGCGCGGACGTCCTGCCCACTACATGTTCACGGAGCGCCCGGAACCGCACGCAGGTCAGGCACCGGCTGGGGATCTGCGGGGTTAGCGGACGGGCTCAGGCCTGGCTGGGGCCACTAGGCTCACGGATGAGCTAGGGCCCCTAGGCTCTGCTCTGCCTCAAAGCATGCGCCCAGAACTGGCCGATTTGGGGGGGGGGGTACCCAGGGGGGTGTGTGAAACACAGGAACCTGATTCCACTCAATTTTCTGGGTCCTTCCATCCTACCTGGAAAAACATCTCTGCCCGTCTTTCACTCTCCCCTCCCCTAGCCCCTGGCATCCGCTAATCTGCTTTTGGTCTCTATGGATTCACCTGTTCTGGACATTTCATGTGCATGAGATCATACACTACGAAGCCTTTTCGTGTCTGGCTTCTTCCATCCAGTATCTTTTCCAGGTTCATCCACGTGCACCCGCGCTTCATTCCTTTTTTTGCCTGAATACCGTTCCACATCCCTCCCAACTTTTCCCACCAACGTGAGCTGAGCTGGCCGGCGCACAAGGCCACCAGCTGTGCCAGCTCTGCCTGGATTTATTATTGCTCTCGTTTCTTTCTCATGATAGGAGATGGCTGCAGGAACCACACTGGGCCAGGACAGCTGTGCCCTCACTAATTGGGGTGCGGTCGGAGCCTCCACCCCTGCTCCGCCCCCACCCCACTGCCGGTACCTCATCGAAGTAGAAGAAGACTCTGCGTCCAGCCACCTCGTACCTCTTCAGCGTGAAATGCTTGTCAGAGAGCAGCTGGTGAGGAAGCCAGAGGTCAGGTCCACCCAGCCCCTGTCCCCAGTGCTTGCTTCCTCCCCGGTCTCCGCGGGGCCTACGCTGGTCAGTGGGAGGTGGGCCAGTTCCGGAAGGAAGCCGAGGCCCCAGAGGCTGGGGGCTGACCTATGGTTGTCCGGCAAGTCGCCATGGACCGGGCCCAGGGGATGGAGGTCAGTGTGACCCGTGCCCTGCCAGCCCCCCAGGAACCCAGGAGAAGGTACCCCGAGCTCCCGCCTTCCCTCCCCTTCCTGCAGCCTCCCTTGATCCAGCCCCAGCCCAAGGCAACCCGAGGTGCCCAGCTGGGCCCTGCCACCTGCTTTTACCTCATCTACAACATGTAACACCCTCCAGCCTGGGAATTCCGTGTTTGATCCATAAAACCAAGGCTTCTGTGCTGGCCCTTCTCCTTACCCTGCCTCTTCCCAGCCTCCCTGATCGCCCCCACCCCCTGCCTTTCCTTCTCCATCCTCCCTACACTGCAGGCCTCCTCCGGCCTCGGGCAAGACAGCACCCCCCTTTTTGTGCCTCCCTCGCACAAAAGGGGGCATGGGGCTCGTCTCTCTTGAGTTTGAGGGTAGTGGTAGTTCTCCGGAGAACGAGCGCGGAGGGTATCCTATGGCACCCCGTGTTGTCCCTAAAGCACACCCATATTTGCTGAATCCCGCCTCCACCACCTGGGTCCCACCCCTCCCCACCTGCCCCTCAGCAGGCGACCAGCCCAAAAGCACCAACTTTGCCCGGAAAGGCCAAAAAAAAAAAAAAAAAAAAAAAAAAAAAAAGAGCTGGGACTTTGCAACCTGGTCAGGGTGGTCAGCTAGAGACCCCGCCCGGCTTCCGCCTTCCGGCACCACCTCACCTGCTCTAGGCTCTCGATGTCCACCCGGAAGCCTGAGAGCAAGGGCACGTCCAGGACAGCCATATTGGAGGACCCCGCATGCAGCCACCTTCCAACGAGAGGAGAGATGCAGGCCCTCGAGCTCAAGCCCCACGGTGGAATTCGTGGCCCCCTCTGTGCCCCCCCGCCACAATCCCCACGCCTGAAGTCCTGGGCGAACCCGCCCTAGGCCTGGCTGGGCGGCCCATTTGTAGAAACACAGGTCACTGGTCAGCCCGTTTCACAGTTGAGACCCTAAGATCATAAGGAGAGGGCCCTGCCGAGGGTTCTGGGCCTGACCCAGGTCTACTGACTCTGGGTTGTGCTTGCCCCGAACCCCGTGCTATGTCCCCAGCACAGGAAGCAGTTTCCGTGGGGCCATGGGAGCCCAGGTGACTGGGGATACTCAGTCACTCCCCAGTGCTTGTCCTCAGTTTCCCCTTCTGTGACATGGGGTATGCCCAATTGACCTCTGGGGCCTGCTACATGCCAGGCCCTCCCAGTGCCGCGTGCTGGTGACAAGGAAGGTGACTGATATTCAGAGGGGAACCGGTAGACTCTGGGCCCAAGGGGCCATGGTGGCCGCAGCCCCTGGGGAGGATGGGGAGGCTTCCTGTTGGGGTGAGGCCTGAGTAAGCCCATATCTGGATGGCACACATACATCCGAGAGAGGAACAGAGATGTCCCCAGCTACATAGGGCCATGGGAGCCCAGGCATGTCCCCAGCAGGCCTAATGGGGCCAGAGTTGGGCCAGTCTGCCTGCTTCCTGCTCCCCCTACCCCAGCTGATGGCAGATTGAGGGTCATGGGAGAGTGGCCTTGGCAGCCCCAGTGGGCTTTGGATGCCATGGCAACCATCCACCTTTGGGCTCCCATATTGTCACCATGGCAACGGGCATCCTCTGCGGGCAGCTGCCCGTGCCCCCCCCGAGGACCCCGGTGACCTGGTCCTGGGGTCACCCTCAGGAAACTGACAGGCCTGAGGCTCTGGTGAGTCGGGCAGGGGCCACAAACAGCTGTCCCCACCTGGGCCACCTGCCTCACCTGTCACTGGGGTCTGCTGCATCCATTTGGAAGCTTCTTTTTCCTTCTCTCATTCAAAAACCATCTGCAGTGTTAAGTGCCTGACATTAAGCATTTGCTTGCAAAAGCGTCCACGTCAAAGATATCCATCTTAGATAAACACACCATCAGCTGTTTGGCACGGCTACTAGATTCAACAACTAGACAAGGAGTCAGGCGCCCCACACACATGAAGTTCCCCTTTTAGAAAACCCTGGGCAGCCGAGATAACTAACCTGCTTTTCCCTTCCTGCTCCCTAACTCCTGCCCTTAATTTTAAATTCGCCAAAAAAGAGTGGACTGACGGGGCTGAAGTGTCCGACTCTTGATTTTGGCTCAGGTTATGATGATCTCACGGTTGTGAGTTCGAGCCCCGCGTCGGGCTGTGCTCTGACCGCACGGAGCCAGCTTGGGATTCTCTCTCTCCCTCTCCCTCCGCCCCTCTCTTTCTCTCTGCCCTTCCCCTACTTGTTCACACGCGTGCTCTCTCAAAATAAATCAATAAACATTAAAAATATGAGAATGGACTGGCAAAACCTTAGATCCCCTCCCTCTACCCCAGTCAAGGCAGAGCCCCAGGTCCATACTTTCTCTCTCTCTCTGCCTGTGACCTTGCTGTCTGGCCCCAGGAATGCTGTGTAACTTCCAGGACCAAGAAGTCATGAACCTTGTCCCTCAAAGTTCCCTGGGAGTTGTTGCCGAGGGTATCTTGCAACTGTAACAAAAGCCACAAGGGCTGGTCCGGCCACAGCAGCGGGAAATGTAGTAGGGAGCAGGTGCGTGCCCCAGGCATGCCAGCTGATAGCATCACAATCCACAGGCTCAGACTGACGCAAAACACCAACCCTGAGCACCTGCTCAGCACCCTGAGCCTGGGAGGAGCTGTCTTCCTCTGATATGGCCCTCCTCTGAGGCCCAGGCAGGAGTGTTGGCCGCGGGGAGGTGGCCTTACCTGGTGCACACCTCCAGGGTCACCTGATACTCCTGGTGATGCTGGTCGGCTGCTGGGTCGTCATCATCGGCCGAGGAGGCGGGAGCGGGGGTCCGCCGCTGCTCAGCCTCGGGCTCCCGGAGGCTCACGAGCAGCTGGAAGGCTGGTTTGGCCACCGGGTCTGGCACATTGTAGGTGACATCAATCTGGGGGGGGGGGCGGTGTGGGAGGACCGAAGCTTAGGGAACCTGGGGTTGGGGGAGGGGAGAGGCAGGGCCATGGCCAGAACGATGACAAAAGTGGCATGAATGGCAGATGTGGGGACAACTGTTACTTCGTTTAGCCCTGCAAGTGCCCAAGTGGGTGCAGATATGACCGTCACCCCATTTTCACGCATGTCAAGCCCAGGTCCAACAGCCTCCAGGCCTCTCCCACCTCTCCGCTGTGTCGTCTGGGCTCCCATTGTAGAGATGGGGAAGCTGAGGTTTTCAGGGTCTCCAGGCAGACTTGCCCTGTGACCACTAGCCGGAGCCCGCAGGCTGGCCTGCCCCAGCCCAGAGTGCAGCTAAATCCCAGGGCCTGGTGACCAAGGAGCTGTGGGGGGGGGGGCAGGCTGGGTCCGGGGGAGGGGGGCACATCCTGGTTCAGACAGCAGCAGGGAGAACAGACTTGAAGCACTGGGCAAACCCGGGGGGCGGGGGAGGGTGTCTGCTTATGGTCAGAGACCACTGGATTGAGGAGCAAATGGATTTTCTTGTGGGGGGGGGACCTACACTCGAGAGAATGCATGGCCACCTGCCTTGGTCAGGCTGGGCTGCATGACGGGGGTCAGAGAGTCTGTCCTGGGATCTCTCTCAGCCACACACCTCCATCCCACTCAGCCTGGCCCACCACTGAGCTTGGAGCTCCCAGCGTGCCCCTCGGGGCGTCCCCAGGTTCCAGAAGCCCCAGCGAGTGCCCGATCTCCCTCCCTGAAGCCCCACCTGCATCAGGCAGCAGCCTTCGCCCTTGGCGCTCACGAACAGCCCCGTGGGGAGGCTGGGGATCTGAAGAGAGAAGACGCCGTGACACCCTCTGCAGACACACAAGGGGGTGTGGCAGGCAGGGGGGAGGGGCCGCCAGCACTGCCCCCCAAACCCTGGTCCAGGAATACACACCGCCGCGGTCTGCAGAAGCTTCTGGTTGGCCGCGTGCAGTTCGAAAGTTTCCTGGTAGTCCAGGTTGGTGGAAGCCAGGGAGACGGTGAGGTTGACGCTGCCGGCATATGACAAGATGGCATAGTCTGCCAAGGCCTGAAGAGCCACACAAGTGTCCTGGGGACACAGCAGGAGGTGCTGTCAGCCCCGGGAATGGGTCAGCCAGCAGTGTCCCTCCCTGCTCCCCGCCTACCCCCCCTTCCCCAGAGGTCTGGCCCAAACTGGGGGCACCATGGACCGTCTCTGAAGGCCGGAGACCCAAGTGGGTGGAATGGAGAGTGAATCTGCGGCAGACAGACATCCATGGCCTGGGGGCCCTGATAACAGGTGGGCATGCCCACAGAAGCAGAGGCTGGGTCCCTGTCCCAAAGCCGGGTGCATCTGTCCCTCAGGCCCCACCCCCTGCCTTCTCTTGGACTCCTCATCTCCAGGAGCCGCCTTGGGACTTGAAGCATGTGGTGGCTTCCTGGCGAACTCTGAGCCCTGAGCCTGGACCTCAGCGACCCCGCCGGGACCTGAGCCCCTTCCTCTCGGCCCTGCTCAACTCACCTGAGTAGAGGAGAAGCCCCCGAGCGCGTTCCGCTGCTGGGACAGCCACTTCACCACGGGCAGGGCCGTGGCCACATCACCCAGGAGGGTGTAGGTCAGCAGGGCATAGGCCGTCATTTCCACCTCGGCTGAGACCACTGCGATGGACAAGGCTGGCTGGGGCCCTTCCAATGGCGGGACCCAGCACCCAGCACCCAAAGCAGGGGGCCAGTACCTGACTGAGAGACCCCATCGCTGAAGCTCAGGAATGCATCCTTGTCCACGTCCCGGGAACCCGTCAGGCTCCAGTGGGTGACCCCATCTGCAGGGCCAGGACAGGTCAGGGGCCACAACCCAATTAAGTGTTCAGCCTGGCATCCCGCGGTGAGTGTCAATGCATATGGGTCTCGAGGAGAGACGTGGCGGGGGTGGGGGGTGGACCCCAGGGGAGTAGGGTGCCAGGGGCAGATGGCTGGGACAGGAAGGGCCTTGGGGCTGTCTCAGATCTGCAACTACATGACGGACCCAGTCCCTCCTGTACCCCTAGAAGACATCGGTGGCCTCCCTCCTGACGGGTCCCTGATGCGGCTCCAGCCATCCCCACTCGGGACCGAGGCAGCCGCTTGCTACCTGGTAAGGCTCCAAGGATTCTGAGTTCGTGTGTGATGGAAAAGGCCCTCGGACCACAGAGAAATCCGTGCTCCCTGCCCCAGATCTCA
The DNA here is from genome assembly GCF_018350155.1 of Leopardus geoffroyi. Lineage (NCBI taxonomy): Eukaryota > Metazoa > Chordata > Mammalia > Carnivora > Felidae > Leopardus > Leopardus geoffroyi. The sequence continues at coordinate 12,612,405 of NC_059331.1, forward strand.
AGCAGTTAGTCCTAAATAGACACTGTCATCCAATCGGGTAGTTTCAGAATTCTGCTTAATGTTTGTTTGTTTTTCTTCTTAGCAATGAAAGCATTTCTCAGGTGACACCATGAGCAGAAAAGCTGCTGGGGAGGGTGGGGGGCGGGTAGTGGGATGAGGGCCGGGAGGGGGCTTGGTTTGAGAGGCCTCCACGACTGGGGCTCCCCAAGCACAGTGAATACTCATTTTGTGGGTGGAGAGACCAACATCCTGCAGACAGAAACGGCTTCCTTCCCAAGGTTCACCCGGCGATGGAAGGCAGGGGGGCCCTCCCTGCCTCCCAGCACCCTGTCCGGGGGTTGGTCTCCAGGAAGCCTGGGGCGTTCTCTACTGCCCTCTGGGCCATCCCCTGTTCCACGAGGGAGAAAAATGACACACGGGCTCAAGCCACCCCATCCAACGGAGCCACTGGATGCAACAACGAATAACAAACAAAACAGACTGAGCAAAGGTGCCTCCTTAGCTCCATGCATGTTTTCATGAACCGTTTAGGGAGATGCACGGTGGGCGGGCCCCACGGTGGCCTCTGGGGTGGCGATCAGGAGCCACCTACTCTGCGTGATGGCCAGGGTGCGGAGTTTTCGCAGCGCCGCGGGGGCTGCTGGGCTGCGGAGCAGGGTCAGCGCGTAGGTGGTCAGGGCACTGCTGTAGGGGTCGGCGGCCAAGGGCACACTGGACTCCAGGAAGTGCCTCGCTCTGGCAATGGCGCCCCTCTCCTCCTGCGGGATGGGGTGGGGAGTGGAGCCCTGCGAGGCTGCTCTGTTCCCCCACCCACCTGCCCACCCGCAGGTTCCCAGGGCGCACCTAGGGAGAGCTCCCAGACTCTCATTCTGCCTCCTTCTAGGGCTCCCGCGGCCTGCGAACCTGGCTTTCAAAACCCCATCCCCTTTCTGTTGGTGCCAGCTTTCTTCCGAATGAGGTCTGAGCACAGTGTATCAACCCAGAGAAGTACTGGGGGAATCAGGCAGAGCCCTGACCACCCTGTCCCACCCACCCCTTCACCAGGCTGGCTTTTAAGAACCCCTGCCCAGGCCCACTTCATCCTCCAGGCCTCACTTCAAGTGTTGCCTCCTCCAGGAAGCCCACCAACCCTGATCATGCTTCTCCCCCAGCCCTAATGTGAGCCACTGGAGGACGGAAACTGAGTCCGCTCTCCAGCGGGGGCTTGATGCAGAGAAGCTGCCCAAGCATACTGGTTAAATGGAAAAAAATGAGTGATTAGAAGCATTCGTTTGAATTTGATAAATGAGCAACGGTGTTCCCGTGGGCACCGATGGAGCCATGGCGTTAAGATAACTCTGCTTTTAGGCCGCCCGGGTGGTGCAGCTGGCTCAGCGTCTGGCTCTTGATTTTGGCTCAGGTCACGATCTCACGGTTCTGTGAGTTCGAGCCTCGCACTGGGCTCTGTGCTGTGTGGGGCCCACTTGGGACTCTCTGTCTCTGCCCCTCTCCCACTCCAGCTTTCTCTCTCTCTCAAAAAAAGACATCTCTGCTTTAGACTGTTAAGATCTCCGAAAGCATGCTCTCCCAAAGCTCTCCATCTTTAGATCAGGACAAAGTATGGAAACTGCCCCTAATGCGGGGCGTTGAGATATACCAGGTACCTCCTGGGGCCTCGACACACCGCAGTTAGGACCCATGTCCCCATAGGAGAGGACACAGAGACGCAGGCACAGGGCCATGCAGAGACAGAGGCAGACACTGGAGTGACGTGGCCACAAGACTAGAAATGCCCGGGGCCTCCAGAAGCTGGAGAGGCCTAGAAGGACCTTCCCTTAGAGCCTTCGGAAGGAGCACAGCCTTGCTGACACCTGGACCTCAGACGTATGGCCTCCAGGACTGTGAGAGAATAAACTCGTGCTGTCTGAAGCCAGTTTGTGGTACTTGCTACAGCAGCCTGGACCCCAATCCAGGGGCCACGATCCAGCCTAGGGCACAGGGGCCTTCAGAGTCCGGAGTGGATGAAGACACACATGACACAGCTCTAAACGTGTGACAGGGTCCGAATGACCTGGAAGTCCATTTAACTGGAAGAAGGAGCAGAGCCAGAGGAGACAGGAGGGGCCCGCCTCAGGGGATGCAGAGGGGCCGGGGTCCCTCGGCCTCAGAGGTGCAGGCACTCACCAGCACCCCCACCCCCGGTCCTGGGACTCCCTCAGGACCGCTGGCCATCCTAGAGGCAGGGTGTATGAGTTTGCAATGGCTGTGTAACAAAGTGCCACAAAGTGGGTGGCTTAAACAGTAAAAAAAAGACAAGGTGTCACAGATCTGGAGACCGGAAGTCTGAGGTCACGGTGTGGGCCACTGAGGGAAGAGGCTGTCCCAGGCCTCTCCTGGGCTTGCAGCCGGCTGTCTTCTCCCTGTGTCTCCACGTCGTCTTGCCTGTGCGTGTGTGTCTGTGTCCAACCCCCTTTGTATGAGGACGCCAGTCATATTGGATTAAGACCCATCCTGATGGCCTCATTTTAACTTGATTTACCTCTTCAAAGGCCCTAATCACATTCCGAGGTATGGGGGTGCTGTCTGGGCCCCCCACCACAATACGTTGAAGCGCTACCCCAATGTGACGGTGTTAGGAGGCGGGGCCTTTGGGATGTGATTACGTTTAGCTGAGCTTCTGAGGGTGGAGCCCCCACAATGGGCTTAGGGTCCTTACACAAAAAGGAAGAGACACCAGAACTCCCTCTCTCTCCACACGTGCGTACCAAGGAAAGGCCATGTGTGGACACAGCGGGAAGGTGGCTGTCTACAAGGCAGGAAGAGAGTCCTCACCAAGGACTGACTCAAACAGAACCTTGACTTGGGTTTCCCAGTTTCCAGAACTATGAGAAGTAAACGTCTGTGGTTTAAGCCTCCTGGACTGTGGTATTTTGTTACGGCGGCCCGAGCTGGCTAAGACAGGGGATTAGGATTTCAAGATATACATTTCGGGGAGACACGATTCAGCCCTTTAACACGGGGCAAGGGGCCCTCCAGGCAAAGTGCACAGGACCCAGAAGATCTTAGGTCACGGCAAACCTTAGACCCAGAGGTTAAATCTGGATTGGGAGGCCACGAATTCTGAGAAAAGCCACAATTCGCAGTTTGTCATCAGGGGATGTAGAACCGATACAGATGTTAGGAATGGTGGGGTCCCTACTCCCAGCATTGGGGTCCACCAGGGACGCCCTCACCGCAGGGAACATGTTATACGCACCCCGCTTCACAGAAGCAACAATGGCTCTCCAGTCCCTTGGGACAACTAAACCTTGACTGGCTCCAGTACCCACTGTAAATGGAGGTTCTAGACCCTTCCCCCCAAAAAATTTCACAAATTTTTGTATAGGACTCCCGGAAGTGAGCCCGTGGGTCACTAGCCAGGAACGTGATGTAGCCCCAAACAGGGTCCCGGGGTGTCAGATAGTCCTGGGACGTCTCGTACTCAGGATACGGCACCTCCACACCCCTCCCCCCACGATTGTCACAGGACCCTCTCAATCCTCTGCCCGGGCTACAAGAAGGTGAGCATCCTGGGACCACAGGAAAGCATGAAAAAGAGTGGAAGGAGGGCATCAAGGAAGAGATAAAGCCTGCCCGAGGACGGCCAGCCTGGCCTGCGGGGGTGACGTTGCCCACCCACTCCCCCAGCGGCCCTGTGCTCACCTCCGAGGCAGTGCCTGTCTCCAGGAGTGCAGCCACCACGTAAGCCGTCAACGGGACTGTGCCGTGGATCCCACCCTGCAAGAGGACTTTGGAGCCTCACCCTGAGCCAGAGGGGACAGCCCCTGACCTCCTACTGGCCCGAGACAGCACCGGGGAGTGGGGGAGGGGGCAGGGCTAAGGCACCAGAAGGAGGCTGAGAGGCCACTCACCTGGATGTCCTTGTTCAGGATCCTGCCCACGGCCGGGAAGGAGCCATCCCCCCGCTGCTGCTGGATGATCCAGCCCTTGGCAGCCGCCAGCTCCTGCGGGTCGATGAAGATGAAGCTTCGTGCCTGGGCAAAGGACTTCAGGACAAAGGCCGTGAGCCTAAAACAGGATGAGGCAGGGGCTGGGAGGGCCATGGGTCGGGGACGGTGGTGCAGAAAAGGTCACCTCCCATGGGCACCCCGAGGAACCGTGCACGCTCCCTGCACTGCCCGAGTCTCTGCTTCCTCCCCTATAACACAGGAGGGTCCAGCTTGCCCTCTCGGGGGCTGTTGTGAGCACTCCAGGGAAGTGTGTGGGCACCCAGCAGGGCCCAATGACAGAGGCCCGCCTCCCTGCAGCACCAGGGTCTGGCACTCAAGGCCTTCCCGGGAACTGGTCCAGCCTTGCCTCCCCCTGCCACATGCAGGAGACCTTCCTTGTTGCCCCTCCACAGCCACTGCCTGAGAGATCCCCAGTCTTCGAGAGAGATCTCCAGTCTCTCTTGGAAGCCTGCAGCCAGGTGCCTTAGATGCTTAGACCCCTGATGGCCCCACCCAGCCACAGTTAGGGGCATTTCGGTCCCTGGCCCAGAGAGTGACTTTAGAATGGGCACATGCGGTGATGCTGGGAGCAGCTGCTGCAATTTTGCCACCATGAGGGGAGCAGCCACTGTGCTGAGAGAGCCCACAGGGGCCCAAGGAAAGACCCGGGGCCCCGATGCATTGTGGGGCTGCCAGACTGGCCAACCCTGTGGCCTCCCCAGCACTGTGGCGTGAACTGGCATTCAGAATTGCCTATCGGCCAGATTTCTGTGGCTTGAATTTGGTAACGTTCCGCCAACCCACTAGCCTCAGCTACGTGTCCAGGCACGTTTCCCTTCCCGTTTACACAGGACGAGGTCCCACTTGTCTCTCAACACTCAGCCCACGTGCCTCTGCCCGGAGGAAGCCTCTCGGGCACCCCCGCTCTGGGATGGGCTCTCTGGACCCTCAAGACCCCCGCCTGGCCTCCCCACAGCCCACCTCTGGGTCACAGTTGCCCATCCCTGGCTTTGCGGCCTGTGCCTTGCCCACCCCGCACCCCTCCCCGCTCTGTCACGGTGCACCCGAGTGACTTAGTTGATGGGACCGAGGGATGAATGAGGGGGTGAAAAAGAATCGCGGGGGTGAAAAATAAACACTGGATGGAAACCAAGGAGCCGAGAGGGACGAGCGATAGAACTGTCGGCAGGAGAACGCCCCACTCAGGACGGGGGCGCGGTCCCCGCTCCTCAAAACCCAGTGGCTCCCCCCCGCCACGCCCATCAGGTGGCTGTCGTCCAAACGGCACAAACCAACAAGTGTTGGCAAGAATGTGGAGAGACCGGAGCCCTGTGTGCTGCTAAAGAAACAGAAAGTGGTGGGGCAGCTAGAAGAAAACGGTCAGCGGTTCCCTGACAGGCTAAAGGTGGCGTTCCCATGCGACCCGGCGGTCCCACTTCTGGGGATTATCCCCAAATACGAAAGCGGGGTCTCAAGGAGATATTTGTGCACCCGTGTTCCCAGCAGCTCTGTCGCCCCAGACACCATGGGAGCCCCCCCCCAGCTGTCCAGCCTGATGAACAGAGTAACAAAACCGGGCGTATCCAGACAGCCAGATATTTATTACTCGGCCTTAAGGGGGAAAGAAACTTTGACACCTGCTCAGCGCGCGTGAATCTCGAGCACACACTCGCAGTCTCATAAAAGCACAACGCGGGGTGCCTGGGGGGCTCAGTTAAGCATCTGACTTCAGCTCAGGTCATGATTTCATGGTTCATGGTTCGAGCCCCGCGTCGGGCTCTGTGCTGACAGCTCGGAGCCTGGAGCCTCTTCCGATTCTGTGTCTTTCTCTCTCTCTCTCTCTCTCTGCCCCTCCCCCACTCACACTCTTTCTCTCTCAAAAATAAGCATGAACAAAAAGTTTTTTCAGGGGCGCCTGGGTGGCTCAGGTGGTTGAGCGTCCGACTTCGGCTCAGGTCATGATCTCGAGGCTCGTGGGTTCGAGCCCCGCGTCGGGCTCTGTGCTGACAGCTCGGAGCCTGCAGCCTGCTTCCGATTCTGTGCCTCCCTGTCTCTCTGCCCCAACCCACTCGCATTCTGTCTCTGTCTCTCTCAAAAATAAATAAACATCAAAAAAAAAATTAAAAAAAAAAAAAAAGTTTTTTCAAAAAGAGTTCTGGGGAGACGGACAGTAACGACCGTACGAGAGGGTGAATGTACTCGATGTCACCGCACTGGATGCTTAAGATGGTGAAGACGATAAACTTTGTTTGTGTACTTTACCAAAACTAAAAAAAAAAAAGGAAAAGGAGAAGGAAAGGAAAAGAAACAAACTCAAGTGGTGGCTCCGGGCTCTGTTGACGTGAATCGCCAAAATGCGAAATAGCCCATACCCTAAAACCTGTGCGTGCCTGCCCCAGGAGTCAGCTGGTCCCGGCCACTCTCCCTCCGGGACCCTGAAGCCCATCCCTGCCCTGGACGCCCCCAAAGCCAAAGGGAAACCAGGCCCCAGGCTGCTGTGCCCACACACTCCCCCGACTTCAGCCTCCAGGCGGTGGTATGGTCTCTCCCAGCCCACCCCCTTCCTACTCCGGGTCACCCCCATTTCCAGGTCCAGTGGTCTCTGAAGAGACCAGAACGCCCAGGACCTGCTCCCGAGGGGCTGGAGGGCAAGGGCTCCGCCTGGGGCACTGCGGCAACAGCAGCAGAACCCCCCTCCCTTGCCGCACCCGGGGCCCAGCACACCTGCCCACGTCCTGCCCTCTGAATCCCGGGGGAGCAGGGGCCACGGCTGTCTCCAATTCCCAGCCAGGCCCCCCGGTCACCCCGGGGATCTGGCCCTGAGCATCCTGGCCCTGCTGTGCTGCGCGTGAGGCTGTGGTTCCGGGGTGAGGGGGAGGTGGAGAGACCCCGCGGCCATGCCCTCCGGAGTGGGGACTCACCACATGCTCCCCGATGCGTCCCGATCCCCGAAGGCGCTGTAGGAGCCGTCCTGGTGCCTGTAGGTCAGCTGCCGCTGGTAACCTGCGGGGCAAAGGGAAGGGTCGGCATCCTGGCGAGCCGCTGGGACTGGGCCTCGTCCTACCGTGGGACCTCCACGTGATGTAACACTCCCATCCGGAGGGGCCATAACTGTCCCACGCTCACAGCCGAGGCCCTGGAAACTGCCCCACCACCCACAACTGGAGATGCGCAACCCCACTCCACGGGTGCGACCGAAACCTCCACTCTATTCCTCTCCCTTCCTGGAGTCACCTCTTTGTCACCCCTGCTCACATACCCATCACGCCTGGGTGGTCGGTGACGTGCACCATCTCGAGGCAGCACCCTCTGTCCCCGGGGGTGGGCACTATGCCACAAGAGCTTGGTGTGCTCAGAGAACAGAAGAGCAAGGGGGCAGGGGAGGGACGGGAGGCGGCCACTCGGGCCACCCTGGGGGTCTGGCCTTGCATGGGCGGTGTGAGCGGGGCTGGGACGCAAGGGGACGTGGGCAGTGGGTGGTCTGTAGGGTCCAGGGAGGAAGCAGGCAGACCGGGAGGTGGGCACCGTCCAGGCGGGCAAGGACGATGGGCCGCCCCGCATCAGGTGGTGGAGACAGTGTGGGCAGAGACGCTGAGGCCTGGAGGAAAGAAAGATCTGGAGAGCAGCAAGGTTTGCAACTTCCCCGCTGGAAGGACGGTGCTGCGCCCTCGGAGGTGGAAAGAGCAGAAGGGAGCGCTATACCAGATGGACAGTGACCCCCCCCCCAAATTCATGGCCACCTGGAACCCCAAAATGGGACCTTACGGGGAATAAGGGTCTTTGCAGATTCAATTATGCGGAAGATCTCCAGATGAGATCATCGCGGAATAAGGGAGGACCGAGATCCAAGGACTGATGTGCTTAGAAGACAGGAGAGGCAGAAATAGAGACGCAGGAAAAAGTCCTGTGAAGGCGGAAGCAGGGAGCACGGTGATGTGTCTACAGGACGGGCTCCCCCAGAGCCTCCAGACGGAACCAACCCTGTTGAACCTTGACTTTGGACTTCTGGCCCCCGGAGCTGAGAGTGAATCCAGTCCTGTCCCTCAGAAATACCGCGGGTTCGGTTCCAGACCCGTTTGCAATAAACCGTGTCAAATGAATTTTTTTGGTTTTCCAGTATATTTAGAGTTATGGTTACGCTACACTATAGTCCGCGAAGCCTGCGACAGCATTATGTCTAAGATAACAATGTACGTGCCTTGGTTTATTTAATTTAAACATACCGGGGCGCCTGGGTGGCTGAGTCAGTTGAGCGTCCAGCTCTTGGTTTCGGCTCAGGTCCTGACCTCACGGTTCGTGAGTTCGGGCCCCACGTGGGCCTCCGTGCCAACCGTGCAGGGCCTGCTTGGGATTCTCTCTCCCCTCTGCGCCTCCCCTGCTGTGCATGTGTGCGTGCGCTCTCTCTCAAAATAAATATATTTTTTAAAAATTAAAAAAAAAAGAAAAACTTTAAAATATCATGGCCAAAAAGGTGCTAACCGTCATCTGAGCCTTCTGCGAGTCGAAATGTTTTTGCTGGTGGAGGGTCCTGCCTCCACGTGACGGCTGCTGACTGATCAGGGTGGTGGTCGCTCAAGGCTGGGGTGGCTGTGGCAATGTCTTAAATAAGATAGTAGTAAAGTTTGCTGCATCGAAGCAGCCCTCCTTTCTCGAGCGGCTTCTCTGCAGCATGCGATGCTGTTTGGTGGCGTTTCACCCACGGTGGGACTTCTCTCGGAATCGGAGTCCGTCCCCTCAAATCCCGCTGCTGCCGCCCCCTCCACTCTGCCTCTGTGACGTTCTGAACCCTGTGTCGTCGTTCCAACCGTCTTCACGGCATCTTCACCAGGAGCAGATTGCAGCTCAAGAAGCCTGCTTTCCTCGTCCGTTAGAAGCAACTCCTCTTCCGTTCAAGCTTTAGCACGAGATCGCGGCAATGCCAATATAACAACAATCTGGAAGTTCGAAGTATCGCAGAATCACCAAAATGTGGCGGAGTGAGCAAATGCTGTCGGGAAAGCGGAGCTGGTGGGCTTGCTTTGATGCAGGGCTCTCAGAAACCTTCGACTTGGAAAAAAACGCCCTCCCTGCGAAGCGTCTGCACTTGTGAAGGCGGGCCCAGGAAACGAACACCAGCGAGTGTGCAGAAAACCGGTAGAGTCTGAAATGCCAATTGGCTGAAGGGCACAGGGTCTGGCTGTCCAAGAGAGGTCCGCGCTGCTGGTTATGACTAGGGGTGGCCTTCAAGGCCCTTTGCCGGGATGGATTCAGCAACCTGAGCGTCCCCAGCCACAGACTGAGCGGGCTTGGGCTTCCCAGCAGTCTTTGGTCAGCACTTACCAGGCCAGATTTTCAGCCCATGGCAACCCACCTTACTTTTCCATCAAAGGGCTGTACATTTTCATCATGACGTCTCGCTGTTTCCTTTTCCCGTTGAGGACGGATGGTTCTAGATCATCAGGACTGCTTTTGGAGATCTCATCCAGAAGCACAGTCACTGGGAACCTTAACAGGCCAGGAGGCAGGAACCCCAGGTTCGCCTCAGGGATCAAGGCGCTCTCGTGCCTCAGTTTCCCCATCGGAGAAGGGCCTGGCATCATCTGGGCTGGGCACATGCCAGTCTTTCTTGAAAGCAGAACCCTCCAACGTTGTGGCCGTGGGCTCTCATCTCACCCTGGCAGGGACCTAGTGCCCTGGCTGGCTGATCCAGGAGAGCCTGGGATCTCAGAAGCCCCCACCACTCGCCCCTGAATGGTCTCAGGCTGGCTGCTTCCAGGACTCTCGCTTTGCTCATCTGGGAAATGAGGACCATTGGTCTGGGGGTGGCCGGGAAGGTGACTTGGGGCAGCACGGATAGAAGTGCACGGACCTGCCCGCTGTGGATGCCAGCTTCACAGACGGGTCAAACCTTCTCCTTCCTCTGCTTCACTCCACCTCCAGCCCAGGGCCAGAAGCACACCCAGGAGGCCCCAGGACCTTGGCATCAACTGATCTTAACTCCCTTGCTACACACATAAGTAAGAAACCAAGGCACTGAGAACAGGCCCTACCTGAGAACACACAGCAGGTGCCCGTGACAGAGGCGAGGCTACAGTCTCCCTTGTCCCCCTCCCTGCAGGGCCAAGACGTGAAGAGGAAGCTGAGGTCAGGGCACTCAGAGGTCCTACCCTCCACACACAGGGCTGTTCCCTACTCTGAGGATCTGATTCCTGGCGATGGAAGACATTCAGCGCTGCGTCATTTCTGATATTTGGTGCTGTGCTGTTTTTGTGTGAAGATATTCAACACTGTATTGTTTAGGGGGGAAACTCGAGAAATAATCCCAACGTGTCTAAGAGAGGAGTTTAGCATGTCGTAGTTCATAAATGTATTATGATGGACATGGGGATTACAGGGAACGTCTCATTTCTTTTCTTCTAAATGTTTACTTATTTTTGAGAGAGCGCGCGCACGAGCAGGAGAAGGGCAGAGACAGAGGGGGACAGAGAATCCCAAGCAGGCTCCGCGCCGACAGCAGAAAGGCCGATGCAGGCTTGAACCTACGAACTGCAAGATCGTGACCTGAGCCGAAGTCGGGGGCTTAACCGACTGAGCCACTGAGGTGCCTTTCATTTTTCTTCTACTATACCTTATTTATTAAAAAAAATTTTTTAAGTTTATTTATTTTTGAAAGAGAGACAGACAGAATGTGAGCAGAGGAGAAGCAGAGAGAGAGGGAAACACAGAATCATAAGCAGGCTCCAGGCTCTGAGCTGTCAGCACAGAGCCCGACGTGGGGCTTGAACCCGTGAACCATGAGATCATGACCTGAGCCGAAGTCAGGCGTTCAACCGACTGAGCCACCCAGGTGCCTCTATATCTCTTTTCTAATGTTTGTTATATTGCTATTATATTGCTCTGTTAAAAAAAAAACCCAACATTCTTATTTATTTTTATTAATATTATTATTTTTTATTTTTAATGTTTATTTATTATTGAGAGAGACAAAGCGTGAGTGGGAGAGGGGCAGAGAGAGACAGAGACACAGAATCCAAAGTGGGCTCCAGGTTCTGAGCTGTTAGCACAGAGCCCGATGCAGGACCCGAACCCACGAACCTTGAGATCATGACCTGAGCCGAAGTCGGACGCTTAACCAACTGAGCCACCCGAGTGCCCCTATTTTTATAATTTTTTTTAATGTTTACTTATTTTTGAGAGAGAGCGAGCAAGCGAGCACGAGTGAACAGGGGAGGGGCAGAGAGAGGGAGACACAGAATCCAAAGCAGACTCCAGGCTTTGAGCTGTCAGCACAGAGCCCGATGCGGGGCTTGAACTTGCGAACTGTGAGATCATGACCTAAGCCGAAGTAGGACGCTTACCTGACTCAGCCACCCAGGCGCTCCCCCCAAATCTACATTTTTTAAAAGGTGCATCTCCTGTCCCCATAGCTGATTCCCAGCATTCAGAGCCTTGTCCTAATGGGTGCAGACACGGGGCTCCTGCTGACAGCGACCAGGCGGGGGCTACCCCAAGTGGCCTCTTCCACTCCCTTCCGTCCCTCCACATCCACTGCACCGGGCACGTGGGCTGCCTCCCTCCCCGTGTCCTCCGCACAGTCACCCGGCCCCAGTACCTTGTACCAGGTAGTCAGTGGTCTCCCGCTCCACCTCCGGGCTGAGCTGCCGGGTTTTCTGAAGATACTTGAGGACAAAGATGTTGGGCGCAAAGTGGATCATGTTTTGCTCTCCACAGCCGAAGGGCAGCCGCAGGAGGCTGCTGAGGTGGTTCAGGGTCGGCCCCATGACGTCTCCTGGTGGGAAGGAAAACAGGGCTGGGCTGCAGGCTGGCCTCAACTGGCGCCCTGGCTGTACTCAGGACGGCTTTCCCCAGGGCGGCCTGTGGCCTCACACCAGCTCCCCGCCCTCTGACGGCCGGCGCTGCCTTTGGGACTGGACCATGCCCTGTGCTCACGTGGCCCACCGGGTGCCCTGGCTTTGGCCGCCACCTGCTGGAACTCTCCCACACGCCTCCCTCTCTGCTCTTCAGTCTCAACTCGGTGTTCTCTCTCTCCCTTTTCATTATGCCGAATGCTCGTTTCTTTTTGGCTTTTAAACCGGGTACACTTAAAGCTATACGTTTTCCTCTACGTACGACTTTGGTTGCATCCCACACGTTGACAGGTCAATCCAGTCACTGTGGTTCCATTTTAAATATTTTTTTTCAAACTTCCAATAGGAAATGTGATTTTCTCTTCAACCACAAGTATTTAGATCTTTAAAAAAAGTTTCTGTACACACACGATATCGTTGGTATACTTTTAAGTTCTTTTTTTTTTTTTTTCTTTTTGATTTCTCCTGTGCTTTCTTCCCTTCAGCACTCTGTCTTCCTCTTCTTGGCCTCTCTGCACCACACATGGCTGAACTCCTGCTGTTCCTGATCACACCTCCCTTCCTTCCTTGGCCTTCCTCCTGCCCCACTGAGGCTGCCACTGCTCCTGCAGCCTCCATCCATGGCAGGGCCTGTCTGGCTACTTTCTCATCACCCTTCTCCAGGCTTGCCAGCTTCTTCTCCACCTTCTATTCCACTATGCTGAAGGCACTGGCACACAGGTCCTGGCCTTCACCCCCTCTCCATCCCTGCCCATCTGCTGGCTTCCCTTCACCCCTACCCAGGCCACTGACCCCCATGGCCATCTCTGACTTCATCTCCTGACTCAGAAATGATAAACTCCCACGTCTTCTGATTGGGCCACAATCACCAACCTGTCTGGGCCCCAGGACTTCTGTTCTCCAGTGTGAGACAGACCTGAGACCCCCGCATTGAGGACTGTCTGCCCTTCCTGGCCTCTTCCCCTCTTCCCACCCTTCCAATACCCAACACCACATCCATCGCAGAGGCCCCACCTTCCACTCCTGTAGCCGGGCTACAGGAGACCACCCACACCCTCCAGACCCCCCGTCACAGCCACTCGCTCCTGCTCAGGAAACATTCTAGAAACTTGCCCCCCTCACCCGGACCCCCACCTTCTGCCCCGCTCCCGGCTGACTTCACCCACACTTTCTGTCCTCTTGCACATCACCCCATGCTCACTGCCCTCCTGGAATTCGCCACCTGCCCCTTGGGGTTGCTTCACACAGGCCTTGGGTGGGCAGACTGGGAACTCCTCAAGGACAGGGCTGGGGTCATCTCAGGGTCTGCCCCGGCATGGAGAAAGCACCAAAGTGGCTGGTCAGCTGAGGCCCCAAGGGCACAGATTCCCCAGCACAGGCTGATGCGAGACCAAGCCCGGGGCGGATACCCCGCCCCTCGGCCTCAGTTCTCGCCTCTATACTCCCCAAGCCAGCAACAGGGCAGACGCACCTATGACAGAGGCTGCTGCCCGCTCTGACCCAGGGATGGCGCTGTGCGGGACTCCCAGGGTAAAGGCCTCACTGTAGCTCTCGTCCACCTCCACCTTCTTCCAGATGCGGAACTCACCCATGGAGCCCCAGCCAGTGGAGAAGCCGATGAATCGGACCTCCGGTGGCCTGGGGAGGGTCCAGGCCATGATGACAGACTCATTGGAAGGCTCTGGGCCATGGCCAACCTGGAAAAAGAGGCCAAGGCTGCTGGCTGCTGAATGCTGAAAGGAAGCGCTCAGGCAGCAGTGACACTGGCTACAGGGCTCACAGAGAAACCAAGGGTCACCTCATCCATTAAATGGCCAACAAGAGACACAAGCATAGCACGTACAGTTTGCCAAGTCATCAGTTCCCTGGAACCCCTGGGCCTTTGCACATGCTATGCCCTCTGCCTGGAACATCCTCCACTCCCTAGTTTGCCTGGTGAACTCCTATGCATGCTTCAAAACCCAGTTTGGCTATGTCCCTCTTCTAAGAAGCTGTTAGCTGCTCCTTTCCTATGTCCTCCTTGCCTGGCCCATAAAATGCCCCAGCCTCGATTTCACCTGCTTATATGCACTTTCCTTCCCCACGACGACCCACTATACTTCAGCTTCCAGGTCCCCTGGGTGCTTCCTCCACCACAGCTCTCACCTTTTTATTTTTATTTTTTTTTTGTAAGTGACTCTAGGCAGACTGTGAGCACCCTGAGGTTGCACCCTGTGTTTATCCCCCCCTCCTCCTCGCCCCCTGTTAAGAGCTGGACACAGAGTAGGAAGCAGCAAATGCCAAGGAGCCCGGGGTTCCCACGCCCACCCCAGCCAGCCCAGCCGTGCCTGGATGAACCCGCCATGCCAGCTGATCCAGAACGTTCTGAATTCATCCCAGGACAGGATCTTGGCCGTGTACGTGCTGGCCACGGGGTCGCCCATCTTGCTGGTGGAGATCCAGGACCTGGTGTTCTGGTGCCCCCCCAGGACAATCTCTATCATGCCCGCTGTGTCCTGGGGTCCGGCGGACAAGGCCACGCGGGCATCGTTGTGGGCTCGCACGGCCACATCAAAACGGGTGAGCCACAGCGGCCGCTGCACGTACTGGAACTCGTACTTGTTGGGCGTGGAGATGTGGACTCTCTCTGGACGGAGGGAAGGAGAGAGGGTGTTGAGGGGGCACCCGGAGGCATCCTGCCTCTCCCTGCCTGTGCCCAGAGCTGAGGATCAGGGCCCCTGGGGGGCCCGTCTCACTGTGGCTCTGCAGGCAGCTTCCTGAGCAACGGCGAACGGAGACGGCTTACCCACAGCTTTGCCGAGGGCACACGAAAGAGGAGATGCTCACGGGGCTAACTCCTACAAAAGCCCTGTACAGCCAGAGACTGCAAAATGCTGTTGCAGCTCATTCAGACCCCAATCAAGGGAGAGCCAGACCGTGTTTGTGGGTCAGAGGACAACACGGCAGATACGGTAATTATTTCCCCAACTGATGCACGGATTCGCGGCAATCCCAGTCAGAATCACTGGGGGGGGTCTTTTGCGGAAATGACAAGGCCGATTCCACAATTCATATAGAAACGTGAAGGACCCAGAGGGTCAACACAGCTTTGAAACGGAACCAGGGTGAAGGACTCACACCTGTGACATTGAGACGCACTTGGAAGCGGCAGTAATCACGACAGTGTGGTACAGACATCAACCCAGGCTCACCAGAACAGCGTAGGGAGTCCAGACGCGGACCCGCTCGTGTGCGAACAACTGATTTGCAACAAAGGTGAGAAGGCAACTCAACAGTGAAAATCCTTTCAACAGAGGCTGTCGGAACCACCAGTTACCCAGAAGCAGAAAAGGGAACTCAGGTCCACACCGCGCGTGGTTTTCCAAGGACCAACTTAAAACGGATCAGAGCTATTTTGTAAGCGTACAGCCTACTGCTTACAAACGTGGAGGAGAACGCGTAGGAATTGGAAAAGATTTCTTTCTTTTAAAATCTTTTTTAAGTTTATTTTATGAGAGAGGGACAGAGTGCGAACGGGGGAGGGGCAGAGAGAGAGGGAGACACAGAATCCGAAGCAGGCTCCAGGCTCCGAGCTGTCAGCGCAGAGCCCGACGCGGGGCTCGAACCCACAAACTATGAGATCATGACCCGAACCAAAGTCAGACGCTTAACCAACTGAGCTACCCAGGCGCCCCAAGATTTCTCTAAGGTTCATTTATTCATTTTGAAAGAGAGAGAGAGCGCACACGTGGGGGAGAGGCAAAGAGGGAAAGAGAGAATCCCAAGCGTGGAGCCTGGTGCGGGGCTCAAACTCATTAACTGCGAGATCATGACCTGAGCCATAGTCAAGAGTTGGACACCCAACCAACTGAGCCACCCAGATGCCCCTGGAAAAGCACAGCATAATCCAGAAAATGAAAAACTGGTAAACTGGGCCACATCAACATGAAAAACTTCTTTTTTTTTTATTTTTATTTATTTTTTTTTTTAATTTTTTTTTTCCACGTTTATTTATTTTTGGGACAGAGAGAGACAGAGCATGAACGGGGGAGGGGCAGAGAGAGAGCGAGACACAGAATCGGAAACAGGCTCCAGGCTCTGAGCCATCAGCCCAGAGCCCGACGCGGGGCTCGAACTCACGGACCGCGAGATCGTGACCTGGCTGAAGTCGGGACGCTTAACCGACTGCGCCACCCAGGCGCCCCAACATGAAAAACTTCTAAAAAAAAAAAGAAAAGAAAAACCTCTGGTCTTATAAACACACTATTAAGAGAAAAGACAAGCCACGTATTGGGAGAAATGTCTCTGCGAAGCATTTATCTGATAAACGACTTGTAACAAGAATCAATTTATAAAAACTTCCAAAAGTCAACCTAAAATAAACGTTAAAAGATCTAACCAGACACTTCACCAGAAAAGATACATTAATAGTAAACAGGCACATGAAAAGATGCTAGAATGAGGGAAATGCATATCAAAACCACAATAAGATACCATCAGGCACCTATCGGAAGGGCGAAAAGTAATCAGAGGGACAACACCAGGTGTGGGCGAGGAGAGGGAAGAAGTGATTCTCGCCCCCTGCTGGTGAGAATGCAAAATGGGACTACCACTTTGGAAAACAGTGTGATCATTTCTTAAAAGGTTGAACACGTACCTACTGTATGATTTAGCTATTTCACTCATAGGTACAGACTCAAGAGAAAGGAAAACATATTATCCATACAAAGACTTGCACATGAATATTCATAGAAGCTTTATTGGAAATAGCCCCAAACTAGAAATAACTCAAATATCCATCAGCAGGTCAATGAACAAAATGCAATACATCTATTCAACAGAGGCCCACTCGGCCTTAAAATGATTGAATTAGTGATACACACAACGTGAATGAATCTCAGCATTTTTATGCTGAGTGAAAGAAACCAGAGAAAAAGAGTACATTTTTATGATTCCATTTATATAAAAGTCTAGAAAGTGCGAAGTAATCTATAGAGACAAGAAACAGGTCAGTAGTTCCCTAGTGACAAGACTAGAAACAGGGGTGAGTGATTACAAGGGGGCATGACTTTTGGGGTTAATGGAAATCTTCATTATCTTAGATGTGATAGTTTCACAGATGTACACAGATGTCAACGCTTCCCAAATTGTACGCCTAAAATACGTGTGATTTATTGTATGTCAATTATACCTCAATCAACATGTTAAAAATATTACTGACTTTACTTTGAATACAAATGTACATTCAGCCTAGTGTAAATTATGATTTTAAAAAAGTAGAAACAGGGGCGCCTGGGTGGCTCAGTCGGTTAAGCGTCCGACTTCAACTCAGGTCACGATCTCGCAGTCTGTGAGTTCGAGCCCCCCGTCGGGCTCTGGGCTGACGGCTCGGAGCCTGGAGCCTGCTTCCGATTCTGTGTCTCCCTCTCTCTCTGCCCCTCCCCCGTTCATGCTCTGTCTCTGTCTCAAAAATAAATAAACGTTAAAAAGAATTTAAAAAAAAATGAAAAAGTAGAAACAGGGGCACCTGGGTGGCTCAGTCGGTTAAGCATCCAACTTTAGCTGAGGTCATGATCTCACAGTTCGTGGGCTCGAGCCCTGTGTCAGGCTCTGTGCTGATAGCTGGAGCCTGGAGCCTGCTTCAGTTTCTGCGTCTCCCTCTCTCTCTCTCTGCCCCTCCCCCAGCACTTTCTCTCTCCCTCTTTCTCTCTCAAAAATAAATAAACATGTAAAAAATAAGAAGAAAATTCTATAGTGGTCAAATTCTGGAACAGTCATTTGATAGAACATACTGAAGCTGTTTTGAAATGCTGTTTATAAAGTCTTTACCATAACAAAGAAAAGTGCTCGGGATATGTTAAATGAGCAAAGCAGACCACAGAATTATTTAGCTCACGAATCACAACTATGTTAAAACAAACAATAATCAATCCTATGAAACCAAATCTAACAAAATGTTAGAAAAGGTCATCTTTGGATGAGAACCAGAGGAGATATTTTTCCTTCTTTCTATCTTCCTAAGTTTCCTGTAATACACAAGTATTGCTTTTGCTTTTCCCAATTTTTAAAATTGTGGTAAAATACAAATAATGTAAAGTGTGTCCTCTTAATCATTTCTATGTGTCCAGTTCAGGAGTATCAAATACAGTCCTATTGTGCAAACATCATCACTGTTTCTCCTTGCAAAACTGTAACTCTGTCCCCATTAAACACTAAGCTGCCATCCCCTCCCCGCCACCCCTGGCTCCCACCATCTACCTTCTTTCTGTCTCTATGATTTTGACTTCTCTAAGTACCTCATGTTAGTGGAATCATACGGTATTTGTACCTATGTGGCACTTTTAAAAATGTTTTTATTTTACTTTTGCTGAGATAACTGGACATTCACATATGACTGTAAGAAATAACACAGAGAGATCTGCGTCCTCTGGACCCAGTTCTCCCCAGGGGTATCTGGCAAGATTCTAGTACGACATCACAACCAGGATATTGACATCGATACAACCCATTAGTCTTGTTCAGATTTCCCCAATTTTATTTGTACAAGATCCCTCCTGTTGGCCTTTATCACCATACCCACACTCTTCCTCCCCATCCCAGCCATGGCTAATATAACCTCCATTTCGAAAATTTTGTCATTTCAAAAAATACTGCAAACAGAATAATTTATGGACCCTATTGGGATTGAGGGTTTTTTTTTTTCCCCCACTCAATCCCCTTCACCCAGATAGCTGCATATGTCAATAGCTCATTCCTTTTTATCACTAAACAGCATTCCAAGGTAGGGATGGACCATGATTTGCTTATCCACTCATCCACTGAAGGACACCTAGGCTGTTTCCAGTTTGGGGCTATTACAACTAAAGCTGATGTGAACATTTATGTACGGGTTTTTGTGTGAACGTAAATCTTTGTTTCTCTGGGGAAAATGCCTCGTAGTGCTATTTCTGGGTGGAAGCATGGAGCACGTGTAGCTTTTTAAGAAACTCCCAGCAGCAGCCACACCATTTTACAATTCCCACCAGCAACATATGAATGATCCTCTTTCTCCCCATCCTCGCCATCTTTTACTGCACTATTTTTTTTTTTTTTTACTTTAGTCATGCTGATAAGCGCGCCTTGACAACTTACCGTGCTTTATTTTGCATTTTGCTAATGGTTAACGATGTTGAACGTCCTTGTGCCTATCTGTCACCTGCATACCTTCTTTGGTGAACGGTTTGTTCCTTTTTCCCACTTTCTAATTGGATCGTTTGATATTCTAGATACGAGTCTTTTGTCAGACCTGTGTCTGGAAGTATTTTCTCCCAGTCTGTAACTTGTATTTCCTCCTCTTAATAGCATCTTTTGCAAAGCAGTTTTTCATTTTGATAAGGTCCATTTATGAGTCTCCTTTTATGGGTGATGCTTTTTGGTATCATGTCTAAAAACCCTTTACCCAGCCCCAGATCCCAAAGGTTTATCAGAAATTTTCTCACAAATTTTTCCTAAAAGTTTTATCATTTTACATGTAAGTCCATGATCCATTTGAGTTAATTCTCATATAAAGTGGGATCTTTAGGTCAAAGTTCATGCTTTTACCAATCATGTCCAATTACTCTATCACTATTTGTTGAAAAGGCTCTCCTCCCTTCGTTGACTTGCTTTTGCACCTCTGTCAAAATTCGTTTCAGCTTATAAGTGATGCATTGCTGTTTAATACACAAAGGGCGGGGCAGGGGGGGGGGGGCCGGTGAATGTCAAGAGGAAGCCTGTGTCTAGAGTGGTCTATGTGGGGCCGGTCACGCTGGATGCCTTGGCAACGGGGAGGTGCTGTACTTGGGGAGCCGACAATCCCCAGGGACTCAGCTCAGATCCTCAGCTCGGCCACCTGGCAAAGCCTGCTGGGTGCTGCCCAGTGCCAGGCCAGGCCTGAGCTCCTCTGGGAGGGGCCAGACAGGGAGTGGGCAGACCCTCCCACTGGCAGCCGGGCTCACATCCTGGCTAGCATTTCCCTGACCCCACCGAGGCAGAGGCATGGAAGGGCCCCGCTCTGGCCATTCTGTCCACCGCACACTCCGTACCCCTTTCCTTTTCACGGATCACGTACAAACCTAATATCGATTTCAGGGGATCGAGGCAGACCCCAAATCCCACCCCTTCTGGAACCCACTTGAATTTCCTATTTTCTCTTTGGGCCCAGGGTTCCGGGTCGGTCGTTTCCCACAGCTTTCCCCTGACGTCTCTCTAAGACCTCCCTTCCCTGGATCCTAGGCTCCTCACCCCAGGGCCCCGAGGACAGCCCTGTTCCCGCCTGTGGTCTCTTTTCCCATTGGCACCTCCAGCCTACATGCGTGTGCACGTCCTTCCTGTGTGGCAGATGCCCGGCCCTCGCTCTGGCTTATGGTTGTCACCAGCCAGGACATCTCAGTTCTCCCCTGCCGTGTCCTCTGGCCCCAGGAAGGGCAGGCATCAGTGCGGTGCAACACAGGAGTGCTGCAACAGTGTGGTGGGGGGAGGGCCAAAGTCCTCAGGGGGGTGGGTGCAGGGACTCACCGTTGGGACAGAAGAAAGCACCGTAGGTGTAGCTGCGGGGGGCTCCTTCCGGCTGAAACAGAGAGATGGGGAGAACTGAGCGGGGGAGGGGCAGTCGGCACGGGGGGGGGGGGGGGGAGCGGCCGCCCTCCCACGGCAGCGGCTCCGAGTCTGGACCCTGCAGGGTGGTGCCAATGTCACGGGTGCCCAGAGAAGGACCAGGCTGCCTACCTCCTAGGCCCGAGTGGGGAAACTGAGGCTCATTCCTCTTCTCCGGGCTCTGGTCAAACCCACTCACCAGCTGCTTCTAGACTGGCCGTGCTTCCCATACTCCCACCTTGTCCTCGGGGTCTCCTGGGCTAATCGGGGAGCCAGGCAGGAGGGCACCAGCTCCTCCTCCTTCCGGTTTAGCGCCCACGGTGGTTCCCAACCGTCACCTGCTTCCCCACCTGGCGGGAAGGTACTGGTGCCACGCGCAGTTTCGTCCCCAGCAGAAGGCACGCAGCATCGCATGAGGGTCCACCAAATATCCGATCCGGCAAACAGACCGCGCACCCAGAGCTCTCCAGCAGGGTGGAGAGGCAGCAGGGCTTTGCTGCTTTATCAAGCCGCACGTCGGCCACGTCCTATTTCATAAACCTGGTTTCCTCGTCCACCACGCTTCAGTGTTTCTGCTTCGACATCTCAGGTCTTCTGATGCCCACCTGTCACCTCCCGCCCCCAGGACCGCCTGCACAAAGCGATACTGCAGATTAGGCAGCCCTTGAGCTGTGTGAGTGGGAGGAAAGGCCCAGGGGCAGAGCCCCTTGAGAATCCCTCTCTGTGCATTGAGAAATTCCTTCTGCAGACGGATGGACGAGGCAAGAACTCTGTATGGCCTGCCATCTCCTCTGGCCCCAGGAGGGCGGGTTGTGGGCCAGGGAGCACGTTCAGGCCGAGCAAAGGGTTGCCAGGGGTCTCCGTGTTTCCCGTTAAGGCCATCCCCTCACCCCACTGGCTCACGGAGATGGCATTCCTCATCAGAGGACCCACTTGTCCCGGAGGAATCCATCAGGTCACGTCAAGCACGCTGTGGCCAACGACTCGTCCACCTCGGGGAGTTCTGCCCAGAGCGTGTGTGTGACTCCGGGCGCTGATGGAAATCATTTGTGCTCCGCGCTGCCAGGACCACGGCCAGGAGGGAGGGCGGCTGTTTGCAGCTGAGCCCCTGGGGAGGGGCAGACACTGGGGACGCCGTGAGGAGCTTCCTCAGGGCTGTCGTGCACTCTCCACGTATCATGAAGAGTCTTGGCAGGGCTCTGGGCTCTGAGGTGTCCAAGCAGCCCCCAAAAGATGGGACATCACTGCTACCACATGCCCAACGTGCACTGCGAGGTGCCCTCTCCACACTGTGGGGTGAGCGTGAACACCCCTGATTTACAGAGCAGGATTGGACTATCAAGACATACGCCCAGCCCACATGGAGCGGTAGATCCTAGATTCCCAGCCAGCAGGGGAGGTGGGGCGTCAATGAGACCCCAACACCCGGGCCCCTCTGCTGCATAGGCTCTGCGTCCTTTCTGCCCCAGGCATTCTAGTGACCGCCCTCCAAATGCCAGGTCATAATCCCTACGGCTGCCTATGACAAACAGGAAGTCGGAGACAGAGGCACATCGCCCTCCAACACGGTCAACGTGGGGGTCAGAGGACACTTCCCTGCGGCCCCTGCGAGTCCCAGGCCGCTTTCCCCAAGTCCACGGTGCACGGCGGAGGGGCTGGATGCTGAGGGCCTCTAGCGAGGAAATGCAGACACCCCACGCCTGCCCCGAGCCCCAGAGCAGGAGCCGTGGGGGCTGCCCCCGCCCCAGCCAGGCCCCCGCCTCGTGGGTGATGGAATCAGGCCCTGGCCGAGTGCCCTGGCTGAGGACACGGGCTTACCTCAACCATGACACTGCGCCTGATGTGATCCCTCCCAGTGGGGCCCCTCCTGTCAGCGAAGTGGTCCTCCAGGTGTCGGATGGACTTCCCGTCCCGGCAGCAGCTTGTGTCTCCGTAAGCCAGGGCTTTGGCTGTGGGGATTTGTGTGCTCAGCGCTTGCGGTCCGAAAAGAACGCCCGCCCTCCTGGGGAAGCCTCACGCCCCACCTCCTCGTGGACCGCCTCGCCCCACCTCCTGACCATTCCCCAGCCGCCGTCCTGTCTCTCAACGTGACCTTGACCTCACGTACTGTCCCACCAGCCACTCACCTGTGCCTGGGGTCAGGACGGGGGGTGGGGGGGGGGGGTGGATGCCTGAAGCAGCACGGGGCCTCACCTGTGACATTGCTGAGTCCCAGGTCACCAAAGGACAGAACCACCCAGGTGGGTTCCGTCTCCCCAGAGGCCACGCACATCTTCTTGGTCAGATGGCGTCTGCCTGGATGCCCCACAAAGCGGATGCCCTTGGGAACTGAGATCTTCACGTAGACCTGGGGAAGGAGGTATGCCGCTCTCAAGGTTCCCGGGATGCGTGCGCCCTCCGGGCACATCCCACTGGCCGCTGCCCACCACGTCAGCCCTCTCCAAAAGCCACGCTCTTCCCGGAAGGTCCCCCCACTACTCACCGTGGTCTTGCTGGGAGCCCTCTCTTTACTTCGGCCCCCCCAACACCCCACGGGGTCAGCCTGCCCTTAGGGCCAAGGCTGATGGGGGGCACCAGATGGGCACCAGACGGGAGGGACCGCTCCCCCTGCAGGCCCCACAAGGCACTCCCCCTGACCCTCCATCCAAGCTCTGAGGTCCACAGGGTCATAACAAGAGTTCTGTGTGTGTGTGTGCACATGCGTGCATGCATGTATCTCTGTGCACACCTATGTGCATGTAGGTGTGGTCTATGCATACACACGTGCACAATGCATGTGTGCATGCGTGTGCACACGAGTGTCTCTATGTGCACGTGTGGTTAGACCTCCCAGTCTGCAACTTCGTCCACAGAGCCTTGGTCCCAGGCTCCTTGGTCCACATCCTTTTGTCCAACGAGCATGTGTGAAGCACCTAGTGGGTGCAGGGGCCCTACTAGGAGCTAAAGTAATGTAGCCAAAGAGGACATGAGTGATCCCTGGGCGCCTGAGGGTCAACACGCCTACATCACACACGCATGCACGTGTGATGTGGAGGGAAGGATCCGAGGAAAATCTAGTGGCAAGTGTGACAGAGCATCTGAATCCTGCCTGAGGACAAGCCCGATGGGAGTGTGAGCAGCTGGTGCAGGCTGCATCAGGAGCTCCCACATCCCTCTTGACTCAGTGTTCTTCCAGAACATTCTTCCAGGGAGGAAAGAAGAAACTTGAGAGCCAAGTGTCAGTGGGCCGTATTTTCCGGCTCCTGGGCGGAATGACCGCCTGCCCGTGTTGAGGGAGCTGGATGGGTCCGTTTTCCTGGTGCCTTGGGGATGTGCAACAAACCAGCCTCCAGCATGTTCTTGCAGCTAAAAGGGGCACCTGAGGGTCCCGCCTACCCATTCGGTGAGGACCCTCCCTTGCAGGGGCCACCTGGTTGATCAAGGATCAGTCTGTACTTATTCCGGCTTTTTAAGATGGGGGTCCTACTCCTCCTGGCAATACACTATGCACAAAGAGTGACAGGGGCACCTGGGTGGCTCTGTTGAGTAAGCATCTGACTTTTGGTTTCAGTTCAGGGCATGATCTCACGGTTTGTGGGTGCCAGCCCTGCGTCGGGCTCTGCGTCAACAGCTTGGAGCCTGCTTGAGATTCTCTCTCCCCTTCTCTGCCCCTCCCCCCTCCGTGCTTTGCTCTCTCTTGCTCTCTCTCAAAATAAATAAATACAACTAAAAAAAAAAAAAAAGAATGACAGAGGATGGACCATACAGACACTGGGTTTTGGGGCATTGCTCCCCGGCTGTCTGTTTTGAGCCTATTTCACGTGTCCCCCTTAGTCCCCTCAGGCCACCCCCCGGCCACTGCCTTGCTTTCCAACACAGCAGCTCCCACCCAGCCAAATGCACGGGGCTCTGATTACCCCTCTCCTGCTTTCCCCACCAGACCCTAAAGCCCAGCTAGACTGTGTCATGGGCAATTCCCGGGACAGGCTAAGCCACCTCCTGCCTCTGTTGCATGTGTATGCTGTTCCCTCTTCCAGGAATGCCCTTCCAGGTCCTGGTGCCTGGCTCAAACAGTGCCTGACGACTCCAGAGCTCAGGAGACCTGCCTTTTCTCGGGGCTCCGCTGGCTCCCTGTAAACACTCAATTCTAACACAGCTCTGCCCCAAACTCCCTGGGAGAGCTTGGGCATGTAACGATGAGTCTCTGAGCTTCCTGTCTGGGAACAATTGCATCGATGACCCTTCTTCCCCGGCCCACGTGGGCATTTGATATCGATGTAGGCAAAATCCTGAGGCCAGCACGGGGCACAGAGGTTAGTGGTAACAGCTCTCCGAGGTTGAGCACAGATGGCGGTCCTGGGCCCCGGGGTCCTCTGACATCTGCACAAGGCCCAGCACACACAGAGCACGTGCACAATTGGTTCTGAGTGACAGTGAATTCGAATCACTGGCATTTTACACCCAGGGGCCCCTTTCTGGTGGCCTCTGGATGTTTCATTTCCATTTCAGAACGTGCAATGACTATTCTTTTTTTTTCCCCCTCCAGTTGAAATTTTCCTTTAATTAAAAAGTTTCAAGGGACAAGAAGTTCCTATGTGACAGCACATTAACGTGTGGCTCTTCTGTAGAATCAGAGAAACACCAGCGGGAAAGTCAAATATAAACACCAGCATCGAACTTGTGCTGTGCCAGCCAGACGGCTGTGCGAGAGTCCTTCTTTACTGGCCTTCAGGCTGTCACCCACCATCACATGCCACATGTTCTGATGCAGACATAATCATTCAGTGGACGTTTAGAACTTGCAAGTTCAAGGAAAAAAAGGAGTAAAATATTTTGTGCAAGCTCAAGGTCACCTTCTGAGCCAGGACTCAGGGCTCGCTGTTGCCTCCGGGCCAGGCTCAGAAATGATCAGAGACCACAGCCATCCCATTTGAGACTCACAAGGGACCCTCGTGTCTGCTCTTCCCCTCCTGCTCCAGAGAAAGCCAGTGAGGGCGAGTGGGGCCAGGGTGAGCTCTCCTGCCCAGTTTACAGATGGGGTAACTGAGGCAAAATGGTCTTCTGGGGGCAGCGGGGTCTGAATTCGCTGGGACCACAGCTGTGGGGTAGTGGCTGTGCCTCCCACCCAGGCAGCCTTGGGTACCCCGCTGGTAGCAAATTCCAATCACTCTCTAGCCACGTGTCCTCATTGTTTCAGGAAAAGCCAAAAATCTGGGGTGAAGTCTCTTGGTTTCCATGGTGCCTGCTTTGCAGCTGCAGCTCACATCTGCCCTCAATGTGTCGTGAGCCCGCGGCCCTCGGGGTCCCCACCCACTTGGGCAGGGCCAGGGGGAGGTCAGCCACGTCCCCAGCGTGTGGCTTGTTAGGGTGAGGCTGAGACCTGCAGAGAGCAAGCCTGTTCCCAGCTGGACCACTGATCCTGTGTCCCACTCACCCCTCTACCCACAGCCTCGGCTTCCAGCCCCTGAGGGCTGCCCCTAACCCCGGAGAGCCCTCCCTACTTCCCTTCCTCCCACCCACCACTGACATCCAGGCCTAGCCAGCGCCCAAGGATTACAGAGTGCTGGAGGGTGAGTGCTCCTGGCCTCCCCAAGCCGCACAGATACACAGACCCCTGCCCCCCGAAACTCTCCCTTCCCCTCCATGCACCCATCTTATCTCACAGGCCACCCCCCCACCGCCGGCCGGCCTTCCTCCCCAGCCTCCAAGCTCAGCCCCAAGCCCCCCCCCTTGGGGTAGCTGTAACGGTCTGACTGTGGCCCCCGGAAAGTTACGTTGAAGTCCTAAACCCTCTGGTACCTGTCAACGTGATTTTCTTTGGAAACAGGATCTGTGCAGAGGTCATTAAGTTACAATGAGGTTAGTAGGGTAGGCCCTACCCCAACAGAATTGGGATCTTTAGAAGAGGAAACACAGAGAGAAATTCACAGAGGGAAGAGAAAGTGAGGGAAGAAGGAAGGCCATGTGAAGACAGGTTGCAGATCAGAGCCACGCAGCCACAAGCCGAAGACCGTCAAGGGCTGCCCGCAGCCGCCAAAGCCAGGCCTGAGGCACCAGACGGACCCTCTCTCAGAGCCGCCAGGAGGAACCCACCCTGCCCGCACCTTGACCTTGGACTCTGACCTCCAGAACTGTGAGACAACACATTTCTATTGTCTCAAGCCACCCAGTTCCCACTGCTTTGTCACAGCAGCTACAAGAAAGGGGTCGAGTAGCCTTTTTCACCAGACCCCACCGCACAGCCCCTGCAGGGGCTGGAGCCTCGACAGCATGACCAGGGTCTGGGTCCCTCTGCGGACACCCTTCTTAGCATCTGCGAACCCATTTAGCGTGTAACCACCGGTGACTCCTATCTCCCTGACATTTGTGGAACCTGAAACACCAACAGGCAGAGCAACGTGGCCAGGGCCGGCCGGTGTGCAAGTATAAACTGGGAGACCGGGGCGCCTCAGTCGGTAGAGCGTCCGACATTGGCTCAGGTCGTGATTGCAAGGTTCACGGGTTCGAGACCCGCACAGGACTCTGTGCTGACCGCTCGGGAGTCTGGAGCCTGCTTCGGATTCTGTGTCTCCCTCTCTGTCTGTCCCTCCCCCACTCACATTCTGTCTCTCTCTCAAAAATAAACATTTAAGGGGCGCCTGGGTGGCGCAGTCGGTTAAGCGTCCGACTTCAGCCAGGTCACGATCTCGCGGTCCGTGAGTTCGAGCCCCGCGTCAGGCTCTGTCTGGGCTGATGGCTCAGAGCCTGGAGCCTGTTTCTGATTCTGTGTCTCCCTCTCTCTCTGCCCCTCCCCCGTTCATGCTCTGTCTCTCTCTGTCCCAAAAAAATAAATAAACGTTGAAAAAAAAAATTAAAAAAAAAATAAATAAATAAAATAAACATTTAAAATAAAGAAAGAGGGGCGCCTGGGTGGCGCAGTCGGTTGGGCGTCCGACTTCAGCCAGGTCACGATCTTGCGGTCCGTGAGTTCGAGCCCCGCGTCGGGCTCTGGGCTGATGGCTCAGAGCCTGGAGCCTGTTTCCGATTCTGCGTCTCCCTCTCTCTCTGCCCCTCCCCTGTTCATGCTCTGTCTCTCTCTGTCCCAAAAATAAATAAACGTTGAAAAAAAAATAAAAATAAAAAAATAATAATAAAATAAAATAAAGAAAGAAATAAACAAACTGGGATACTGAGCACTTGCTTTGCTGACCTCCAGGACTTCCTGCCCCTGCCTCCCCAACACAGGGACCGCCCCTTCGGTGACTCCCTCCCTGATAATGAAGATGCTCTGTCCCCTTCTAAGCCCCTCAGGCTGACCCCCTCCCCTCACCCCTGCCTCTTGACATCACGGGTGCCATCCCCCCACCCCCGGGCACAGGGAAGGCTGTGTGAGGGGGCGGGTGTAGTACCTCGGCACAGGTGCCCATGTAGTTGTAGACGCTGAGCGGGATCTTGGCTTGCTCCCCGCGGACCACGTAGGCGGGCAGGGTGAAGTCCACAAAGAAAGGCTTGAAGGTCTTCAGCAGGGCAGGCACGGCGACACCCAGGCCCCAGGCCTCGGACAGACCCACGGCCTCACCCACCCAGCTGGTGATGGAGTCCGGGACCCGCACGCTGAGCATCTCCTCGCCGGACGGGTCGCTGCGGAAGGATGGACAACCATGGGACCCTTTTCCAGGGCCGAGCTGAGGCAGCCAGGTGGGAATGCAGGGCTGCAGCTGGAAGGCCTGGGGGCCCAGGCAGGCGCCCCCGCAGCTCAGCAACAAGCACGTAGGCACAACGCGGCGTGTGACAGGAGAATGCCGCCCCTCGGCCCTAACTCAGGTAATGAGGCGCACCAGTGGCTCTCAGGACAACGGTGGACCCACAACAGTGCACGCTCCGCCCAGTGTAGCGGGGGGAAGACACTGAATTGAGGGGTTGAGTCATTTGGGGCTTGTGTTTCCCAGAAGTTACGCCCAAGCCCTAACCCCCTGTACCTGTGAATGTGACCTTATTTGGGGAAACAGCGTGTTTGCAGATGAAATTAGCCAAGATGAGTTCATACTGGACGAAGGTGGGCCCCAATCTAAGGATGGGGGTCCTTATAAGAAGGAAATCTTGGGGCGCCTGGGTGGCGCAGTCGGTTGAGCGTCCGACTTCAGCCAGGTCACGATCTCGCGGTCCGGGAGTTCGAGCCCCGCGTCGGGCTCTGGGCTGATGGCTCAGAGCCTGGAGCCTGTTTCCGATTCTGTGTCTCCCTCTCTCTCTGCCCCTCCCCCGTTCATGCTCTGTCTCTCTCTGTCCCAAAAATAAATAAACGTTGAAAAAAAAAAATTTTTTTAAAAAAAAGAAGGAAATCTGGACACAGAGGAGGAGACCATGTGAAGACAGAGGCAACAGACGGGAAGGATGCAGCTAAAAGCTGAGGAGCACCAGAGCCCCCAGGGGCTGGAGGAGGCCCAGAAGGCTCCTCCCCTAGAGCCCCCAGGGGCTGGGGGAGGCCCAGAAGGCTCCTCCCCTAGAGCCCCCAGGGGCTGGAGGAGGCCCAGAAGGCTCCTTCCCTAGAGGCCCCAGGGGCGGCGTGACCCTGCCCACACCTTGATCTCGGATGCCTGGCCTCCAGAACTGTGAAACAACAAATTTCTGTTGTTTTAAACCATCCAGTCTGTGGTTCTTCGTGACAGCAGCCACAGGAAACTCATACAGTACCAAAAAAAAAAAAAAAAAAAAAAAAGAAAAAGAAAAAAAAAGTACAACGTATCATCTATCATTTTTTATATTGATCGCATTTTGAAACAACCATGTTTGGGGATATGTATCGGGTTGAATAAAATATAAGATTCAAATGAACTCCACCTGTTTCTTTTTGCCCTTTACAACACGGCACTAGGAAATCTGACGTTACGTACGTGGGGAATTACAGATGTTATATTTCAAGCAGACGGTGCTGCTCACGATTCTCCCTGCCTTCACCCCGCCCCCACCCATCCCCCACCAACGGCACCACTGATCACGTTAGGATGGCTCAGGAGGGAAACTCTGTGATCAACTTTGCATATCCAGGATGTCCTTTCCAGATTTATCGTAAACATTTGCTGCAAGAATCCTCTGCTCCTTACTCACCTGCCTGACCCCTGTCTGCTTCCCGGGAGCCTGACCCCAGGCTGCGGCACATGGCGACCCCGCTGCCCATCAGGCCCCACAGGACCTAGGACATCTATCCTCACTTCTACGAGGGCCACACGCTGTCACCCTGTGACAACTCAAGTCAGCCTCTTCCCATTAAAAGTGGCAGAACTTTTACCAGCTTCATATGGGCACAGCCAACTTTTCTGTGGACACTGGGTGCCACCAGCCTGCCCTTCAGGGGTATCTACCCTTCCTGGCCTGGCATCCTTGTCCCACAGACTCCTGCAGAGCCCGACCCTCGATTGTAAATCTTTGTGTGATTTTTTTAGGCCTGACTACAGGCTGTTACAAAGGCTTTCCCTCACAGGCCTCGGGGAAAGCCGCCCTCCCCACACCAGGCTTGTGGCCTAGCCAGTGTGCTGTGGTCTCTGAGGGGAACTGCAGTCAGGGACTCTGGGCCCCTGGCCAGCCATGCTTCTCCCATATTTGCGTTCCCAGCCCCAGTGCCTCCATTCCTAGCTCTGTGTGTTTTTAGGGATCTGCCTGGGCCCCAAGGTCATTAGGTGTCTGAAGACCTCTGCCAAGGTCTCCTTCTCATGGGAGGAAACCTCGAAGGCATTTCTCCCACTTTGGCTCAGCACCCAGTACTTTCCCACTCTGAGCTCTCCTCCCCCCATTCTGTAGGTGTCAGGGCCCATAAAACTGCCAGAGCCGTTTGTCCAGGGCTCTCTCCATAGTGAGACGACCCCCATGTCTGATCCACCTGCAAGATATTCCGTTCTGTGGGGAAACCGGAACAGGGGGCATCAGGCTACACTGCCACAGTAATGATGAAAGGGCTTCACCATTACTTTCACTATGGCTTCTTGTCATTGCTTGACTTGGCCACTCCAATACCTGACAGCTCAGTTCTCCCTCTCTCCAGCTCAGCCTTGACAGCTCCCACCCATCCCACCTTTGTGCATCTCGACCCTTGAGCCTCGTCAAACTGCTCAGAGTCACCTGCTTTCACAGTCATACCCCACCTGGCTCTGCCCTCCGACCTGGGGGCACTCCCTCTGCCTGAAATAACCATGAAACAGCCACAAGAATGGGAGCTGCCCACCAGCCTGGCTGGGCTGTTGTGAGGGGCCTGGAGATGCACAGTGCACTGTAACTACCCCCAAAAAACTCACAGAGGGGAGGTGGGCATTACAGCCGAGGACAGAACATACTGGGCACTGGAACCAGGATACTGTCCCCAATCCCTACCATGTGCCCAGACAAGGTCCCTGCCTTGTGCTGCCTGCTATAAGGCACACAGAAAACAAAAAGCACAGTGATGGAAATAAGGCCCTCCTTATGAGCAATTACATTAAATGTAAATGGATTAAACTCTGCAGTCAAAAAAGCAGAGATCGACAGAGTGAATTTAAAAAACATGACCTGACTCTCTGCTGTCTACAAGAAACTCACTTTAGCTGCAAAGACAAAAATAGGTTGGAAATGAAAGAATGGAAAAGATACCCCAGGCCAACTGTAACCAAGAGAAAGTAGCCGTGGCTACCCTGATACGAGACAAAATGGGCTTTAAGTAAAAAAAGAGTATATAAGAGACTAAGAAGGACATTAGATAGTAATAAAAGGTTCCATACAGCAAAAAGATACAACAATTACGAACACCTACACATCTAATAACAGACCACTGACATATATGAAACATACAAAGAGGGAAAGAACTGAAGCAAGAAATAAAAAGCTTACAATAATAGTTGGGGACTTCAATAGCCTGTTCTGAATAACAGACTGAACAACCAGACAGCAGATGAGTAAGCAAGTAGAAGACTTAACACAATAAAGCAACTAGATCCAGAGGCATGCACACACGACAGTCTTCAAGCAAGATCATGAGTAAGGCCACAAATGAAGTCTCAGTAGATTTTGAAAGGCAGATATTATACAAAGTATCTTCTTTGACCACAGTGAGACAAAGTTAGAAATCAGTAACAAAAGGAAAACCAGAAAATTTACAAATCTGTGGAAATTCAAGAACATATTTTTAATGTTTATTTATTTATTTCAAGAGACAGAGAGAGCATGAGAACATGCATGCAAGTGGGGGAGGGGCAGAGAGAATCCCTAGCAGGCTCTGTGCTGTCAGCACACAACCCGACACAGGGCTCTATCTCACAAACCATGAGATCACGACCTGAGCTGATGTAATCAACCCATTCTTAATTGACCAACGGATCAAAGAAGAGATCACAAAGGAAATTTTAAAATACTCAGAAATGAATGAAAACAAAACATAACACACTAAAACTCATGGGATGCAGTAAAAGCAGTGCTGAGAGGGAAATGTATAGCTATATATGTATTAAAAAAGAAGAAATATCTTGGGGCACCTGGGTAGTTCAGTTGGTTAAGCGTCCAACTCTTGATTTTGGCTCAGGTCATGATCTCATGTTTAAGCCCTGAGTTGCTGATGGTGCAGAGCCTGCTTGGCATTCTCTCTCTCTCTCTCTCTCTCTCTCTCTCTCTCCCTCCCTCTCTGTCTGCCTCTCCCCACTTGCACAAGCATGTGCACACTCTCTCTCAAAATAGATAAACTTTAAATAATAATAAAAAGAAAGATCTCAAATACACAACCTAATTTCACAACTTAAAGAACTAGAAAAAGAAAAACAAACTAACCCCAAAGCTAACAGAAGGAAGGAAATAATAAAAATTAGAGCAGAGATAAAGGAAATAGAGAACAGAAAAATAACAGAGTATCAACAAAACCATAAGTTGATTCTTTGAAAAGATCAATGAGACTGACCAACCTTTAACTAGACAGACTAAGGGAAAGAATGAGAGAAGACTCAAGTTACTAAAATATGAAATGGAAGTGGGGACATTACTACCCATTCTGAGAAATCAAAAGATTATTTTTAAAAAGTACATAAAAAGTACATAAACACCTATATGCCAAGAACTTGGATGATCCAGACGAAATGGGCAAATTATACAAATGCAAAACCAACCAAGACTAAATTACAAAGAAATACAAAATCTGAACAGACCCAGAACTGAACAGACCTCTAAAGAGATTGAATCAATAACCCAAAACCTCTTTACAAAGAAAAAGCCCCAGACCTGATGGCTTCACTGGTGAATTCTACTGAACACTTAGAGAAGAACCCTTGTGCACCGTTGGTGGGAATGTAAAATGGTGCAGCTACCGTGGGAAACACTCTACAGGTTCCTCAAAACGATTAAACATATGGGGCGCCTGCGTGGCTCAGTCAGTTAACCATCCGACTCTCAATTCTCAGTTTCAGCTCAGGTCATGATCTCACGGTTTCATGAGCTCGAGACCCGCATCGGGCTCTGCACTGACAGGGTGGAGCCTGCTTGGGATTCTCTCTTTCTCCCTCTCTCTGTACGCCTCCCCCGTTCACGCTGTCTCTGTCTCAAACAAACAAAGAAACAAAAACTGATTAAACACAGAATCACCATATGATCCAACAATTCCATTTCTGGGTATACACCCAGAAGAACCACAAGCAGGGTCTGGAAGAGCTATTTGCACACCTGTGTTCATAGCAGGATTATTTCTAACAGCCAAAAGGTGGAAGCAACAGCAATGTTACCTGGCCCCCCAAAACATCCAGCACCCAGAAAATAGATACATTTGACACATGTGAATGATTACAGACAGACAGCTCATCTTAGATTGAGACCCCTGGAACTTAATGCAATCATCTGGATCTGTTCTGACCAGGAGTTAAGTCTTTCCATAATGGGGACACAAGCATCTGTGAAAGCAGTTTGAGGAACCCCCAGCTGTGAGCTCGGTTCTGTGATGACCACGTGCCATGGCATCTCGTGTCTAGAAGCTCCCCCCACCCCACCTGCTCAGCAGCAAGCCCACCCATGGCCCAGGGGCGTCTGACCTTTCATGCCTAACTAGTTTCCCAGGGCAGGCCCCCATCCTTCTACTAGTGCCACTGGTGTTCTGACCCCAAGCATTGAAAGAAAAAAAACAACCAATAGCATCTGGCAGGAATTTGGCACAGCAGGGCTTCTTCAAAAAGAACTAAAAGGGGGAACAAATGTGGAAAGGAAATGTGCTGAGAAAAGCAGCCTGTTTTGTGGGCAGGAGCTTGAGTCCCCTGAGGAGTGAAGAGGGGATGGAGGGGGGTGGGGTGGAGTTCACGTTCCAGGGAACTGTAATCGTTTTAATGAGCTCGTTACGCAAACAGAGCGGATAGAGTTACCCCAAGTGGGAGTTGTGAGAGGCACAAAGCCCCTGCATTTCATATTTCCTGAGCAGATGTCCGAAGCTGCAGCGGGATTTGGGGTTGACTTCATGGCTTTTGAGTTTTTATGTGTTAGGAAAGGATGCCCAAAGTCTTACTCAGATGTTGATGTCAGATCTGAAAGCAAACCTACTGGGGGCAATCTGGACTTGCACGAGTGCCCTTGAGTCAGCCCGCAAACACAACGAAGAAAAGGAATCTTATTGTACCTGATGTTGAGACAATGCCAAATCCATGTTTCGGGGAAGAAGGTCCTTTTCCTCTTCTCTGCTCTATGAGATTCGAAAAAGAAATGATTCTGTTTCCATGGGCGTAATGCAATTCTGCTACCTGGCAGGTTAACATCTACACAAGTAGAATGTTAACACGTTACTTCGTACCTGGAAAGGTTAACCTTCTACCCAGTTAGGGTGCAGTGTGTTAATTCTCTTGGCTGTCCATTAACATTCTACTTGATGAGGACGGAACGTGCTAACTCTTTTACCTGGCAGGGTTAACATTCTACTCGACTAGGACTAGTAGAAATGAAGCATCAAAGGCTTGATAGAATCACCTTAAATCAACAGGCACTTCACATCCTGAGTTTAGAAGGGAAGAAGGGTCACAGGGACCATGCGTCACCGGGAAATACCCACGGAGACGTGTGCCAAGACAGACGAATGGACTGGTTTGTCGGAGCAAAAGCCAAAATCTCCATCAAGAGGGTGACTGGGTTAATCAAATGGTAGTACAATCGTGCAGTGGGATGTTACACGTCAGTCTAAAAGAGTGAGGCCAGTGCAGATATACTGATACGGATTGGTCTCTAAGGCTTATTGTTGACTTCAAAAAAGAAGGCACAGGGCCACCTGGGTGGCTCAGTCGCTTAAGTGCCCAACTTCGGCTCAGGTCACGATCTCGTGGTTTGTGGGTTCGAACCCCACGTCGGGCTCTGTGTTGATGGCTTGGAGCCTGGAGCCTGCTTGGGATTCTGTCTCCCCCTCTCTCTGCCCCTCCCCACTCACGTTCTATCTCTCCCTCTCTCTCAAAAATGAATAAACATTAAAAAAAAAAAAAAAAAGAGGGGCGCCTGGGTGGCGCAGTCGGTTAAGCGTCCGACTTCAGCCAGGTCACGATCTCGCGGTCCGGGAGTTCGAGCCCCGCGTCAGGCTCTGGGCTGATGGCTCAGAGCCTGGAGCCTGTTTCCGATTCTGTGTTTCCCTCTCTCTCTGCCCCTCCCCCGTTCATGCTCTGTCTCTCTCTGTCCTGAAAATAAATAAACGTTGAAAAAAAAAAAATTAAAAAAAAAAAAAAAAAAAAGAAGGCACAGCACAGTACTATAGTATTCACTCATTGTTTAAAAAAAAAAAAAATCCTTGTATATGCATGGAAAATTTCTAGAAGGATCTCTAAGAAATTATTGACCAAAAAGGGGAATGGAGGGTCTAGAGGTAGGAGAGAAACTTACATTAAATTATATAAACTTTCACACTGCTTGAAAAAAATTTAAATCACTGCGTATGGTTAAGAAAAATATCTTCTCTTCAGAATACAGATGTACAGATGGGTTATCCAATTACAAAAAGATATGAACACTTGCTTTTGACGGCATTTGTTATGCCTTTGTGCAGTGGGATTTACAACTGCCTTTGTGGTTTGGGGTTTCAGAAAATTACTTTCATATCCACTCCAGGCCAAGCTCTTGGGGGTCCTGCTACATGAGAGTGTCAGGACCCCCAAGGCACTATCTGGTGGGTGGAGGCCCAGAGGCCAGTGTTACACCTCCCTCACCAACCACATCCTAGAATACTGCCATGTACCATATGGGGAGCCTGGTTTGCCCATGCTGTGATTTGGAGTTTGGAAACACCTCCCGGGCCTGCCACACTCCTGCTAAGTGTGCGGCCCAGGCAGAAAGAACCCAGGAGAACGAGGTATCCAGGACCTCAGTCTAGGTAGAGAATGTATGAAACGTGGAGAGGGCTTTTGGGGACAGGCTTGCCAGGGCTGGAGGTCTTCTCGGCCACTTCTGGCTTAGAACAAGGGCTGAGGCGTGTGGGGCCCACCCTCAGGGTCTCCAGAGAGACAAGATGCTGAGCCACTACTGACCACACTGATGCCAGCCCCAGCCCTTTGGTTCTGTGCCCTTCTTGGAGTGGGCGGGACAGAGTAGAGCTAAGGCCTGCCTCCCTAGTCCCAACCCCTAAATCCAGACAGAATGGGAGCCAAGGTCTCCAGAACACTTCCCCTTCCCCAGCTGGCTGGTTGAGACCTGGGCTTGAGGAGGTAGTAAGAGAGGCATCAGACGAAGGGGTTGGGAGAGAAGAGAGGGGAGACAGGAAAGGATAGGAGAGACTCGGAGAAAACAACACCTCCTGTGAAACTAAAGTTTCCATGACTCCAGGGACAAAACCACAAATCCAGGGGAGAAATGGGAACTCTTCTCTGTCTCAGTCATTGATAAGTTAGCAAACAGACAAACAAGAAGTGAGCAAGAGTATGGAGAATGTAGGCATCACCATCGATAGGCTTGACCTAAAGTATCCATAGAGAGCCCTGTACAGAATTGATGGGGGCTTAGATCTTTTCAAGAAGACATGCACATTTATAAAAACTGGCCACATAAAAAGTCTTCAAAGTAAGAACAGGACAACAGATAACACACAGACCATGTTCACTGGCCACAATGCATGTTTGCTACAAATTTATGAAAAACATTAAAAAATATTAGTTAAAAATATCACTTGAAATTTTAAAAAGTGTCCACTTATGCACAAGTCACAGCTCAAAAAGTTAGAACCTATCTGGAAAGAAGCAATAATGGAAACACTTCACAACACAATTCAGGTGCTGCCAAAGCAGCACTCTTAGGGAAATTCATGCCTTTCAAAAGGTTTAAATGTGCAGAGTTCAAATAAGAGACTGAGAAGTATTACTTGGTGTCCAACTTGAAAAGGCAGAGAATTGAAGGTGAAAAGGGAGGAGAGAGGAAAAGAATGAAGAAGAGAGAGATACTAGAAAGAAGTTTCTAAGCAAAGTCCCTGGAAGAGGGAGGATCAAGCCCCAGCTTCCCTCCCCACCCCAACCCTTCTGTTCCAGGCAGTTCTGCTCCTGAGGTGCCTTCCTTTCTCTGCACCCCCAATCCCATGCACTCGGGTGTGGTCAGGAACTGGGGAGGGGGGCTGGCATGCTTGGTTCCCAGGGTCACTACTAGGTCAGTAGTGACTTTGTCCACCAGGGGACACTGGGACATTTTTGGTTGTAACAACTGGGAGAAAGGGGTGCTATTGGCAACAGGTGGGTGGAGGCCAGAGATGTTGCACAACACCCAGCCGTGCATAGACAGCCCCACCACAGAGAATGATCCAGCCCCTAAAGACCACAGTATGAGGTGAGACAACCCTATTCGACGTGGCAATTACCTGGGGGGTTGTCTGGAGGACCCTGCTGCCGCCAGGCTCCCCGTGTGGGGCTGGAAGGCAGGGACAGCCTCATCGGTGTATAGGCCGCCATCTTGTCGGTGGTTCAGGCTCACCAGATCGGTCATCACCACCAGTCCCGTTTCCTAGGCAACAGACAGTGCCGTGGATGGGATGGCCCCAACAGTTCCATAACTGTGGGGTTACCAGCCCAACATCTTCTGCTCTGGGCTTGGGTGCAGAGCTTGGGTGCTCTGCTCTGGGTGACACAGGCTGAGGAAATCATGGGGCCCAGTGACCATGTAAAATAGAGCAGAGGGGAGGCCAGCATATCTGTGGCTCAGGCACAAAAAGCTACAAGTATGACTCCACGGATATGAAATATCCAGAACAGGTAAATCCATAGGGACAGAAGGTAGATTAGCAGTTGCCAGGGGTTGGGGGAGGGGGCACAGGGAGCCACTACTCATGGGGATGCGGTTTCCTTTTGAAGGGATGAAAGCATTCTAGAATTAGACACAGGTGCTGGTGGCACAACACCGTGAGTGCCCTAAATGCCGCTGAACTGTGCATTTTAGAATGCACCTCAGGAGCATTTTCTGTTCGTTCTGTTCATCGTGAATTGCACAATTAAAAAAAAAAAATCAGTTGGCACCGTGCCTGATCTAGACCAGAGACAGACGGAGATCTGCAATTGTTACTGTTATTATTTCGACCACTGCGCTAAATACCGGGAGCAACCAGACTGCAGGAAAGCCCCACCCCAGACTGACCAGCTCTGCTTTGGGAATAAGGAGTATAAAGTCAGTGACTCAGACTCAGAAGCAACCCCCCCCCCCCCCCGGCCCCTTAATTCCAAGAGCGGCCAGGGCCCAGCAGTTCAAACTGCCAGGCGTTCAACAAATGTGTAATTGAAACATCGTTTGTTCCAGTACAGACATAGATGTGCATATAAATATATAGACAGATGTAGGCGTGTACTATTGTTTAGCTAATAGAGCAACGTGTTAATTGTGGGATCTACAGGCGGTGAGTATATAGGCATTTGTTCCTTTGTTCAACTTTTCTGTAGGTCTGAAAATTTCCCATAAAAAAAAAAAAAAAGAGGAAAAGGATGCGTTTTTAATGATTTTTATAATGGGAGGAGGGGAAGAGCAGCCACAGATGGGCCCTGCATTCGAGTGGAGACCGCCAGCATGCTCATGGGGGCTGGCGGTATGATCTAGAATGATACGTGTGTCTCCTGCACCCCCGGTAGCCCCCGGCGTCCACAGCCCGGAAGGAGGGGGACGACGTGAGCCCCTTGAGAGCACGGCCGCCTGCTCCCAGCGTGATCGTTTTCCTCCCAGCAAAGCACCCTTACCACCTCTGCTCCATAGCAAGTCCCAGTTATTGGCTGACACCCATAGCATTCCGCTCTGGTTGGCCTTGCAAATCAGGAGGCTCCGCTTATGAGCCTCCACTGGGGAGAATCAAACTAGTGCTGCCCCAATAAAAGTTTGGAAACCTCCACCCTGACCATCTCCGTATCTCGGAGTTCATTTGTTTCCAAGTGAGAGGAGCCTGGAAGGGGCGGTGGGTCTAAGACCATCTGTGCTTACGGCGAAGGCAGATCC
The DNA here is from genome assembly GCF_018350155.1 of Leopardus geoffroyi. Lineage (NCBI taxonomy): Eukaryota > Metazoa > Chordata > Mammalia > Carnivora > Felidae > Leopardus > Leopardus geoffroyi. The sequence continues at coordinate 12,651,178 of NC_059331.1, forward strand.
GGAGTCCTTGGTGACGCCCCAGGGCCACGGGAAGATGGACGAACGCCTGCGTCGGGCTGCCAGTCCAGCCCACCAGAAGGACCCATCCTCCCGGGACACCCCGAAGGCATCAGAAACATCATACTCTTCCAATTCCCGGAAAACCTACAGGCAAAGGAGAACAGACAGCAGTCAGCCGGAGGTTTCCTTTCCACCCAAACTGGCTCTCGGGGGTCTGGCTGCTCCTTCCGTGAATACCACTTCGAGACAATCTCAGGAGATGGGCGTTGGTGGCATTAGCCCATTCGAAAGATGGGCAGACTGGGGCTGGAAAGGTAGGACCTGTGGACAACGTTCTATTGCAAGAGTCTGATGAATTCGACTCTTACGATCTTTCGATACGGCAATAAAGATTGGATGCGATGGTGAGAGAAAGAATCTGGTTCACATGGGGGCTCTTCACCGACTGGAAAGGGAGAGACCCTCGTGGGGGTGCTGGAGCCTGGCACCAGAGGGCCCCACTCACCTGGGCCGGAGTCAGCTGAAACCCAGACCTGAGCAGGTAGACGCTCTTATCCACCGCAGTGACACACACACAGCTGCCCCTCGCAGCCCTGACCCGCAGGTCAACAACCTCCCCAGGCTGGGTCTCATTTGCTGAGTACGTCACTGAAACCTGGATCCGAACACAGCAGAGAGACCAGGAGCTCGGCCAGACTCTCCTGACCCACCCACCCACCCTCTCCGCCTGCCAAGGAGAACCGGTCTTGGCCAGCTCACTTGGGACCCTGGCCTTGCTGCCCAGGTGAGGACAAGGGCGGGAGGCAGAATGAAAGGAACAAGGCTGGTACAACTGGAACATTCTGCGCAGAGGAGGGGAGGGGAGAGATGGGGAGACAGGCACGGGCCGAGGGCACGTGGCAGCCAGCTTCAAAGGATGCAGGGAGAGGGGGCAGAAGGCTGAGCCCACTGGGGGGGGGGGGGACATGAGTGGTGTCCCTTAGATCTGGAACGCAGTGGGGACAGCTGACTGCTTTCCCTGCGTGCGATCGGTGGTGACTTCTGGAGGCGCTCCAGTAAAGAAGCAACCTTGGCTGCAATTATTCCTGAAGGGTCCTGCCCGGGGATACCATTTGGGAGCCCGAGCGGCAGCTGTGCCCGGCCCGGCGTGGACACCCTGGAGCCCCCAGCCCTCGGTGGCGCTTGCCTGGCCCCACTCCCCTGATTGGCCCCCCACGTTCTACCTGGTTCTCAAAGAAGCTCTCCACAGCAAACTGGAGGCTGTCGGCGACGCCTTCTCCGTTCTCCCTGACGTAGAAGACCAGCAGGCGGCCAAGGGGGGCCATGCTGGGGGTCACGGCCAGCCGGAGAGAAGTCACACACACGTTGACCTCAGCTGCTGGGGCTGGAGGGGGCTCTAAGACAAGGCAAAGGTGGGGAGAGGCGTGAGGACCCAGCACCCCACGACGGGGCCACCAATGCCCCAGGCTGCCCTGGGGATGACCTGGGGTGCACCGTGGAGGTGCTGGCCCAGGGCAAGCGCTCCGTGGACACTTGCGCCACCTAGAAGGGAAGGGAAGGCCCAAAAGGATGTGGGTGTGTGATTCCCAGAGCACCATTCAGGCCAGCCAGCAGCTCTCAACTAGGACCGTGCTGCCCCCCAGGGGGCAGTTTTGGCTGTCCCGACTTGGGAGTGCCGCGGGCATCTAGCGGGGTGGGGCCTTAGCGGGGTGGGGCCCGGGGAGGCTGCTCGGCCCCCTGCAGTGCACAGGACAGTGCCACCAATGGGAGAATGATCTGGCCCCAAACATCAGTAGTGCCGAGGGTGAGAAACTCTGCCTTCTCATGAGAGAGACCTTGTCTTCCTGCGTATCTATCTATGCACCTATATCTCTGTCTATGAACTATGAATTAACCTATGAATCTGAGTATAAATCTAAGTATTTAGGGATCTATCTGTGGATCTATCTATCCATAAATCCATCCATCTATCTATCTATTGATCTATCATCTATCTCTATCATCTACCTATCTTCCTATCTAATCTATCATATCTATCTATCTATCTTCCTATCTATCTATCTGATTCTCACCTACAGATGACTTCCCCTCAGGGACACTGCCAATGTCTGGAGACTTCTTAGGCATCGTACTGCCTGTGGATAGGTTGCTACTGGCACCGAATGGGTGGAGGCCGGGGATACGGCTCCATACCCCACTGCACACAGGACGGCCCCACCACAAATCGTCTGTCTTCAAGTGCCCCCAAGGCCCGGTTTGGGGATCCTGCTTCAGGCAGAAGGGCTGTGAAGGGGATGGGGCTGGGGAAGACCCAGGGGAGGTGACGGATATTTTAGTGAGCCCGTAGAGTCAAGGAGAGGAGGAGGGCTCCTAGGTGCGGTGAGGGGCGGCGGGGGGGGGGGGGGGGGGGGGGTGACCTGGGCAGAGTCGGAGCGGCCACCGGCAGATGGCAACACAGTCCAGTGCGGGCTGGCACAGGGGTCTAGCCTGTGGCTCGCCTCCCCCAGTCCCCTGCAGACAGGCGGTGAGGACACCCTCGAGAGGACGTCTCCACCCCCCCTGCGGCTGACCCCTGCCCATCCTCCTGGCCCGAGCCCCATCTCGCCTGGGACACACGCCCTCCGCCCTGAAGCAGGCACCTCTCCAGGCTGCGTCCTGCTCCCCCTTCCTGTCTGTCCCACCCCAGTGTCAGTGGCAACAGGGAACCCCAGCCTAATGGCCTGGCTCACCCGTCTCAAGAAGGTGCATTAAGCGAATCGGTTTCTCCGGGGCCGCCCGCCGGCTTCTCCGCTGGGTGAGGTGGGCGGGCTGCCGGCCCGAGAGCACGATGTTGCCCCGCGCGGCCACCTCGTAGTACAGAGTGAAGCTGCAAGGGCACGTAGACTTCACCGGGAAAAGCGCGTCCTCTCCGACCTGCGGGAGACACGCAGCACGGGGGGCCCTGCCTGGCACCCACGGCCCGGCACCCACGCCAGGCAGATGGCTGCTCTGGGGCCACAGGGAGGCTGGATGGCTGCGGCAGGAGCGCTGGCCTCCCAGCAGAGAGCCGGGCATCCTGGCGCCGGCCGTGTGCCCTGGGCGGCGGAGCAACTGTGCTAACAGCGTGGAGACTCTCGGCGAGCTGACGGTGCAGGAACATGGCCCGTGAGAGGTGTGGCCTTTGCCCCCCAGCTCCTGAGAGGCGACCTCCAAGCCTTTGAACTGTCCTGCCTGCCTGTCTCTGTTCACCTGCGGTCTCAGGCCACACCAGATATTGACAATATGATTCATGGGGGGGCGGGGGAGGGGTACAGGTCACACTCTGTCACTTTGACCTCTGGAGGGGCTGGGACTGAGGTCAGCTACGCAGGTGGTCGGCCAGGTCTGGGTGACTGACCCCCGGTAAAAACCCCAGACACTCAGCATTCCTGGTCATACGTCTGGTAAGGGTCTAGTGTCCGGGACGTATAAAGAACTCTCACAACTCAGCAATGTACAGACGACTTCCTAAAACTTAAAAACAGCAGGGGAAGCCAGATGAAGGATACACAGGATCTCTCTGCACCGTCTGAGCAACGCTTCTGTAAATCTAAAATTATTCCAAAATTTGAAATTAGGAGCACCGGGGTGGCTCAGTCGGTAAAGCGCTCGACGCATCTTCAGTGCGGGTTATGATCTCAGGGTTCGTGCGTTCAAGCCCTGTGTTGGGCCCTGCGCTGACAGCACGGAGCCTGCTTGGGATCCTCTCTCTCTCCCTCTCTCTCTGCCCCTTCCCCACTTGCACTCCCTCTCTCTCTCCCTCTCAAAATAAAGAAACTTTAAAATAAAATAAAATAAAATAAAATAAAATAAAATAAAAAGCATGAGGGGCGCTTGGGTGGCTCAGTCGGTTAATGGTCCAACTTTAGCCCAGGTCGTGATCTCGAAGTTTGTGAGTTGGAACCCCGCACCAGGCTCTGTACTGACAGCCCAGAACCCGGAGCCTCCTCTGGATTCTGTGTCACCCTCTCTCTCTCAAAGTAAGTAAAGAAATAAACTTAAAATAAAATAAGAAGTATGATAACAGATTACAACATATTGAAAGATTCTTTTAAAGTCCTCAAGTCCATAACATACTCAAAACAATACAGCAACAAAAATAACGGTAGGGAAAAGAGACAGAAAGTTCTTTCTTCTTTTTCTTTTTTTTTTTTTTTTGAAAGTTCTTTCCTTTTACAGAGGAACACCAACTCATAAACGTAGAAGGAATGACAGGACTCAGACCTGCCATCACATAGCCCCTCCTGTGATAACTGACAACAGCAAGAATTGTCAGTGAGGCTAAAAGCACCGGGTGAAAGGTCGGTGGGGGTCAGGACGCTGTGGCAGGGAGGGGCCTCAGGTTGGCACCACAGATGACTCAGTAGCCTCACCCACCGGGGAGAGAGCTGGTAGAAATCACACACCCACCAAGGATAAGATCAGCTCCAGCAACAGTGGGGTCTCCTAAATCTGCACCTCTTGACAGGCTGCTCCGAGAGCAGGACACACACGGTAATTCTGCCCGATTCTAATTCAGGATGTGGGAGCATCTCCAAGACCACACAGGCCCGAATTCTTCACAAAAGTCACGGGGATGAAAAGGCAGAGGTAGGGGCTGTTCCAGATCAAGAGCAGATACGGACACAGAAGAGCCACACGCAACATGGGTGGCCACGGATCCCGAATGAACTGCGCACGTGCCCACGCGTGCACGCGTGCTCACATATACACGTGCATGCACATTGCCGCACATTACTTGCACACGTGTGCACAAGACTGTGGGCGTTCACGCACAAGATAGAAGTCACATCCTTGGGGACATCTTTGAAAATCTGAGCACTGCCCGTGAATCAAAAAAAATATGTTGAGTAAATGTAATTTTCTTAGATGTGACAATAGCTTTGAGGTCATGTTAAAGAATGTCCTGATTTTTAGGACGTATTATGCTCAAGTATTTTAAGAGTGAAGCATCAGGATGTCTGTAACTCATTTTCAAATGTTGTAACCAAAACAAAAGGGCTAAAGAAATAGATGAGTTGATGGGGTGCCTGGGTGGCTCAGTCAGTTAAGCATCCGACTTCAGCTCAGGTCATGATCTCACAGTTTGTGAGTTCAAGCCCCACGCCAGGCTCTGCGTGGACAGCTCAGAACCTGAAGCCCGCTTCATATTCTGTGTCTCCCTTTCTCTCTGCCCCTCCCCTGTGTGCTCTGTCTCTCTCTCTTTCCAAAATAAACATTAAAAAAATTGTTTTAATTAAAAAAAATAGATGGATAGATGGGTGGACAGGTGTCTTGGACAGGGGCGTGGATGGGTGAGTGGGTGGATGGATGGGCAGAGGGCTGCATAGGTGGACAAGTGGGCAGGTAAGTAGGAGGACAGATGGACAGAAGCAAAATGTGAATTCATAAATCTAGGTGAAAGGCATAGGATTATAGTTTTTTTTTTTTACGATTTCTAAGTTTGTAAATAGTCACCTTATAAAAAGGCACTGAAACAAAAGTCCCCTTCTGTTTCAGATGTTAGGGGGCAGAAAAACGCATAACCTTCCTCTTCTCATGCACTAACCCCACGGCAACCCTAAAAGATAGGGTTGTCAAACCCATTCACAGAGCAGCAATCCCCCCCTCCCCCGCCCTGCCTGGGCCTTCAAGCTGGAGGAAGGGGAAAGGGCCCTGACACAGAGCCCAGACTGGACCAAGCATGGCCACTCTTGCCTCAACGCCCCAAGGTTGCGCCCAGGGCCCCGGTGATGACAGTCGCGGGGGCGGGGGGGGGGGGGTGGGGAGGGGCTGGAGCCAGCTGACCCGACTCTGGCAGGATGGAGATGTCCCTCCAAGAGGAAAGTCTGAGTGGTCCAGCCAGGTCCTTGCCTAATGGGAACAGATGATCTCATCTGAGTCTCTTATTCTCAAAACTCCCGCAGTGGACCACGAAGCCCCCAAAATGGGCCGCTCCGGCACCAGGATTCCTCTAAACTGCATCCCAGGCACCACCACCCCACCCACCCCTCCCCCACCCCGCCCTACCCTGGCGGCCTTGGGCCTGAGCAGCGGCTGGTTTACGGGCCAGTAAGGCCTGGGAGCAATGCCGGGGAGCAGCTCACTCTGCAGCAGCCAGGCTCTGCCTGGGGCCTCTTGGTTAACGGAGTTAACAGGGTGCTTTACACTGTGTATACAAATGTATATCTTATTTAATAGATGAGGGATAAACAAACTACAGCTCATCCATTCCGTGCAAGACACCGTCAAGTGAAAGAAGCCGATGTAAAAAGACTACACGCTGTATGGGGTGCCTGGATGGCTCGGTGGATGGGGCATCTGACTTTGGCTCAGGTCCTGATTTCACGGGCTCGTGGCTTCGAGCCCTACATCTGGCTCTGTGCTGACAGCTCAGAGCCTGGAGCCTGCTTCCGATGCTGTGTCTCCCTCTCTCTCTGCCCCCTCCCCCACCCCTGCTCACGCTCTGTCTCTCTCTCTCCTTCAAACAGAAATAAACACTAAAAAAAGAAGGCCACACATCGTACGATTCCAGCTACCACAGTCTCCCCTGCAGTTACCGCTGTCAACAGCATTCTGGAAATGGGTGATCCTCTTTTTTTTTTTTTTTTTTTTTTAATGTTTATTATTTATTTTTGAGAGAAAGAGAGAGAGAGAGACAGAGTGTAAGCAGGAGAGGGGCAGAAAGAAAGAGAGACACAGAATCCGAAGCAGGCTTCAGGCTCTGAGCTGTCAGCACAAAGCCCAATGCGGGGCTCGAACCCACGAAACGTGAGATCATGACCTGAGCTGAAGTCGGATGCTTAACCGACTGAGCCACCCAGGCGCCCCAGGTGACCCTCCTGATGTATCATCAGAAGGTCAGGCGCAGCCTAATGCTTTGTCACAACGCCTGCATCACTCACCTTGATGTGGGAAACAAAGGCAGACTGAGGGCAAGTCACAAACTAATAACCCCCCCCCCCCACACACACACACACATAGGTGACATTCCTCAGGCACTCCTGGCTGCCCAAGAACAAAGGAAAGGGAAAAACCCGTGGTTAACTGATAGAGATCACAGTCATGCGGGCCCTGAGTCTCCATCAGTTTCAACTGTCTTAATAATTTACAAGGGGAAAAAGCAATTCTATCAATCGCCAAACTTCCAGGAACCTATATTCCAGGTCCCATTTCCTGGGACCCTGACACCGCCCTACCCGCCCCCCCCCCCCCCCCCCGCCAATAGGATAGAAAATCTTACACCATCAATCACTCCTCACAACTCCAGTGCAGCTCCTTCTGCCCACGGGTCCTGTCCCCGTGCTTTAGGAAAACCACCTTTTTGCACCAAAGACGTCTCAAAGAATTCTTTCTTGGCCGTCGGCTCCGATCCCCAACACTCCGAACCACATCAACCTGACTTCATCTCCTCACGTAGACATTTTACTATCTCGTGATCACAAGAAAGCAGGCTGGGTACAGTACAGTATATTTCGAGAGAGAAGGAACCACATCCCCGTGACTCTCACTACAGAATATTGTTACCGTGGTTCTATTTTATCATTATTGTTGTTAATTTTACTGCGCCTAATTTATAAGTCAATCTTTGTCATAGGCATGTAGTATAGGAAAAAACAACACACGTAGGGTCTGGTACTATCCGGAGTGTTAGACGTCCACTGGGGATGTAGGGATGTATCTCCATGGATAAGGGAGGGGGGACTACTATATACATGTGATGGGAAAACAGCTATTCTGAGCTGCTGCTGGGGCATCTGACGGCCTGACAAAGCCCCTCACACCCGGAGTCTGGACATTTAGATAAGGACCCGAGCTTAGGATTCTGGCAGCAAGTTTCTGCTTCACTTTTCCCCAGGGGGCCTTTTGAAATAACCACATAGCACTGACCCCGCCTACAGCTATGACCTCGTCTCCAACCACCTTACAAGTAAAGGGTGCTTGCTGCCCGGCTGCCTGTCTCCTGCTCGCTTGTGACCTGGGACGGAGGACTGCCCTTCCCCCCACCCTTCATTTTGCACCCGCGCACCCCACTCTGGGATCTGTAAATAAATCTCACGGCTTGACTTCTTGTGTGTGTGTGTGTGTGTGTGTGTGTGTGTGTGTGTGTGTGTGTGTGTTGAAACTGTGCCTCCAATCAAAACAACCCCAGAGGTTTTCACTTCTCCCAACACAACATGACATTCTAGAAAAGGCAAAAGTACAAAGACGGTGAAAAGATCAGTGGTTGCCAGGGGGTAGCAGGGAAGGAGGGATGTACGAATAGGTAGGTGGAGCCCAGAGGATTTTTAGGGCAGTGAAACCATTCTGTATGATACTATGACACCAGAGGCGCCTGGGTGGCTTAGTCAGTTAAGCATCTGACTTTGGCTCAGGCCATGATCTCATGGTTCGAGTTCAAGCCCCGCATCGGGCTCTCTGCTCTCAGCTTGGGATCCTCTGCCCCATCTCTCTCTGCCTCTCCCCCGATCATGCCCCCCCAAAGATAAATACACTTAAAAAAATTGGGGTGCCCAGGTGGCTCAGTCGGTTAAGTGTCCGACTTTGGCTCAGGTCATGATCTCGCGGCTCATGGGTTCGAGCCCCGCATCAGGCTCTGAGCATTCAGCTCAGAGTCTGGAACCTGCCTTACATCCTGTGTCTCCCTCTCTGCCCCTCCCCCACTCACGTTCAGTCCCTCACTGTCTCTCAAAAACGAGTAAACATTAAAATAAATAAAATAAGAATAAAAAAGATACTACAACCCTGGGCACACGTCATCATACATTTGTCCAAACTCACAGAATCTGCAACACGAAGAGAGGACCTAACATACACCGCAGACCTTAGTTAATAACAACACATCCAACCTGGCTCATCAACCGTACGAGATGTGCTACCTTAATGCAGGCTGCTAATAATCGGGGACACTGCCCGCAGGGGTGAGGGGGCACAGAGGAACTCTCCTCCTTCTGCCCACTTTTTACAGATCCGTGTCTCCACACACATCTCTGCGAATCTTACTTAATCGGGATTGCTGAATAACAGGGAAGAAGGAACACGAGACCCAGCTCTAGGTCCGTGGGGAAACCTCACAGCCTGTGCACAAGAAGTACAAGCCCGCAGACAGGAGCCCTGATGGCCAAGTTTATCGTGGTAAACCCCGGGGCCACAGCCTGAATATTCACCATAATTAAATTATGGGCATTCATTCCGAGGAATACGGCCTTGCTGGAGGGCCGGGGGCCGGGGGCCGGGGCACCAGGGTCGGCCCTGCTGGGGCATGCACACATCCCCTGGAGGTGTGTGGAGGGCGCGCCTGAGCACCTTACCTGCAGGGGGCGGGCGGGGGGCTGCAGCTGCAGGTGGCACTGGCTGGGGGAGTACCAGCTGCTGAGAGAGAGGTAGCTGGGCAGGTACTGGGCCCCCACGGGCTTTCCATTGAGTGCCGTCACCTTGGTCTGAGGAAAAGAGGGTACTTGGTCAAGGCCTGGGTGCGTGGCCTAGGAAGGGGGTCCTTGGGGGTGCTTCTGCCTGCCCTGGCCTGCGGCAAGACCCTCTCACGTCCCAATTCCCCTTTGGGGAACCCTCTCCCCGGTTCTCAGAGAATGGGGTCCAATGTGCTTTTGCCCCCCTCTCCCCGTTCCTCAGCTCCAGGAAGCAAGTGTCCGAGGCTGGTCACAGGGTGTTAGGAGGCGGCTCAAGACAGAGGCAGGTGACTCATGTGGCTGCCAAAAGACAGCTCTATCATGGACATACTAGGAAACCCTCCCCATGCCCCTGTCTCTCTCTCTCTCTCTCTCTCTCTCTCTCTCTCTCTCTCTCTTTCTCTGGCTTGCTAGTGACCCTGGTGGCTTCTTGGAGGGGATCACAGGCCTGAGAGGACGGTCAGGAGATGGAGAGGCTGTGTGGGACAGCACCCCTGTGGCTCTGGAGCCTGCTCCTCCCTAAGCTCGAGCCCTGCCGCCCTGCGTGCACCAAGCCCTGGGTGGTTATACGGCTTTGCTCCTTTGGGCTTTGAGCTTTTTCCCTTCACTTGCCCCAGCACAAGGGAGAGGCCAGAGGAGCAGGTCTAAGACCTCTGTGAGATCAAGAATAAAGAAGTTGGCCATGGGGCGCCTGGGTGGCTCAGTTAAGCGTCCGACTCTTGGTTTCGGCTCAGGTGATGATCGCAGTTTGGTGAGTTCGAACCCTGCGTCGGGCTCCGTGCTGACCGTGTGGAGCGCGCTTGGGATTCTCTGTCTCACTCTCTCTCTGTCCCTCCCCCACTTGCACTGTCTCTGTCTCTCTCAAAAGAAAT